>NC_083319.1:52569790-53188071 GCF_963455315.2 Globicephala melas | reverse complement strand
TCTCATCACATGCTAGTCTCTGGGAGATGGATAATGAGAAAAGTCAGAGGTGCTCTGTCTTCATCCTGGTGACCTCTACTGGAGAGCTTAATTAAAATGTTAGGGAGGGTGGAAGGGAGGGAGACGCAAGAGGGAAGAGATATGGGAACATATGTATATGTATAGCTGATTCACTTTGTTATAAAGCAGAAACTAACACACCATTGTAAAGCTATTATACTCCAATAAAGATGTTAAAAAAAAAAAGAAGATGTGGCACATATATACAATGGAATTTTACTCAGCCATAAAAAGAAACGAAATTGAGCTATTTGTAATGAGGTGGATGGATCTAGAGACTGTCATACAGAGTGAAGTAAGTCAGAAAGAGAAAGACAAATACCGTATGCTAACACATATATATGGAATTTAAGAAAAAAAAATGTCATGAAGAACCTAGGGGTAAGACGGGAATAAAGACACAGACCTACTAGAGAATGGACTTGAGGACACAGGAAGGGGGAAGGGTGAGCTGTGACAAAGCAAGGGAGTGGCATGGACATATATACACTACCAAACGTAAAATAGATAGCTAGTGGGAAGCAGCTGCATAGCACAGGGAGATCAGTTTGGTGCTTTGTGACCACCTAGAGGGGTGGGAGGGAGGGAGACGCAAGAGGGAAGGGATATGGGAACATATGTATATGTATAACTGATTCACTTTGTTATAAAGCAGAAACTAACACACCATTGTAAAGCAATTATGCTCCAATAAAGATGTAAAAAAAATACAAAATAAATTTTAAAAAATTAAAGAAAATAAATAAACAAATAAACAGCATTGCTCTAGTTAAAAAAAAGATGTTTAGGGAAAAGGAGGAGGGCATGTAGTAAAAGTAGGTTCTCATTTCCTTTCGTGGCTAAAAATGACCTCTTATTCCATCTCAACACAAATAGAATCCTGATTTATGTTTCACGATTTTCATAGGTGATTTCCTGTACTTTTGACAGTTTCAATATATATTAGGCAGTTAGGCCCCCTCCTTCACTGGGAAACTGGAGGGGAGAGGGGAGTCAGGTGCCTTTCTGTGCCCTTTGGGTGCCAAGTGGATGGTGTCTAGGTCAATGCTTTGCATATGGTAGGTGCTCAATAAGTATTTGCTGCATTGAATGTAAGCAAACATATTCACAAGGGAAGAGGGCAGAGACCATGTGAGAACAGGACTCAGTGTTCCCGTCACCACCGAGACCACTCCAGCCCCTCACGGTGGGAATTAGGGATCAGCTGAAGTCGCCTGCTCATCTGATTGAATTGTTATAAGAATGATTCCAGGTCCTTTACCCGCGATGCTCAAACCTTGCTTAGTGAGGAGTAGTTGTAAGGATCTGGTGGTGAAGTAGCCAGTTTGACTATGTACTAGCTGCATGGCCCTGAGCAAATAATCTAACCCCTCTAAATCTCAGTTATCTTATCTGTAAAATGGGAAAAAGTCACAGGACCTCTCTCTCCAGTGGTGGGCTGGTGTCAGCTCTCTCTGGATTGCAAGGGCTGATTTTGTGCTTCTCTTCCCAACTCCGAGTTCAGGGACTTCACATTAAGTTGAGAATGACCAGTGGGAGTATTTACACCATGGAAATTGGCGAAAGCTATAGATCAGAGCTTTTTCTTTTTGGAGAGCCAGCTGTAACACATTTTGTGTGGGTTAGATAATATAATTCATATTAAAGGACTTCACAGTGTCTTGCACACATTAGGTGCTTGAGAATTGTGGATTATTACCAGGTTTCCTAGACTCTATGACTTTTGATTTACGTTTTTACATCTTTGAAGCCAGAATGTGACTTATGATCAGTGGCATCTTGCAATTATAATCGGCAGTATATTTCCTCAGGAGCTCACAAAATAATGGCTCACGTAACAATCAGCGGAGTATAAAGGGTCAATGACACATTATTATTATTATTAGCAGCAGCAGCGTTACACTAGGTCCTTTGTAACAGTCTATGTATATGATTTTCAGAAGGTGAGGGAAAACACGCCAAAGCCTTACCAAACCAAGTAGCATCTGGTTGATTCTAGGGGAGATTTCAAAGTAGATAAAACCTCCCTATCTTCATCCTTGCCTACCCCTGACAGTTCTGCCTCATCCAGCCAAGGCTTGTCTCAGGAATGATCCCATGGGACCCTTGGGACTCGCTCCTCTGAATGTGACCCCTCCCTGAGCAGTTTTCCACTGACACCCTGACAGCTCACTAGGTACCAGGAGCTTGAGTCCCCTTTAAAGGCACTTCCGGTGTCTGTGGTGGGCAGATGAAAGGGGCTGGGCTGTCAGGAGCCTTTCCTGACACCAACATCATCCATACGGGTTGCTGCTTGCAAAGTAGCCAGTCTTACAAACCTTTACAGACGATGGCCGAGACTCAGTACACGTTTGTTGAATAAGCCAATGAGTGACTAAGTGCATAACAATATCAAAGTTATGCCAAATATAAACGTTTTAACATATGAAATCATCAAGTATTATTTAGGATGTACTCAAAGACCTTGCTGGTGGGGTGTAAATTGCTTTAGCTCTTTTACAGGACACTTTGCTGGTGTGTATTAAAATTTAACACGTGGAGAGAGGCACTCACACTTGGGCACAGACTAGAGGGCACAAGGATGTTCATGGCCGTGTCACCTCTAGTGGCAAAAACTATAAGCGGCCTAAATACTAGTAAGGGATGGATTAAATAAACACTATGACACCCATAACCATTCTATGTGCAACAGTGAGGAAGAATGAAGCGATTTGTGTATACTTGATCAAGATAAAAATATTAGTGGGAGAAAAAGCATTTTATTGAACACTGTACATAATATGATAATGTTTCCACCTTTAAAACATGAAAGAAGACCTTTTTTCTGTATTTTTATATATGAGCCTAAATGCCTAAGAAAAGGTTAACAACAGTTACCTCTGGGAAGGGGGATGCAGTGCATTGGGAGGGGATGGAGCATGTGGCCAAGGCAGACTTTACCTTTATTTTTATGTTTGGATTTAAAATTTTGCAACCAAAAGCTAGCCATGTGCTATCTGTGTCATCAACATTTTTAAATAAATAAAAGGGAAGCCTGGCCGGTGGTCGCTCAGGCTGAGGCACAGAGCCGTGCAGTAGCTACGGAAGCACGCTCTCTGCTGGGGACGAGTCTGAACTGTTGAGCGGCCGAGCACCCTGAGAGGTGATGCTCGGAGATGGAGGAAGCCAGGAGCCCCTCATGGGCTGATGGGACAGCAGTGGCCACAATGCCCCGCCTTCCTCCTCCTTCCTTCCGTCCCTTTGTTGATGCCTCTGTTGATGGTGTGTGTATGCATGTCTGTGTGTGTGTCGGGGGAGGGGAGGGGGGATGAGGAAGGAAAAGGGAGGGAGGGGCAAAGGGAGAGGAAGGAGAGTAGAGTCTACAAGACAGGCATGCCGACCTGGTCACTGTACTAAGAGACTGGGCTTTCCATAGCGGAGAATTCAAGGGATTTGATGATTTCTCCCCGGCTCCTTCATTCCCCCTACCTCCTGGGCAGAGTGATCTGTCTAGGCTAGTACCAAGCTCCAAACTTCCTCACACTACATAGCCTTAGAGCAAGTTGGGACCTCAAAGAGCTATCGCTTTGAGTCATCCGCTCCTAGGAAGTTAAAAGTTAAGCAGGCCATGGGAAAAAAATCATCACAATACACCCAGAACATTCTTTTTTCTTCTTTGGAAACCAAAATATTTTTGCTTTCCCTTTGGGAGTCCACGTTCTTATTTATTTCCTAAAGGTGTCACAGAATGGGATTCTACCATTTGCTTGGTCTGCATGTACCCATCTGTCCATCCATCCATCCATCCAATGACATTTACCTAGCACCAACCTCATGTATACAAGTATCTCATTACTACAGGGCGCCAGGTTTTCAAGGGTGAAGAGTTTCACAAAAAATGAGTAGCGTGTGTCGAGATTCCCCAGGCAAATATTTGGGGGTGTGAGTGATGAAGGGTGGGAGTAGCATGACGGGGAGGGGGGGGGCGGGGACCAGAGCAAGCACACTCCAGACCAAAGGAAAACATGGGCTGCAATATATTTTAGCAACTCAAGCTCCCCTGTACTCAGAGAGGGAAACAGAAAGTACAGGAAGCAACTCTCAACTCAGGGATGAATAAGTGAATTAGAGTTCCTGTAGGATGCTGGGTGAGACTTTACAAAGCACAAAGACCATCCGTCTGAGGGACTTTTTTGCTTGCTAATGAAATATCAATAAAGGCTATGGAGGCAGAAACACAGTCAAGTGATTCGGAACTGGAAACTGAATTTCCGGTGAAGGCTACTGGATTAAGAGGGTGCTGGTGTTTCTTCCAAACCAGGGCAGCCGGACAAAGTCTGAAGTGCTCAGAGGAAACTCAACCACGAACTTGATTTTTCAAACATTTAACTTATGGAAATCACCCTTTGCAGAAACAAAGTAAAAAACAAGAAAAAATCAGAATCTGAAAAACAGACACATTCTACTTGGGAAGTAAATTAAACTTTTTAAGATGTTTTAAGAGGTAGCTTTTCTAAGATAATTGTATTGCAAGGATTCCAGGCCAATCACTCTTTAACCCAAACGTCACCTAGCTGTGGATACCAAGAGGTCACATCTAAATTGACGTTGTAATTACAGGGCCTCTGAGTCCAACAGACATTCAAGCAAACCTTCAGTGCCCCTTGCCCCGGTTATCGCTGGCGGGCTCTGAGGGGTGTCTCCTTGTGTCCGTGGGGACCGGGCACGAGGACTGCCACAGATCCCTCTCCCTGTTTTTCTCTCCTGCCCTGCCCCACCTACCCATAAAGGAAACTCACAGGTGCCCTGCTGTTGCTGCTGCCTATCACAGATGCCAGTGTCCATGCCCAGGGGCACTGTCTCTGGTGACCCCAAAGCTGTCAGCTCTTGGAGAGCCAAAGTAACCATGGTGGTATGAGTGGATTCCCCAATGCTGAGACCACTTGTTGAGCTCCGGTGCCAGCAGCCACTCTGGCTAGCAACACCGCCAAGGCACTTAGCTGACCTGGCAGGGAACAGAGATCAGGCTGTCTCCTACAAGGTCCTCCTCTCCCTTCTCTTCTGCTGCCCCAGCTCCAAACACTCCTCCCTACTCCCCAAGTTCTGGTGAGAGCCTCCAGGGCATCATCAAACAGATCCAAGGTGGAGGAAATCTGCCCGGCCAGCAGGGAACTAACGGCTTCATCGGCCAAAGGCCCCAAAGGCTGCTGCGGGGCTTCTAAACCATCTGCTTGGTGCTAGTGCTCTATAAACCTAAAATAAGGTTCCCATTAACCCGTAAGAAAAAAAAAAGCAACTCAAATAGCTGCATGATTTTGTTCCAAGTTGCATTATAGTTGTTCCTCCTATGGGACCAGGTTAAGGTGACTGAGGCATAAAAAATGATGAACGAAGTTAAAGCGATAAAGGCATCAATATGCCAAATGGGAAATGCAGAAGATGGTTTACTACAGGTAAATTAGTATTACAGCTATTCATTATAAGCTGAGGCAAGACAGCAAGCTATCACAGTAACAATTCCTTCAAAGGACTCATTGGTGAGGGGAGGGCTGCGATACATCGGTTAACATTTCTTAGTTACGTAAAGGTCATTTTTAACCCTCTTCATTTCTGCCTAACATTAACTTCTTCCACTTCAGCAAGTTCATCAGAGAGAGTTCATTAGAATAAATTCATTTATTCCTTTACTACATAGTACTGTGTGCCAGGCATTACTTTGGGGTATGATACATGATTGACCAAACCTACCAGGCCCTGACCTCATGGGTTTGCCTTCTGTAATCGAGGGACAGACAAACAACAAACAAACAGAAAAAGAAATATTTAATATAACATCAGGTAGTGATGAGTTACAAAGGTAAACAAAGGAACTACAGGTGATAGGAATACTTCAGATAGGGTCAAAGCAGACTCTCTACGGAGGTGACATCTGAGCAGCTGTAGGATTGACATGAGGCAGCGTCCATAGGGTCATCTAGAGAGAAGCATATCCGAGAGGCGCAAACAGCAGGTGCAAAAGCCCTGAGGTGCTCAACACAGGTGAAGAGTAGCAATCTGGGGTGAGAGGAGTGAGAGTTTGGGAAGGGACGCCAACAAGTGGTAGCATGTGTGCAGTGGGTAGGTCATGGTGAGCACTTAGATTTTACTCAGCATCTTGGATAATTACAGATAATTTCTGACCTTAGAATTTACTAATATTTTGATCATTTGCTTAGTGGATGTTATGCTGAACCACCCAGACTCCCTAATCCTTCTTCAGGACCTACATAGCCATTCCCCTCAGCTGAGGGGAGTACAGGCTGCTGAAGACGCAGCCTAAGACCCTCTCCAGGAACTGTGGTTTTAAGGAAGCTGCCTCACAGAAGCTGACACGCCCCCTCTCATCAACAGTAGCCAATGACTGGTCAGCGTGGGAGCACGGAGGCTCAGCCCCTTTCCTCAACTGAAATAAGCCTAAGGGTCACATTCGCTTCTGAGCTTTCTGTAGGGTCGGCTGCGGCTTCTGCTACGACTGTACCGCAGTCCGACGTCTCCTCTGGCCAGTCCTGCTTCCGTCACGCCACACAGGTGTTGAATCTACCCAATAACTCTCCGGCACACAAATCTCAAAATCTCGGAGTCTATCCCCTAAGGAACTCAACTAAGGACAATTCTTAACAACAAACTGCATTATACAGATCTTCATCTGTAGATGGAGAAGTAGAAGATGACAGCCAATGCATTCCGACAAGTCGACAGAACCGGTGAGTTAATTTTTTTCATTGTATTCCTGATTTGGATTTTTGTCATTTGGCGCTTTTCTCTAAAAAGTAGAAGACTGAGAAGAAAGAGGGAGGAGGTGGTGCATATTCTGCGTTGGAATCTTTATTTTTTTCTCATGAGCCAATCAATTAGTTCATTCAAGGATATGGAAAGCATGTTAACAGTATTTAGTGCAGTGTGAAGGGATGTGCAAAAGTAACTCTTAGAAGTTTTTGGCAGTTTGACTACCACTTTTCTGACTTTTGAAAAATCTAAGGTCTTCAAAATAGAGGTAATGCTGTTTATCTTGAAAATTTCGTGTTGCTAACAAGTCTCGTAAATGTCTGCACGCAGCTGGGTTGAATGTTGTTGCAGAGTCTTGGTCTTACCCAGGTGTTTGATATTACTGCTGCGCGGTACAAAATTGCACCTTGAAGGTAGATCCTCATTTACCCACTGAGAGTATCTGTTTCACCACCATTATGCTGAGCTCAAAACGGTAATCAAAATGTGCCCAGCCCCTGTGCTTTAACAATGTTACTCTCCTAGTTACCTCTCTGGGATCTATTGACCTTCTCTTTCTAACTGAATCTCCGTACTGTTGGGAGTAGCTAGGCAGCCAGTGAAAACCTACATTTCCCAGGTTCTCTTGCTGTTTGGGATGGGAGGAAGGGAGTGCTGGGGAGGTGAGGGGTGCTGGGACAAGTTGCCAGAAGTCATTTGGTGGGGCTTCTGGGAAACGTCTTCATCAGGACCTGAGTCAGCTGATGGGCGCCCTTCTGCCTTCCCCGTGTCTTTCCCCTTGCTCTCTGGATCATGGCTCCCAAACTTGAGGGTGTCTCGGAATCACCTGAAGGGCTTGTTAAGACGCTCACTGCTGCTTGTTAAGACCCCACTCCCACCCCCGCAGTTTTCTGAGGCAGCTGGTCTAGCGTGTGCTGGAGGAACTTTGGAACAAGTTCCCAGGTGAGCTAATGCCACTGGCCGGGAGACCACACGTTATAGCTGCAGCCACAGTGACCGTCTTATGAACACAAGATGACCTTGAGGTTAGAAACCAAGTCCTAAGGGTTGCAGAACATAAGGATAGAAGGAGTCTGGGTAGCTGACATTAAATTGGTGATATCACGGTTTATAATAAGAAATATATGTTTGCTTTTTGTCCTGTTTCTAGCACAGAGCTTCTGAAACCCTTGGGATGTCCTAAGGGGTAAGAGAGAGAAAGGTGTCTTTTGTTATGTTAATGAGGTGACTTTGGAAAGCCCTTTTGTCCCTTAAGGATGGGAGCTGGTTGCCAGGGGAAGCAACCCTGTGACAGAGGGTTGGGACTTTTAACTTCCCTCCTCTTGATCTCTGGAGAGGGGAGTGGGGAGGTTGAATCTATCGCCAGCCACCAATGATTTAATCAGTCGTGCCTATGTAATGAAGTCGCCATAAAACCCCTAAAAGAACAGGGTCTGGAGAGCTTCCGGGCTGGTTGGGGAACAATGTGGAGATGCGGGGACACTGGTAAGCTGGGAGAGGGCATTGAAGCTCCGCGCCCTTTCCCCACACCATTCCCTGTGCATCTCTTCATCTGGCTGTTGAATTCTTACCTTTTAATATTCTTTGTAATAAACCAGTTACCTAGAAAGTAAAATGCTTCAGTTCTGTAAGCTGCTCTAGCATATTAATTGAACCTCAGGAGAAGTTGTGGGAACCTCAGACCTATGGCTGATCAGTTAGAAGCACCTGGGCTTGCGACAGGCGTCTGAAGTGGGGGATGGGAGGCAGATCTTGTAGGACTGAGCCCTCAACCTGTGGACTCGGAAGCTGTCTCCGGGCGGATAGTGTCAGAACTGAGCTCCTTTGTAGGGTGCCCGGCTTGTACCCGAGAAGCCCCCAACAGCATTGGAATTGTGTGCAGTACTCTTTTAACTTAAGAGTCATCCTACCAGCCTGGATTTCCTTTTCCTAAGAGAAGAATAAAACTCTTATCTTGTTAAAGCCCGACTCCTTGGATTTTCTACTGTACGCAGCGGAACTTACTCGTATTTGATAAAAAGGCCTCAGGCCGTATCTCATAGTTTCCTCCTCTTTTTAGAAAATCCCAAGTGAACGGAAAATTGGAATGTGACTTTAGTCCTTGAACTCTAGCAATGAAAGCCTTGAATCCTTACATCAAATTGGGCTGTGCGGCTTAAAACTCTCCGTGAATCAGTACTTGCCCTGATTATTTTATGAGAGATTGTACACCCTTGAACCCTGGGTGCGGAGGCGGCAATGCGAGTGGTCCCTCCAGCACTCAATGCACTGTCCCGGGATGTGTGTTACAGGGATCCCTAAATCCTGTGCTCCTGACACCTGCATGTAAGGATTTTACGCTCTCGGTGGAAGCAGCTGGAATCAACACTGACTTTTTTTCTTTTAAGCAAGGAGTGACAAGGCTACCTGCTCTTTGTAGAGGTCACCCTGCCTATCTGATTAACGAAGGAAAACGATGTAGTATTTAAAGTTCCTGTGATGAAAGTCTTTGGATAATTATACTGTTCCTGAAGGTCCTTTGTTAAAGCTCTGTCTTTGAGAATTTGGTGTGCTTGCTCTTTGAAATAGGTTTTTATCAAAGATTAAGAAACAGCATCTATTTGTCGCAAATAAGATAACAGATGCTTGTGAATGGCTGTTGCCACGGGTCCGTAATTTCTGCTCGGGTTGAAACAGAGGGGTCAAAACATTTAGTCCTCACCCACACGTCCTCAGTTGCCTGGTGATACTGGCGGAAGAGGGCAGATGCTGCTTTTTCTGTCTCTGTCACCACAGCAGGTACATTAGCTCCAGGGCACGTCATTATTTGGACTGTTGACAAATTCCACCTAAAGGATGAGAGCTGAAGGTAGTGTAGGTAACATCAGGCATTAGAAATGCATCCTGTCTCAGACTGCACACAGGGGAAGCCTGCATCTGTGGGTGAGGCCGTACCCCAGGTACTGTTTAAAGGCGGCGTGTCTAGGAGGAAAGAAAGAGATCTCGTGAACCCTAGTCTTATAAACCTAATCCTAAAAATGGTCATCAAATATCACTATAAAAGGGCTTCCCTGGTGGCGCAGTGGTTGAGAGTCCGCCTGCCGATGCAGGGGACACAGGTTCGTGCCCCGGTCCAGGAGGGTCCCACATGCCGCAGAGTGGCTGGGCCCGTGAGCCATGGCCGCTGAGCCTGCGCATCCGGAGCCTGTGCTCCGCAACGGGAGAGGCCACAACAGGGAGAGGCCCGCGTACTGCCAAAAAAAAAAAAAAAAATCACTTTGCTGATTTCCTGGTTTATAGACTCTTTCCCCACTTTCAAACTAACCTACAGAAAATAAATCATTGATGCTGTGACGTTCTAAGAGGCTCTAGGCTGGCTGGGGATCTCAACCAACGGAGTCTCATCCGAAGCATGCATTTCACCCTGGGGTTTCCATACCCCAGACGCCAGCCCACGTGAGTCCTCAGTCTGGTCACCCTCGGCCAATAGGACCGAAGCCTAGGGCAGAAGTGAGGTGACTTGTGGATATAAAATGGAGAGCTGAGCAAGGGCTCAAGGAGCATGGCAGGTGTGTGGTTGCCATGTGTTTCATTTAATTCAAACAGAATTAAATCCCTACTGAACAGAAGGGGCAGGTAGAGCAAGTCCCAGGCTGACATGACAATCTAGGGCTTGTTTTATTGTCATTGTCATTGTTTGAACCAGGGTAGCATTCACTACTCACCCTTCTCTGTGGGTGTCATGAGCATTAGGCAAGTAGAGATGGGGCAGAGCTTCCCTCCACCCGCAATTGGCCCCATACACACAGACCTCTGGTATTTAGGACCCTCCTCCTTTTCTTGGTTTTATACATACGCTGCTAAGTTGGATGTGGGACAGGTGGATAATGTCCATGGAGGATAAACTAGAAGGGGTCCAGGGACTTCCCTGGTGGCGCAATGGTAAAGACTCTGTGTTCCCAATGCAGGGGGCCCAGGTTTGACCCCTGTCAGGGAACTAGATCCCACATGCCTGCCGCAACTAAGGAGCCTGCGAGCCGCAACTAAGGAGCCTACCTGCTGCAACTAAGACCTGGCATGCATGCATACATAAATAAAATAAAATAAGAAAAGAAAGAAGGGGTCCAGCAAAAGTCCCCAGCACAGACAGGGGCGGTCCTGCTATGAAATCAGGTGTGGTACAGGATGTTAATAAAATGAAGTCCTTATTACCTAGTTCCTGGGTACAGGCAATGGGCCAATTGTGTATGTATCTATTCTGGCAAAAGTGAAGTGAGGGGAGCCGTGATTCAGCACCCAGGTAGCTCCTGCGTGTTCCAACAGCCCGCCTCCAGGGCGCCCACCGAAGGTCCACACAGCCCCTACTTTTTACAGAAATCCCCAGTTCCCTGAGGCATTTCCTCCTTTGAGTATCCCCTTTCTTACCTCTTCTTCAAAACCCCTTCTTCCTTTTCTCATGCTAGACGTCGATGGCCCAGTAGACGTGGAACCCCAAAGAATGGGAACCAGTGCCCTTACCTTGGAGGCCAGGAGGGCTTCATCTTTCTAGGATAGCACAGAAAAGGAGGAAAAGGAGAAGCAATTTACTCTCCATATTAGCATTTCCTAACCTTTCACATGTGTAGCCATCACTTTGGATACACTGAGGTTGCCAGGCAGGGCTCTTTAAATAAGCCCGCAGCACCAGTGCACGCTGAGGACCATAGATATTGAATAACAAGAAAACAATTAAGTTTCTGGGATGTGCTCCATGGGTGTTTATTCCTGGCAGTAATTATTGGCATCTGAAGTCCTCGGTTGAGGAATTAGAATCAACAGCTCTTTTTCCAATTCAATTTTTGCAACACAGTAGGAATTGTATACATATACATTTTTCTGTTTGCTTTGAATTATAGGCAACATCTCACAAGTATGTATTTGAGGTGCAGCCAGGATGCCTACATTTAAATTTCCTAGTAAGAGGTACAGTGAGGTTCTGGAATTGATAAAGCTTTTCAGCCCGGCACCGTTTGACCCCTGGCACATAGATCCATCCTGTGTTGTAAAAGCTGGAGTCGTGAGAGGGCAAGATGAAGAGCCCGGGTCAGGATGAATCATTTTGGAATGATGCACGATGCTGCCTAGACAATAACTACTGCCTCTTTTAGTCAATTAATGTTCTCCCAATGGTCCACGAGTACAAATGACTTGATATTGATGGTTCAACAGAATAAATCGGAAAAGCTCCCTACTCTCCCTGTTATTGTAAGGATATGATTTTTAAACTAAAAAGCATATCATTTTCATTTTATTTCCTCATGCAAGAGCTTGGATCAAACACCCATAAGCCCAGCTCCAAATGCAAATGGTTTTCAGTTTACTCACCTGCAGAGTTGATTTTCTTTTTTCCTGACAGCCTCCATTCCTTGATTAAATCCTGGAACATCATTGACTATGTTAAGTCAGAACCAGAGTCCCTAAAAACAAACCAAATTAATCATGCGATTCATTATCTAGGAGGCTGTTTCTTTCACTGTTTTGTTTGCTGAAAAGGAGTGTGAAAAAATGAGAGACGGACCAAATAAATAAATAACAATAGATCAATAGGAGAAATAGATGAAAGGAAAAAGGGAGATGATAAATACGGTAAATAGGTTTGAAAACAGATGTGCGTCAGATGAAAGGCTTTCCAGTCCTTTTCTCAATTAAAAAGAATCTCATCAACCTTAATTTCTTTATTAGGTTCTTATCTCTTTTTTTTCTGCTTCTCTAATTGCACAGAGAGCAACGTATGAGCATCTCAACAGTCGTCCTGTTAGATCAGAAATGATACTACTTCAGATCACTTGATAGAAGATTTCTCAAAATTTTGACAAATTTTGGTGGTTTTGGAAACGATGGTAAAACTCAAGAAGTTGTCATACAAACATGCTTTTGGCATCATCATCATCTTTAATGCCTTAGTCATTGTTACCGTCATCACTGATGTTGTTATTAGCAAACATGGAACATACTGATTTTAATTCCAAAGGCAAACAAAAGTTTGCATTCAGTTGAAATCATGGTCTCTGGTTTGGATTTGATGCCTTTTCTGGATGTATAGAAAAACTTTGGTTTGTATAGGAAAACTTTAGCACGTGAGCTCACTTCTTTGCTTTAAAGATGCTTGATTAGCAAACACAGGGCAACAGGAATGAGTAGGCAGATTTCTACAGAGAAGCCAAGGGCTTAAAAAATGTAGAATTCCCAACAATGGAGAAATCACTCAACAGAATACAAAGAAGTTTTCCCCTAATTTGGTCTTGTTAAAAGCAGTAGGAACTAAACATTTTTGTACTTTCAAACAGCTACCTCTGTCCTCCAGGTCTTGAGTGTGGTGGGGAAGGAGACCAGCAGTGTTGGGCCGTGATAAATATTCGCTGTATCCGAATCTGAACAAGTAGGCTAAACAGCCCAGGGAACACTGTTTACCTCATGATTCCTGCCCCATCACCACACTTCAAAAAACCTCTCTCCTATAATCCCACCCTTAGGAAACCATTCCTTTGATTGAACAAGTTTCCATTTGACAAATGAAAAGAAGTCATTGAGAAGGTTAAGACGATAAATAGTAATGAGCCATTGAGGGGTGAGGGGTGAGGAAGAAGATGTATATTGTCTATTGCTCCTTCTCTGAGCCTGGGTGAGAAGAGAGGATAGTATGAAAGAGTGTCTAAAGCCCAAACTAGAGAGTCAGGGAGACCTAGATTTGAAACCTAGCTCTGCCCCTTGCTGGCTGTGTGACCTAAGGCAAATTACTTCACTTCTCTGAATTTTGACTGCTTCATCTTTATTTTTATTTTATTAAAAAATTTTTTAAAATTTATTTATTTTTGGCTGCGCTGGGTCTTCGTTGCTGTGCGTGGAGGCTACTCTTCGTTGTGGTGCGCAGGCTTCTCACTGCGGTGGCTTCTCTTGTTGCGCAGCACGGGCTCTAGGCGCGCAGGCTTCAGTAGTTGTGGCTCGCGGGCTCAGTAGTTGTAGCTCACAGGCTCTAGAGCGCAGGCTCAATAGTTGTGGCACACGGGCTTAGTTGCTCTGTGGTATGTGGGATCTTCCCAGACCAGGGCTCGAACCCGTGTCCCCTGCATGGGCAGGCGGATTCTCAACCCCTGCGCCACCAGGGAAGCCCCCTCGACTGCCTCATCTTTAAAATAAGGAAGATAATCCTACTTCCTAGGTTGACTTGGGGAATCAAATGAGATTACAGTATACATATCAATCCTACCTATGCAGGCAATGTAGGATATGTAGAATAATAGTTATTACCTAATTATCTGACGTGCCTTGCCAGTTCTCAGGTGTGACAGTGACCTGTGGTTTACAGTGTAGCTGAAGGTCTGCCTCAGTACAAGGGCCCTTCCAGAGAGACCCTAACCTGGCCTGAGTGGATCGCGTGGTAAAGAGATCACCTTCAGTGTCCTTCCCCTTTCACATAAGTAGAGCTGCCCTGCTGTGGGCAGGATGCATACTCTTAAATCTAGGTCTTTAGGTTTAAGATAAAGAAATAAATAAAAAGCCTTGCTCTGCCTATACTGCACACTTCCTTTTGGCTACCATTTTCTGCTTTTTTTTCTTTTAATTTATTTTTTATTGAAGTATAAAAATATTGAATTACAGTGTTGTGTTAATTACTGCTGTATAGCAAAGTGACTCAGTTATATATATATATATAGAGAGAGAGAATATATATATATATATTCTTTCTCATATTCTTTTCCATTATGGTTTATCACAGGATACTGAATATAGTTCCCCGTGCTATACAGTAGCACCTTGTTGTTTGTCCATTCTATATATACAGGTTTGCATCTGCTAATCCCAAACACCCACTCCATCCCCCTCCCACCCCCTCCCCCTTGTGGCTGTCACTTTCTGAACTAATTACTCATTCTAGTCACTGGCAGCTCCTATCAACAGCCCCGTTGCTGGCATCGCTCCCTATACACTCCTGTAGCATTAACATTTCATGAGGAACAATAGGGTAGGACCATACACCAGTTTCTGGAAAAGAATAAAGCACGGGAAAGAATGAAATAAAATGGCCTGAATACTTCGAGGGAAATGTGATAAACCCAGAGCCAGTTTCCTCAGCGGTGCTTTACAGAAAAGGATTTATTGTACAGCAATGAGCTTTTATTTATTCTTCTTTCAGTAGGCATTTTTGCATTATTATTCATTCGGCAATTCAGCTAGGTATTCAGAAGTGACAGCTTGCCAATTTTTTTTCACAAACATTTTGGACTTTAACATCTTAATCCGACGTCATTGCGGTAATTACACGGAAGTAATGGGTGGGAGGATATGGGAAAGGTAGCAGTGTTTTCAAGATGCTCAGACCAAGAGGAATTGTGCTAAACACGTAGCTCTGACAGCTGCAGATGGAACGTTTGCATCTCTGCTTGCTGATGGAGACCAAGAACAGAGATAGATCGGATGTCGAAGTACTGCTTTCTCTGTCTTCTCCCGTTTTAGAAAATGATCACACCTGTGCCAGCCAAGATAGCGCTTGCTCTCGTCACCTTCTCTTTGAAAGCAGCAGAGAGTCAATGAAGCTATCCAAAGGGCGTACCCAATCAACCAATTAATCAATATTTATTAGGTATCTACTATGCCTAGTGAACTCTCTAATCCTTTATCTTGCTTTATTTTCTTCATACCACTTGCTATTAATAGTGTTACATTTCAGTTGATTTATTTGGTTTATTTTCTGTTTGCCCAGTTAGAGTGTAAGTTCCATGAGGACAGACACCTTGCTGGGTCTTATTCACTGCTGCATCCCCGTCACCAAGAACAGTGGCTAGCACACAGTAGGGGCATAATCTTTGTTGGATTAATGAGTGAATGAATGTGGGAATGCTAAATGCTGAGGCAAATTAAAGAGTGGTAAGACACTTTCCCTTTTCTTGCTGTATAAGCTATCAGGAAAGCAAAGTGTGTGAATGGTAAGAGAGCCTGCAAAGCCAGGCAGGGCTTCAGAAGCTCTTGGTTTTCCTTGGAAGGGTAGTCCCTACAAGCAATAACAAGGAGCTTCCTGTGCAGAAGGAAAAAGAATCTGTTGCCACCCCCATTTCAACACTAACCAGTAAAAATAAACTCGCATCACCCTTGGACCTGCTTTCCAAATCCTGCCTTGCATGCTCTACATTACTCTGTTCCTGACCCTTACAAAGTTCCTTACTTTGTATCTCATGGCTGAGGTCTAGAGGTTCCCCACCTGCCAACGTTACCAATTGGTTCGCCCCCTTCTTATCCTGTTAACTATGTTCAGATGGTGGCTTGATACGAATGCATCCCTGAAAGAGACAGCTTCAGCCATGTTTCTCAGCTTGTGTTGCAAAAGATGAAATCTTTGTGGCTATTAATAGAAATGTTATGGGAAAATGTTTCCATAGTCCAATGGGTATGAGGAATACAGAGTTAATCAAAGTCACTCCCATACTGGTGTGCATTTAAATATCTGAGACAGGGCCATAGTAGATGGTGGGTGTTTCCTTTAAATTTATTTGACAATGGAACTTTTCTCTCCTAAAATATACATTACCTCTTGCTACCACTGAAACATAATCTAGGAAACATTGGTCTACAAGCTTTGCAGGAGAAGGGCGTGTAGAGGTGGTAAGCCAGAGCTAGACCTTTGGGGGTGTGACCTTTGAAGATTTACTGATGGTTCATCACCAAGTGATTGGGGATTACCATGATATGTAAGTTCATAGAACCAGGACCATAGCATTGCAGAAGATGGGAGAACCAAGGTTTCAAGGAAGGCATAGGATGGAGCTGGGCTTCAAGTGATAGGATTTAGGTAGAGGAGGAGAAAAGAAAATTTCAAGTGTGGGCAAAAATGACGGGGAGATGCATAACAATGAGTATTTTTATTTTCAAAATTTATTTTCCTCAGATTTATGAAAATTCAGTGGGACTTTTATTGATGGTTCCAACACCCAGTCCTGTTTTTCTTACTAAGTCAGTGTGTTGGTTTGCATCCTCTGAAGCAGATACTGAAACAGAATTCAACGTACAAGGATTTTATTAAGGGAAATAAAATCTGTGTGACAGAAAATGGGGAGAACACTGGGAAAGCTATCAGACCATTATGCAAGACTGACCCCAAGTGAAGGAGAAAGGGAAGGGAAGTTGGGTAGAAGTGTTCTCAGCTACTGTGAAGTCTAAAGAAGGTTTAGCAATACAGTCAGGCAGTCCTGTTTCAAAGTCAGACATTGGAAGAGTCCACTGTCTCCCAGGACTAGCTCTGTCCAGGTATTCCCACTGTGCTGAGTTACCAGCTGGAAGCAGCCCATGGGAAACATGGCTTTGGTGCAAATATGGTGATGGGTTTCAGAGCTCAACTGCTGGCCCCTTGATCAATTAAGCTCCCTGTAGTTGGAATTCTGCAAGACACATTCTCATAACCACCACACTCAAGAAACAGAGCTTTTTAAAAAGTGAACTGACGTACATATGAGGAACAGACTGCCCCCAGACTCAAAGTTACGCATCTGAAATGAGGGATAAGGGCAGGACAGTCTCTGCTGCAAGTGACCTTAGGCTTAGCCTGGTAATAAGAGAGAGTCTTGCTACTTCTCATTTTATACATCTCCGGATAAGAATATTTTATTTTCTCCAGGGGGTAGATTCATTTTGTGGGATCTCAGCTTATAAAATTGGATGTTGATGATGGGGAAGACTATCATTAAGAACAAAGAATATAAATGACAAACCCAAAATGATCAGAGCTCCCCCCGGGGCCTTGGAAAGGGGCTCTGCACGTAAGAGGCCAGCTCCAGACTCACGTGCTGCCCATCTGCAACTTATGGGTAAGAAACTTGGAGTATACTGCATGAACATATTCAAATATAATTCACTGTTGATTGATTCATGAAGATGGAAAATGCCTCACAAGTGTTTAATTATCTGAACTATGTGTGCTTTTGGCGGCAAAGAAACAGCTGATGAGAGACAGAGAGAGTGAGCCACCGAGGGTAACGCACAGAGGATGACCCTGGTGTGCTCCCTGCTGCTGAGCTGACTGAGCTGCTGACACAGATCCAGAAGGCCGTGTTCTCAAACCCCAGCTCCGTCACAGTCTTCGGAGGGGAGCACAGTGTGGCTTTGGTTCTCTGATTTTTCCCTGTCTCTTGAGGGACACAAAGTAAGGAAAACGGGGGGGAAACATGCAGCACAAAAAGATTTGTTCTTTTAGCTGAGCCCCACGATGCAGTGCAAGAGGCAGTCAAATGCTGAGGGCTGCAACTGACACACTCGTGTTGGTTTGTAGAGATCCAAGGATGACAAGATGTTTCCCAGAATTCACTTTTTTCCCCCCAGAATTCATTTTTGTAGAGGACTCCAAACTATTCAGATGGAGAGGCTTCTAATGAGAGAAATGAAGCAAAACAAAAGTGAAAATGAGGGAGGAATAAGGAGGAAAAGAGGAAGAGGAAGTGACGACAGACGGCAAAGGGAAAGGAACAGGAAAGAGAGTGGAAGAGAAAGGGGAAGGGGGGAAGGATCAGAGGCCCATTGCTTCTGGATCTTGTAGCGTCATTTGAAAATAGAATATTAGACTCAGGCAGATCTACTTAGGGGAAGCTCCGGTACTAGAGGTGCCTTTGCCGGACTCTGATAATCCAAAGGTCTTCATCCCGATGGCTTTCTAGTTTGGTTTCCAGTCCATCCGAATATTCCATTGCTGGGATAATCTTCCTTACACCCAATGACACGATGACATTCCGACTCCCCCAGCTCAGCACGGAGTGAAACTCTGCAGCTGGCCATGCGAATCCAAACCCTCCCCTAGCACAGTCTTGTACCACTCACTTCCTCCATCTCACCTCATTTCTTGCTATTGCTCTCTCTCTAACACTTGATCAGCCCTATTTCTCATTTTTTGTATTGTTCTCTACCTAGACCCATTGTTCCAACCAATCAGATCCTGGTCTGATGAACTTAATCATAATAATTAAAATTTCCTCCTGATCTTTGTATTCCCCATATTTTATAAGCTCCAAGAAATTTATTGTCCCACTCGTAGCACCTATCCCAGTGGATGGCAGATAGCAAGATCACGGTCAATATTTCTTGAAAGAATGAATGAAAAAGATATTATATGCATATACACTTCCCTTATGATTCCTATGACTTTTGCTTAATTATCTCTTTTTCTTTAAAAACCCAGCTTAAAGTTTGTCATTTCCAGAAAAATGTACTGAAATACTCATTTTACACACACACGAAACTCTGTGTTGGAAGGTTCTAGGTGCTGCTTTACTTTTCATTTGTTTTCCTACTGTGAAATGTAGCAGACCAATTGTAGCAGACCAATGATTCAGGAAAGCTCGTATTTAAAAAAAAAAAAAAAGAAATTCTGCTTTAAGGCATTAGAGAGCAACTAAGAAAATCAGGATTTGAGGGGCTAAGATCCCAGGAGGAAAGGGAGCTCACTGATGTGACCCCAACATTCTACACTGCATTCTCCTCAGGATATATGCTAATTTTTGACATGGTTTGAGAGGCTGAGAATCCAGGCAAAAGGTTGACATCTAAGATGTTGAGAAGCTAGCTGAGCTTTTGGCAATCTTCTGGAACTAGGGAGAAAAAAAATTTAAGTTTGGGCGGCCAATGCATTAGGAGTTGTATAATCTAGAACTCTGAAAGAAGGGATAAACAGAGAAGGGAGCCCAACACTTGGAGGTTTTTCTCCCTCAATGTATTTGATGATTGGATAGGAGGCTTAAAAGCCAAGTTAATACCATCTAAAAGTCACAGTGGAGTTCTTAGCAGTCACTTAGTCCTGGGGAGACAAAAATTGGAGTTCAGGATAGGCCATATTAAACACCTCAGCATCTCATCTGAGTATCCTAAAGGACTGTCCCCTAGAAGCTGGTGAAAAATCAGAAGTAAACTGAGGCTTACTTAGTCCCTAACAGCACTGAGGTGAACTGTCCGTCATCCAGCTGCCTGCGGAGGAGAGGGTAAATTCCCTCTGGAAGAAAATAACATCGTGCAAAGCCTCTCACATTTTTCTTATGTAATATGTCTAACAAGCAATCAAAATTTGCTAAGGATATGGAAAAAAGGACAGAGATGAAAACAGAAAAGAGGGACAGATCCATAGGTGCTCAGATACTGAAATGATCAAACATTGGCTGGACCACGTTCAAGAAAATAGATAACAAGATGGAAATTTTACCAAAAAATGGAATCTATTTAAAAAATGACCAAATGAGAATTCTACAGCTGATATTAAGATATCAATAAGTGAATTTAACAGATTATTAATACAGCTGAAGTTTAGTTAACTAAAAGTTAGCAGGAAATAGCAAAGCTTATAATCGTAGACAGAAAAAGGAATGTAGAATACAGAAAGGAGCCTGAGACAAATAAAACACAGGGAGAAGGTTTGACATATTGTAATTGGAATCTAAGAAGGAGGTGAGAGAATAGGAAAGAAGCAATATTTGAAGAGAAAATGATAATTTTCCAAAACTTTTGAGAGATATCAAGCCACAGATTCAAGAAGTTCTATAAACTAAATACAAGTGGGTTAAATACAAAAGCCCCCCAAAAAACGACACCTAGACGTATTATCATAAGACCACTAAACACTAAGGACAAAGGGAAATCTTAAAAGCTGCCAGATCAAAAGACAAATTACCTTCATAGGAGCAAAAATTAGGCAGATGGAAGACTTCCCCCCAAAACAATGGAAGTTAAAAGACAAAAGGATGACATCTTTTAAAGTGTGGAGAGAAAAATCCTGCCACCCTAGAATCTGTAACCAGGGAAAATAGCCTTCAAAAATAAAAGTAAAAGACTTTTCCAGTCAAACAAAAACAGAATTTCATCTCTTGCAGAGCTGCGCTTACAAAAGGGAGGGAGGGAGGAAAGGGAAAAAAGGGAGAGAGCTTTCTTCGGAAAGAAGAAAGTTGAGCACAAAAGGAATTACAGAAAGGCAAGCTGGAAGAGACAACAATGAAAAGAGAAAAATATGAGGATAATTTTAGGTTAATATAGACTGCATAAAACAATGGTGGTGAGATTTAAAACACATAGACTCAAAGTGCATGATGGTAATGAAAAAAGGCAACATTTAATTCATTAACAAATGCATTAATTTCATCTTGTCCATCTCTGTGTCCTCAACGCCAGGCACAGTGGAGAGTATACAGTTAGTGCCATATAATTGAATGCTCCTTGAAACCCTCATTTTACAGATGAAGAAAAGGGAAGACCAGAGACATAAATTTACTGTCAGGGGGTGCCCAGCGTCCAGGTCCTTTTCAATGACCAGCACTCCTCCGGTGCTGACTTGAGAGTCTAGCTTTGCCCTCCGCCCACTTCAAGACTGGTGACATTTTAAACTACTTTACATTCCATAAGTGCGCTTGGGAACAAAACCTTGCACCCCATTACAAGAGTCTGACCCCAGGGCAATTCTCTGTGTGCTCACCCACCAGGGGCCCAAATCTAATCTGGGTCCTGGTGTGTAACCACTTTCCTACCTTCTTTTGTAAATATCCTCTAAGTGGCAAAGCTTTGAGAAAGCCAGACTAACCTGAGACCTGGGTGTGGGTCATGGTTATTTATATTGGCTCAAGCCCCCTTTTCCTCCAACTGTTGAGGCTTTGTTCCAGAAGAATGCAAGGGAGATGGAGGAAAACACTGCAGTGGCCTATTGTCTGCGGAGCTGTCAGAGTTCATTTTCCAAGCAATTCTTCCAAAGGTCTTAGGATGACAAATGGCTTCTGCCTTGTCGATGATTCTGTTTTTAAAGGGAAAGACTTGGAGGCTGCAGGGAATTGCTAAAGGGGAGAGAATAAGATGAGAGCTTAAGCTTTCTTACAACCCACTTCCACTCTCCTAACAGGATCAAAAACAGCTGGCATGGAACAGGTATATAATACAGGACTGGTTTGCAGACTTTACGATATGCAATATTTTATTTTGTACAATAATTTTTAGTTAATGTGCAAAACAATGAAGTAGGTTTCTGGGCAGGGGAGGAAGAGCTTAGGTCTTGCAGTTCCACAGCTTAATTTCAGTCCTTATTCTGCTTCATAGATCATAGACCTAACCTCTCTGAGCCTCAGTTTCTCCATCTGTAAGTGGGGAACATAGTAATCCCTACCCAGCTTACTTGACATGATTTTACAGGGAGATCAAATGAAATAACATGTATAAATATGCTTTTGAAATGGAAGAGTCCTGAAAACAATCTCAAGTTTCGTTACTTGCCTAAAGAACACTGCAAATATTGCAACCTGTGACAACTGATGAGGAATGCATGGAAAAAAAATGCCAGGAGTGTTTAGAACTGGATGGATACTTAAGGCCGTTCTAGCCGAATACATTTATTTTTCAGATGAGAAACCTGAGTGAAAGCCAAACAAGGAAAGTTACTTTCCCAAAGTAATGAAATCAGAAAAAGGGGGAAGGAAGAGCCTCCAAATCTGATTCAAATTCTGCCTGGAGTCTCCCGGTGCAGGGGAGTCAGAATTACCAGATCCTGGTATTTACTATTTCCTGGTTTTTGATGTACACAGAGAGTCCTGATCTGAGCAAGGAGATTAGCGGGTGATCAAAGAGAGATGTTAAAAGTCATACACATCTATCTGATGTTTTCTTCCTGGCATAATATCAAGAATTACAAAAGCACTGGGAGACTTCTGTAAAGAATGTGGGCAACTTATCTGAAGAATGTTAGGTCAATAAAATTGTCTCCGGTGGAGGCACTGACATACCTCCTCAGAATGGGGGGGGGTGTTCTGGTTACTGCTTCAGGACCATTTCTGAGACTTCTGGGGTTCACTTGCAGTTGCTCAAATGTCAGAGAGAAAAACGTGGATTTCTAGTGGATCCTGCATCATCTCGGGAGCAGTTGGAGGGAAGAAAGGAGGGCACCTGACATGTGAGGGTGTATCTTTGGTGTACATGACAGACCTTTGAACACACGCTACCCTCGGTCTCTACAATGATGGCTACATAAACTCCTCCATTGAGTGTTGGGACGATTTCTGATATCAGGTTGGAGTTTCTCCAACAGCACAATTTTAGGGGTCTGCACAGAGAAGACAAGCCCACCGTCCACTTGGTACAAGACTTAGAAAAAGTTACTTGAGCCCTTGATCAAACAACTATGAAAATAACACTCCCTACCCCCGTCCCCTTCAGTGCTGCGAGGCCTCAGGAGTGTTTGAAGATGAAGTGGCCATTTGATCCTGAACTTACTACCACCACCACAGCGTGAATCAAAGCTTTCCAGCAAGTCTTTTCTTCCCCCCTGTTCAAAGGTTAGAAATCAAAGAGCCCCAGCTCTCTGTGGGTCCCAGAATGCTGCTGGTTTACCAAGCCACACGTTGGCACTGGGTCAACACCATTGTTTGGACTTGGGTGTTCCCAAGATCACATTCCTCCTTAATCAGTGTTGTCCTCTGAAGAGGTAAGCCCCAGAGCCTGCCCCAAATCTGCAGATTCATTGATTTCATGTCATCAGGGACGGAATAGAACACCTCTGGTTCAACAAAAATAACTGTCACTGACTCAGAAACAAGAAACGGCCTGTCCCCAAGGGGCCAAGTCACCAGGCAGGAGGGCCCTCCCTAAGGCCTGGCATGATGCCTTTGTTCTGTGCCAGTCAGCTACCGCCTTAAACTGTGTTGTCATCTCTGATTCAGCCCTTTCTTTCCATGCACGGGGACTCGGGGATGGGGAGGTAGAGTGCGATGGAAAGTCTGGCTACATTTAGTTGATAAAATATAGCCAGTTACTGCCAAGCCAGAGGGGGCCAATGGATAGTCCAAGGATGCCCTGAAGTAGAACCCTGAACAACTTGACAAATGGCAGCGGCCGCACACAGCTGAGCAGGGACCACAGTGGATGGGCTTCTTTGGCCTTCAGCCATTTTGTGCAAAAGCATCAGAAGCTCTTGGGGACAGAAAGTCAGAGCCACAAGCACTGGCGCGACCCATAAATGCCAGTCAGGGGCACCAAAGAGAGGCAGGCCACAGTCAATAATTTTAGTCATCTGTTAAACATAAGCTAAATACCACTCAATGTAGGACAAGCACTATGGTAGGACAGTAATTATCCGTAGAGGAACAAGGTGCTCTCTGAACCTAGCAGGCTGGACTCTGGTTAGGTGAGATAAGATGGCATACAACTTGGTGCTCATTTTGAGCAATAACTAAAGAATATATATATATGTTTTTAAATTTTATTTATTTTTAATAGGTCTTTACTGGAGTATAATTGCTTCACAATACTGTGTTAGTTTCTGTTGTACAACAAAGTGAATCAGCCATATGCATACACATGTCCCCATATCCCCTCTCTCCGGAGCCTCCCTCCCACCCTCCCTATCCCACCCCTCTAGGTCATCAGAGCACCGAGCTGATCTCCCTGTGCTATGCGGCTGCTTCCCGCTAGCTATCTATTTTACATTCGGTAGTGTATATATGTCGGTGCTACTCTCACTTTGCCCCAGCTTCCCCCTCGCACCCTGTGTCCTTAAGTCTATCCTGTATGTCTATATGTTATTCCTGGTCTGAATCTAGTTTCTTCAGTACCATTTTGTTTTAGATTCCATATATATGCATTAGCATATGGTATTTGTTTTTCTCTTTCTCACTTACTTCGATCTGTATGACAGACTCTAGGTCCATCTACCTCACTACAAAAAACTCAATTTCGTTTCTTTGTATGGCTGAATAATATTGCATTGTGTATATGTACCATATCTTCTTTATCCATTCAACTGTTGATGGACATTTAGTTTGCTTCCATGTCCTGGCTATTGTAATAGTGCTGCAGTGAACATTGTGGTACATGTATCTTTTTGAATTATGGTTTTCTCAGGGTATATGCCCAGTAATGGGATTTCTGGGTCATATGGTAGTCCTATTTTTATTTTTTTAAGGACCCTCCATACTGTTTTCCATAGTGGCTGTATCAATTTACATTCCCACCAACAGTGCAAGAGGGTTCCCTTTTCTCCACACCCTTTCCAGCATTTATTGTTTCTAGATTTTTTGATAATGACCATTCTGACCAGCATGAGGTGATAACGTCATTGTAGTTTTGATTTGCATTTCTCTAATAATAGTGACGTTGAGCATCTTTCCATGTGCCTCTTGACCATCTATATGTCTTCCTTGATGAAATATCTGTTTAGGTCTTCCACCCATTTTTTAGCTGGATTGTTTGTTTTTTTGAGATTGAGCTCCATTAGCTGTTTGTGTATTTTGAAGATTAATCCTTTGTCCGTTGTTCCGTTTGCAAATATTTTCTCCCATTCTGAGGGTTGTCTTTTTGTCTTGTTCATGGTTTTCTTGGCTGTGCAAAAGCTTTTAAGTTTAATTAAGTCCTATTTGTTTATTTTTGTTTTTATTTCCATTACTCTAGGAGGTGAGCCAATAAAGATCTTCCTGTGGTTTATGTCAAAGAGTGTTTTTCCTATGTTTTCCTCTAAGAGTTTTATAGTGTCTCATCTTACATTTAAGTCTTTAATCTATTTGGAGTTTATTTTTGTGTATGGTGTTAGGTAGTGTTCTAATTTCATTCTTCTACATGTAGCTGTCCAGTTTTCCCAGCTCCGCTTATTGAAGAGGCTGTCTTTTCTATATTGTAAGTTCTTGCCTCCTTTGTCATAAATTGGGTGCCCATATGTGTGTGGGTTTATCTCTGGGCATTCTATACTGTACCATTGATCTATATTTCTGTTTTTGTACCAGTACCATACTGTCTTGATTACTGTAGCTTTGTGGTATACTTTGAAGTTGGGGAGTCTGATTCCTCCAACTCCGTTTTTCTTTCCCAAGATTGCTTTGGCTATTCGGGGTCTTTTGTATTTCCATACAAATTGTAAAACTCTTTGTTCTAATTCTGTGAAGAATGCCATTGATAATTTGATAGGGATTACATTGAATCTGTAGATTGCTTTGGGTAGTACAGTCATTTTCACAGTGTTGATTCATCCAATCCAAGAACATGGTATATTTCTCCGTCTGTTTATATCATCTTTGATTTCTTTCATCAGTGTTTTATAGTTTTCTGAGTACAAGCCTTTTGCCTCCTTAGGGAGATTTATTCCTAGGTATTTTATTCTTTTTGTTGCAGAGGTAAATGGCAGTGTTTCCTTAATTTCTCTTTCTGATTTTTCATTGTAGGAATGCCAGAGATTTCTGTGCATTAATTTTGTATCCTTCAACCTTACCAAATTCATTGATTAGTTTTAGAAGTTTTCTGGTGACATCTTTAGGATTTTCTATGTATAGTATCACATCATCTGCAAACAGTGACAGTTTTACTTTTTCTTTTCCAATTTGTATATCTTTTATTTCTTTTTCTTCTCTGATTGCTGTGGCTAGGACTTCCAAAACTATGTTGAATAAGAGTGGCGAGAGTGGACATCCTTGTCTTTTTCCTGATCTTAGTGGAAATGCTTTCAGTTTTTCACCATTGAGTATGATGCTTGCTGTGGGTTTGTCATATATAGCCTTTATTATGTTGAGGTAGCTTCCCTCTGTGCCCATTTTCTGGAGAGTTTTTATAATAAATGGGTGTTGAATTTTGTCAAAAGCTTTTTCTGCATCTATTGAGAAGATCATATGATTTTTATTCCTTAATTTGTTGATGTGGTGTATCACATTGATTGATTTGCATATATTGAAGAATCCTTGCATCCCTAGGATAAATCCCACTTGACAATGATATATGATCCTTTTAATGCACTGTTGGATTCTTTTTTTTTTTAACCTCTTTATTAGAGTATAATTGCTTTACAATGGTGTGTTAGTTTCTGCTTTATAACAGAGTGAATCAGTTATACATATACATATGTCCCCATATCGATTCCCTCTTGCACTTCCCTCCCTCCCCCCTCCCTATCCCACTCCTCTAGGTGGTCACAAAGCACTGAGCTGAACTCCCTCTGTTATGCAGCTGCTTCCCAGTAGCTATCTATTTTACGTTTGGTAGTGTATATATGTCCATGCCACTCTCTCACTTTGCCCCAGCTTACACTTCCCCCTCCCCGTATCCTCAAGTCCATTCTCTAGTAGGTCTGCATCTTTATTCCCATCTTGCCTCTAGGTTCTTCTGATCTTTTTTTTTTTTTTTTTTTAGATTCCATATATATGTGTTAGCATACGGTAGTTGATTTTCTCTTTCTGACTTACTTCACTTGGTATGACAGTCTCTAGGTCCATCCACCTCACTACAAATAACTCAGTTTCATTCCCTTTTATGGCTGAGTAATATTCCATTGTATTCCATTGTACATCTTCTTTATCCATTCATCTGTTGATGGACATTTAGTTTGCTTCCATGTCCTGGCTATTGTAAATAGAGCTGCAATGAACATTTTGGTATGTGACTCTTTTTGAATTATGGTTTTCTCAGGGTATATGCCCAGTAGTGGGATTGCTGGGTCATATGGTAGTTCTATTTTAGTTTTTTAAGGAAGCTCAATACTGTTCTCCATAGTGGTTGTATCAATTTACATTGCCACCAACAGTGCAAGAGGGTTCCCTTTTCTCCACACCCTCTCCAGCATTTATTGTTTGTAGATTTTTTTCATAATGGCCATTCTGACAGGTGTGAGGTGACACCTCATTGTAGTTTTCATTTGCATTTCTCTAATGATTAATGATGTTGAGCATTGTTTCATGTGTTTGTTGGCAGTCTGTATATCTTCTTTGGAGAAATGTCTATTTAGGTCTTCTGCCCATTTTTGGATTTGGTTGTTTGTTTTTTTGATATTGAGCTGCATGAGTTGCTGGTATGTCTTGGAGATTAATCCTTTGTCAGTTGCTTCATTTGCAAATATTTTCTCCCATTCTGAGGGTTGTCTTTTTGTCTTGTTTATGGTTTCCTTTGCTGTGCAAAAGCTTTGAAGTTTCATTAGGTCCCATTTGTTTATTTTTGTTTTTATTTCCATTTCTTAGAAGGTGAGTCAAAAAGGATCATGCTGTGATTTATGTCATAGAGTGTTCTGCTTATGTTTTCATCTAAGAGTTTGATGATGTTTACATTTAGGTCTTTAATCCATTTTGAATTTATTTTTGTGTATGGTGTTAGGGAGTGTTCTAATTTCATTCTTCTACATGTAGCTCTCCAGTTTTCCCAGCACCACTTATTGAAGAGGCTGTCTTTTCTCTGCTGTATATTCTTGCCTCCTTTATCAAAGATAAGGTGACCATATGTGCGTGGGTTTATCTTGGGCTTTCTATCCTCTTCCATTGATCTATATTCCCGTTTTTGTGCCAGTACTATACTGTTTTGATTACTGTAGCTTTGTAGTATAGTCTGAAGTCAGGGAGCCTGATTCCTCCAGCTCCTTTTTCTTTCTCAAGATTTCTTTGGCTGTTCGAGGTCTTTTGTGTTTCCAAACAAATTGTGAAATTTTTTGTTCTAGTTCTGTGAAAAATGCCAGTGGTAGTTTGATAGGAATCGCATTGATTTTGTAGATTGCTTTGGGTAGTAGAGTCATTTTCACAATGTTGATTCTTCCAATCCAAGAACATGGTATATCTCTCCATCTATTTGTATCATCTTTAATTTCTTTCATCAGTGTCTTATAATTTTCTGCATACAGGTCTCTTGTCTCCTTAGGTAGGTTTATTCCTAGATACTTTATTATTTCTGTTGCAATGGTAAATGGGAGTGTTTTCTTAATTTCACTTTCAGATTTTTCATCATTAGTGTATAGGAATGCAAGAGATTTCTGTGCATTAATTTTGTACCCTGCTACTTTACCAAATTCATTAATTGGCTCTAGTAGTTTTCTGGTAGTAGCATCTTTAGGATTCTCAATGTATAGTATGATATCATCTGCAAACAGTGACAGTTTTACTTCTTCCTTTCCAGTTTGGATTCTTTTTATTTTTTTCTAATCTAATTGCTGTGGCTAAAACTTCCAAAGCTATGTTGAATAAGAGTGGTGAGAGTGGGCAACCTTGTCTTTTTCCTGATCTTAGTGAAAATGCTTTCAGTTTTTCACCATTGAGGACGATGTTGGCTGTCGGTTTGTGATATATGGCCTTTATTATGTTGAGATAGGTTCCCTCTATGCCCACTTTCTGGAGAGTTTTTATCATATGGGTGTTGAATTTTGTCAAAACCTTTTTCTGCATCTATTGAGATGATCACATGGTTTTTATTTTTCAATTTGTTAATATGGTGTATCATGTTGATTGATTTGCGTATATTGAAGAATCCTTGCATTCCTGAGATAAACTCCACTTGATCATAGTGTATGATCCTTTTAATTTGCTTTTGGATTCTGTTTGCTAGTATTTTGTTGAGGATTTTTGCATCTATGTTCATCAGTGATATTGGCCTGTAGTTTTCTTTCTTTGTGACATCTTTGTCTGGTTTTGGTATCAGAGTGATGGTGGCCTCGTACAATGAGTTTGGGAGTGTTCCTCCTTCTGCTATATTTTGGAAGAGTTTGAGAAGGATAGGTGTTAGCTGTTCTCTAAATGTTTGATAGAATTTGCCTGTCAAGCCACCTAGTCCTAGGCTTTTGTTTGTGGGAAGATTTTTAATCACAGTTTCAATTTCAGTGCTTGTGATTGGTCTGTTCATATTTTCTATTTCTTCCTGGTTCAGTCTCGGAAGGTTGTGCATTTCTAAGAATTTGTCCATTTCTTCCAGGTTATCCATTTTATTGGCATAGAGTTGCTTGTAGGAATCTCTCATGATCCTTTGAATTTCTGCAGTTTCAGTTATTACTTCTTTTTCATTTTTAATTCTATTGGTTTGAATCTTCTCCCTTTTTACCTTGATGAGTCTGGCTAATGGTTTATCAATTTTGTTTATCTTCTCAAAGAACCAGCTTTTAGTTTTATTGATCTTTGCTATCATTTCCTTCATTTCTTTTTCATTTATTTCTGATCTGATTTTTATGATTTCTTTCCTTCTGCTAACTTCGGGGTTTTATTGTTCTTCTTTCTCTAATTGCTTTAGGTGCAAGGTTAGGTTGTTTATTCGGGATGTTTCCTGTTTCTTAAGGTAGGATTGTATTGCTATAAACTTCCCTCTTAGAATTGCTTTTGCTGCATCCCATAGATTTTGAGTCGTTGTGTCTCCATTGTCATTTGTTTCTAGGTATTTTTTGATTTCCTCTTTGATTTCCTCAGTGATCACTTCGTTATTAAGTAGTGTATTGTTTAGCCTCCATGTGTTTGTATTTTTTACAGATCTTTTCCTGTAATTGATATCTAGTCTCATAGCGTTGTGGTCGGAAAAGATACTTGATACAATTTCAATTTTCTTAAATTTACCAAGGCTTGATTTGTGACCCAAGATATGATCTATCCTGGAGAATGTTCCATGAGCACTTGAGAAAAGTGTGTATTGTGTTGTTTTTGGATGGAATGTCCTATAAATATCAATTAAGTCCATCTTGTTTAATGTATCAGTTAAAGCTTGTGTTTCCTTATTTATTTTCATTTTGGATGATCTGTCCATTGGTGAAAGTGGGGTGTTAAAGTCCCCTACTATGATTGTGTTACTGTTGATTTCCCCTTTTATGGCTGTTAGTACTTTCCTTATGTATTGAGGTGCTCCTATGTTGGGTGCATAAATATTTACAATTGTTATGTCTTCTTCTTGGATCGATTCCTTGATCATTATGTAGTGTCCTTCTTTGTCTCTTGTAATAGTCTTTGTTTTAAAGTCTAGTTTGTCTGATATGAGAATTGCTACTTCAGCTTTCTTTTGATTTCCATTTGCATGGAATATCTTTTTCCATCCCCTCACTTTCAGTCTGTATGTGTCCCTAGGTCTGAAGTGGGTCTCTTGTAGACAGCATATATACGGGTCTTGTTTTTGTATCCATTCAGCCAGTCTATTTCTTTTGGTTGGAGCATTTAATCCATTTACATTTAAGGTAATTATCGATATGTATGTTCCTATTACCATTTTCTTAATTGTTCAGGGTTTATTATTGTTGGTCTTTTCCTTCTCTTGTGTTTCCTGCCTAGAGAAGTTCCTTTAGCATTTGTTGTAAAGCTGGTTTGGTGGTGCTGAATTCTCCTAGCTTTTGCTTGTCTGTAAAGGTTTTAATTTCTCTGTCAAATCTGAATGAAATCCTTGCTAGGTAGAGTAATCTTGGTTGTAGGTTTTTCTCCTTCATCACTTTAAATATGTCCTGCCACACCCTTGTGACTTGCAGAGTTTCTGCTGAAAGATCAGCTGTTAACCTTTGGGGGTTCCCTTATTTGTTATTTGTTGTTTTTCCCTTGCTGCTTTTAATATTTGTTCTTTGTATTTAATTTTTGATAGTTTGACTAATATATGTCTTGGTATGTTTCTCCTTGGTTTTATCCTGTATGGGACTCTCTGTGCTTCCTGGACTTGATTAACTATTTCCTTTCCCATATTAGGGAAGTTTTCAACTATAATCTCTTCAAATATTTTCTCAGACCCTTTCTTTTTCACTTCTTCTTCTGGGACCCCTATAATTTGAATGTTGGTGTGTTTAATGTTGTCCCAGAGGTCTCTGAGACTGTCCTCAATTCTTTTCATTCTTTTTTCTTTATTCTGCTCTGCAGTAGTTATTTCCACTCTTTTATCTTCCAAGTCACTTATCCGTTCTTCTGCCTCAGTTATTCTGCTATTGATCCCTCTAGAGAATTTTTAATTTCATTTATTGTGTTGTTCATCACTGTTTGTTTGCTCTTTAGTTTTTCTAGGTCCTTGTTAAACGTTTCTTGTATTTTCTCCATTCTATTTCCAAGATTTTGGATCATCTTTACTATCATTATTCTGAATTCTTTTTCAGGTAGACTGCCCATTTCTTCTTCATTTGTTAGGTCTGGTGGGTTTTTATCTTGCTCCTTTATCTGCTGTGTATTTCTCTGTCTTCTCATTTTGCTTAACTTACTGTGTTTGGGGTCTCCTTTTCTCAGGCTGCAGGTTCGTAGTTCCCATTGTTTTTGGTGTCTGCCCCCAGTGGCTAAGGTTGGTTCGGTGGGTTGTGTACGCTTCCTGGTGGAGGGGACTAGTGCCTGTGTTCTGGTGAGTGATGCTGGATCTTTCTTTCTGGTGGGCAGGTCCATGTCTGGTGATGTGTTTTTGGGTGTCTGTGGCCTTATTATGATTTTAGGCAGCCTCTGTGCTAATGGGTGGGGTTGTGTTCCTGTCTTGCTAGTTGTTTGGCATAGGGTGTCCTGCACTGTAGCTTGCTGGTCGTTGAGTGGAGCTGGGTCTTGGCATTGAGGTGGAGAGCTCTGGGAGATTTTCGCCGTTTGATATTACATGGAGGTGGGAGGTCTCTTGTGGACCAGTGTCCTGAAGTTGGCTCTCTCACCTCAGTGGCTCAGCCCTGACACCTGGCTGGAGCACCAAGAACCTGTCATCCACACAGCTCAGAATAAAAGGGAGGGGAAAAAAGAAGAAAGAAGAAGATAAAATAAAGTTATTAAAATAAAAAATAATTAAGAAAAAAATTTTAAGTAAAAAAGAAAGAAACACAGAACCCTAGGACAAATGGTACAAGCAAAGCTATACAGACAAAATCACACACAGAAGCATACACATACACACTCACAAAAAGAGAAAAAGGGAAAGAAATATATATATCGTTGCTCCCAAAGTCCACCTCCTCAATTTGGGATGATTCGTTGTCAATTATTCAGGTATTCCACAGATGCAGGGTACATCAAGTTGATTGTGGAGCTTTAATCCGCTGCTTCTGAGGCTACTGGGAGAGATTTCCCTTTCTCTTCTTTGTTCGCACAGCTGGGGGGGCTCAGCTTTGGATTTGGCCCCGCCTCTGCATGTAGGTCGCCTGAGGACATCTGTTCTTCGCTCAGACAGGACGAGGTTAAAGGAGCTGATTCCGGGGCTCTGGCTCACTCAGGCCGGGAGGAGGGAGGGGTATGGATGCGGGGCGAGCCTGCAGCGGCAGAAGCCAGTATGACGTTGCACCAGCCTGAGGTGCGCCGTGCGTTCTCCCAGGGAAGTTGTCCCTGTATCACTGGACCCTGGCAGTGGCCGGCTGCACAGGCTCCCTGGAAGGGGGTTGTGGATAGTGACCTGTGCTCGCACACATGCTTCTTGGTGGCCGCAGCAGCAGCCTTAGTGTCTCATGCCTGTCTCTGGGGTCCGTGCTGATAGCCACGGCTTGCGCCCGTCTCTGGAGCTCCTTTAAGCAGCGCTCTTAATCCCCTCTCCTCGCGCACCAGGAAACAATGGTCTCTTGCCTCTTCGGCAGGTCCACACATTTTCCCGGACTCCCTCCCGGCTAGCTGTGGCGCACTAGCCCCCTTCAGGCTGTGTTCACGCAGCCAACGCCAGTCTTCTCCTTGGGATCCGACCAAAGCCCGAGCCTCAGCTCCCAGCCCCTCCCGCCCCGGCAGGTGAGCAGACAAGCCTCTCAGGCTGGTGAGTGCCGGTCGGCACCGATCCTCTGTGCGGGAATCTCTCTGCTTTGCCCTCCGCACCCCTGTTGCTGCGCTCTCCTCCGTGACCCCGAAGCTTTCCCCCTCCGCCACCCGCAGTCTCCGCCCACAAAGGGGCTTCCTAGTGTGTGGAAACCTTTCCTCCTTCACAGGTCCCTCCCACTGGTGCAGGTCCCGTCCCTATCGTTTTGTCTGTTTTTTCTTTTTTCTTTTGCCCTACCCAGGTACGTGGCGAGTTTCTTGCGTTTTGGGAGGTCTGAGGTCTTCTGCCAGCGTTCAGTAGGTGTTCTGTAGGAGTTGTTCCACATGTAGATGTATTTCTTATGTATTTGTGGGGAGGAAGGTGATCTCTGCGTCTTACTCTTCTGCCATCTTGAAGCTCCCTGCTGTTGGATTCTGTTTGCTAGTATTTTGTTCAGGATTTTTGCATCTATATTCATTAGTGATATTGGTCTATAATTTTCCTTTTTTGTGACATCTTTGTCTTGTTTTGGTATCAGGGTGATGGTGGCTTTGTAGAATGAATTTGGGAGTGTTTCTTCCTCTGCAATTTTTTGGAAGTTTGAGAAGGATAGGTGTTAGCTCTTCTCTAAATGTTTGATAGAATTTGCTTGTGAAACCATCTGGTCCTGGACTTCTGTTTGTTGGAAGATTTTAAATCAGTTTCAATTTCATTACTTGTGATAGGTCTGTTTATGTTTTCTAATTCTTCCTGGTTCAGTTTTGGAAAATTGTACCTTTCCAAGAATTTTTCTATTTCTTTGTGGTTCTCCACTTTATTGGCATATAGTTGTTTGTAGTAGTCTTTTATAATCCTTTGTATTTCTGCAGTGTCAGTTGTGATTTCTCCTTTTTCATTTCTAATTTTATCATTTTGCATCCTCTCCTTTTTTTCTTTATGAGTCTGGCTAAGGGTTTATCAATTTTGTTTATCTTCTCAAAGAACCAGCTTTTATTTTTATTAATTTTTGCTCTTGTTTTCTTTGTTTCTGTTTCATTTATTTCTGCTCTGATCTCTATGATTTCTGTTCTTCTACTGACTTTGGGTTTTGTTTGTTCTTCTTTTTCTAGTTGCTTTGGGTGTAAGGTTAGATTGTTTGAGATTTTTCTTGTTTCTTGAGGTGAGATTGAATTGTTATAAACTTCCCTCTTAGAACTGCTTTGCTACATCACAAAGGTTTTGGGTCATTGTGTTTTTGTTGTCATTTGTTTCTATGTATTTTTAAAATTTCTTCTTTGATTTTTTTCAGTGATCTCTGGTTATTTAGTAGCACACTGTTTAGCCTCCATGTATTTGTGTTTTTTTTATTTTTTATTTTTTTGCGGTATGCAGGCCTCTCACTGTTGTGGCCTCTCCCATTGCGGAGCACAGGCTCCGGACGTGCAGGCTCAGCGGCCATGGCTCACGGGCCCAGCCGCTCCGCAGCATGTGGGATCTTCCTGGACTGGGGCGTGAACCCATGTCCCCTGCATCGGCAAGCGGACTCTCAACCACTGAGCCACCAGGGAAGCCCTATTTGTGTTTTTTACAGTTTTTTTCCTGCAATTGATTTCCAATCTCATAATGTTGTGGTCAGAAAAGATGCTAGGTATGATTTCAATTTTCTTAAATTTTCCAAGGCTTGATTTGTGACCCAAGCTGTGATCTATCCTGGAGAATGTTCCATGTGCACTTGAGAAGAAAGTGTATTCTGCCACTTCTGAGTGGAATGTTCTATAAATATCAATTAAATCTATTTGATCTATTGTATCATTTAAAGCTTTTGTTTCCTTATTTATTTTCAGTTTGGATGATCTGTCCATTGGTGTAAGTGGGGTGTTAAAGTCCCCTACTATGATTGTGTTACTGTCGATTTCTCCTTTCATGGTTGTTAGTATTTGCCTTATGTATTGAGGTGCTCCTATGTTGGGTGCATAAATATTTACAATTGTTATATCTTCTTCTTGGATCGATCCCTTGATCATTATGTAGTGTCCCCCCTTATCTCTTGTAACAGTCTTTATTTTAAAGTCTATTTTATCTGATATGAGTATTACTACTCCAGCTTTCTTTTGATTTCCATTTACATGGAATATCATTTTCCATCCCTTCACTTTCAGTCTGTGTGTGTCCCTAGGTCTGAAGTGGGTTTCTTGTAGATAGTGTATATATGGGTCTTGTTTATGTATCCATTCAGCTGGTCTGTGTCTTTTGGCTGGGGCATTTAATCCATTTACGTTCAAGGTTATTAACAATATGTATGTTTCTATTACCATTTTCTCAAGTGTTTTGGATTTGTTTTTGTAGGTCTTTTTCTTTTCTTGTGTTTCCCGCCTAGAGACATTTCTTTAACATTTGTTGTAAAGATGGTTTGATGGTACTGATTTCTCTTAGCTTTTGCTTGTCTGAAAAGCTTTTGATTTGTCCATTGAATGTGAATGAGATCCTTTCTGGGTAGAGTAATCTTGGTTGTAGGTTTTTCTCTTTCATCACTTTATGTATATCCTGCCACTCCCTTCTGGCCTGCAGAGTTTCTGCTGAAAAATCAGCTGATAACCTTATGGGGATTCCTTTGTATGTTATTTTTTGTTTTTCCCTTGCTGCTTTTAATATTTTTTCTTTGAATTTAATGTTTGTTAGTTTGATTAATATGTGTCTTGGTGTGTTTTTCCTAGGGTTTATCCTTTATGGGACTCTCTGCACTTCCTGGATTTGGGTGACTATTTCCATTCCCATGTTAGGGAAGTTTTCAACTCTAATCTCTTCAAATATTTTCTCAGTCCCTTTCTCTTTCTCTTTTTCTTCTGGGACCCCTATAATTCAAATCTTGGTACATTTAGTGTTGTCCCAGAGGTCTCTGAGCTTGTTTTCAATTCTTTTCATTCTTTTGTCTTTATTCTGCTCTGCGGCAGTGAATTCCACCATTTTGTCTTCCAGCTTACTTACTTGTTCTTCTGCCTCAGTTATTCTGTTATTGATTCCTTCTAGTGTATTTTTCATTTCAGTTACTGTGTTGTTCATCTCTGTTCTTTAGTTCTTCTAGATCTTTGTTAAACATTCTTGTATTTTCTCAATCTGTGCCTCCATTCTGTTTCTGAGATTCTGTATCATATTTACCATCATTACTCTGAAATCTTTTTCAGGTTGATTGGCTATTTCCTCTTCATTTATTTGGTCTTGTAAGTTTTTCCCTTGCTTCTTCATCTGTGACGTATTTTTTTTGCCATCTCGTTTTCTTTTCGTTTTTTTTTGTTATGAGTGGGATTGTCTCCCTGTCTTACTGGGTTTTTTGCCTGAGGCTTCCAACACTGGAGTTTGTAGGCTGTTGGGTAGAGCTGGGTCTTGGTGCTGAGATGAGGACCTCTGAGACCTCACTCCAATGAATATTCCCTGGGGTCTGAGGTTCTCTGTTAGTCCAGTGGTTTGAACTTGGAGCTCCCACCGCAGGAGCTTCAGCCCAACCCCTGGCTCTTGAACAAAGATCCTGCAAACCATGTGGGGTGGCAAAAAAAAAAAAGAGAACAGTAACAGTAAAAAAACAAAATTAGACTAGGAAACTAACAGATATGTTAGAAAGAATATGAAAACACAAATGTAGATGAATAAACAACCAGAAGGTACATCAGTACCACAATAAAAAAGAGGAGGAGGGGGGCTTCCCTGGTGGTGCAGTGGTTGAGCGTCCGCCTGCCGATGCAGGGGACATGGGTTCGTGCCTCGGTCCGGGAAGATCCCACATGCCGCAGAGCGGCTGGGCCTGTGAGCCATGGCTGCTGGGCCTGTGCGTCTGGAGCCTGTGCTCCGCAGCGGGAGAGGCCACAACAGTGAGAGGCCCATGTACCGCAAAAAAAAAAAAAAAAAAAAAAGGAGGAGGGAAAAGGAAAAAAAAGAAAAGGGAGGGGGAGGAAGGCCTTTTCTGTGGAGGGTGGGGCCTATGCTTAGGACCCACAAGGCTGGAAAAGGCCCTGGGGGCTGTGGGTGGTGGGGCTTAGGCTCAAGGAACAGAAGGGGCCCAGGCATGCCCCCCACCCCTGGTCTCAGAGGGCAGGGGACCTCACTTGGGAGCCCAGCAGGCTTCTGGGCTCTAGTGGATGGGGCAAACGCCCTCCTCTCCTCTCCTGCTCCTCTGGTCCTGGAGGGCCTCTCCCGCCTGCCTCTCCTGATCTTGCCAGCCTCAGGGGCACCGATCCTGTCTGGCCTCCACTTCTCTTCTCCCCCCAGTGCCCCCACATCCTACCTGTTCACTTGGGGTTTCCTCCTGTCTCTTTAGGCATCATGGTTCCCCACCAGTAGATGGCAGGCGCCCCTAGTTGTGAGGAGATGCTAACTCAGTGTTTTCCCACACTGCCATCTTGACTCTCCCCCCTAAATTTATTTTTAATATATATTTATGTCTTGTGTATATTATATATTCTACATTGTATATAGATATATCTATACACATACATATATACATAAACACACATGCATACATATATGTACATATACATCTACTTTTTTAAAACATCACCTGTTGCCCTCCTCATCTGCATGCTGACTGAACCTACTCCTCTGCAGAAAAACTCATGATCATTGGGTTTAAAACCAAAAATTACTATGTAAAAACACCTTTTTGAAGTGTAACCACCATGTGCAAATATAATTTACTTTAGGCAAAGACTCATAAAGACAGAGAATTGAAATTTTCTTTTAAAATGTTTGAATTGGGTTAGAATATAAGCTTGTCTTGGTTGACTCCACTGGAGTCTGAACTCTGTTTCTGAATTCAAGGCAGGGGTTATTTGCAGTGGCCGAGCTCAGGAGAGAAGTCCTTCACCATCAGGAGGGCTGGGCCTCCAACAGGCACTCACAGAGGCAGTGGTGATGCCTGCGTTGGGAGGCTGAGGGCACCATCCTGTTCAACCTACTTGCCAGCCTCATTCCTGGGCTCCTCCTTAGATGAGTGTCAATGCCAAATAAGTCAATATTTTACATTAGACATAATGTTTTACAAAGATAATTCCAATGATGGCATAAAGTATGACTTAGAGGTGGGGCATGATTGGAGGTAGAGGGAACAGTGAGGAGGATATTGTACTAGGTACCTAATACAACATAGTGGGGTGGGGATGGAGACTCAGGAAAGGTGTAATTGGTGAGACTCACATGGGTATCAGTGGCACACTGGGACAGGGCTGATGTGCCAGAGAAGAGGGTCTTTCCCTTACGTGCCCAGACTCTAGCTATAATAGTGAATTTAATTTCTAGCACATGCTATAGTAACAAACAACCCCTAAATCTCAATGGCTTAACACAGTAAATGCTTCTTTATGCAAAGACCAGAAGTCTCCATGGATATGAGCGGATACAAATAGTTACAGGGGGAAATGATGACTAGTTCCACTCACCAGAAGTACAATACTTCAGGCCTGCCAAGATGACAGATACGGAAATGCAGGTGTTTCACAGAGAAAACCAACGCATTTCAGTTGCTAAAAACTGCATGATGAAGAGAATGATGGACGAGACAAGGCAGCCCAAAACATGGTGCTTGACATCTATTTTTTGAAGTATGTTTTAGGACTTCGGAGGCTGCAGAGCCCAGTTTTCATTCTTTCTGCATGTCACCCTAGTTTTCTTCTGTCATGTGGTTGAGCTGCCATCATTGGCCAAGTCACCACTCTAGTGTGAAGACAGAATAGCAGTATAATAAAATGACAAAAATAAGTCACGACATGTACATACAGTTTGGTTGAAAGAGGTAGAGAAGGATGGTAGAATAGCTGCCGTTCACTTCATTAAAATGGGAAGTAGCCTGCAGTTTGTTTTCCTCCTGTAGATCATCAGTGACCCGTATGGAATAGTCAGGCTTATTGCTGCTGTTCCTGTTTTCTTTTTTTTTTTAATTTATTTATTTATTTTTGCTGTGTTGGGTCTTCGTTTCTGTGCGAGGGCTTTCTCTAGTTGTGGCAAGCGGGGGCCACTCTTCATCACAGTGCACGGGTCTCTCACTATCGCGGCCTCTCTTGTTGCAGAGCACGGGCTCCATAGTTGTGGCACGCGGGCCTGGTTGCTCTGCGGCTTGTGGGATCCTCCCAGACCAGGGCTCGAACCTGTGTCCCCTGCATTAGCAGTCAGATTCTCAACCACTGCGCCACCAGGGAAGCCCCTATTCCTGTTTTCTAAAAGAAGAATATAGAAGGTTAAAACTGAGAGGCAGTTGAAAGTTTACCTAGTCCACCTGTCCCATTTCATGGATAGGGAATCTGAGACACAAATGGCTTAAATAAATTCCCCAACTTACAGAGCTGACAAAATCAGGGCAGTAAAATACGCAGTTCTCATCACCCATCCCAATCCGCTGTACAAATCCTCTCTCGTCCTCTCCTTTTCCTTCCTCCCCTCCCCCTCCTCTCCATCCTCTTTCCTTCCCCCTCCCCTTTGCCCCCTCATTAAAATCATCTTAAGAAAACAAGTATGAATATAATACATAAAGTAGTTAGGCTATCAACTCATAGCTCTGATAAGATTTAGCTTCTTATCTGTGGATTTTAGTATCCATCATTAGACAGGTGCTCCTGGGGGAATGTCAGCAAGTCTGGAAATGGAAGAGGCTTGCTGATGGTAGAACATTTTTCAGTCCAGTGAATCCTCAGAGCAAACAGCCATGGCATCACGTGTTTCTTTGTCATTATTCATAATTGTGCTCTCAAAGCATTAAAGGACAATAATGTGTGGCATCTATGAGGCACTTTCTCAGCAGACATGCTGAAGAACCGAGGTGTAAGAGAGTCCATAGGGAATTGACAGGGCAGGGTGCTGCTTTGTCAAATCTGTCTGTTGTATGTGAGTCCTTAAAATCTGACCCAGAGCGATGTGCTGTCCTTCTTACTGAGTGGTGAAACACTAGATGCACACCATTTGGGAATGTGCTATGACATTTCTTCCTCCAGAAGTGATGGGGTGTGTGACAATCTGGGGTTAAAAGCAGTCCGTAGACGTAATTATGACAAGGAGCTAGTCACTTAACCTCTCTGACTTTTGTTTGGGTTTGTTTGTTTGTTTTTTCCCCCCAGTTTATAAAATGGAGGAATTGAATTAGATGACCTCTAAGACCCTTTCTAGCTCAGACATTTCAAATCTATAAACACAAAGCCACCTGCCTCACGTCCGGATTAAACTCATAATTTTGCCTCATTAGCAATCCGTCCTACTCAGCCCAGAGAAAAGGAGAGAACAGAGCTTTTGTTTGAGGTGTGGGCACCAGGGAAACCCAGATTCTTGATCTGAATCCCCTTTCTAAGAAGAGATTTTCACTTTTCTATGTGGCCACAAAACTCTGTGCTCCTAACTTGCTGGGCTACTAACAATAATTTTAAATCAAATGAAAAGCAAATGAGCTGGTTCTGGGTTAGATACCCACAGCCGTTTATGCAAACGGCTGAATCCACAGCCGTTTACAAACATTGTTGGTTGTTAGTGAGAAAGAATCATATTAAATTCATCTACATACCCCATCTACTAAGACTGCTAGAAGAGATGTTAAAGGAAATCTTGTCTTAAACATGAAACATCAACATCTCCTTAGGAGGATGAAGGGTATAGATTGGAGTTTTTAATTGGAGGTTTACTTTTGTGTATATAATAAGCATTTGTGGTAGATAATATTCATGGTTAATCAAGTCTGGCTGTTTTTATACAGGAAAGATTTTGGTTGATTCTTAAAAAAAAAATTTTTTTTTAATTAAGGGCATAAAAGCCTGTATAAAGAGACAACATCTCTGTGTGAAAGAAGATGCTATCTCAGAGCTAATTGACAGTGTCAATTGTGCAGAACAAGAGTTATCTTAGATGGTTTCTTCATTCGTTTCTTCCACCACAAATTTTTTGAGTGCAAAAATACTCTAGCATTAGGTGCAGATACTGTAAATATAAAAAGAGATGGTGCGTATGCTCAAGAGACTCACAGTCTGATGGGGAGACTCGCATGCACTGGGCACGCTCCATCCACAAGGCAGGCACTAGGGATGGAGGAGACTCCGGGAGACCAAAAGTACCGGCCCCAGCACGGGAGAGCTGGAAGGTCACTAAGAATTAACATGTGACATTTGTCTTCAAGATAGATGGTTGAAATTTGAAGCAGAGATGTTAGGAATGGGCATTTGTTCTGGATACCTTCAGTTTGCCCCTCCAGGTCCCATCCTTCACCTTCTGCTAGGGCTACGGGACCAGCTGACCTGGGTGAACCCTATTGACAGGCTTCATGCCCTTTGGCTTCAAGTTGTGACCCGTCAATGGGCAGCCCCAGCAGGAGCTTGGAGGAAGAGGAGGGTAAGGTCTGGGTATTTTAGCCCCCTGGTTTCCTTCCTGAGGGGGCTAGTTGATTCTCGGTCTGAAGTTAAACCAAAGGTTTCTGCTCCTCTCAGGCGGCTTCTACAGGACCCTCTCTTTTTGGGTCCCAGTAAACACTCTCTCGACGATGGACCCTATGTTACACATTTGCCCTTGGGCTTCTCTTCCCTTGCACTCCCCTTCCTGTGCAACCCTCTCTTTGCACACCGATTTGAGTGTGCCCTCTCTTCCCAGCTGGAACTCGGACTGAGACAGCATCAAAGGCTGAGTGGACAGACTGAGCAAAGATAAAGGGAGTGCAAAATGACTGTATGCTTGGAAGTCAACCTATAGGTCAGAGATGCTAGAATATAAGGGGCATTTAGGGTGGGAGGAGGGAGGGCAAGAGAAGCACCAAAGGTTTGTGAACTAGGACATTAGGATGTAACAGGATTCAGTCTGAGTTGACAAAGATCAGCCTGGCAATAGCATGGGGAAAGAACTAGAAAAAAGAGACAAGAGTCTAGGGACAGTAGCTGCCACTCCCCTGTGGCCCCAGCTTCCTCCAGTCAGCATTGCTGTGGTTCCAGGTTTTGTCAGGACAAATTGGCTCTGACAGAATTTCAGAACTTCAGTGGGACTTCAGCCACTGGGTTCCTGGAACGTGACGCCTTCCCTCTGGTCCTCCAGCCTGCTGTTGCTAGCTTGGGGTTATCTTGCCATCCCATATTTGGCTCTCAACTTCTCCATCACCTGGGCAACCAATGCCTGGTAGTAAATTTCCTCTTTTATAAATATCCAAAGTGTTTTCTGTTTTTCTGGTTAGACCCAGGTGAATACAAGCATCTTAATAAGCCCAGGCAACGAGATGGCAAGCTGTGACATGTTCTAAGGGGCCTAGCTTGCTGGCAAAGGGCCGCAATCTCTCCTCACACCAGAAAGCTGTTACAGTCTTTCACGAGGGGCAGTTCAGTGCAGTGTTCTTACATGGATTCCAGAGCAGGCTGCCTGGACTAGAAAGCCTGCCTCAAGGATCCCATGTAAGATTTTTGATGTTTGTGTGCCTTGTTTCCTCACATGTAAAATGAAGATAATAGTACCTTCTTTATGGGATTGTTGTAAGCATTAAATGAGCTAATATGGTATATGTAAAATGTTTTAAAAAGTGCCTGGTAGGGTTTCCCTGGCAGTGCAGTGGTTATGAATCCACCTGCCAATGCAGGGGACACGGGTTCGAGCCCTGGTCCGGGAAGATCCCACATGCCGTGGAACAACTAAGCCAATGCGTCACAACTACTGAGCCTGTGCTCTAGATCCCGTGGCTCACAACTAGTGAGCCCACGTGCCACAACTACTGAAGCCCGCGCGCCTAGAGCCCGTGCTCCGCAACAAGAGAAGCCACCGCAGTGAGAAGCCCGTGCACCACAAAGAAGAGTAGCCCCCGCTCACCGCAACTAGAGAAAGCCCGTGCGCAGCAACGAAGACCCAACGCAGCCAATAAATAAATAGATTAATTAATTTTTTTAAAAAGTGCCTGGTAGATATTAAGTGCCGTGTAAATACTAGCTATTTTAATTTGCCTAGGGACTTTGGGTTGGAGCCTGAAAGGCTGAGGTCTCCTTTCCTTTCCAAACACCAAGTCATCTCCATATTAGGACAGGATTTTGGCTGCCATATCCTAGGGATGGCAGCTTTGGAAGTTGGAGGAAGTGTGCACTGATGGACAGGGATGCTGTAAGGAGATATCATTTCCCAGGGGCAAGCAGTGGCTGTCACGTTTTCCAGCTGGCAGAAACTCCAAGGTCCATTTCTTGAAAATATTTCACTACTGATGTGAGCAGGGCGATTCTTCTCGGCTCCTAATGGCTTCCTGTGCAACAGGGCAGATTGCTCCCAAACTGAACCCTGCTCTCAGGCAGGGCAGCAGGAGAGAAAAATCGGAACGAGTAGAAATCAGAAAGCACAGCCATCCAGCTGACCACTGACTCTGAAGGCAAACACAGCTGATTCCCCACGGAGCCAAAAAAGGGAAGTGTCACCTGAAGAAATGCAATTTTAATAACCACAGGGGGAATAGAGCATTTTATTCTGAGACTCAGGTCTGCACTGATAAAGATCACTGAGAACAACTTACACTATTTAAAATTCTTATTGCTGTCCGAGTGATTCATTTTTACTTCCCTGGAAATTCAAGTCCCAGGGTGCCAGGGAAATCGCAGTGCACAGACTGCTGGTGATAGCCCACAGCTCAGCTCACCACCCAATTTAACTCGCTGCTCGTCTGCCTCCAGACCCTGTGTGTGTGTTTCACCCTTAAAGCAATGCTCCGTCCTTTGGAAGTAAACTCCTCTGACAGCCCAGCTGCAGTATCAATTAAATGTTTTCCTTTGTAGAGTGGCTCACGTTGTTTTGGGGAAGTCTCTCCCGAAGGCCAGGGATTATGTCCAGAGTCCATTCTCCAGGGGGGTGGCCTTCCCCACCGTGTTGGTCACTTCAGGGCAGTCCCATTAGCTGGGCACGGAAAGCGGATGTCTGTTCATCGTGGGCAGGCTAGGGTGTCATTGGATAGAATACGCAGGTTTCATCTAAAAGATGCAGGTTTCTCCACTATGAAAGGGCTCTGCCTAACTGAGTGAAGCACCAAAACAAAAACAACATAAAAATCAAAACCCCTCTACTACTTATTCATAACTCAGGAAGTACCTCTGCACATTGACCAGTCATTCAAATGCTTTCGAAAATGCTTTTTTAAAAAGCAACCCAGAAAAGTTAAACCAATGTTATTTCCTACTCACGCAGCATCAAACTCTTCTTTCTCTAGGGAAGCTGAGGCCTAACCATCTATTTACAAAGTGGTACTAGAGATTTAAGGGAAAGAAAAAGGGAATTGTAGTTAGGACTTGTGCTCAGTTTTAGATGGCCACAGATTCTTTGCAGCTGTGCCTGTCAAGAAGTGCAGTCTTACCCCTCCTCTGGATCCTCGGCTGGTGTGGAAACTTGCTTTGGCCAGTAGAATGCAGCAGAAAGGAAGTGGTGAGACTTATTTGTCTTGGCTTCGAGAAGCTCGTAGCTTCTGCTCTGACCCTCATGAATGGTGTCTCCATGTGAACAAGTCCGAACTGGTCTGCTAGGGAGGCCATAGGACGGAGAGCCAAGGTCCCGTAAAACCCACAACCACCATGTAGGTGAGTGAGACCACCCTAGACCATCCAGCCTTGTCGACCACCAGGTGGCTGCAGCCGCACCAGTGACCCCAGGCTAAAGCCGTGGCCAAATGCCCAGCCTGGGTTCAGCCCAAATGCTGACGGGCAGAATCAGGAGCAAATAAAACAGCTGGTTACGTTAAGCCCTTGAGTGCTGGACCGGCTTGTTAGCCAGGCACAGATAACAGCCAGAGGATGCATTTCTGGTTTAGTGCTTGATTTTTCTGAGAAATGGAAACAAATCACCTTCAATTACAGAAAATATTCAATCAATGGAGTATTCGCACTCACTAAATATTACGAACAGTGTTAAGAGAATTAAAGAAACTATTTAGACAACGTAAGCAGTCTGGATTATTCATGCCAACGGATCTGACTCCCCACATACTCTCACCCTGAATATCCACCTCCATTTCTCAGAAGCAGATAATTTTATGAGAATTATCTGTAAAACTGACATATTGCTACTTTTTCTGGAACAGTCTGGCCCTAGGCTTATTGGTCATCAGTTATTGGGTACACCAGTGTTCTGATCATAGGTTTATCTCCCCTTCTGTGCAGTAATGAATTTATCCTCGCCTAAAAGACATCTGGCCTTTGCTCTCAGCTAATGGGAGGTGATCTCTAAGCCCTTATAGTATCATGCCTGATAGGAGTATCTTTGCCTGGGGCTCTTGGGTCAGCCAAATAGTGACAATGTGATTTAGGGTTGGGGCTTTGAGCCACACTACCAGTGCGACTTAGGTTGGGGGCTTTGGGTCATACAGTATCAGCTTGGCCTTCTGAGGAGCTGGAAACTGAGATTATGCAAGTGGACAGTCAACCATGCCTGTGTGCTGGAGGTCCCAGTAAAGACTCTGGTCAGCAAGGTTCAGGTGAACTTCCCTGGTTGGTAATACTCAGTGCATACTGTCACACATCAATGCCAGGGAAATAACACTTTCCTTCCCCCATGAGAATAACTAGAGGCTCTGCAGTTGGTACTTTTCCTGGACTCTTCCCTATGTGCTTCTTCCCTTGGCCAATTTTAATCTATGTCGTTTCCCTGTAATAAAGCGTAGCTATGAGTATATAATAATTTCAGTGAGATCTGTGGGTCTTTCTAGTGACTTATCAAAACTGAGGATGGTTTTGGGAACCCCCCCGAACTTTCAGCTGGTTCAGAAGTAAGGGTAGTCCCATGTGGACTGTCCTCCTAACTTTGTAGTTAGCTAACTTTCACACCTTCCTTCAAGATGCAAATCAGATATGCTTCCAGGAAGCCTTCCCTGACCACCCACTCCAATTCTAAAGAAAAATTCCGTTCTCTGAATTCTTACAGCTTGTAGGACTCAGTTGTAACTTCCTATGATACTTAAAAAAAACTGTTCCGGGCTTTGCTGTTGATCATGGATACCTATCGTATGTCCTGTACTAGATTTAAGTGCTTCGAGGACTCAGCCTATTTCTCACACCCTTCCTACTTCCAGTAGCCCCACATTCTTTTTAAATTAAACATTGTGATATTCACAAATTGTGCTGCCTCTACTGTAAACTAGCAATTTCTGAAATTTAGGTTACCTTGGTATTATTAATGAGGCTAAAATAATTATTCACTCATTCAAATATTTATTGAGTGTCTACTATGTGCTAGGTTCCAGGTCTTAGCAACAAGCAGTGAAACGAGTCCCTGTCTTCAGGGAGCTTCTATTCTGGAGGATAAAGAGAACAAATCAACACACGTATGTTATATTAGATAGTGATGCGTGGTAGAAAGAACAGTCGTTGACAATAAAGGATTGCATGTGATGGGGATAACTAGCTTAGAACAGTCAGGGGAACGCTGTCAGAGGAGCTGACATTTCAGCAGGGACCTGAAACAAGCAAGGGAGGGGGGAGACATGTAGACATGTCTAGACAGGCTTGCAAAGTTGGTCTCATTGCCTGATGACTTCAGTGACTGAATTGGTTTGAGAATGTGGCTATCTGAATGGCAGACAATTCTTTCTTAAAAAACATTTGTTTTAATGAGTTAGGAATTCTAATCCACTCAGGACACACAGATAGATCCTCACAGACCCTTTAAAGGTAGAAAGAACATTACAGGTAAACAACTTGGGTGTGCAGAAGGCATAAAGCAAGTTCATAACTGACTGAAGACAAAATTCAAACTCGTCATAGTCTTTGTGTGTCCAATTTCTTGAGCGGACACTGAAGAGGACAACTTTAGCCTAAATAATCATCCCGCTGTGGAAGAACTCTCCCAAGAAACGTCTTCCTCAGTCTAACAGCTTTTGTTCTGAGGAGGGTTCAGCTGAAGCTTGACAAGGTGTCACCCAATTCTGAAGAGAACCAGGTAATTCAAATAGAAGGATCTGAGCAAAGATAAGTGTGAAGAAGAACCTTGTCAATGTAAGTTTAAGATCCAGGAAAAACTTAGACTTTTTCATCGTATTTAGTTTCAGTGAACAAACTAAGGTTCATAGACTTAATTTTTTTTTTTTAACAAACAAGCCAAAATCTCTTTATAAGTAGAACTGGATGCTCTGAGAGAAGAAAGGTGTGACTTTTAAAGATGGTGATGGTAGAATTGTTCCGTTTCTACTTTCTGATTTCATGTGGTCACCACCATCGTTCTGCTACTTTTTGGGAAGCGAGGAGTGCTTACTGGGCGTCGTGTTTGAATATGATCATCCTTCTATGATCTAGAATCTCAGTCTCCACAAAGCTCTATTCTCTGGCGTTCTTGTGTATATAAAATGAAATGTCACAAAAATCTAAAAATGCCTTCTGAATCATCAGAAGAGGATTAAATTATGTTGCAGCATCTGTGGTGCTGAATATATCAGTGTGTTCTAGTTCTTTAAAAAATGGTGAGTTAGGTATAATGTATGTGGCAAGTCTTGACTCATCAGAAGAATCATTAACCAGGATATAACATTCCCCAACTATGCTGTAGATTGAACTGTTCAGATAAGCTTTTTGTACTAGTCATGTTTCTAGATTTCAAGACAAGATGCTTTGGTTTGGAAAAGGTGGGAAATGGAGACTGTCCAGACATGGTGTTTTAGAACTGAAGCCCAGAGTCTCCAGAGTACCACCCTTATTTCCTAATTTCTCTGTCTTCTTCTCAATTGCTCAGTGAAAATATTGATGAGATGTGGTACCATGAGGAAAAGTTGAAAAAACAGGAGGCAAATTTGGTTCAGAAAAGTTGCTATGGAACAGGAGAAAAGAGAGAAATGCCTTGCCCATTTCCCTCTTTTTTTCTCCATCAAACATACCAGAAGACTGGTATTGAATGTGTTGGTAGCATCTCTGTAGAGAAATGGAAATATTTCTGGGATATCAGAGGGAATGGACATGCTGGTTGCCATAACAATGTAGGTCAAGTAGGAGTCGCGCTAAGAAGCCCAAAACTATAAATAACTTTAGGGCAAAGTCTTAGGAATGCAAAACCAATTTATTTATCATTCAATAAACACCTTCTGTATGTCCACACTCAGGTAATTGCTGTGAAGGACATTAAAGAAGTATAAGATATAGTCCCTGTTTAGCATTTAGTTAACTCACATACCAGGCCTAGCCAAGTATGTGACTTAACTAAACGCCAAATGCATGGACATTGCTTTCCAGGAGCTCATGGGTTTGTGGGAAAGACAAAGTGTGCGCTTAAAATACTTAAAATTCATAAGAAAGTATGCCCATCATAAAACCACAAAGAGAAATTCAGGCAAACATATATACACAGGACAGCAGTGCTATATGATGGGCTAAGGCACTTCTGGAAAAGATAACATGGCCTAAAAGCACATCAAAACCTAGAAAAGAATCTCAACATTTTGAACATAGAGTGACCATGTGACCAGAAATTCCACTCCTAGGTGTATACCCAAAAGGGTTGAAGATACAAGTCCACAAAATACTTGTGCACAAATGTTCATAAAAACATCATTTATCATAAGCAAAAAGGAGAAACAACCCAAATGTCCATCAGCTGATGAATGGATAAACAAAGTGTGTTATGCTCATACAATGGAATATTTTTCAACAATAAAAAGGAATTAACTACAGATGCATGCTTACTAGTGATGTTTGCACAGCTTAGTGAATATACCAGAAATCACTGAATTGTTCATTTGAAAAGGGTGAATTTTATGGTATATGAATTGTACCTTAACAAAGCTACTGTTTTAAAAAATAATAATAAAAAATAAAAAAACAACCCCTGGAAAGAATACCTCTCCCAAAATTGTTAAGAATGATTTCACTCTGGCTCCTAAGAGTGAAATTATAAAACAGACAGCTTAGAAATGAAGAAAAGTCATGGACAAAATACAGAAGAATCATAGAAACAAGGTTCTTTCTAGAGCTTTGCCTCTCTTATGGTATTATGGGGAATTAAAAAAATAAAAACCTATAACATGTGAAGTAAGAAAAAAAGTGAGGTGTTTTATGTCAGTTTACGTGATAAAGTCATGGTGTCATTATTTGTGCATATGTTTCGTTAAAGTGAGCTGTACTTAAAGTATTTAGAAATAATTTCAAACATACAGAAAAGATACAGCAATACTACAGAAGACATTGTATATATCTTTTAACCCTTTACTCAGATACACTTAGCGTTGACACTTTGCCCCACTTATTTGATCATTTATGCTTGCACTCTCTTTCTCCTCCCTCCCTCCCACCTTGCTGTCTGTCTCATATATATATTTGCAAATATCGTGGCCCCTTACCTAACATATCAGTGTGCAGTGTATATTTCTTAAGAGTAAAGATATTATCTTATATACCCAGAGTAAAGTTTAGTAAAGTTTACTAAAGTAAACTTCAGTAAAGTTAACATTGTTATAATACATTTTTTTCATCTGTGTTCTTGAAGTTATGTCTGTTGTATCTTTGCAGTGGAAATACTGTGTAACGGTGTACCTCTCTTCCCAACTTGCTGTTCGGTGGCACTGTTTAGACAGCTTGAAATCGTCTGTGGTAGGGGCATTTACACCATGGAAAGCGGCAAATGCTACATACCACAGCTTGGTTTAGTGTTTCATTGATTTTCTAGACTTAAGTGATGGAGAAAATGTTCATGCAGTTAAAAGTGTATCATGTCTGTAGCTGTACATTGTAAAAAAAATTGAGGGAAGCTGTACAAGCACAAAAAATTGAGGGAAGGCTATTCTTCCAGTATTTGAAAACTATGTCAGATTGATCGAGAAACTTACTCATCATTGACAAACAAGTGAAATTGTAACATATATCTTTGTTGTTTCACTTTGGTCTTAAATGTAAAAGAAAACCATGAACATTCAAGTCAGGACTACCCATGGATAACTTCTTCACAAAATCAGATAGTAATCAAGCATTTTTTCATAGCTTGATTTTGTGTGTGGTTGAATTATAATCATAGGTTGGCTATAGATTAAAAAAAAAGTTTGCAAAACTCAATAAAAGTATTCTATGAGAATCAATTGGCTATATGAAATTTATAATAAAAAGCTTTACATAAAAATCAATTAAAAATGAGAAAAAAACACAAATTTCAGCCATCTTACATTCATTCACTTCTGGAAGAAAGACAAAATTTTATATTGTTTACTCTTTTTGATACTTCCATTTTTTTCTCAGTGTTTTCCAGATATATGTGTATGTGTGTATATGTACACATATGTATACATACTGCATATTCAACGAACACGGGGGTGCATATATTTTTTTGAGTTGGTGATTTTGTTTCCATCAGATAAATATCCAGATGTGGAATTGCTGGATTATATGGTAGTTCTATTTTTAATGTTTTTGAGCAACCTCCATAGTGGCTCTACCTATCTACTTTTCCACCAACAGTGCACAGGAATTCCCTTTTTTCCACATCCTTTCCAACACTTGTTATTTCTTCTCTTTTTGTTAATAGCCATTCAAACAAGTGTGAAGTGGTATTTCATTGTAGTCTTGATTTGCAAATGCCCTGATGATTAGTGATGTTGAGCATCTTCTCATGTACTGTTGGCCATTTGTATGTCACTTTTAGAAAATGTTCAGATCCTCTGTCCATTTTTTAATTGGATTGTTTGTTTGCTAATGAGTTGTATGAGTTCTTTATATATTTTGGATATTAACTTCCTACCAGATAGATGATTTGCAAATATTTTCTCACATTCCATATGTTACCTTTTCATTTTGTTGATGGTTTCCTTTGCTGTACAGAAGTTTTTAGTTTGATGTAGTCTTACCTGTTTGTTTTTGCTTTTGTTTCCTTTGCCTTTGGTGTCGTATCCAAAAAAGTCATTGCCAAGACTGATGTTCAGGAGCTTCTCCCTATGTTTTCTTCTAGGAGTTTTACAGTGTCAGTTCTTACAAGTCTTTATTAATTTTGAGTTAATTTTTGTGTATGGTATAAGATAATGGTTCAGTTTCATTCTTTTGCATGTGGCTGTCCAGTATTTCCAACATCAGTCATTGAAGACTATCCTTTTGCCAGATATAACATAATACATATATAATATATAATAATGCTTTTTTTATAATCTACTGTTCCTATTCCAGTTTTGTCAAATGATACAGTGTATTAGCCATGTATTACGCTACAACAAATTACTCCAAATCTTAGCAGTTTAAAACCACAAAATTTATGATGCCACATTTTCTGTGGCTTAGGTATCTAGATGTGGCTTAGCTGGGTTCTCTGGCTCGGGGTCTGTCACCAGGCCATAATCCAAGTATAGGCTAGGGCTGTGCTCTCATTTGAAGGTTTGATGGGGGGAGGATCCACTTTCATGCTCACTCACATGGTTGTCAGCAGGACTCAGTGCCTCCCTGGCCGTTGGCCTGTGGCCTTTCTCAGTTCTTTGCCACTGGAGTATCTCCATAGGGAAGCTCATGACATTGAAGCTGGCCTGTCTTAGAATGAGAGAGTGAGAGAGCAAGCCCCCAACTGGGAGCTTCAGTCACTGTTTCATAACTTAATCTTTAGACGTGGTATTCCATTACTTCTGCCATATTCTGTTCATCAGAAGCAAGTCAGTAAGTCCAGCCCACATTCAGGGGAGATGATTATACAAGGGTGCAAATACCAGGAGATGGGGTTATGAGGCTGCCTACCACTCCCAGAAAGTTTCCAGTACAGGATCCAGTCTAGAATCATATTGCATTTAGTTGACATATCTCTTTAGTCTGTATTTCTTTCTCTTTTTAAATTTTAATCAAACAGACATTAAAAAAAATACACTTCTCCTTTTTAAAATAGAATGTTCCTCATTTGGGGTCAGTGTGATTTTACTTATTATTAGGTTCAGGCTGTGCATTACCAGCCGAATATTACATGTGCAGTGTTGCCCCTCTTCAGGGTATTGTCTTAGTCAGTTGGGGCTGCTATAACAGAATACCACAGATTGGGTGGCTTACAGACTACAGAAATTTATTTCTCACAGTTCTGGTGGCTGGGAAGTCCACCATCAAGCAGATTCAGTACTTCATGAGCGCCCTCTTTCTGGTTCATAGACAGCTATCTACTCGCTGTGTCCACACATGGTGAAAGGGACAGCTCTCTGCAGTCCCTTTTAAAGGGGTACCAATCCCAGTCATGAGGGTTTTACCCTCAGGACCTAATTACCTCCCAAAGGCCCCACCCCCTAATACCATCACATTGGGGATTAGGTTTAAACATATGAATTGTGGGGGGACACGAACACTGAGTCTATAGCAGGATATCATATCCAGAGACACTTGTGGTCCTTCTGTCCCTCATTGGTGATGTAAATTTTGATCCTTGGTCAAGATGCTGCCTGATTTCTCCACCGAATAATTACAAATTTTTCCCTTGCAACCAAAAGGCAATCTGTTGGAAGACACTTTAAGACCATGCAAATACCCTGCTCTTTGCTAAAAGTTTCCTCTAGACTTAGCATCTGGATGATTTGTGCCTTAACGGTAGTAAAATGATTTTTTTCCAGCTCCAGCACTCCATCCACATCTACCATTTGACACTGGGTATTTTATTCGTCTGTTTGGACTTCCATTACAAAATACTACAGACTTGGTGGCTTCAACAACAGAAATTTATCTTCTCACAGTTCCTGGAGGCTGGAAGTGGAAGGTCAAGGTGCTGGCAGGGTAGGCTTCTCCGAGGCCTCTCTTTTTGCCTTGCAGAGGGCCACCTTCATGCTGTGTGCTCACGTGCCTTGTTCACCATGTGCACGCACTCCCTGGTGGCTCTTGCTCTTCTTGTAAGAACACCAGTCCTATTGGATTTGGGCCCCACCCTTATGACCTCTTCGAACCTTAATTACCACCTTAAAGACACTATCTCTTTATACAGTCATATTGGGAGTTAGGGCTTCAACGTTTGAGGGGGATACAATTCAGTACCAATAGCCTACTGTAAAAATGGCCACCCCTTCTCATGCATTTGTTTATATCTCTGCTTATTAGTGTATGAATTCATGGATTCCCATTTTCTTTTTCAATGGTTTATTACTACCGTTATTTTGGTGTTCAGATTGTCCCAGACTTAGGCAGTGGAAGCGCCTTCAGTCTAGCTCGTCTTTTGTTATGACATGTCCCTATAAGCTTTTTTTTTTCTTTTTATAAAATTTTTATTGGAGTGTAGTTGATATACAATGTTCTGTTAGTTTCAGGTGTATGGCAAAGTGAATCAGTTATACATATATATATATATATATATATCCACTCTTTTTTAGATTATTTTCCCACATAGGCCATTACAGAGTATTGAGTTCCCTGTGCTATACATTAGGTCCTATTAGTTATCTGTTTTATATATAGTAGTGTGTATATGTCAATCCCAATCTCCCAATTTATCCCTCCCCCCTCCTTTTCTCCTCGGGTAACCATAAGTTTGATTTCTACATCTGTGACTCTATTTCTGCTTTGTAAATAAGTTCATTTACCATTATTTAGATTCAAAATATAAGTTATAGCATATGATATTTGTCTTTCTCTGACTTACTTCACTCAGTATGACAATCTCTAAGTTCATCCATGTTGCTGCAAATGGCATTATTTTGTTCTTTTTTATGGGTGAGTAACATTCCATTGTGTATATGCACCACATCTTCTTTATCCATTCCTCTGTTGATGGACATTTAGATTGCTTCCATGTCCTGGCTATTGTAAATAGTGATGCAACAAATATTGGGGTGCATGTATCTTTTCAAAGTATGGTTTTCTCCGGATATATGCCCAGGAGTGGGGTTGCTGGATCATATGGTAGCTCAGTTTATAGTTTTTTAAGGAACCTCCATACTGTTCTCTATAGTGCCTGTACCAATTTACATTCCCACCAACAGTGTAGGAGGGTTCCCTTTTCTCCACACCCTCTCCAGCATTTATTGTTTGTAAATTTTTTGATGATGACCATTCTGAGCAGTGTCAGGTGATACCTCATTGTAGTTTTGGTTTGCATGTCTCTAATAATTAGTGATGTTGAGCATCTTTTCATATTCTTTTTAGCCATCTGTATGTCTTCTTTGGAGAAATCTCTATTTAGATCTTCCCGCTTTTTGATTGGGCTGTTTGGGTTTTTTTTTTTTTTTTTTTGACATTGAGCTGCGTGAACTGTTTGTATATTTTGGAGATTAATCCCTTGTCAGTCACTTTGTTTGCAAATATTTTCTCCCATTCTGTGGGTTGTCTTTTTGTTTTGTTTATGGCTTCCTTTGCTGTGCAAAAGCTTTTAAGCTTCATTAGGTCCCATTTGTTTATTTTTGTTTTTATTTTCATTACTCTAGGAAATGGATCAAAAAAGATACTGCTGTGATTTATGTGAGAGTGTTCTGCCTATGTTTTCCTCTAAGAGTTTTATAGTATCCAGCCTTACATTTAGGTCTTTAATCCATTTTGTGTTTATTTTTGTGTATGGTGTTAGGGAGTGTTCTAATCTCATTCTTTTACATGTAGCTGTCCAGTTTTCCCAGCACCACTTATTGAAGAGACTGTCTTTTCCCCATTGTATAATCTTGCCTCCTTTTTCATAGATTAGGTGACCATAGGTGCATGGGTTTATCTCTGGACTTTTACTGTGTTGCATTGATCTATTTTTCTGTTTTTGTGCCAGTACCATACTGTTTTGATTACTGTAGCTTTGTAGTATAGTTTGAAGCCAGGGAGCCTGATTCCTCTAGCTCCGTTTTTCTTTCTCAAGATTGCTTTGAGTATTTGTGGTCTTTTGTGTTTCCATACAAATTGTAAAATATCCTATTAGGTTTTGAGCACTTCCTTACATGCTAGCATAAGATGTTCCAGGCTCCCACTGAATAGATGTGGTGGTTACACAAGCTTGTGGATGTACCAAATACCACAGAAGTGTACACTTCAAAATAGTTCATTTTATGCTATGTGAATTTCACTTCAATTTAAGGAAAAAAAATGTCCCAGACTCATCTTGCACCTTTCCTGCCTCAGCCCTGGAAACAGTCATTTCTCTGAGGAATGCTAGTTCTTGCAGTCAGAAAACTGCAGTAGAAAGCAGGATCTGGATGTCAGATGTGCTCATTGCTACTGGGGTATCTTTGTTTCAGTGAAAGAGCATAGAAATACATACATATATATGGTATATATATATCATATATGTATGTATCAAATCAGTACACACATAAACATGCATATATACATATTTCAGAATTTAAGAGTCCACATTCATAGCTCCAACTGTAATTTATTCCTCCTACGGTGGTGTCTTTCCCCTTTCTGTGTTTATAACTCCTTTCTCCCACAGTGAGAACCCTGGCTCCCAAAAACACTGCCATACATATTCATTTGCTCAATACTAGAAAACATCTAAAATAGTTTCAGAGTCACTTTGCCTATGCTGCTACAAAACCAAACGTATTAAAAAGAGTTTAGTATTTGCTGACAGTTCTCCTCAGTCCTCATCCTACCTAATTCTGACAGATCGTAGTGTAATACTTGTTCATAAATTACTTGGATTAGTTTTCAGTGTGATTATTCATTTAAAATACAATTGGGTTCATTTTTTTTCAAATGTTCTTTATTCAAACTGAATTTTTTTGGTCTGTTTTCCCTATCAATTAATGAGAGAGGTACTTTTTTTTATTATTTTTTATTTTTTAACTTTTTGGCTGCACCACGGGGCATGTGGGACGTTAATCTCCTGACCAGGGATTGAACCTGCGCCCCCTGCAGTGGAAGCACGGAGTCTTAACCGCTGGACCTCCAGGAAAGTCCCGGATTCTTTTTTTTTTTTTTTTGGTTTACTTTTAATTTTAGTATATTTTCTCCTTTCTCATACTTGTTTTAATTTTACTTTTAAAATATGCAGAACACTAATAAGATTCCCCAAATCAAAATCACACAAAAAGTAACACAGAGAAGTATTACTCCCTCTCATATCTTTTCCACAATCTTCCCCACCTACCTCTTGTAAATGACTCATTTCATCCCACTTCATCATCTTCTGGTTTATTCCTCCTATATTTCTTTTTTTTTTTTTAAGATAAGTAGATATGTATATTTTTCTCACTTTCCCTTCTTCTCTTCACAAAAGGTAGCCCACTTTGCACTTATACATCTGCTTATTTGCACTTTGCTTGCTTTACTTAATAATATATTCTAGAAAACACTCTGTCATTTCATATGGTTCTGCTTCATTTTTTTTACAGATGCATAGTACTCCATTATGTGTCTACCATAATTTATACACGTTTGCATGTTTAAGTCCTTTCCAAGAGTTTGCAATTATGATAATGCTGCAGTGAGTAAGCTTGTGCATATGAAAGTTCAAAAGTACAGAAAGGCTGTTAAAAAAAAAAAAAAAAGCTTTTACGGACAAAGCTTTATCAAACAGGGTCTGCAGTCCAGTCGGAGATGTCTGTGCAGTGATGCTGCACATAAAGTGGCAGCTGTCTCCTCAGGTACCTATGGTTGGGAATTCCCCAAAGAGCTCCTGGTGGGACTTCTCCCGGAACAAGGATGCCTGGGAATTTTGGGATCTCCCAGCTATCCAGACTCAGTTACTCAAGAAGGAAAAACTTCCTTCCGTGTTGAACACTGAGCAGGCTTCTGTGCAGGCCCACATCCATTCAGTGAACATCTGTGTCTTTCCACAGAGATCCCACCCACACTTGTCAGCGAGTGCTGTGTCCTCAGTGACCTAGGAACACAGTGCAGACCCTTCTCAGCTGTGCTCTGCACTCAGTGCAGCCCAAGGCTCGCAGGCTCCTAGCACCACATTCTTTCCTGGACCTCATCCTCCCCGATGGTTTGAGGATGCAGACCCTTGACTGCCAGCAGCTTAGATGACCGTTACAGCCCTCACCTCTACCCAGTACAGACATGTTTTCTAACTTTTCCCTGTTGCCTAGTTCTGCCCTCCCTAACTCACAAAATTCATCCTCCAGGAGCAAAGCTTTCTCTTGAAATGAACTGTTAACTCCTCTCAACTCCTTCCCCTCCCTTCCCTCTTTCCCTGCCCCCTCTCAGACTCTCCCTCTCCCTCTCTCCCTCTCTGAAAGGCTTGGATCTTTCCCTAACAGTGGGAGACTCCCAAGAAAACAGGGAAAGGTTTTTTAAATGGAGTCATTTCCAAACCCGCCTGCTCAGCTGCCTGCTGGGTAATTCACCAGTATTAAACATCCAAGCACCGTTCTCGTAGAGGGATGCCTCTGAAACCGTTTACTGTATTCTCCAGCGTCCTAGCGCATCCCCTCGGGCTCGGGGCTCAGCAGCTGGGGAGTCAGCAGAGCTAAGCGGGGCTTCCAGGAGGATTGACATGACGACCACAAGACGGGGTTGCTTGGTCCTCAGTAGGCGGCGGGAGCTGACCCAGCTCTTGTCTCGCCCCCCTCCCCACACCTCAAAGCCCCGGTGACATTCAACATCTGTGGCTGTCCATCTGTATCTGTCGTACAACAAAACTACCTCCAGGAACTGGGAGGGTTAGTGAGGGCCCGAAGAGGGTTTTTAGTCTTCAGGCTACAAACCCGAAGACAACCACAAGGGAGACAGGAAAGCATAGCATGAGCCGGCGGTTCCTCATAGGGTTAATACAGCCGGGCGTACACAAAGGATGGATGAGGGCGAGACAAAATGAGAAATGGGGCGCGCCGAGGGGGAAAAAAACACCTTCCAACCTTTCTTTTTGCATCAGGAGGTACATTTACATTTCAGAGTAAACCCGGCTACAAATGAGGGTAGCCGGGAGCATATCACTCCTTAGGCAGCTGATGAAATACCCTCCCAACGCCTTTGATGCTGAACGCGCATTCGAGCACGTTTTCAACAGAGCATCTGTGGTGAGTTCAGCCCGGGAACCCAGTGGAGGGGCTGCAGCCGGTGGATGAGAGGGAAAACCTTACCTGGAATACACAGGCCTGGAATTGGCAGGCCTGGAATGGGCCTGCTGCCCGGCACTAAGCAAAACCCGGACTGGATTTTCGGAAGGGAAGAGGGCGCTGCTTTGACGCTGTGCACTGCATCCCAGTCCCCTATACAAGCTCATGGCCAGACTCGGGCTCCGAGAGGTCCACCGTTTGAACACACACACACACACACACACACACACACACACACGCACGCACCCCCCCCCCCGAGGGCTCACCAGTGGTGGGAACCTGGGAGGGGCCGAACATGCTGTTTGGAATAATTGAGGAGGGGGAATATTCTTCCTGCTTGGTAGTGTGAAATCTCTTATTTATGGCTTCCATTCAGGCTCGGGTTTGAAAATAATCCCCCTTTCTCATGAATGTTGATCTTGCAAATCAAGCTGACACTAGCAGCTTTTGTCCACTGGGGCACACATCAAGGCCTGCCTTCTCCCCGGCATGTTTCCCCTCTCATCGGAATGCATGGCCCAGCCTCCTGGATTCCTGAAAGGCGCGCTCCGCCCGAAGCGACCTGAGGTCTCCAACTAAAATCGAGGGGCTTGTCTGCCAAGTGCTCGGGCCCAACTTAGAGAGTCCTGTTCAGGGCCCCAAGAGAAGCCCTCGAGAAAAATGGCCCCGACAAGAGGAGGTCATCCGATGAGGGGCTCCGGGAGCTTTAAATCCTCACCAAGGGGCCTTGATACTGGTCCTGAAACAAGCATGCCAAGCCCAGACAAAACCAGGCTCCCAGAAAGGAAGCAAGGAAACAATTGCATTTATGTGGCAGGAGGACCGTGGACGACGGAGAGGAGGCAAAGCCAGCCAGGATGTATGGATCTGAAATAATGAGATCAGATGGGGGAGGGCGGATGTCAACTACATCCACAGAAGCCATCAATAAAGGAGGCTTTGCTCAAAGAAGGCAGATGGGTGGTTTTTAGACTGTACATGGTGGTAGCTCTGGAGCATGATGTGATAGATGCTTTTTTTTTTTTTTTTTTTTTACTAATGCTAATGAGCTAATGCCTGTAAAGTACTCTAGGCTCCAGAGGAATAGGTACTAACTACAGACTAAACATGTATTTGACTGTTTTTTGATTAACGTGACTCATGAATGAAATAAGAATACAGGAACCCACACCCTCACTCTTGGGAATCCAGACTCATGAATAAAGATATTCATGCTTAATTTAAATTTTATTATGATGCAATTTTCAAAGTGATGCCTATAGCTGAGGCAACTCACTCTGTTTCGAAAATGTAGTTCACCTGTGTAATCTCTCACCATTTGGTTAAAGTTTTTCAGTGTTCGGGTAGGGCTGTAGGAAAGCTACGTTAGCACACGTAAGTTTGTATTTTAAAAAATTACCTTGACTGCTTGCTAGAGAATGAGTAATGGAGGTGGGCAGAATCCCTCCTGGCATGGTAATATTTCCCACCTCCCTGCTTTCATCCCTCCCCCCATTTACAGTTCCCAGCCCCACTCTGTGAAATGAAGCCCCTGTGGGAGTTTGAGGACCTATAAATGACCGATGAGTCCTCTACCTCAAGGTCCCAGCAAACAGGACCACTGATTCTTAGCATTTCTTGTCCAATTTTCACCTCTTTCTGGTTACTCTGACCACCATGGAGCTCACTAAAGAGGAAACCATAAAGGAGGGATGAAGCTGGGTTTTCTGAAGAGCGGGGGTGATCAGAATGACCATATTTGGTTCACACACAGTTCTCAGAGAGAAGGGGGGTGGTGAGTTAGGGCATAGTCCGTGGGAAGAACCTCATCTCTATGCACTGTTCACCATTTCTGCATCAGTTACACTCTCCAGTCCTGGAGTCCTGTGGTCAGTAGAATGGAGCAAATTAATTGCCTTCCTTTTGTGGAATGAAATCTTCAGAACAAGTTGCTTGTCATCAGAGAAACCAATCCATCTTGTCTTTGCTTGTGATTCTCATCTGCACACCTTCTTGGATCCTGGTGTTTTCTGTCTGTTGGCTTTGACAGTGTCCAGCTAGTGGTGAGCACACAAGCTGGTGAGAACCACAAGGTGGTTTTCATCTGCACAGCCTCCTTCCTCTCTGTCTCCCTGATTCCACAGGCTCTGGTGGGGCAGGTCACATGACCATTGGGGCAAGTGACTAGGCTAATTCTTTCTTTTAGGAACTGGGACCTCCAGAGGGAGACCCGGGACTTGGGAAATTGATCAAGGTATCTGATGAGCACATCGTATAGAAAGGGTCCCTCAGGGCATGATCCCTGGAGATGTCCTATTGCTGGTACCTCTCAAGCCCTGTTGTTCAGCTCCTTTCCATTCTAGGGCTGCTCTACTTACCCTTCAAAAACCTTTTTCTAATTGCTTTATTTAAATACATTGACACATTAGTCATAGAGAAAACAAGTTGAAAAACTATTTAATATTGTGAAATATAACATACATCCAGAAAAGTACATAAAAATGTATTGCAAATAATTATAAAGCGAGCTTCTGTGTATGTGATTAGCACCTGGGTCAGGAAGTAGAATATTACCACTGTGCCTGGAAGCCCTCATTTCTCGCCCTGGGTGCCCTTCCTTAATGACGACAGCCATCTCGCCCTTCTTCCCTAACCGCTAGGCTGACATGCTGGCATGCTTGATAATCATTCCCTTGCTTCATTTTATAGTTTTATCATCTGTATATGCACCTCTACATGTTATTGTTTAATTTTGTGTGTTTTGAAATTTATGTGAAAGGAGTCTTTTTGTCTGGTCACCAGAGTCATCTGGTGAGAGTCATCTGCGTTACTATGGATAGAAATAGTTTATCACTTTTTTTTTTTTTTTTTTTTTTTTTGCTGTGTTGGGTCTTCGTTTCTGTGCAAGGGCTTTCTCTAGTTGCGGTGCGCGGGCCTCTCACTATCGCGGCCTCTCTTGTTGCGGAGCACAGGCTCCAGACGTGCAGGCTTCCGTAGTTGTGGCTCACGGGCCTAGTTGCTCCGCGGCACGTGGGATCCTCCCAGATCAGGGCTCGAACCCGTGTCCCTGCACTAGCACGCAGATTCTCAACCACTGCGCCACCAGGGAAGCCCTAGTTTATCACTTTTAATGCTGTATGGGAGTACATTTGTGACTGTGCTACAGTTACTTATCCATTCTATCCCGGATGAACATTTGCATTCTTTCCATTGGGACTATTACAAACAGTGCTGCGATGAGCGTTCTTGTTTATGCCTCCCAACAATGTGTGAACACATTTCTCTAGTGGAAGTCCATAGGAATGGAGTTGCTGGGGCATAGGATATGGATATTTTCATCTTTACTAGATCCTGCTACACTATTTTTCCAGAGTGCTTGAACCAATTTTGCATTTCCACCAGCACTAGATGAGAGGTTCCGTTATTCTGCCTCCTTTCTAAATTTGCTATTTTCAGCTTTTTTAAACTTTTGCCCATCTGCTGGTTTTATTTTTATTGTAATTCCGTGATGACTAATGAGGCATGCACCTTTCCAAATCTTTACTGGCCATTTTGTTTCTGAAATGTATATGAATAGTTTAGATTCCTTTAAGCGATCAAAACAGCAAGTTTATGTCTCTATTCAACGATCAAATTCTAGGAAAATTGTCATTTTTCTGGTGTCTACATTTTCATTCCCTTTGTTTTTTGTATTTACCTCAACAGACATCATTTTTTAAACCTAAGGAACTAGTCAGAAACTCTTATTTTTGAAATTATTTCCTTTGACTTTCCACTTGAAGAGCTAACTTCATTAAAACCTGAGATTAATCCTTCCTCTTGGTAATGACAATTCAGTTCATGCCTACTAAATGAGGTACATATTAACCACAGATGCTAGCACAGAACTGAACAACTATCCTGCAAAAGAGGCCTGCGATAAAATGAGATCTGTTGGGGATTCTTCCTTGATCCGATGGAGTTTTCTGTTTACGTCCAAAAGAGGCAATTTGCCTCTTTGATTTTATTCCAAAAGTAGAATATCAGCCTGCGCTACCCAGGTCCAGCCAAACATTGACACAACGGTATTTCAGTACTCAGCCAACTTCTCTCTTCTCACTCACTGCTAGTTTTGGTTCTCTCCTCTCCTTCTACTTGATCAATAAAAAGATAACGAGGGAACGTGAGACATAATAGTCTATAGACGTAATATAGTAAGAAATTTCTGGGTGCTAAAACTTTGGGTTACGGACAGCTTCTGTTCTAGCCCAGGGGACCATTTAGAACAGGAATGGCAAGTAGGTTTCATTTCACGTCAGCCCCAATTGACTGGAGTTGATGTATGGGTTGTATGGAAAAATATATGGAAAAAATTCCAAAGCCACACCTGGGCTCTGTGGGAGAGAATGTCATGATGGTTTAGTCACATCCACCGTAGCTTAGGTTGGAAAGTGGCGGGCCTTACATCACGGGCAGTCTGGAGCAGTGGTCCTTAAACTCACCTTTAGACCCCTCTGGAGAGTTCTTACATGTACCAAGCCCAGGTCCCATTCCAGACCAATTACATCAGAAACTCTGAGAGCGGCCCAGGTGTCAGTATTGCTAAGACTCCGGTGAGGTTCCATTGTGTAGCCAGGTTTGAGGACCATAGAGCAGTGTTTCTCAACATTTTTTTCATCATTGCCCCCAACAGATGGAGTCTTTTTAAGATGTGTCTTTTTCCTAATTGCCCTCCCTCCCAAGGATTTTAATCCCACAGATACACTGTATATGTGTTTGTGTACTCAAGGTAGATCTGTGCTTTATACTTTAAAAGGGTAAGATTTGATCACCCCTCCCACCCCAAGAACCCGTTTTTGCCCCCTTGGTGGCAATATCAACTCCGTTGAGAATGTGTGCTCTAGAGAATGAGAATTTGCGTGTAGCGAATTGTCTCTAATGACAAAAATATGGCTTGGTACCCTTGAGATTCAGGAGTGTTAATTTACGCTATGAAAGCAAAATGCCTCTGTAAGCATAATAGTAGGGGTACAAAATTAAGCACTGTAACAGCTGAGCCACTTGGTTTTGTGGTTAATAGTTTCTGGGACTAATTAAGGGATAATGTTAATTGAGCAGAATGCTATCAGATGTGAGGATCCCCTGCTGCGAAGTAAGTACTGAAGAGAAGGGGGAGTGTTCGCTTTCCTAGCAAAATAAACTGCTTCTATAGTTAATAATTCCCAATTACACAGTGATTATTTCTATTTTCCATTATTAACAGAATTGATATTTTTTTTTCTGATGGAGTTTTGTGCTTTGCGGTGGTGTCTGATCTCTTTACTATCACCAATTTAATAAAAGCCTTAGCATGAGTTTTAATCTAGAGGGGGCATTTATTCACCTATAACTACAGTGGTCTTTATCATACATTTTCATCTTTACAACTGAAAAAACTTGATATTTCTTAAGGTGCTCCAAATCACCACCAATTTAAAGGCTTATAAGTAAGTTAGGGGACAAAAAATATAGGACCTGGGAGGTCTCATTATTCTCTCCATTTCCTTAAGCATCCCCTCCCCTCCCCCTACTCAGCAGACTGCTCAAGTGCCACCCTGACACTCTCTTGCCCTGTCACCTTGGGCACATCATTTAACCCGTTTGTGCCTTGGTTTCATCTCTCTTCTGAAGAACGGAAAAATATTTGCTCTGCCACACAGGTTTCCAGGAAGAATAAGTATGTACAGCTGTTTCATAAAAGTAGAAAGGTATATACACATGAAAGGTAGTGGTGATCCAATGCCGTTTAGCGAATATTTATTAATCACTTATCCAATCACTAACCTTAACCTCTGGAGCCCCACAATGAATAAGGCACTGGCTCTGCCCTCACTGAGCTCACACTGACCGTCTTCCTGCTGACAGGTCTTAGCTGGTGGTTTTCACTACATGTGGATTCTTGTCCCCTCAAAAGAGAAGAGGTGAGCGAGGCATCAGACGGGAACCATGTAAGAAATATTCAGGCACACTGAGTATTGTCCATCATAGAGGAACTAGAGTTTAGAACTGTCTTTTTGGTTTTCAAATCACTGACTCATTCTCAGTGTTAAAATAAGTGATCACAGAGCAGTTTTGTCACTGCTGGACTCTTCATTTGTCCACCAAAACTGTGTTGATCAGTACTGGTTCTTGATTGGAAGGTAAGGCCATTGAGGGCAGGCACCTGTGGGCTCCTTAGTGGGCCCCTGAGTCCCTAGATCTCTGCTCCCAGTTACACGCCGCTGGTGGAAAGCAATGCTGAACGTTAGGTATTGCACAGTTAGTGAGGCAGACGGAGCGGGGGAGCCAATGTCTTATTAATGTCAATGTCATTCTTTAAGAGCTGTATCATGTCAAGACCTCAGCTGAAATGGCCAGTTCCCATTTCCCTCTGGTTCGTCCCGAGCAAATCCTGCCATAATCCCGAGAAGCAGTATGACACTCTCCTTTCTAATATCCCGGTATTTCTTTGCTCTTCGGCCCTCACCTCGTTCTTCTTGTCTCAGGAGCTCCATGGCAGTGGCTTTTAGGACTCCCTTTTAGTGACAAAGAGAAATGAAATGAGACTTCTTTTTTTTTTTTTTGTACATGGATCATCATAGCGTCTTTTTATTTTATTTTTTTTACATCTTTATTGGAGTATAATTGCTTTACAATGGTGTGTTGTTTCTGCTTTATAACAAAGTGAATCAGTTATACGTATACTTCTTTACGCTGAACCTGCTTTCAGAACACAAGACAGCTGAAGATTCTTAGGACGGTCTGCCGCGCAGATCCAGTTAGAGCAGCCCCTGCTGAGGAGGGGAGAAAAGCTGATCGGTGTGCCCAGCCTGGGCTCGGTGTTTGCAATCCTTACAGTGCATCTGGGAGCCTGAGAAAAGACAGCAGATCCAGAGAAGGGGCCGCTGAAGGAGAGGCTTAATCGAGAGCTCCATCAGTCGGCTCAGCCCTGGGCTGCATGGAGTTTGTTGTAGGAGGCTCCCTTGGCACGGCCTCCCAGGAGGCATGCCAACTGCCTGAAAGATGCTTACCACTTTTTTTTTATATATATATAAATTTATTTATTTATTTTTGGCTGCACTGGGTCTTCATTGCTGCACACAGGATTCTCTAGTTGCGGCGAGCGGGGGCTACTCTTCGTTGTGGTGCGCGGGCTTCTCATTGCGGTGGCTTCTCTTGTTGCGGAGCACGGGCTCTAGGCGCGTGGACTTCAGTAGTTGTGGAGCGTGGACTTCAGTAGTTGTGGCTTGCAGGCTCTACAGCGCAGGCTTAGTAGTTATGGCGCACGGGCTTAGTTGCTCCGTGGCATGTGGGATCCTCCCAGACCAGGGCTCGAGCCCGTGTCCCCTGCACTTAACCACTGCGCCACCAGGGAAGTCCAGCTTACCACTTCTTGCAATTAAAAAGCACCATCTTTCTGTCCCACACTCCCCAAAATGCAAGCAATGCATTTCGGTCCATATGAGTGACAGGTCTCCCAATCTGTGTCCATCTGTGATGGAGTGTTTCAAACCCTGCACTAATGGAGGTAAGACACAGGCCAGCTGGTCAGCACTGCAGAAGTGGGGAAAGGCGGGCAATCCCAGCCTTGCTGCTGGCAGTTAAACCCATGTATTTACTTTATAGCAATGAGCCCTTCCACACCAGGGGCCTGTTTTCTCCTCTCAAGAACTCTTTAGTGTTCAGCTTGTCTTAACTGGGGGAGATAGCCCGACCCAGGCAGTATGGAACAAGAAGCTTGTGGGCTGACACAGTTGTTTCAATTTGTTTTATGTTCTTGAGAGTCAGCAAATCACACACAGCCCCGGGGAAAGAGCTCTGATATGGCAGTTTGAGATCAAAGACTCCAAATGAGAGTAACTGGCCTACGTATCCTCCACATTTCATTTTTTCAGAGATCCCAGTTTAGTTAGGCAGTCACTTTCAAAAAGGGCAGTCACTTCCTCTCCTGATTGAATCATCAGTATCACATTTTTATAACGTAGAGAAATCTGGTATAATCTTTATTACACTTACTCTTGGCAATTGACCTAGAACACTCTAATAATTTGAGGGGAGATAAAGAAAACTCCTGGGGATGTTGCAAGCTTCTAAAATAGGTATCAGCAATCTAGGAGAGTTGCTACCTGTGCCTGTGGGATGCACTCTCACCCCCTTCCTACTCCTGTGTGAAGTGTTACCTGCTCCCACTAACTTCCTTCCATATTCTCAGAACTGGGCTTTCATCCTCTTCTCCCACTGGGGGCAAAGACATTCTTACCATGTCCCTAACGTCTACCCTGGCCTCAAATCACAGCAGAGTCTGGAATTAGCACCTCAGCACTGAAATGTTTACCTCCTATGGTTGAAAAGTGATTTTTCTAAATTGTTGCCAAAATGTCACATTGACCCTCAACTGTGCACATGTGGGAATGTATGGAAACTAGCCAGTTAATCGTGACACAGCTCTTATCCTAACATTCACAGTGTTGATTCATGGTAACAGTAGGACATCTCTGCATACACCTGTGCATCAGAGTATAGAACCTTTGGGTAGAATTTAGCTCCAGAGCAGAGTTTCCCAGCCTGCATTCTGCAAAGTGCTAGTATATGTAATTTGTGTTAATAGGAGTTTCTTGAAATAAAGTGTTCCATGGTCCAATAGGTTTGGGAACCACTGAATATAAATGTACCTCGTAGAGATTCTTATACAAATTACCATCGTAAAGATTCTGAAAAGTCCCATAGAAAAGAAAACTTTCTTTTACCCAGCATTTTCCAAACACATTTGACCCCAGAACCTTTTACCCAGATACCCTAAGAAAACTCAACTATGGGGAGAGAGGAATAGGACATTCTTACTAAGACGATGTTGATAATTGGGGAATGGATGTGAGTAAACCTTGTTAATTGGAGTTCAGCTATGGAGTGTACAGGGGCATCTTAGACTTGAACTTAAAGGGTTGTCTAGCTAGCATTTATTGGGTTTGCATGTGCCAGGCACTATACTAAATACTTAATCTCATTTATTTTCGTCCATACAACAGCCCCACAAATAGGTCCTACACACGTTCTGATTTTATAACTAAGGAATAGAGAGATAAAGTAATCTTCCCAAGGTCATACAGTCTTTAATGAGTGGATGAATGAATACTGGAGTCCAGGTCTGCCTGTCACCAAGGTCTGTGTCCTTAACCCGAAAGCTCTACTGCTTCCCTATGGAAGCGTCATATCCTTGGGCTGACCCAGCAGAGATTTGAATAAGGACTAGTGTAGATCAACAAGACAGACGTTGTCCCAAGGGGGCTCTGGATTTGAGAAGCCAGAGGCCCTTCCTGCTCTCACCCCACCCAGTGCAGCCATTGTGACCTACTTGGACGGAGCGACTACTGAAGTTACAGATCCGATTTGGTCAGTACTTCCAGGATAGAAGCAAAATTGAGAGTTCAGGCCTGTCCTTGTATTTCTGTCAAGAGTTTGTTATGCCCTTCGCATAGTGGAGGCAGAAGCAGAATCGCTAGCTGGGAGCCTCAGAATGAAGACTTTTAATCATTCCCGGTGTTACTGTATGCCGGGAACTGAGCCGTCACCTAGCCCCGGGTCACTCCCAGGTGTGGTCCCCAGACCAGCAGCATCGGTATCACCTGGGTACTTGATAGAAAGCCAGACTCTCGGGCCCCACTTCAGACTTGTTGAATCCGAATCTCTGGGGATGGGGCCCAAGATTTGGGGCCCAAATCTCTGTGTTTTAACAAGTCCTTCAGAGGATTCTTATACACACACTAGCCCGAGTCTCTCATTTTATAGGTGAGAAAACTGGGTCCTAGAGAGTTCAAGTGATTTACTAAATTCCTACAGAGCAAGTAGCAGGAAAGCCAGGTGGAATGAAAAACTGTTGGTTTTACCTGCCCAACATCCGTAGCTCTTTCACTTTTGGTAACAGCCCCAAGCTTTTCCCTGGGGTATCCCCCCTGATCCTCTTTCTGTTCATGTGGTTTGGATGGGGCTAACCCCGCACTCCCAGATTTCAGGGTGGGTGCATGACCCAACCTCGTGAAACTGCTTTGTCACCCCTCTGACACCAACCTGGCTACAGAGTCATGGTTCGTGCCTATGACTCCAGCCAGGCCAATGAGAGTAGGTTATGGGAATTTTACTGGACTCTCAGGAAAGAGCATCTTTCTTTCCACTGAGATCAGTACCTGTAAGGGTGAGGTATGAATAATCTGTGTACTCTGAGGCCCACCGGAGAAGTCTCATCAGGATATGGTGCCTGTGTCCTAGTTTTCCCCACTCTGAGCTCTAAAACCTTGATTTGCACTGTAGCTAGACCCCATTTAGTCCAGGTACCTACTTAAGAAGCACTCAGGGGAGACCGTTAACTCAGTATTTTATGACGGCAGACTTCTTGACAATGTGACCCCTCACTCTGGTTTGAGAATTACACAAAGTTTACTAAACATGATGATATTCATTGAGCGCTACAAGCCAAAACATGGACTATAATGGGACTCTTTCAATGTTTCTTACCAAGGAAGTAGTCATAATTCTTATCCAACATGGCCAAAGTGATACTTCCCGTCTGGACTCCCTGGATAGGCAGAAGTATGGTTGCCAGATATTGCTGTGGAATTCTCTTAAACACACTCCCAGAAGGAAATTCAAGGTTTTTCTGGTAATCACTCTATGTCTGATATTGTGTAAATTAGAAAATACTTTAAAATATCCTCACTTTGAAATAAAACTTTTCAGCACTATTTCCTCCCTGGTGAGTAAATGGTCTGGACTCCAGAACGCCATTCTCCCACCCTTCCTGTAAAACTGTAAGAACTCATTTATTGAGCACGACATGCCAGGTACTGGGCTGAACCTTTGCTAGGTGTCATCTCAGAATCCTAGAAAGAGCCCTTTGAAGGACCAATTATGTTAGCTAGCATCAGATGAGCCCTCACTATATGCCAGAGACTGTTTTTTTCACTTTACCCAGTTTTAGTTACTCATTGATCATATCATATTTAAAATTTTATTGAAGTATAGCTGATTTACAATGTTGTGTTAATTTCTGCTGTACAACAAAGTGACTCAGTTATACATATAAATATTCTTTTTCATATTCTTTTCCATTATGGTTTATCACAGGATACTGAATATAGTTCCCTGTGCTATACAGGAGGACCTTGTTGTTTATCCATCCTATATATACGAGTTTGCATCTGCCAGACACTGTTTTAAGCACTCAGAGCACATTAACTCATTTTATTCTCCCACCATGTTACACGGGTTACATAATTAGTCAGCAGCAAGGAGGAGTTCAGACCCTGGCAATCTAACACACAGATTGTTCACTTAACCACTGCAAAGTACTACCTACAAGGTGCTAGGAGAACAAAACTGACAGGAGGTGAGACCAAGAATCAATCTCCTTTTGGTGCCCTCTTCAGGTTAGTGAACTAAATACATTCCAGGTTAGAATCCTCAATAGGAAAATGGGGGCTAAAATCAGTGATTTCCAAAGTTTCTTTTGACTCTATTCCAAATAGAGTATGGATTTTTTTTTCCCGTGTCTTTTTTTTTGTTGTTGTTAACTACCCCCAAAGCAATGAGACACCTGGAATTTCTATGCAAGGTTTCAGAAGTGGCAACCCCGTTGGAAGATGAAATTAGGACATTCGAAACTCCAGTTACGTGGCCAGCATGCTGTATTTATTTAGATTTTAGGCTGATTCAGAGTAGATTTTAGAGGCTGGAAGTTAATAGAAGTCATTATAATACCAGAAGCTACCCCTTGGTGTCTCCAGATATAAGCCATTGATTCGAGGGTGTTGGAAGGCAAGAAACTCCTGCTCTTGGGAAAACTCTTGGAAACTCCTGCTTTGGATTTGGTCTGGTATTGAAGAATTTCACTCTTCCCAAATTTTGGAGGTCATCTCATCCTCCAGATAAACCCAGCAGAGGCTGACAGCAAATCTGTACATGACAAAGAAAGTACCCGTGCTTCGGCTCTGGATCTAAATCGTTTAGCTAAAGGTCTTTTCTACTTGTGATGAGATTTTGGACTTTATTTTAATCAGCATGTTTTTCCTTTGAGTGGACTCTTCAGTCTCTCTCTTATGAAGGTCATGCTACCTTTGCCTTGCCAGGTCTTGGGAGAGAAATTAGAATTCTCTGGAAGAAGCAGCCTCTTAAGAAACAGTTGATTGACTGTTGCTCTGGATTTGATTCACTGAGCTTAGCGTCTACTACATGGTCTGCAGAGAGTCTGAGAATGCAAAGCATGTGTGGTTTCTCAACTTTGTTGGTCTGAGCGAGGTCGTGGTAGTCTAGCAGGGCAGCGGCGTTCTTCACCTGCTTTGTTTGGTATGAACGTTCACAAAGCACAGAATATGCAAAGGCAGCAGTCACTAAATGCTTTTTTCCTTGGGGCAACTTGTTTCAATACCTGTAGATCCGCCATCTTCACTGTACCCTAGTGGCTCAAAATAACACTTGGGTTACAATGTCAGTTCCTAGTAGACTTCCTAGTTCTTTTTGCTGGCATTTCCCTAATACCTGTGGTATTAGGGCTCCTTGAACTCATCTTTGAAACTGTGAGCTTTCCCAGATAAATGAGGAAAAAGAGAAGAACTGGGCAGGGAAATGGCAAATAACATTGATATCAGGGTTTAGTGAAGAGAACATTGTGCTGAGGACTCGTGACACCTGCTGTCATTGGGTCTTTTTAATGCAGGTAAGTTACTTTCCCATGCTTCTGTAAAACGGGAAATTCGACTTGCCCTATGTCCTATGGAGAGATGTTGGAAGGGCCAATTTCAACATTCTGAGCTCTCTGGAATATTAATTTTTCTTTCAGAGATCTTTGAAATCGTCTACTTCTGCATAACCCACTTGGATTTAGTTTGTGTGCCTTCAAGTAACAGGGTTTCCCCAGAAAGTTTCAGTTTAAATGTTTTTCTTGGAAAGGATTGGGTCAGAGGGGAACTGGAATCTCCCCAGTAATCCACCAGAGAGACTATTGTATGGTCGAGTCCCCTAAGCTGTGACCAGCAACAATCCATTCCAGATCCAAGTCTACCTGTGCTAAGGTCTCAGTGGCCTAGGATTTCATGGATCTCCACACTAGCTTTCTACGTAAATGAAACTCAGCTGTTCCCCCAGTTCTCTACTTTCCCTACCATGATTTCTCAAGTCTTCTCCTGCTTCCATGACATGTCTTTATCTTCCTCTATCTCCATTAGAACTTCCAACTCTTAATGTTCTCATTACTCAGAACATTGCCTTATTCAAAACTCTAGTTTATTCGTGATCCCCACTCACTCTCATGACCTTTTAGCTTCTGCATCTACTCTCATCTGGTTCTTTCCCTATTTTTTAAATACAACTTCATGAAAGAGAGAACATTGAATTGGCGCACCTGGTTCCTGTATGGGCAGAACTTTTTAGTCCAGGCCACCTCGTAGGCTGTTTTCTGGCTTGCACGAACCTCCATCTTGGATCAGTTGCCAACTCCAAGTTCGACCAAATTAGTTCAGGTCGGGGCATGAGGAGAGCAGGCTTCATAGGGAACACGATATGCTTTCTAGGCCTATCCTGTACCTAGGGCTTTACCTTGACCTTACCTTAACAACCGGGGGGATCGGTATAGAGGACACTGCAAAGCAGGGTGTCTAGTTTCTGTGCGGAGTGTAGGAGGAACACATTTAGGGAACACAGAGACTCTTCTCAAAGCAGGGCCCCTCCATGTCGTCAAATATGTGGCAGGAACTGGGAATAAAAGAGTAATATTCACTCTTGTTCTCTTAGCGTGAGTCACATCTCATGAGGTTAAAGAGTAAGATGATGATGAGAAGCTCGAGGTGGTGACTGTAAACTGCCCTTTTCCAAAAGTTTCATAGTAAAGAGAAGAGTAGCTCAAGGTGATTGCAGTGTTGGGAGGATTAATTTCAAGCGTGTGCTTGGGATAAGGGATGCCTGAGCATGTTAGTAGGTGACAGCCAAATTGAAGATGAGGGGAAAAGGATCGTGTCTTCTGAGGGGCTTCTCCCCGTGAGATTGGTTCATACATTCACACATTGCTTTATTGGTGTATCCACACCCCCTTACTATGTACTAGGCTTGGTGCTAGGCTCTGGAAAAAAATAATGCAAAAGAAAAGAAAAGAAAAGAAAACAAATCCACACTCTCCCTTCTTCCCTGAACTCTTCCTCCTAAACCACTCAAGGTGCGCTTCTACCTTATGCGCACCTTCACTCAAAGTCTGGTCTTTCCAATTCCATCACTTACTCTGTTTTGTAGAAAGGTCAGAGGAACTGCTTTTGCAACAAATTTCCTGCCTAGGGCAAAGCCCACAAAAGTCTGGTGATTTGGCGCCCCCCAGGGGTACCCAATCAGCCCCATTCCCACTCTGTGTTGGATAAGGGGCCCTGAGGGGCAGAGTGAGCCTGACAGTTACCGGGACCAGCCTGAATGAAAGACTTTACCATGTGTCCTGGACATTTCTCATGAGGGGTCAGGCGAAAGGGAGGCTGCAGCCCCCGGTAGCTCTCCTTGGTGTAACTGACATCGTGAGGCTTAGCGTCCTAAGGCATGAGTTGAAACCTAATTCTGTTCTGCCCTTGTCCTGTGACATTGGACAAGTGATTTTAAATTTCCTCACTTGTCAAATGGGGTCAGGAATATCTAATTTGAACGCTTCTGTTAGAATGAAATTGGGCAATAACTTAGAGATGAGCTAAGTTGACCCACAGAGCTCATCCCCATGTTCTCAGTCTCCAAAGCCTGGAGGGTCCTTGGTGTCTCAGGGAGTGAGGACAGTCGAGAATAAGCCACACCCACTCCTAGAGAGTATTCCTCATCCTGAGAACTTCCGCAGCCCCAGACATACTGGAATGGCTCAGAACAGGGGGGTGTTTGGGTTGCCAGATGCCAAGCAGCCTGAGTATGAAATCTGGGGCTCTCATGGCGTGTTGCTCCCCAGTGCCTGCTGACCGGCCAGCCTAGTCTCCAGACACTGGGTTCAGTTCCCAGGATCTCAATCCAGGCTGATACAATCATATAGAGGTGTCAAACTCTTACTGTTTTGCTTTTCTCTTAGTCTTAAATCATCAAGAGGGAGTCAAAAACTTGCTGCCTTGGCAAGCAATCCCTGGCTTTGCAATCGGTCCCTCCCTGCAAATCAGGTCATGGTGTTTCAAAAGACAATCTTCTAAGGAAAGAGTTTTTTTTTTTTTTTTTCTTTTTTAGAGAAAAAGCCCAAACTTGCTGGTATTTTTACAAGGATACTGTTGATGATCCTTGTCAACCCTCCTAAAAAAGAACTGTTTGCCTACCTTCTGTTGCTGTTTGCAGTATCTCTTATGGAAATGGAGGGCTGGGATGGGACTGACCTGTGTAATGAAGAAACCAAACAGGGCTTCAGAAGTGCTAAGCCTCCCTCGGGGGCATTAAATCATCGTTGGGACTTCAGGCTATCTGTAGAAGGGTGAGCTGTCTACTCTTATGCACAGGTACCTTCCATCATAAAAATCACAGGACATTAGCGCTAAAAAGGAACCCTAGAATTTTTGTCAGTTCAGCTGCTTCCTTTGATGAATGTGGACACTTAGGCCCAGACAGGCAGAGCCATTTGCCCAGGGCCAGCCAGAAAGTGAAAGCATTGGGACTTGAACCCGTGTCTTCTGACTCCTGCCCCTTCCACTTTCCACCCCGTGTGTCTCACTAGCTGAGTCAAGGGGATGTGTTGAGCTTTGTGGGTTGAAGGCAGAAAGAAGGTCCCAGCCAGGGGCATCTTCACAGAGGGCCTGGAGTTGCAGCTGAGCCCAGTGGAGGTTGGTGGAGAGCATGGAAGTCAAGGAAAGCCCGCTTAATTGGTCCAAGGTAGGTGTGTCAGTCAGCGGGGAATTGCTCTCCGAGGCAGGGGCTGACTCTGGGAGGAAGGGCAGACACTGTGGCTTTAGAGCTTCGCTTCTGGAGGGCTTTAAGACAAATTTCTGGTCAGTTATACTCTATAAGCTAGAGGAAGGTGCGGACAGTGGACCTGTTTGTCTTGTTCACTTTGGTGGCCCCAGCACCTGGCATAACCATTCATATATTCACCACATTGATGAGTGTACACTGTGGTCGAGTCTGTACAAGGTGCTGGAGAGAAAATGAAGACCAGATACTGCCACTGGCTTAGTCATTTCAGAGACTGCAGTTCAGTGGCAGAGAGAGAAAAGAAATTGTCACACAAATATGAAATTATGATGTGAATTGTAGGAGTGTTTAAAAACAAAACATGCACTTATGTGTTATAAACCAAAATAGTAGTCATTAACCTTAAGGGGAGGTATAGCAACTGGAAAGGGGAGCTTCTGGGATGCTGGGAATTATGTTACTTGACCTTGAGCACACATGGGTGTGTTGATCATGTGAAAAACCATAAAGCGAAATTTTTTGAGTGTGGCTTTCTGTTTGTGTTAGGTTTATTCAAAGTGTATTCAGGTGTTATTTTGTTATGAATAAGTAGAAATTTTAAAATTGCCACCATGTGAAATGCTACAGAGGTGTGCAGTACTATGAGCATGCATCATGGGTCAGCAGTGGGGTCTCATCTCATCAGGGGAATTGGAGAAAGCTTTCTGAGAATATGAGTTTTGAACTGAGGTCTCAAGGATGAGCAGGAGGTTCTGCATGAAGAGGGGAGAGAGAACATTCCAAGCAGAGCGAGCAGCATGTGCAAATGCCCTGTGGCAGGAGGGAGCATGGTGTAAATGAGGAATTGAAACAACATGAGTCAGACAGGAATGTAGACAGTTAGAGAAACTGTCAATGAAAAGAGGCTGGGGAAATGGGTGGGGCCAGATTACACAGGGTCCTATTAACTGTGTTAAGAATTTTGATGTTGGTCTTAAGAATTGTGGTTTGCCACTGAAGTCCTTTTAGTAGGTGGTGCCATGATCAGGTTTGTATTTCTTTTTTTCTTTTTAATCTATTTTTTTAAATTTTATTTTATATCAGAGTATATTTGATTTACAAAGTTGTGTTGGAATATATATATATATATATACACACATACACACACACACACACACACACACACACACATATATATTCTTTTTCAGATTCTTTTCCTATATAAGTTATTACAGAATATTGAGTAGAGTTCCCTGTGCTATATAGGAGGTCCTTGTTGATTACCTATTTTATATACAGTAGTGTGTGTATGTCCCAAACTCCTAATTTATCCCTCCCCCACCTTTCCCCTTTGGTAACTATAAGTTTGTTTTCCAAGTCTGTGAGTCTGTTTCTGTTTTGTAAATAAGTTCATTTGTATTGTTTCTTTAGACTCCACATGTAAGTAATCTCATATGATATTTGTCTTTCTCTGACTTACTTCACTTAGTATGATAATATCTAAGTCCACCCATTTGCTGCAAATAGCCTTATTTCATTCTTTTTATGGCTGAGTAGTATTCCATTGTATATATGTACCACATCTTCTTTATCCATTCCTCTGTCAATGGACATTTAGGTTGCTTCCATGTCTTGGCTATTGTAAATAGTGCTGCAGTGAACATTGGGGTATACATATCTTTTCAAAGTATGGTTTTCTCTGGATATATGCTCGGGAGTGGGATTGCTGGATCATATGGTAGCTCTATTTTTAGTTTTTTAAGGAACCTCCATACTGTTCTCCATAACGGTCGTACCAATTTACATTCCTACCAACAGTGTAGGAGGGTTCCCTTTTCTCCACACCCTCTCCAGCATTTATTGTTTGTAGACTTTTTGATGAGGGCCATTCTGAGCAGTGTGAGGTGATGCCTCTGTAGTTTTGATTTGCACTTCTCTACTAATTAGTGATGTTGAGCATATTTTCATGTGATTTTTGGCCATCTGAATGTCTTCTTTGGAGAAATGTATATTTTGATCATCTGCCCTTTTTTTTTCAGGGTTGGGTTTTTTTTTTAAATCAGTATTTTTCTTTTAGCAACATAGCAGATCTAGGACTGAGAGGGACCTATCACATAATGTTGTTTACATAGTAGTACCAAAGCATTTTTCTATACCAAAATTTAACACTGTATAGCAAGTATCTTCTTTTTTTTTTAAATTTTATTTATTTTTTGGCTGCGCTGGGTCCTCGCTGTGGCGCGCAGGCCTCTCACCTTTGTGGCCTCTTTTGCCACGGAGCACAGTCTCCAGGCATGCAGGCCTCAGTGTTGCAGCACACGGGCTCAGTAGCTGTGGTGCTCAGGCTCCAAGGTGAGCAGGCTTCAGCAGCTGTGGAGCAGGGGCCCAGCTGCTCCATGGCGCGCGGGACCCTCCCGGACCAGGGGTCGAACCCGCGTCCCCTACATTGGCAGGCGGACTCCCAACCACTGTGCCACCAGGGAAGTCCTATAGCAAGTATCTTCTAAAGAAATCTTTTTACTTGATCTTTTAACCAAATATAGGCTGAGTGTGAGGGAAAGTAGTTAAAATAAAGTTATTACACAGTCTTATACTTCATATTTTTATACTTTGACATTTGAGTATTTTTTAACATATTTGTGGCTTATAAGAGGAATTTATGTTTTTGGTTACATGTCATATATGCCTATCCATGTGATATGTGTGTATCTATGTGATATGTATACCCAGTGGTGTGGTGGTAAGTCAGCCCTTCAAATAAGTCCTGATTTATTCCCTTTTCCAGTTTCCAATCATCTGCCCATTTTTGGATTGGGTTGTTTGGTTTTTTTGATATTGAGCTGCATGAGCTGTTTGTATATTGTGGAGATTAACCCCTTGTTGGTTGCATCGTTTGCAAATATTTTCTCTCATTTTGTCAGTTGTCTTTTCGTTTTGTTTATGGTTTCCTTTGCTGTCCTTAGCACATTTCTTAATTCTCCAAAGTGTAGGAAATAGTGGGCTGTAATGTTTAGAAAAATCTTCTCAACGCTAGGGAATCACTGGAGGAATCATGAGTGGAAGGAAAAACTTCAAATTCGATACAGGATATGGTAGGTCTAAGGTATGCCATGGGATTCTCTGCTTGGAGCCAGGCAGCCTACCATACTGCAGAGGCCAGCTCATCTCCCTCTAACAGCAGTGCCCTATGTATGCCTCTCCTACCCACAGTCCAGATCTCTGAGCTCTGCAGATAGAGGAATAAAAAGTAGAGGAAGGAGACTTCAGGTTTCTGGTCCAGCATGTAAGGAGCTTGGAAGTCAGCACTCATCTTAACAACAAGTACAAAGCCGAACATACTGAAAAATCAACGACCCTTCTTACATCTGTCGGAGAGGTGTGGTCACAGAGAAGATTGCTGCTCCCTAAATTGGAGAGACTGATGGGCAAGCACAGTGAATCATGACTTATAGGAGCAGAAGCCTATGAGCAAACACCTCCACAGGAACCCGTGCTGGTGTAGGAAAACCTGTATAATTGAAAACTATAATTGAAAATTTTCTGGAGGCTCAGTGTAGACAAGTCTGAGAGTTAAAAGCTCCAGTGGGGCCTCATCCCAGGCTGGTCTCCACACTTTTGTGAGTTTCACCTCTAGGAGCTTGAACAGATTCTCACAGTGAATATCACAGAAAAATCCCTAATTTTTCTAGGAGTGGGGAGAGGTGAAACCATTTTTAAGTAAGGCAGAGCATTCTGTTCTTCTTAAGGCCTGCTGTCAAGAGAAACTAACCAGATGCTAACTTTCTGGGGTTTAATCAGTGCCTAACTGACCTTGGGGAAGGGAAATACCCAACTTCATCCTACTCTAGCCATCCTGTCCCACCTAAGGGTTGGAGGTGGGGACTGAGAAGCATTTGTGAAGTTCACATTCCAAAGGCACAGGTTCACTAGAAGATTGAAAGGTAAACGTAGCGTTACTGAGTGCTTTCCCTCCCTCTGCACCTCACCACCACATTACTGAAGGACTATTTATAGCAGTTCCTTTTACGTAGCACATCATGTCCAGTATCAAGCAAGCTATACTAAAAGGCAAAAAGCCTAATTTGAAGAGAGAGGAAGCATCAGAAACAGACTCAGATATGGTAAGTATGTTGGGATTATCAGACTGAGAATTTAAAACAACTATGATTAACATGCTAAGGGCTCTAATGGATAAAGTAGACAGATGGAAGCATGCAAGAACAGATGGACATTGTAAGCAGAGAGATGGAAATTCTAAGGAAAACATAAAAAAGAAATGCTAGATATCAAAAAACAGTGTAACAGAAATGAAGGATGTCTTTGATGGGCTCATTAGTAAACTGGGCATGGCTAAAGAAAAAAATCACTGAGGGTGAGAATGTCGCAGTAGAAACTTTCAAAACTGAAAATCAAAGAGAAAAAAACTGAAAAAAATAAAAAAAGCTAGAACACAATATCTAAAGACTGGGACAACTCCAAAAGATGTAATACATGCATAATGCAAATACCAGAAGGAGAAGAAAGATAGAAAGGAACAGAAGCAATATATGAAGCAATAATGACTGCGAATTTGCCCAAATTCATGTAAGACACCAAACCACTGATACAGAAAGTTCAGAGAATACCAAGTAGGATAAATGAAAAACAAAAAACAACAAAAACAACACCCTATACCTAAGTATGCTATAGTTAAATTTCAGAAAATCAAAGCAAAGAGTCTTGAAAGAAGCCAGGGGAGGAGGAAATCCTTACCTACAGAGAAGCAAGGATAAAAATTACATCCAACTTCTCCTCAGAAACCATGTAAGCAAGAAGAGAGTGGAGTGGGATATTGAAATGGTAAGAGAAAAAACCCACCAACCTAGAATTCTGTATCCTGTGAAATCATCCTTCAAGGTGAAGGAGAAATAAAGACTTTTTCAGACAAACAGAAATTGAGGGAGTACACATGCCTTGCAAGGAATGTTAAAAGAAGTTCTTTAGAGAAAAAGAAAATTATATAGTTCAGAAACTTGGATCTACATAAAGAAAAGAAAAGAAGGCACAAGTAAGCTTAAAACTTTTGTTTTTCTTAATCTTAATTGATCTAAAAGGTAACATTTTGTTCAAAATAATAGTAGCAGGGCAGGAATAAAGATGTAGACATAGAAAATGGACCTGAGGACACGGGGTGGGAGGGTGAAGCTGGGGCAAAGTGAGAGTAGCACTGACGTATATACACTACCGAATGTAAAATAGTTGGCTGGTGGGAAGCAGCAGAATAGTGCAGAGAGACTGGCTCGGTGCTTTGCGATGACCTAGAGGGGTGGGATAGGGAGGGTGGGAGGGAGGCTCAAGAGGGAGGGTATATGGGGACATGTGTATGCATATGGCTGATTCGCTTTGTTGTGCAACTGAAACTAACACAGTATTGTGAAACAATTATACTCCAATAGAGATCTATTTAAAAAAAAATAGCAACACTGTTTGCAACCATATATGCTCATATATGTATATTGCAATATGTATTGCTTATATATACATATAAATATGTGCTCATATATATTGCTATATGTACACGTATATATAGGGAATGAATAACAGCAATAATACACGGGATAGGAAGGAGGAATTAGGATTATATTATAGGGTACTTACACTACCCGTGAACCAGTATAGTATTATTTGAATGCAGACTTGGATTAGTTGAAAATATTGCAGAGTCTAGGTCAAACAATAAAAAAAAGTAAAAAAGAAAAAAGCATAACTGATATGCTAAGAAAGGAGAAATAATAGAAACATTTAATACGCTCATTTAAATCCTCAAATGGCAGAAGAAGGATGGAAGACAAAAGTAGAAACAAAGGAAAAGAGCAACAAATAGAAAATAGAAGCAAATTTGGAAGCTGTTAATGCAACTATATCAATAATCAATTTAAATGCCAATGGTCTAAATACACCAGTAAAAACTAGAGATTGTCAGGATCAAAATACAAGACCCAACTATATGTTGTTTACAAGAACCCACTTTAAATATAAAGACACCTATAGATTAAAAGTAAATGGATGCAGAAAGATATGCCATGCTGATGTTAATCAAGAGACAATGGGAGGAAATATATTACTTTCAGAGAGTAGAATTCAAAACAAGAAAATTTATCAGGAATAAAGTGGGGCATTACATAATGATAGAGGGGTCTATTCTCCAAGAAGACATAACAATTCTTAATGTGTGTGCACCTAACAACAGAGTGTCACACTATGCGAGCAAAAGCTGATAGAACTGCAGGGAGAAATAGATGAATCTACTGTTACAGTTGGGGTCCTCAACACTCCTCTATCAGAAGTAGACAGACCCAGCAGGCAAAAAATCAGTGAGAACAAAGTTGAACTCAACAGTACCATCAATCAACTGGATGCAATTGACAGCTATTGACCATTTCATCCAGCATCAGCAGAAAACACATTATTCTGAGATTCACATGGAACATCCACCAAGATAGACCACATTCTAGATCATAAAATACATCTTAACAAATAGAAAAGAATAGAAATCATACCGTGTCTCTTTTCAGACCACAGTGGAATAAAACTAAAAATCAGTAGCACAAAGATAGCCAGAAAATCCCAAGATACTTGCAGATTAAACAACACGCTTCTAAATAGCTCATGAATCAAGGAAGAAATCTCAGGAGAAACTTTAAAATATTTTTAACAGAATGAAAATGAAAACACAACTCATCAAAATTTGTAGCATTAAGCAAAAACAGTGCCTAGAAGGAAATATATAACACTGAATGCACATATTAGAAAAAAAAGAGAAATATCACATGATATCACTTATATGTGGAATCTAAAAAAAATACAGATGAACTTATTTACAAAACAGAAATGGACTCACAGACATAGAAAAGAAACTTATGGTTACCAAAGAGGAAAGGGTTGGGGGAGGGTTATATTAGGAGTTTGGGATTAAAATACACACACTACTGTATATAAAATAGTTAACCAACAAGGACCTACTGAATAGAACAGGGAACTGTACTCAATATCTTGTAATAACCTATAATGAAAGAGAATATAAAAAAAGAATATATTTATTTATATATAAATGTATAACTGAATCACTTTGCTGTACACCTGAAACTAACACAACATTGTTAATCAACTATGATTCAATAAATTTTTTGTGTGTGTGGTTTTTTTTTTTTGCGGTACGCGGGCCACTCACTGTTGTGGCCTCTCCCGTTGTGGAGCAAGGCTCCAGATGTGCAGGCTCAGCGGCCATGGCTCACAGGCCCAGCCGCTCCGCGGCATGTGGGATCTTCCCAGACCAGGGCACAAACCCGTGTCCCCTGCATCGGCAGGCAGACTCTCAACCACTGCGCCACCAGGGAAGCCCCAATAAATGTTTTTTAAAAAAAGAAAATTAATAATCTAAATTCCACTTTAAGAAATTAGAAAAAGTAGATAAAATTAAATCTAAAGTAAGAAGAAATCATAAAAATTGGAGTAGAAATCAAAATTGAAAAAAATCAACAGAGAGAAATCAACAAAACCATAAGTTCATCACATTAACAGGCTAAAGAAGAAAAATCACATGATCATTTCAGTAGATACAGAAAAAGCACTTGACAATATCCAACACCCATTCATGTTAAAAAATTTTCAACAAACTAGGAATAGAGGGGAACTTCCTCAACTTGATAAAGAACATCTACCAAAACTCTACAGCTAACATCATACTTAATGGTGATGAACTTGAAGCTGTCCCATTAAGATCAGGAACAAAGCTAGATGTCCCCTCGTTTTCAACATCAGACTGGAAGTCCTAGCTAATGCAATAAGACCAGCAAAGGAAATAAAAGGTATACAGATTGGGAAGGAAGAAACAAAACTCTCTTTGTTCACAGGTGACATAATTGTCACGTAAAAAATTCAAAAGAATTAACAACAACCAAAAAAACCCCAAAACTGTAATAAGCAAGTATAGCAAGGTTTCAGTATACAAGGTTAATAAGCAAAAGTCAATCCCTTTCCTATATACCAGCAATGAACAAATGGAATTGAAACTGAAAACACAGTACCATATATATTAGGACCTCAAAAAATGAAATACTTAGGTATAAATATAAAGAAATGTATACAAGATTTGTGTGAGAAAATCTCCAGACCTTCAGAGGAAGGAAGCAAAGAAGAACCAAATAAATGGAGAGATATTTCACTTTCATAAATAGGAACACTCGATATTGTCAAGATGTCAGTTCTTCCCAACTTGATCTATAAATTCAACACAATCCCAATTAAAAACGCTAGCAAATTATTTTGTGAATATTGACAAAATAATTCTAAATTTTATATGTAGAAGCAAAAGACCCATAATATCTAACACAACATTGATGGAGAAGAGCAAAGTTGGTGGACTGACACTATTCGACTGCAAGATTTATGACAAAGCTACAGTAATCAAAACAGTGTGGTGTTGGTAAAAGAATAAACAAATAGATAAATAGAACAGAATAGAGAGTGCAGAAATGGACACACATAAACATAGTCAATGGATCTTTAACAAAGAAGCAAGGTAATACAGTGGAGAAGACAGTCTTTTCAACAAATGATGCTGGAACGACTAGACATTCACATGCAAAAATAAATAAATCTAGACACAGACCTTATGTCCTTCACAAAAATTAACTCAAATGGGTCTAAATGTAAAACAGGCCTAAATGTAAAACGCAAAACCATAGAGCTCCTAGAAGATAACATAGAAGAAAATCTGGATAATCTTGAGTCTGATGATGACATTTTACATACAACACCAAAGCCAAGATCCATGAAAGAAATAATTGATAAGCTGGACTTCATTAAAATTAAATTTTTCTGCTCTGTGAAAGACAATGTCAAGAGAATGAGAAGACAAGCCACAGACTGGGAGAAAATATTTGCCAACGACATATCTGATAAAGAACTGTTATCTAAACAGACAAAGAACTCTTAGATCTCAATAATAAGAAAATGAACAACCTGATTAAAAAATGGGCAAAAGACCTTAACAGACTCCTCACCAAAGAAGATATACAGAGGACAAATAAGCATGTGAAAAGACGCTCCAGATCATATGTCATTAGGCAAACGTAAATTAAAACAACAATGAGATACCACTCAACACCTGTTAGAATGGCCAAAATCCAAAATACTGACAACACTACATGCTAGCGAGGATGTGAAGCAACAGGAACTCTCATTCATTGCCGGTGAGAATCAAAAATGGTACAACCAACTTTGGAAGATAGTTTAGCATTATCTTATAAAATTAAACATGCTCTCACCATTGATCCGCAATTGCACTCCTTGGTATTTACCCAAAGGAGTTGAAAACTTACATCCACACAGAAACTTGCACATGGTTGTTTATAGCTACTTATATTCACTTTATTCATAAGCAACCAAGATGTCCTTCAGTAGATGAACGGATAAACTGTGGTACATCCAAACAAAGGGATATTATTCAGGGCTAAAAAGAAATGAGCTATCAAGCTATGAAAGACATTGAGGAAACTGAAATGCATGTTACTAAGTGAAAGAAGCCAATCTGAAAAGGCTATGTACTGTATGACTTTAACTTAAGTCATTATGGAGAGAGTAAAAAGATCAGTGGCTGTCAGAGGTTAAAGGGGAAGGAGGGGAGAATAGGCAAAGCATAGAAAAATTTTAGGACAGCAAAACTATTATGTATGATTCTATAGTGGTAGATATATGTCATTATATATTTGTCAAAACCATAGACTGTACACCACCAAGAATGAATGCTAATGTAAACTGTGGCCTTTGGGTTATAATGATGTGTCAATGTAGGTTCATTAATTGTAGCATATGTACCACTCTGGTTGGGATACTGATAATGGGGGAGGCTGTGCACGTGTGGGGTCAAAGAGTACATGGTAAATCTCTGTAGCTTCTGCTCAGTTTCGCTGTGAATCTAAAAGTGCTCTAAAATGTACTTTTTTTTTTAAGTAAGGGAAGTATATTTCAGATCTGCAGTCCTGCCCATAGACAGAATTTCCCAGTATGATACGTAGAGAACATTGACCTCCTTCCAGTCTCAAACTGCGTCATCATTAAGGTTTTAGCTTTGTAAGACAGAAAGTCTCAAAACATGATCTTCCCCATCCCTTCTTCCCCCAGTCACCACAAGCTCCCAGAGGTGAATTCAAGATTTGGCTTCCAGAAAAAGAGAGAACCTGCTTAAAGTTAGAATATAGTGATTTCTCAACCACTTCTGGCTATCAAGCTATTCACAAATTACTGATGTACTAACTTAGCTAGAGCATCCCATTTCCCAGTTTGGGAGCTGTGACTAGAAGCCTCAAGGCTGACTAGAGTGAGGTGAGGCATAAGCCACCAGAAGCCTCTCCCTGTAAGACTCCTCACTGCAGAAAGACCATCAAAGTGACTCTTAAATCTCCATTGGCTTGGGGGCTTCACTGCAGGTCATTGCCCATCACAGGACAAAGCAAGAACCAGAGGCAATCTTCTTTACCTTAAGGGTTTAGTAGTCAGGGCTAAACAGTTGAGCACTAGAGCTTTCCATATCTTGATCATCACTGTAACATATGATGCCTGACTCTTCTAACCAAGAATGATGTGAAGGGTTGAATTGATGACACACAGCTTGGCATAACAAAACTGGAAGGATCAATAGAGCTCAATTAGTACAATACAGAGAGGAAGTGATATATTTAAGATTACCCATATAATTAGAGGCAGCGTTTATTGTAGCCCCTGTACTTTATCCACTGTCCCCCACTGTACTCTGCGGTCCATTTCAATCCACAGATTCTTGAGGATTCTAGATGAGTGAATTAAAATAGTGTAATGTAATTGGTTTCCAAAAGATGTTATAGAGGAGTCATTTATTAGCCTTGTTTATCTTCCCTACAGCTGAAATTCCCTAGATTGGAAGGCTAGCACGTGTCATTAATTCATTCAATCAGGCAACGAACATATTATTGGGCCCCCTGTTCCAAACAATGGGCAACACCCTGGTAATTCTTAGCCTTCACTCTGCATGGTCTTGAGTTATGTCATTATCTATCGCTTGAAACAATAATTGGGTTAACGTGCTTCTTTAATAATACATAGCAGTGTTAAGTGATGACTTGCCTTGTAGTAGCAAGAGTAATGCTGAGGTAGGATTATAAATTACCAACATTTGAACCTCGGCCTTTTGAGTCAGTTCCATTTTTCAGTACAGGAAAATGAACTTCTTTTCTCATTGACTTCGATCCCTCTTGCTATTATTTATAGTAAACATTAAGAGACTTTGCATATCACATGTCTAGCCATCTCTGTCTGGTCTTGCGTTGTCATTAATTCTTTGTGTGGGAGATGGATGGCTTGTGCAGCTATTTTAATTCATGACACACTACTGTCACCAGCCTATAAATAATTAATGCAAGGAGACTTTGCCAGTGAAGGCAACTGTCAGGCCCATTGGATTTAAGTCCAATTTCAGTTCCCTTCCTGTAACTGTTTTACTGAAATTTTTACAATGTAGAATCAACTTTTGCAATAAAATGACCCTCATTCAGACAGTGGGGGCTTGGGAGAGGGGAGACCAGTTAGAATGAATGAAAGATATGTTTTTTGAAGTGAAGGTTTATTTCTTTAAAGAAACACCATAAATTAAACTCTGCTACCAAAGGCTTTTCTAGTGGGACTCTCCTAGTAAGAGAGGGCTTGGTTGCAAAGAAGAGGCATTCACTCTAACTTAAATAAAGAGACAGGGGTGAGTATAACACATGCTCTCAGGGTGCCCTTCCCACATCCGCCTTGTTGATTCTTACATGCTGATAGCTTCTTACCGCAAGTCCATCGAAGGGTCATCTCTGGCCACAGGACAGAGTGTTGAGAAGTTGACAATTTCTGCAAAGGAGCCTCAAACAACGTCAGGCAAGAGTTGGTGGATAAATACCTCAGCTCCTCATTATTCTGATAGGACAACTCTAAGACACGTTCTACATCGTCTCCTAGAGGTTCCCCAGTGGGATTGCACCCCAGCAGCCCACAGCAGTCACCTTCTCATTAATACACATGGTATCGGCTTTCTTCCCTTCCTTGCTTCAATTTCCCACTCCCCTGCTGGGGCTTCTTGTGATCACCTCCCAAACTACTTGCACTCAAATCTTTGTCTCAGGTCTACTTCTGGGAGAACCCAAACCAAGATTGCAAAGTAATGGAAGGCTACAAGAGATGATCTTACTGAACATGTAAGGACTAATAACCAAGGTAGATAAAGAAATCAACCTATCCATAATAAGTCTGTCCTCCATGTCAGTAGAGAAAGAAACTGAAACTCTCAATGTAATGATCTATAATATTTTAATGACAAACACTGCAATAGCCCTTTTAAGATGTGCTAACTTGTCACCTCAGGTCCTGCCTTCCCCATTCAAGTAGAGTAACCTAAGTCCTCCCCTCTGCCTGAGCATCTCTCGGGCCTTTGTCCCTGCTGATTACATGGTAATCTGAGAACAGTTCCCTGCTTTCTTTGAGCAATGCGATTTATATAATTAACTGATAGTTTTAAAATTATGAGTCTGAGATCTTTGTTTCCTCAAACAGGTCACATAGGAACTGAAACTATGAAGTTAGGAATTCTGAGGGGTCTGATCGCTTGCCCCCAAACCTCTGTGGGCACCTGCTCCTTTCTCCTACTTTAAGTTCTCTGTATTCTCATTGTTGGTTCTGTCATTGGCCCAACTCCAGCAATACCTCAATATGGCCACTGTGTCTTTACTTGAAAATCCCAAGGGAAGGAGAATTCAGTTGGCTTTGCTGAGTCCGTGTGTTGATCCAATTGGTCATGGCCAGAGGAATGGCCATCCAGGCTCACCCCTCCACTGGGGCTTTGGGGTAAAAGAGAAGTTCCAAATAAAGAGGGATGGGCTGGCAAGACACCCAAAAACATAGCAACCATGACATTTTTTCCTGTTTTTTTAAAATTGAAGTATAGTTGATTTATAATATTGTGTTAGGTTCATGTGTACAGCAAAGGGATTCAGTTACACGTAGATACGTATATATCTATATTCTTTTCATCAATTCTTTTCATTAGAGTTTATTACAAGATATTGAATATAGTTCCCTGTGCTATACAAAAAATCTTTGCTCTTTATTTTATATGTGGTAGTGTGCATCTGTTAATACCATACTCCCAATTTATCCCTTCCTCCCCCTTCCCCTTTGGTAACCATAGATTTGTTTTCTACAATATGCCTGAGTCTGCTTCTGTTTTGTAAATAAGTTCATTTGTACGTTTTTTTAGCTTCCTCGTAGAAGTGATGTCATATGATACTTGTCTTTCTCTGTCTGACTTCACTTAGTATGATAATCTCTAGGTCCGTCCATGTTGCTGCAGATGGCATTATTTCACTCTTTTTTATGGCTGAGTAATATTCCACTGTGTATATATACCACATCTCTATCCATTCATCTATTGATGGACGCTTAGGAGCAATCATAATATTAATATTGAATAACTATTAATAGAGAGGATATCTATTATTATGATTAAATGGTGCTTCTAAGGTGCTTAAAGCTACCTGAAGTTTGTTCTCTTAAATAGAAAAACCTTCCCCTTAAATTTCTTCATTGGTAAATGTTTGCTGTGCTGAACTGAAGCAAAAATTATAGTGAGATAGTGATACCTTATTTCATTTATCATGGTGACTATAGTAATTACCACAGATTTCTCAGTATTTTGGACAAAGTCATATTTCCTGTTTGTTTTCATTCCCTACGTGTGTTAGCATGCCTTTCACAATACTCTGTTCATATTAGGAACATTTTTGTCGAATGAATGATAATATATATAGGATAACATGTGATGCACTGAACTGTTTTTTGAGGCTCATTCATGGAGACATAAGCATCTGGTGAAAAGGGGGAAACATTGTCAGCTATGGGCCAATTCCTTTACTGTATTGTTGAGGATTTGCAATCGCTCTGAAATAGTCTTTCCCCAGGATAAATTTTAATTAGTCTCTAAAGTTGGTGATAAGTGAGCTTAGGTGTTTTTGTGTTTCTGTTGGTTCTGGCCTGATTAATAATGTCTTAGATCTGCATTCTGTGCACTTAATAAAGAATAACATGTGCCTGTTGGGAGGCAGCCTTGCAGAGGGATCAACAACAGGGTAGGGTTCTGGCACCGCACTGTCTGCTGGAGTTCTGGCTCTGCCCTTTACTGAGTGACCTTGGGTAAGTCGTTTAATCCTCCGTGTGTGCCGTCCTCATATGAAAAACAGAAAGCATAATACTCTCTGCCTTGCAGGCTCATTTCGAGGGTTAATTCTAGAACAACGCTTGGACCTGTGCTTAGTACAGAGGAAGCTAAAATAAAGTAAGCGGGCATAATCATTATTTGGTAAAAAATGGGTGAAAAGCTTAAAAAGAATGCATCACTATTTAGCAAACATGGGTTGTCTTGTGCTTGTATATTGTCAAGAAAGATTATTCTTGAACCTTGTAGTGAAAATGGAAACCATCTCAGTAAGGTTTGCCATTGGATAGATAGATTGAGGGTGGTGGTAAGAACAGAAAACTAATACTCATTGGGTGTCATCTACGTGCCAGGCACGCTAAGTGCATCTCCTCGTTTCCCCCACACAGTTCACTGGGATTCTGTCAGGTCTGTGTGTCTCGCCATGCCACTCTCTCTTCCAAGTTAAATAAAATCCGTGCCCATCTTTATCCAGTGAAGCAAGTAAGAAGCCGGGACAATGCACTTGAATCCACTGTCTGTCGCTCACTGGTTCTATGACCTTGGCTGACCTCTCTGGTCCTGTCTCTTTCTGTTTTCCACCTTAGCTTTCTTTACTTTGTTTGTGGGCAAACTCATTTAATATCAGTTCCAGACAGCTCTAGCCCTTCAGTGTCCTGGTCCTGTTTCTCCAAATCCCCAGACCATGTTTACTGCTGGGTTCTACCCTCTTCTTGGCCATGGTTGCTTTAACTGCCAAACCCATTGTGAGGCAGTCAGACCAGTGCCTGAGCTTGGATGCACAAGGAGCTAAGGCCCGGGGTGTTCCTAAGCTGAATACTTCCTCCTGCTTTTGACTTGTTTTTATTCCATGGATCAGAGAGAAGACTCTGTTTATACTGTAGCTCCAAATGAAAGCCACTGAAACATCAGTGCTGTTTTAGGCATCCCACTGTTTGGGAGTCTTTCCTGTGTTCTCAAATTTTGGCAAAGCAACTGACTCTTAAAAATAACAAATCAATTTGAGGTTTCTTATGTCCACAGGCTGGCTTCTTGGAGAGTTTTGATATGACTGGGAGTATTTCCATCTTTGTCTGTGAAGTGTCACTGAGTACCACCTGGTCTATAGATAGCCAGGTTAAGTGAAATATCACTGGTGAGTGATATGACATAGGGGCTTCCCAGCTGATTTTCCATCTACCTGCTCCTGGGCTACTACTTAATTTCATTTGTTTGAGCATTGCTTTAAAGCAAGTAGCCTCACTAGTGACAAATAGGTGTTAAGTAAACGAGGAAGGATGCAAATTCTGGACGTGCTCATTAGCAGACTCAAATAGATTTTCTTATTTTCTATTTTCTTAAATAGATTGAATGCCATTTCCAAGGATTTAATAAATTCTTCCTTTTCCCCCTCCCTTCACCTGGTCAGGGCTAATGAAATACCATCTATTTAATGATATGCATTGCCTGTTTCTGCTGCATCTGGGAACCTAGTCATGTAGTCTTCCTTCTTTAATTATCTGACTCCGAAGAACATTTCAGTAGTCTTTTCAAGAACTTCTGAAGTTCTTATTTCACTTTTGAATGTAAGAGTTACTCCTCCCCTCCAGACACATAATCTCTAATCATTTTCTTCATATAAAATTGATAATTCATTTGTCTCCTTAGCAATAAGACATGACTGCCTCTATGCATAATGAATCGCAAAGGCTGAATTTATCGTGAAGCACGTAGCAAAACTAATTGCATTTAACCACAAAAGTCTAATCAGCATGAAGGATTCGAATATAGACACACTCATTGAATGCTAGTGCCAGAAAGGACTTCAGAGATCATTTATTATCGGCGCAGTTTAGAGATGAGAAAATTCAGGTCCAGAAAGATGAAGAAACTTCTGAAGGTCACAAACTGGCTCCTGGCAAAGCTAGGTCTAAAATCCTGCTCTGCAGGGTCTTCATACTTTTTTCTCTTAAACGAACTTACTTTCTCATGTATTAAACACTTTGAAAAAGGAACTGAAATGTATTTTTGAATATACTTGAGAAGAACTGTAATTTGTTGAAGAACATAGATCTTTGAAATATGAATGCAAGATCAGGTCAGATGTGACCTGTACCCTGCAAGATTTCCAGATCTCACCCCAAGCTGGAAGAACGTTTTCCCTCTGAATTCTCATGTGACAGTCTTCACCTGTCATATGACATTCTTCACCTGTCATATGACACTTGCCTCTTCCTATCTTACGTTACACTTACTTGTGTCCATGACTTATCTTCCCTAGTAGATGACGAGCTCTTTAAGAACGGAATTTCGACCTTTTATATCTTTATGAATTTCCTAAATGCCCAGTCCACTGGTTAGTGTGGAGATGGAATAACAATCTCTCTCGCTCTCCTCTTTCTTCTCTCTTCTGTAAACTTTTGTGCCAAATTCCAAGAATCTCTAGAAAAATATTGACTCTTTTAATCTGAGGAAAGAATTTTCTGTTTGTTTTAAACCAGTAAAATGATGGTACAGTGCAGCTGATATACAGGTCATACAGTAAATTGGGCAGGAGACTGTAAGTCGATAATGTAACAGTATTGTGTTTAATTTCATTATTTCTGGCTTTCAGCACATTAAGCAGGGTGAAACAAAACTCAGCCTCGTGGAGTATTTTAAATAATTAAGGAGTGTGAATTTGTTTTTCTTTTTGCACTGCAGTTTTAAGAGAAAATTAAAATTTTAAATTTGCTTTTTTGTTATTGCTGCCTCTAGACTTAGGAAGAAAGCTAAGATTCCCTTGCAGCCATCTAGGGGAAAATCAAAGGTTGGGCAATATTATTTTAGAGCTGTTCTAGCTGTTTTATGTCTTTGTTCATTCATTTGGTCAACTAATATTTATTGAGCACCAACCATGCGTCAATCCGATACTGGACTAGGCACTATGGATACAGTGGTGAATAAGAAAGAAATTGTTCCCTTCTCTCAGGAAATTCGTAGAATGATGAGCAAGACAGGTAAGCTGGTGGAACATTACAGTGGTGTCTGATAGCTTTGATGGGAGAAGCAAGGCTTCTATGAGAACACCCGGAAGAGGCACTTATACTCGGTCATGGGGAGAGCAGAGCAGGCTTTCTGGAGAGAGTGGCATCTCAGCTGAGGCCTGAAGGATAAGGGAGAGTTAGCCAGGTTGGCGTGGTGGTGTTGGTAAGAATGTTCCAGACAGAGAGAACCACATGTACAAAGTCAGAGGCAAGAGAGAGCTAGATGTATTTAGGTACTGGGAAGAATTCAGGAGGTCAAGGTTTGGAGACGCCAACCCAGTTACGATGGGCGCCTCAGTGTTGTAAAAGAGCGAAGTGGGCCTTCAAGACCTTTCCAGACAGGGCCCTTGTGCTTGGTCTCCTGCTGCTTATTGCCAGGCAGAAATACAGCCCTACATTATTATATTGACACATTTTTCAACAGAAGTGTGGAGTCTAGCTTTTTATGAGAAATCGAGCTATTTTTAAATGTTGGTAATTACTTAAGTAAGAAAAAAACACTATGTGGTCCAAATAACATGGTCTTGCAGCTGGATGCAACCTGTGGCCACCAGTTTATAATCTCTGATCTAGAATAGTGGTTCTCTCAAAGTGTGGTCCAGAGGCCAGCATCAGCATCGCCTGTGGACTTGCCAGAATTGCAAATTCTCAGGCCCACCCCAGATTTAACGAATCAAAAACTGGGGGCAGAGCCACCAATCTGTGATCTAACAAGCCCTTCGGGTGATTCTGATGCAGCTAAAGTTTGAGAACCATAGTTCAGAGCTGCGCCATAAGATACGGTAGCCACATGTGACCAGCGATCACTTGAAATGTGGCTAGTCTACGCTGAAACGTGCTCTGCGTGTAAAAGTGTGTACTGCTTTTCAAAGGTTTTGTGTAAAAGAGTAAAATATCTCAATTTTTTATACTGATCACATGTTGAAATAGTATTTTGTAGCATATTGGGTTAAGTCAAATGTATCATTAAAATTAAATTCATCTGTCTCTCTTCACCGTTTAAAATATGGCAACTAGAATATTTAGTACCCATTGTTATTTCCATTGCTCACTGCTAGTCTAGAGTATGGTTTCTGGGCCAGGGAGTGCAGGTTAGCGAGGCTGAAGCAGCGATGTGGAGATGAGCCTTACTGGACTTTGCCAGCTCTGTTAAAGACCTATACTTTGCCCTCAGGAAACCTTGACATGATCGAAGCTCATGAGAAGTATGATTAGATTGATGTTTCGGATGGACGCTGACTGGAGAGTGACTTACGCAGTAGAGGGTGCTGAACTGTGCACACAGGGAGTGAGTGGAGCAAGCCAGGGGCGACTTCTGGTCTGGCATGGACATCCTGTGCATTCTATTTAATATATTTATTCAGTGCATCTTGCTTAGCTGGGTGGAGGAGAAGGGCTCACCCAAAGACGAATAGTATAATCTGTGTCCTCTAAGGAGCGTGCAGCCCAGTCCACAGAAGAGCCACTGAGAGGCAGGTTGAGGTTCTAGTTGGAGTCCTAGTAAGGAGCAAGGACGCTGGGAGCTGGTTGGCCTGGAGATTGGATCCTGGCTCCACTACTTACTCCATGAGTGATCCTGGTTGGTCACCTCTCTAAGACTCTTTTCTAATTTGTAAAATAGGAATAATAATAGTGCTGACTTCATAAAATTGTTGTGAAGATTTAAATGAGCCTCCCTCTCTGCTTCCTTCCTTCCTTCCTTCCTTCCTTCCTTCCTTCCTTCCTTCCTATCTATCTATCTATCTATCTAAGAGCTTACAGCAGTGCACATTGTAAGCAGCTGCAATTGTTTTCACTGCTCAAGGGGGACTGGAATGGGGAAGAAGGAGCTGAGTTAAGGAGTGAGGCAGCCTCCAGTCGGAACTGGAATGCAGGTGTTAGGGTACTAATTTCAAATCCTGGTATTCTGAAGACTGAATACAGCAGAATAGGCTGGATAAAATGTGTTAAGCTTGGGGCCACTATGATTTCACTTTCCTCATTTTGTTAGTTTCTTTCACCCTGGTCGACATTCTTGAGCATTCACGCTTTCACTTATCTCTAGGAACCCACTGCATGTTTCTCAGTCGTATCCAAATCATCATCATCATCAAATAGTTAAAGACCTTCAATATCTCCTCTTGCAGATCTATTTCCATGGGCCCTATGTCAGCCTGAAGAAGGCAATGAGTAATGACTATGTCCAATGTCCTTTCGAGACAGTGAAATGGGCATTAAACTTTGATCACTAAGTGAGCTCTGGGCAAGTAAAAGAAGCTCCAGGGCAGACGTTTCTTGTAAATTGTTTGAAATCTGCACATCTTAGCACACTTCCAATGGAAGATGGTGAGTGGCTTTCCTACGGTGTGCCCAGATTAAACTCCCAGGAGCAGTTTGACCTGTCCCATGTCTCACCCTCCGTTCAGTCTCAAACCTGATTTCACATCCTCTACAAAACCTTCAAGTTTTCTCCATAGCACTTGGCTCTCAGTCTTCTCATAGCATTCATCATTTTTGGCAACAATGAATAAACACAGACTAGAAACCACCAGAATGTCCACTAATATGGAAGTGCTTAGATAAGTTACAATAACAACATAATGGAATATGTGCAGTGGTTAGTAAGAATGAGGCAGCTCTTTATGCACTGATATGAATGTTCTTCAAGATAACTTAAGTGAAAAAGATGTAGAAGACTTTATATCACTTTGCTACGTACAAGGCATGTTAAGAAAAGAAAAAAATACACAATATCTTAATGACTCTAAGACACCATCCACTGTAAATGTATTATTTTATTTATCATTAAGAAAAATTGTTGCCAATCAAAATTATGATAGCGTAGATTAAAAGACATTGTGTCTTTCAAAGATGAAAAAAATGTAAGGTTTAGAATTGATAAAATACGACATATTTGTATTTACTTTGCATGTACATGGAATATCTCTAGTTATTATCACATCCTATAGAACTTTGGGGACTGGAGCTGCTCTGCTCAGTGGGCTTCTCTCTATCTAGGCTGTGTTGACCATAGCACTTTGGATACATGCCCGTGAGCCACTGAAGGAGGCCACAGAGTGGTGTGTTCATGTGCTGGTATCTTTCCCTGGTGTGTTGATTTACTTGTCTCTTTATCTGGTATACATCCTTTGCACTGATTGCTTGCTGGTTTGGGAGTAAACAGAGAAACAACTTAGAACCAAGTCCAAGGATGGAAACAAGAAGAGATACTGTTTTTCACTTGCTCAGCCTTATTAAGAAGGCCAAAGACTCTGGCACTCAGTGGGTGATGAGACATCACTTGCTGGAGTGTTAAGCTGGACTGTCTCCTTTTAATAAGATCCCTGGCCATGGAGGAAGGAGTAGGGGTGGTGGAGTGGGCAGAGAAGGTGCCTGGTTCTAGGGCGGATGCCAACAGGTACTGGAGTTTACTCTCCTTGAGATTTTCCCTTGCGGTAAGCGTACGACCCGGCGTGGAATACCCTCAGTATGTTGTGTATAAAATAAAATCATCAAAGGAGAGTTACAGGCTGAAAAGTGGGAATAGACCGAAAGCAATGGAAACTGGCATTTGACTCCAGGGAAACTCTCCCTATTTTAGGCTGCTTATGAAGGACTCAGATCCTTAGGAAATGTTCCTAGGAAGTCTGGAGAAATTCTGTAGGGTCATATGGGATGATTGAAACTGGAGGAAAGTGTGTTCAGAATCAGACATCTCAAGTACACCATGCCCTGCAAATATGGTACAATCCCTTGCTAACACTGTTACAGGATAAAGAATCCACATTGTGCCTTATGATGGCTCTACTAGGCTAGTCCTTTTCTGGAAGTACACATTTTCCTCAGCTTGCAATGGGGTTATGTCCTGATAAACCCATTGTAAGCTGAAAATATCATAAGTCGAAAATGCATTTAACACACCTTACCTACTGAACATCATAGCTTAGCTTAGCCTACCTGAAATGTGCTCAGAACCCTTATATTAGCCTATAGTTAGGCAAAATCATCTAACCAAAGCCTATTTTATAATAAAGTGTTGAATAGCTCATGTAATCTATTAAATACTATACCGAAGGTGGAAAACAGACTGGTCGTATGGGTACAGAATAATTGTAAGTGTATCCGTTTTTGCTCTCATGATCTCATGGCTGTCTGGGAGCTACGCTCGCTGCCGCCTCCCAGCATCACGAGAGAATCACACCATTTATCACTAGCCTGGGAAAAGATCAAAGTTCAGACTTCGAAGTATGGTTTTTACTGAATGTGTATCATTCTCACACTACTGTAAAGATGAACCATCCTAAGTTGGGACCATCTGTAGTAGTTATTTATATATGGGGCCCATGCTTGAATCAGTGTGGTATTGAAAGCTCTTAACTAGAGTTCCGTTGTTTCTCCAAATAAGCCAGGCTTAAAAATGCTAGCATAAATATAAATTCTCTGGAATTATTTAAATGGGAGTTATTACTATCAAGGTGTCCCTTTCTGGTGGATTTTACCCTTGGGGTCACACTCACTCCAAGTGTTCCACATGCCAAACCTGATCAACAAGAGTGAAACTGTGTTTTTTCTATGAAACCTCAGTAAACAATCAACTCATAACCTCACCACAGAGAGGCAGTTTATGGCTAGTATCACCTTCGGGAGCCAACTTCCACAAGAGCTACCAGGCTGAGAAAATTCTTCAGGAGCCTGGGGTGGAGGATAATCGTGTGTTGAGATTCTTGCCAGCGTAGGGCAAAGAACTAGGTCTCAGGGCCCTGCAGTTCCCAAACTTTGCCTTCTTGGAACATCAAGAGGGATCCTGACTGTCTTACAAAGTTCAATGACAGGGAGAAATATGGGTACTTGGTTTTCTGAAGAAGCCCTTTTCACATGCAACTAAATTAAGGAGCATAAGCATCTCCTTTAAATTCAGAATCTCCTTTAAAAAATTAAGGGCTCAAGGGAAAAAAAGGGCAAGATAAAGTAATTTTGCAGGGCCCCCCCCCCTTTTTTTTTTTTTTTTTTTGCGGTACGCGGGCCTCTCACTGTTGCGGCGCACAGGCTCCGGGCGCGCAGGCTCAGCGGCCATGGCTCACGGTCCCAGCCGCTCCGCAGCATATGGGATCTTCCCAGACCGGGGTATGAACCCATGTCCCATGCATCGGCAGGCGGACTCTCAACCACTGCGCCACCAGGGGAGCCCTGCAGGGCCCTTTATAAAAGAAGCGGATGGAAGTGTTAGGAAAATAAGTGCCGAGAAAGCTTAACTGATCAAGCATAAATATGACTGAGAAAGAAAAGCAATCACCTTGAGTTTGTTTGTTTTTTATTAAAATCCAATGTAAATGGAAGGGAAATGTTTTCAGCCCTGACTTAAAGGTAACTCTGCTAATTTGTTTTTAAAAACAGACAAAAAGTGTAAAGTGGGTTTAATGACTTTCTAGAATTATTTATAATGGCATAAAAATCCCAACTGGTATCAACTCAAATATCCATTAGAAGAGCAAATGCAATCTAAATTATGACACACACATACATGGAAACATCATAGAGTTACTGGGACGAAGTGAGAGAGTGGCATGGGCCTATATACACTACCAAATGTAAGATAGATAGCTAGTGGGAAGCAGATGCATAGCACAGGGAGATCAACTGGGAGCTTTGTGACTACCTAGAGGGGTGGGATAGGGAGGGTAGGAGGGAGGGAGCCGCAAGAGGGAGGAGATATGGGGATGTATGTATATATGTATAGCTGATTCACTTGGTTATACAGCAGAAACCAACACACCATTGTAAAGCAATTATACTCCAATAAAGATGGTAAAAAAAAAAGAGTTTCAAAGTGATTATACCATTTTGAATTCCCACCAGCAAGGTGTGAGTTCTGGTTGCTCCATATCCTTGTCAACACTTTCCATTGTCAACTTTTAAAAATTTTAGCTATTCCAGTGGGTGTGTAGTGGTATTTCTTTGTAGTTTTATTTTGCTTTTCTTTGATGATGAAGAAAATTGAGCACTTTTCATGTGCTTATTGGCCATATATTTTCTTTTGTGGAGAGTCTGTTCAAATCTTTTGCCTAGTTTTTTATTGGACAGTGTCTTTTTAGTGAATTGTAAGAGATCTTTGTATATCTTCTGGGAACAAGCTCTTTTTCAGATACCTGCTTGCAAATATTTTCTCCTCCTCTGTGACTTGCCTTGTCATTTTCTTAACTATGTTTTTCAAAGAGCAAAGGTTTTTAATTTTAAAGAAGTCCATTTTATCAATATTTTCTTTTATGTTTCATGCTTTTTGTGCCCTAAGAAATCTTTGTCTAACCCAAGATCATAAAGATTTTCTCCTATGTTTTCTTTTAGAAATATATTTTAAGTTTGAGATCCATTTTGATTCATTTTGAGTTAACTTTTGTGTCTGATATGAGGCAAGGGGTGAGGTTCTTCTTTTTTTCCCCCACAAAGATATCCAGTTGCTATTATTTTCTAAAATTAAATCCTTACCATATAACCCAGGAATTTCATTCCTCAATATTCAACTAAGAGGACTGAAAGCATATTCACACGAAGATTTGTACATCAGTGTTTATAGAAGGCTTATTTATAATACCCAAGAACTAAACAACTCAAATGTCCATCAATTAGTGAACAGATAAATAAACTGTGGGAGAGCCATATTATGGAATACTACTTAGTAATAAAAAGTCACAGAATACATATGCAACACGAATAAACCTCAAAAATATTATAGTACTTGAAAGCAAGCAAACACAAAAGGCTACATAATGTATAATTCCATTTATATGAGATTCTAACAAAGGCAGCACCATAGGGACAGAAAGCAGATCAATGGTTGTCCTGCAGCTGGCAGTCAGGGTAAGAAACTGACCGAAAAGGGTGTGAGAAAACTGTTTAGGGTAAGGAAAATGCTCTATGTCATGACTGCGGAGTTGCATACATTACTGTATGTAATTGGCAAAACTCTGCTTTTAAAGTGGGAAAATGTTACCGTGTGTTAATCAATCTATGAACAGGAGAAAATGGAAAGGAAGTAAGTTAAAATTTTAAGAGTGATTCTCTCTGGAGAATTGATATTTTTAGCATCCTGTAATGACCTTCTTCAAAAATATCACCTGAGATGCACAGTTCATTGAGCTGTATGACCCTGTTATTGTACAGGAGACATTGACGTGGTGGTGAGCTCTTGGGGCAGGGGAACTGTTCTGCAGTCCTATGATTGGTTGCAGTGTTTTAGTGAGCCCCTGGGGCTATGACCTTCACAAGTGCTTCTCAGATTTGTTTTTTTCCCCCCTTAGAGACAGGAAGGCTAGTGGGTACTGGAGTTGGGTATTGCCCTTCTTCCACGTTGGCAAAATAGTTTCTATTAAGGGCAGGCCTTGTTAAAAAGGCGTATTTAAATATGACTACTTTTCCACTCCCTCCTCTCAAAAAGTGAGGGGGAATTTTTCTCCTGTCTGTACCGTGAGAACGTAATAGGGTTCCCGGAGGGAAATCTCATGGAAGTGTGGAGGCCCTCCTAAGACTGGACGCCTCTCCTATGTTTAACTCACAAACTTGTCCACACTGAGGCCTCTAGCAATTCGTTAATTACAGATTAGGTTTTCCTAGCCTGGTGATGGTTACCAAGAGTTTTTTCCTGCTGGCCTTCGGCTCCAGTAGGTCGGTCGTGATTCTCTATATCTGCCTGTCTGTCTCTTCAGCTTGGCGGGCAGCAGTTTACCCTATGACCTCAGTTCTCTGGTGGATCTAAGAAGCGTTGTGGATTTTCAGTTTGTTCAGCTTTTTTCTTGTTGCGTTAATGGGAGAGCTGACTTCCAAGCTCCTTAAATGCTAGAAAAGACATGGGAAATCTCAAGTGCTTCTTTCTGCGTGGTAATAGTATCAGTGTTTTTTGGTTTTTTTTTCTTTCTCTGTACTTTTTGTACCTTTGTACTTTTCTTACTTTCCACATTTTCTACAATGTGCATATGTTCATTTTGTAAGAAATATGAAAATAAATGTTCTCCTAACAGAAAAATTTAAATGAGTTTAATCTCTGTTGCCTTGGAGGAAAATAAGGCAATTTGCAGAGAACAGTACAGTACTTAGAAAAGAAAAAAACCCAAACTTTCAACCCCTACACAGCTTACTATCTATTGTACATTAACATGACTTTACAATGCCATTGTCATCATTAGCACAACTTAAATATTACAGGAGAGTCTTGCCCCGGCAAATAACTTTTTCATTACACGAGCTTCCTGTAAGACACATCAGCTCTTCAGTGGAAAGCAACACAATTGATAGTTATGCCCTAAGACTCTTTGATTTCCCCCTCAAAATCCTTTCCTTACTCCTTCCACCAATCCTAAACTATTATATCATGATCGTTACCCTGTCCTAACCAAATTCCCACACTGAAAGACACTTTAAATCTAATTTCAATAAAATCCAACCTTGACTTTCCCTCTCAAATAAACTACCAAATCTCCATCAAGGTGGTGGTCTCCCTTACCACAGTAAGCAGTAAATTCAGCTTCATCTTACTACCAGGTTACACTGGGAAGCTGGGGAAATGACATTTGACAGTGTATATCATTCTATGTGAACAGGAAGAAACAGGAAGAAGTGACCACACCAGTCTTTGAAAGCCGATTGCCTGGTAGGGGTGAATTCTAAATTAATTTTTTTTGTATTATTTCACTGGTTGTGGTGAATACATGTCTATTTTATAATCTTGGAAGAGGAATTTAATTAAAGTTCTTACAAGAGAATTAAAAAATGCATATATATGCTGGGGGCACTATGAACCTCCATTCTTTTTGAGGTGTGTAATCCTGAGCCTTGCTTCGTAACAGTTCTTGGGTTCACGAAGAGGCCTCTTTCAAATGGATAAACAACAGGTCATAGCACAGGGAACTATATTCACTATCCTGTGCTAAACCATAATGGAAAAGGATATGAAGAAGAATCTGTGTGTGTGTGTGTGTATATATATAATATAATATATATATAATGTATATATAATATATATTATATATATATTATATATATATTACCGTACAGTAGAAACTAACACAACATTGTAAATCAACTATACTTCAATAAAATAAATTAAAACTAAAAAGACCAAGAGACCTCTTTCTAGTTTATATGTTAAAAAAGAAACCAGTGTTTATAAACAGGAAAGTGGTTTTCCCTTAGTCTTGACTTTGTTGTCTTGCTTTATTCAACTTGGAAAATCCCTTTGGAAAATCCTTACTGAAAATGATGCAGAATACAGATCCTTTTGCATAAAGGGCTTAGTCATTTGGAACATGTCACTTCCACCCCCTACGAAACTCAATGTCCTAAACCACACCAATGATGAATACAGCTCACCTGGACATAGATCGAGCAATTCTACACCTATGGGTCATTGTTTCTCACCCTACACCTCATCATTTTTTTTTTTTTTTTTAAAGATGATGTCGGGGGTAGGAGTTTATTAACTAATTTATTTATTTTTGCTGTGTTGGGTCTTTGTTTCTGTGCAAGGGCTTTCTCTAGTTGTGGCAAGCGGGGGCCACTCTTCATCGCGGTGCCCGGGCCTCTCACTATCGCGGCCTCTCTTGTTGCAGAGCACAGGCTCCAGACGCGCAGGCTCAGTAGTTGTGGCTCACGGGCCCAGTTGCTCTGCGGCATGTGGGATCCTCCCAGACCAGGGCTCGAACCCGTGTCTCCTGCATTAGCAGGCAGATTCTCAACCACTGCGCCACCAGGGAAGCCCACATCTCATCATTTTTGATGACCTCTCCCTAAATACAACAGAGATTGAAACCCTGAGATTCGTATGACAGTATAAATGAATAAGGACAGAAAATTTGCTTTATCTGGTTTGACACAGCTCTTATTTAGTAAATTTTAAGAAGAGGAATATACTTGGCCATTCCTCCAAGATAGCTGTATAGTGAGATTGACTGTTACTATAAAATTCTCACGGGAACTACGTTTATTCATAAGGAGAGAATATGTCTCTATCCTTCTGCTAAGGAGACCAAAAATATTTCTCCCAAGTATTATATACTTATCAGTGTGAATGAAGTTCAAGTTAAGCACAATTGAAGCTTCCTTCCTGGTAACATATATGACAGAAAAGCTGTGTCAGAGAGAAAAAATATTCATCCTTTTCAGTTATTCCCGTTTATGTTGGTTTCACTAGAGTGACAATTGTGTGATGGATGGATATGCCTGTACCAGTGATCTAAATCAAGATTAGGATCAGCGTGGCCTCATACTGTGCCCCAGGAGCGAAATAATGGGGATTAAGAGTCTGATGGATTAGCAGTGCTCCTTCAATTTGATCACACGTCAGAATCACCTGGAGGGCATTAGTGCTATCCAAGTCAGCTGGATTTGAGCAGCCTTGAGGGTCCAATGGCAGCTGAATATAAAGACAAGGTCTTGGTCTTTGTGGAGTGGCTTGTCACTAAGAAGAAAGAGCCAGGGTAGCGGAGGAGCCCGGCCAAGAAAACTGGGTCTTAAAGTTCCATATTCTCAGCCACAGCAACCAGAGACCTAAGGCAAGACTCGTTTGTAAGCCTGGCTGGGTCAGCAAGTGCCAAGCAAATGGGTGCTGGGTGCCTGGGACTCTTATCAATAAGGTCAGTCCCAGGCCTCGCTCACTGGGGAGGTAGGGAGGCTGCGTGGAATATGGGTTTTTTTGTATGTATGTATGTATTTATTCATGGCTGTGTTGGGTCTTCGTTGCTGCACGTGGGCTTTTTTCTCTAGTTGCGGCGAGCGGGGGCTGCTCTTCGTTGAGGTGTGTGGGCTTCTCATTGCGGTGGCTTCTCTTGTTGCAGGGCACGGGCTCTAGGCGAGCGGGCTCTAGAGCACAGGCTCCATAGTCGTGGCTCACGGACTTAGTTGCTCCGTGGCACGTGGGATCTTCCCGGACCAGGGCTCGAACCCGTGTCCCCAGCACTGGCAGGTGGATTTTTAACCACTGCGCCACCAGGGAAGCCCCAGAATATGGGTTTTAGAGGCAAAGAAATCTTACTTTCAAATTCTGCTTTGGTACACTGGCCACAGCTATTCAGTCTCTCATTTGCGTCATCCTTATTTGTAAAGAGGGAATCAGAACTACGCCTTCTCCCCAGGTTTCTTGTAATTAAATAATTCTAGTAAAGGATCAAGTACATCGCCTGATACTCATAGCTTCCTTCCTCCGTTCCTAGAAAACTGTTGCTCTTGGAAAGACCTAAGCCTACCAGTGGGCTCACCTACTGGAAATGGACAAGGCAGCTGCCAGGACCAGGTGAAAAATAAGCAGATGTGCAGACGCAGGATGGCCTGCCACTTGCTCACACATGTCACGCTCCCTGCCAGCTCACCACTGTTGTGCAAGCCACCTTCCTGCCTTGCCTTTCCACTAAGGCCTGGGAGAACAACATACCAAAGACAGCAGAAGAGAAATTAGAAAACATCCTTCACACAATAGACATCCTACACTGTAAGGATAATGGTTTGGATGGCCTTGGAACAGCAATACCTCTAAGGCTGAGAAGAGATTCCAAGGAGTACATAAAGTATAGGAAATACAAAAACTGAAGCTGTGAAATAAGACTGTTTCTTTGAACTGACAGCAGGTCATCTCACTAAGAGAAACTAATGTGGTTTATTCTTCATGGGAGTCTAGAATCCTACTGTGGTCAGCAAACTGTAAACAAACAAGAAGGGAAACGCAACACATTCTGTAGTGCTCAGACTAACTGGAAACTCAGACCTGAATGGACACTTAGGAGAAGAGTTTCTCGGGAGGATTGCACACAAAAATTTGTATGGGTCAAACTTCCTTCAAGACTCAAGGAAAGATACATTGGCAATTCCTCTTATTATGAAAGTAAGAAGCCCAGAGTTGTCCTTAGACAATTCTAAGAAATGAAGTTTTCACCAATCCGTTAGAGATGAGCAAATACTCTTGCATTTTGGTCCTTGTCATCATTGGGTCCATAAGAAGGAATGTGCCAAGCTCTGGCTAGGCTTCTTTGTACACTTTTAAAAACAAATGCAAGACAATTTGGGGGCAACTGAGGAAATGTGACTGTGGATCGTACATGAGATACTAGGGAACTATTGTTAATTCCCTTTCGTATGGAAGTAGGACTGTGGTTGGCCAGGAGATGCCTTTATCCTTAGGGGGTTTGTGAAGTATCCAGGGGTAAAGCGTTTAGGATGGTTGTGACTTACTTTCAGATGGTTTAGTTAAGAAACAAGCGGCGGTGCTTTGTGACTGCCTGGAGGGGTGGGATAGGGAGGGTGGGAGGGAGGGAGACGCAAGAGGGAAGAGATATGGGGGCATATGTATATGGATAACTGATTCACTTTGTTATAAAGCAGAAACTGACACACCATTGGAAAGCAATTATACTCCAATAAAGATGTTAAAAAAAAAAAGAAGTGGGTGGGGTGGGAGGTAGGGAGGTTATAGTCATTGTGAATCTTAGTAGGAGGGTATATGGGTATTTACGGAACCAGTCTTTCAACTGAGCACTTTTCAGATCTTTCTAAATCGATATGAACATAGATTTATTCCATGCTAAACAAACAGTATAAATCTATATTACCGTACACAGGCATACCTCATCATACTGCGCTTTGCTTTATTGTGCAACTTCGTAGTTACTGTATTTTTCACAGATTGAGGGTCTGTGGCAACCCTGACTCCAGCAAGTATATTGGTGCCATTTTCCGATGGCAGTGGCTCACTTCACGCTTCTGTATCGTGCTTTGGGTGATCGTGATACTCTTTCATGATTACATTTGTTTGGGTGATCTGTGATCTTTGATATTACTACCATGACTCACAGACGATGGTCAGCCTTTTCGGTGGCGAGGCAGATTTTAATGAAGGTGTGTACATTGTTTTTTCAGACATCATGCTATATTGCACACACTTAATAGACTACAGTAGAGTGCAAACCGAACAACCTGACATGCGCCGAGAAGCCAAAAGACTCGTGTGACTCACTCCGTTGTGACATGCACTTTGCTGGGCTAGAACTGACCCTGCAGTATCTCTGAGGTTATATACCTGTAGATTTTTCTGGCAAGTAAATAGAATTTAAGCCACTAGAAAAGGTTGAGCAGGGGCTTAGTGTGACTCGGTCCATGGCAGCATCTCTCTTGTTGTGTAAGTTTAAAAGTCACAAAAGCAATAGACTCCTCTCCCTTGCGACACACCTGGTTCATCCCAGGGGATTCTCTCTCTCAGTCTTCTTAACTTTTTTTCCTACCACGTGCGCTGCGGCAAGAGCTTGCCCCGCTCTCTGCAGGAGACGGTGACTCAGGCACCAGGGTTTCGGTCCCTTAGAACTCAAAAACCAGAGGCAGTGTTTGTTGAGCTCAGCTGTTATCTCTTTATTAGGAAAGCACCAACACCACGTTCTTGGAAATTACTGGAATTTTATTTGCCTCAGGCTTATGACTTGCAACCAAAGACATTGTGCAAAGAAAGCAAAGATTAAGTACACTTGAGGGAGGAGACAATACACATGGGTAACACAGGAGATCAGGTTGACAAAGGAAGCCATCCATTACACTATATAGATTGCAATATTCAATAGCGATTTCAACAAAACTTTTCTTTTAAATCAAGAGCAAAAAATTAAGCAATGTTTACAGTAGACATAAATCTTATACAATTCAAAAAGCGTTTTTTTCAGATCATAGAGCATAAAATGGAAAAATGTCTATGTAGGTGAAGTCTAACTACTGTACATTTATCGCCTATTAAAGTTGCTTATATGTACCACAGTGTAAAAAAAAAAAAACAATACCGAACAAATAAAAACCTTGAAAATTGCCTGATGAAAAATAAAATAACCAGTGGCTTTTAATGGCTTCTCCTGGTTATCAGTGCTACAAAAAGACAAAAATCTTCTCATCTGAACAGGTGATAAAACCAGGCACAATCAAACCGTTACCAAGACCCACCCATAGAAATATACTATCCACCCACATATTTTCCATCAAAAGCTTTTTTGTTTGTTTTAATCTTTGAGGCCCATTTGGTCACAATATGTTACAAAGATTTGTGTATGAGTGTGTGTTTCTTTACACCATGATATCATATGTTTGTCTGGCACTATCCTAAAGCTAGCTTATAGATGATAATGATATAGAAACAACCCAGTGCCCATATGACAAATGAACTCACTGAGTGGAGACGAGAGAGGGGAGAAGGAGTTCAGTTCTACCAAGAAAAAAATGTCCATACTGATCACTCATCATCAGTCCCACTAGCTTCTGACTGTTCCTAAAAGTAAAAATAAGAAAGACAATAAGCCATCAAGAGGCAACGTACCAAAGACATGACATTTTGGAAACAGTTGACCCTCCCAGTAAAGAGGCATCGACAGCCTCTATGCGGAACAGGGGAGCTCCCGCTTGGAAATCCCACAGCAATGCCCGCTGTCTATGCCAGTGTTTTGCTCTGTTGCACTTGGGCGTGGAAAGTTCATGGCTATTGAGTTCTAATTTTAGCACTACGTTTTTAGAACATTCACGGGAGAAAAAAATTCCATGCATTTGCTGTCTACTTAAAGAAAACATAGGATTTTAAATGTATTTGAAGATGCTTGTGTCGAGGGTCAAAGGCTGGGTGGGGTGGGATAAGAATGCTGAACCTTTTCAACAGACCCAGATAGCGGCACGTTGAAGGAAAATCAAACTAGCATAGGCGCTAACATGGAAAATTAACCTTCCAGAAAGAAAAAAGAAGGGGGTGTGGGGTAGGGAACCTGAGGTCCTCTTGAAAGTGAAAGAAATAGCGGGCCCTTTAAAAGGCACTGGATTAGAAGCTTGTGTCAGGCACTGCTACCTTGTGGACCACAGAGTCAGGGACAGTGCACCGGACTGAGTTAATGCTCTCTGGGTATGAATTCAGCCTCTGCTGTTTACTTCCATGCCCTGCAGCAAAACACACATAACCTAAGCACTGAGTTCTGTAATATGTTGAGAGTGACACCTGTCTTAGGATGCTAATATTAATAAGCACCGAATATGGTGCCACCTGGAAAGGTCCTTATGTCAGGGCCTGGCTCCATCAGGGCTCCCTGAATTTTTCAAATATTAAAAGTAACACCTCTAGGTACTTAAAGATGCATCTGGGTTTTCCGCACGGCACCTGAAATAGCAACTCAAACCCCAAAGTAACTCTATCATCCCACTTAGTGTCAGTCTTCCACGGAATCATTATTTCCTCTATATACTGCTGTATCCTAGGCACTATGCTGGGTGTTATGGATATAAAATATTAACGAGCCGTGGAGAATCTCTCTTTGTAAGTAGGCACTGGGAAGATATGAAAGGGGAAAAGGAAACTTGATTTAGTAAGTTTTTCACTTTTGAAGACTATTCAAAAGGCAATAAACAAAACCCCAAATTCTTTGTTTTCAATCACGCAGCTCAGTTCACATCCCTCAACACCAAATCTTTACATTTTCATTTCTGGGTAATGAAGCATAGAGGTTGGCAGGGGCCTGGGAGTACGAGAGGGAGACAGATGTGGGGAGAGTGTCCGGACCTCAGGCAAGGCAGCCGCACTTACATTTCCATCCGGCTCTTCATCGCTGTCAAAATCGCTCACCACAGGTTTGGCTTTTCCTCGATTTGGCCTTTTCTTGCCTTTTCCTTTGTCCCGGCCTTTGTCATCTTTTTTATTGAGCTTGATTTTCACCTTAACAGATTTTGCTACAACAAAACCAAAACACACAGCAATGAGGAATCAATCACAGGGAAATCTTTTTTTTTTTTTTACATGTTTATTGGAGTATAATTGCTTTACAATGGTGTGTTAGTTTCTGCTTTATAACAAAGTGAATCAGTTATCCATATACATATGTTCCCATTTCTCTTCCCTCTTGCGTCTCCCTCCCTCCCTATCCCACCCCTCTAGGTGGTCACAAAGCACCGAGCTGATCTCCCTGTGCTATGCGGCTGCTTCCCACTAGCTATCTATTTTACGTTTGGTAGTGTATATATGTCCATGCCACTCTCCCGCTTTGTCACAGCTCACCCTTGCCCCTCCCCATATCCTCAAGTCCGTTCTGTAGTAGGTTTGTGTCTTTATTCCTGTCTTACCCCTAGGTTCTTCATGACATTTTTTTTTCTTAAATTCCATATATATGTGTTAGCATACGGTAATCTTTTTACGGGTAGGAAAATGATCGCCTACCTGCAGATGACAAACCCAACAACCCCGAGTGCCCTGAACATTCTCAGACTGATTCAAGCCTGTTCTCCATTGCCCTCCCTAGTTATAGTTAGCACCCCTTTCACTTGCAAACATGCCTAAGTTTGCATGATAAGTTACACAGTCACCCTAAATGGGCAACAAGAAGGAATGAGGTCCCAGAGGGAAGCTGGGCTGGGTCCTTTCCAGGTCTCCTAATGGATGAACAGAGATCTTCCTAACCAGGACAGCGAGGGTGGCCTTACCTACTGTGTGGAGGGGTGTGGGCATTTTAAATTTTTCATTACAAAAATATTTTCTTATAATGAATTTTTATTGGAGTACAGTTGCTTTACAGTGTTGTTAGATTCTACTGTACAGCAAAGTGAATCAGCTATACGTATACATACATCCCCTCTTTTTTGGATTTCCTTCCCATTTAGGTCACCACAGAGCACAGACTAGAGTTCCCTGAGCTATACAGTAGGTTCTCTTTAGTTATATACTTTATACATAGTATCAATAGTGTATATATATTGATCCCAATGTCCCAGGTCATCCCAGCCCCCCCTTCCTCCCCTTGATGTCCATACGTTTGTTCTCTACGTCTGTGTCTCTATTCCTGTTTTGCAAAAAGATCATCTATACCATTTTTCTAGATTCCATATGTATGTGTTAATATACGATATTTGTTTTTCTCTTTCTGACTTACTTCACTCTGTATGACAGTCTCTAGGTCCATCCACATCTCTGCAAATGACTCAATTTCATTCCTTTCTATGGCTGAGTAATATTCCATTGAATGGCCATCATTGAAAAAATCTACAAACAATAAATGCTGGAGAGCGTGTGGAGAAAAGGGAACCCTCTTGCACTGTTGGTGGGAATGTAAATTGATACAGCCACTATGCAGAACAGTATGGAGGTTCCTTCAGAAACTAAAAATAGAACTACCATATGACCCAGCAATCCCACTGCTGGGCATATACCCAGAGAAAACCATAATTCCAAAAGACACATGCACCCCAATGTTCACTGCAGCACTATTTACAATAGCCAGGATACAGAAGCAACGTAAATGTCCATCAACAGAGGAATGGGCATTTTTTAAAACAGAACTTTGACATTAAAAAGTATACATAAGTGTAAAAGGTTTAAAAAAAAGCCAATGATTTTTACTGTGTAAATAACTTCAGTTGACTTAAAAAGAAAATTCATAGGTGAATATTTTTAACAGTACAGAAAGGTACAAAATGGAAAGTAAAAACAAAACAAATGAATTTGAAAGGTTTCTTTCCCTATCTCTAGTCTCTCACCCTACTGGTCTCTTTCTGGTGATTATTTCCAGAAAAAGAAGTATACCTCAATATTTGAAAATATACACATCCCTGTGTATGATTCTCTATTGATAGATGACATAAAATTCCATAAATTTCTGTATAGAGAGATATAAAGAATTCAAGCATATACACATACAGAAAGATGGCATCCCCTTCCACTCTCACAGGGCTATTCTGAGGATAGAAATAAAAACACATGGAAGAAAGAAGTCCAAGTGTTATACCATAGTTAGAGGTGCACATCCCAAGGTTCACAGAAAATCTGTTCCCTGGCATTGTTCTGGGACAGGTGTCCACAGAACAGCATTTTTAGGGATGGATGATGAAGTGACTGACAATGCAAGTCTCTCATTCAAACCAGTTTTGTTAGAATATTATGTTTGGTGGGTCTCAAGGAACCTAGAAATAGATGTTGTCATGGAGAGAATCAACTCCAGAAAGAATCTTAGAGATGAGAAATTTCCAGACTTCTTCTGTGAAGGGGAAGGACCCATAAAACGTTTCCAGAAGTGAAGTCTTCCATGGAAGTACAGGCTAACAAAAAAGATGAGAGCAGAGATGTTCTGAACTGAAGTGCAGGGGCAGCAAATGCCCTTCCCCCATCCCAAACAGGGCTGGCAAAAGGCTGGCAAACCTAGTGCTCAAAACAGTATTCCTAGCCCAGGCTTCCGTATATCACACCCAAATGTCTACTGCTTAATAAGCTATAAGGTGGGGACTTGACGAAAAGACTGGGGATGCAAAAGTCTACCGATTAATGGAAATGCACGAAGCTGTGAAAACCTTTAAAAATGTAAAAAGTAATTTGGAAAGAAAAAGTGAAATATCTTTATCTACACAGGTGTGGCTCTTCCTGACACGGGAGTACAGGAAATCCATGGGCGGTGTGAAAGGGCAGAAGACTGTCAGTAAAGGTAAGAAAATACATCCTCGAGAACATAATCTAAATACTCACTGGAGTGTGGGACACTCAAAAGCTACCAGGCTTTGTGAGTCAGTGGACATGCCCCTCGAAAAAACCCACCTGAAAGGCTGCCATGGGCAGCTAGGCTAATAAACTGGACCATCAGATGGGCCCTTTAAACAGCATCCTAAGGCTTTATGACACCACTACACAGACCTACGACAAGTTCCAGTTAACCAGGGTGGCAGGCAGAATAGTGATGGCGCCCAGAGACATCCATGTCCTAATTCCCAGAACTTGTGAATATGTTACTTTGCATGGCAAAAGGGATTCCACTGACCTTGAGATGGGGAGATTACCCTAGATTAACCAGGTAGGCTAGGCCCAATCTCAATCACACGGGTCCTTCAAAGTGGAAGAAGATGAGGTTCTGATTTAAGCAGGTGACACAAGAAGACCCTGAACTTACCTCTTCCCACGGACACACCGAATCTAAGGTATGTATGTACAACCTTCTCTGAAAAAGACCTAAAAACTAGCTCAGTGACACCTACACATTGGACAAATGTGGAGAAACCCACACTGAAGCAAGTAAGAAAGGCAGAGAGGCTGATACATGATCTCATGATAAATGCCATCCTTGGTGCAGTGACCCACAACTGGAAAGGAACTGAAAACCTGAAGCTTCTCTAGGAGGGGTGAAGCTTTGAACCCCACATCAGGCATCCCAACTTTTAAGTCTTGCACCTGAGGGATGCCCCCAAAACATCTAGCGTTGAAAACCAACAGGGCTTGTGTCCACAAGACCCACAGGGCTACAGCCAGTTCAGAAATGGCTCGTAAAAGTCTCATGCTCAGACTCACCTGCCCCAGGACCCAGCTCAAAGTCAGCTGATGGAGAGGCACCCAGACTTCACATAAAAGAGGCTTATTTGCTTATCTTAAAGCATCAGCCTAGGGACGAGCATCTAAGTTAACCCATATCTAAGGGCTGACCATCATCCCCTTCCAGAGAACTTGGCAGAGGGGGGGATGCTATCTTTGCACTCTCCCTCTGCCACACTCCAGAGCACTAGTGTCTCTTGGAGGGGAGCTTTCACACATGCCCGGTGCCCTGGTTTTTGCGAGTGCTGTCCAGGGGATACCTTCAGATTGCCTGCTTCTGGTGGTCAGTGGGACTTAGGCCTGTGGTCCCACTGGACTGTATATTTGCAAACTTTAAAAAGCTGCTGCCTGAGGGTCTGGCTTCCAATCAGCCTGAACCTAGGTGTTGAGATCCTCCCTTCTAAGACAATGACTGACAGGTCTTGGCACACCCTCCACTATTGGGAGCCACTACATGTAGGCTGCTTGGACAATCACAAAGGTGTGAGAGACAAGGAAGAGTCAGGGTGTAGGTTGAAGGATAAAGTTTTTGTCTCCTACGTGAGGCCGCTCCTTCAAGACTGGGAGAGATGGCTGTTTTATCAAATGAGAGAGTCAAGAAAAATAGAGAGAGGAATATGTTCCAAATGAAAGAACAAGATAAAACCTCAGGAAAAAAAGTCTTTCATGAAACAAAGATGAATGGCTTAGCTGATTGATAGAATTAAAAATAATGGTCATAAAGATGCTCACTGAACTTGGGAGAAGAATGAATGAAAACTGAGAACTTCAAAGAGAAAACACAACCCTTGAACAACATGGGGGTTAGGGGCGCCAAACCTCTGTGCAGTCAAAAATCTGTGTATAACTTTACAGTTGGCCCTCCGTATCTGGGCTTCTGCATCCACAGATCCAACCAGCTGCAGATTGTATAGTACTGCTGTATGTATTTATTGAAAAACGAACAATCTGCCTCCACGTGGACCCATGCAGTTCACACCTGTGTTGTTCAATGGCCAACTTTATAAGCAAGTACCAAACAGAAGTCACAGAGCTGAAGAATATGATAATTGAACTGAAAAGTACACTAGAGGGGTTCAACAACAGACAAGATGAAGCAGAAGAGAGATCAGTAAACTCAAAGACAGGGCAGTGAAACATCCAATCAGAGCAGCAAAAAGAAAAGAATGAAACAGAGGGAAGATGACTTATGGAACAACATAAAGTGGACCAATGTTCACACTGTAGGGCTCCCAGAAAGAGAGAGAAAGGGGCATAAGACTTATTTGAAGAAATAATGGCTGAAAACTTCCCTCATCTGCAGAAGGAAATACATCCAGATCCAGGAAGAGTCCCAAATAAGAGGGACCCAAAGAGACCCACACTTAGACGTACTACAATTAAAACGTCAAAACTTAAACACAAGAAGAGAACTGTAAAAGCAGCAAAAGAAAAACAAACAACTTGTTACATACAAGGGCAACCCCCCCCCCCCCCCACCAGAAGACTATGGGTAGATTTTTAAGCAGAGACTTTGCAGTCCAGAAGTGAGTGGCACAAGACAGTCAAAATAGGGCTTCCCTGGTGGCGCAGTGGTTGAGAGTCCGCCTGCTGATGCAAGGGACATGGATTTGTGCCCTGGTCCGGGGAGATCCCACATGCTGCGGAGCAGCTGGGCCCACAAGCCGTGGCCACTGGGCCTGTGCGTCCGAAGCCTGTGCTCCGCAACGGGAGAGGCCACAGCAGTGAGAGGCCCACGTACCGCAAAAAAACAAACATAAACAAAAAAAACAAGACCTATCTATAGGCTGCCTACAAGAGACTCACTTCAGCTTTAAAGACACACACACTGCAAGCGAGCAGATGGAAAAAGGCAGTCCATGCAAACGGAAACCAAAAGAAAGCTGGGGCAGCTATACTTGCATCAGACAAAAGAGACTTTAAAGACTGTAATAAGAGAAATAGCAAAGGGTCAATACAAAAAGAGGAGATAACATTTATTAACAGACATAGAGGGAGAAAGAGACGGCAATACAATAATATTAGAGACCTTAACACCTTTCTTTCATTAATGGACAGATCATCTAGACAGACAATCAATATGAAAACACTGGCCTTAAATGACACACTAGACCAGAGGAACTTCACAGTTATATATGGAACGTTCCATTCAAAAGCAACAGAATACACATACTTCTCAAGTGCACATGAAACATTCTCCAGGATAGATCATATGTGATGCCTCAAAACCATGTGAGGCATGTGATGCCTTAATAAATTTAAGCAGATTGAAATATCAATAAGCCTTCTCAACCATAATGACATGAAACTAATCAATTACAGGAGGAAAACTGGAAAATTCACGTATGTGGAGATTAAACAACGTTCTACTGAACCACCAATGGCTCAACAAGGAAACCAAAAGAGTAAATTAAAAGGTACCTTCAGACAAATGAAAATGGAAATCAAACACGCCAAAATTTACAGGATGCAGAAAAGTAACCCTAGAAGGGAAGTTCAGTGATAAATGCCTACATCAAGAAACAAAAATCTCAAATAAAACACCCTAACGTTATACTTCAAGGAACTACAAAAAGAAGAACAAATGAAGTCCAAACTTAGTAGATGGAAGGAAACAGCAAAGATCAAACTGGAAACAAACAAGCAACAACAACAACAAAAGAGAGAGTAAAAAGACAATAGAAAAGATCAATGAAACTAAGGGCCGGTTCTTTAAAAAGATTAAAAAAAATGAACAAATCTTTAGCTACAAATCATAGCTACACTCACCAAGAAGAAAAGAGAGAGGACTCAAATAAAATCACTAATGATAGAGGGGATGTTACAACTGTTATCAGAGAAATGCAAAGAATCACGAGAGACTACTATGAACGATTATGTGCCAACAAATCATACAACCTAGAAAAAAACAGGTACATTTGTAGAACCAGACAACCTACCAGGACTGCCTCACAAAGAAAACAGAAAAAGACCAATTACTAGTAAGGAAGTTGAGGCCACAGTCAAAAACCTCCTGTTAAACAAAAGTCCAAGACCAGATGGCATCACTGGTGAATTCTGCCAAACATTTAAAGAAGAATTAGAATGAATACCTATCCTTTTCCAATTTTTGCCAAAAAAAAACCCAAAACCAAAAACAAACAAAAAATGGAAGAGGAGGGGACACTTCCAAACTCATTTTAAGAGGCTAGCGTTATGCTGGTACCAAAACCAGACAAGAAGGCTGCAAGCAAAGAAAATTATAGGCCAATATCCCTGATGAACGTAGATGCAAAAATCCCCCCAAAAATATTAGCAAACTGAATTCAACAATACATTAAAAGAATCATATACCATAATTAAGTGGGATTTCTTCCAGGGATGCAAGTTGGTTCAACATCAATATATCAATCAATATGATACAACACATTAACAGAATGAAGGCTAAAACTTATAATGATCATCTCAGTAAAATGGTACATATGAACTTATTTACAAAACAGAAATAGAGTCACAGATGTAGAAAACAAACTTATGGTTACCGGGGGGGAAAGCGGGTAGAGGGATAAACTGGGAGCCTGGGATTGACATATACATGCCGTATGATCCAGCAATCCCACTCCTGGGCACATATCTGGAGAAAAACATAATTATATGAAAATACACATGCACCCCGATGTTCACTGCAGCACTATGTACAGTAGCCAGGACACGGAAGCAACCTAAATGTCCATCCACAGAGGAATGGATAAAGAAGATGGGGTACATATACACAATGGAATATTACTCAGCCATAAAAAGAACAGAATAATGCCATCTGCAGTGACATGGATGGACCTAGAGATTACCATACTAAGTGAAGTCAGTCAGACAAAGACAAATATGATGTCACTTATAGGTGGAATCTAAAAAAGCGATACAAATGAACTTATTTACAAAACAGAAACAGACCCACAGACTTAGAAGACAAACTTACAGACACTAAAGAAGAAAAGTGGCCGGGGTGGTGGGGGCAGTGGGTGGGAAATTAGGAGTTTGGGATTAACACATACACACTACTGTATATAAAATAATCAACAAGGACCTACTGTACAGCACAGGAAGCTCTACTCAGTATTCTGTAATAACCTATATGGGAAAAGAATCTGTAAAAGAATGGATACACGTATAACTGAATCACTTCAGTTTACGCATGAAACGAACACAACATTGTACATCGACTATACTCCAATACAAAATAAACATTTTTAAAAATTAAAAAAAGGACATTTGCGACAACATGGAAGGACCATGAGGGCTTTTATGCTAAGTGAAATAAGTCAGTGAAAGACAGATTCTGTATGATCTCACTTATATGTGAAATTAAAAAAAAAGAAAACAACTGAACTCACAGATACAGAGAACAGATAGGGTGGCTGCCGGAGGTGGGGTGGGAAATGGGTGCAGGGAATCCAAAGGTATAAATATCCAGTTATAAAATAAATAAGTCGTGGGGTTTAAGGTACAGCATGTGAGTATAATTAATAACGCTGTAGTGCATATTTGAAAGTTGCCAAGAGAGTAGATCCTCAAAGTTCCCGTCACAGGAAAAAAATTTTTTCTGACTATGTGTGGTGATGGATGTTAACTAGATTTAGGTGTGATCATTTCCCAATATAGACATATATTGTATCGTTATGCTATATATCTGAACCTATTATTATATGTCAATTATACCTCAACAACAGCAAAAAAAATGTGGATGAAGAGGAGGCCGAAGAGAGGGTCAATGAGATGCAACATGAGAAAGAGACACAAGGAAGTGGACTCTCCCCTGGAGCCCCGACAAAGGAAGGCAGGCTGGTGACACCTTGGTTTTGGCCCAGAGAGACCCACAGCAAACCCGTGACCTAAGGGCTGTGAGATAATAAATGTAAGTTGTATTGAGGCACTAAGTTTGTGGTAATTTGTTAGAGAGGCCATAGAAAGTTAACATAACAAGTCTCCGGAGAGATTAGAGCAAACGTATCTCAACCGATAGCTGGGATAAGAAGGCAGCTATTTGAAAACAGATTAGAAATCTCGCTCTAAAACGAGGAAACGTTTAGCTAAGATAGGCTTTTGTAGACTAAAACATCAAATGCTACGATATTAAAACTAGGGAGTAACCATATGAAACTGAAAAAGGTTAAAAATTAATACTTAAAAGGCAGAATCACGAGAAAGAATAATACTGAGAACACATGAGGGTATGGGGACACAGACACGTACGTACACCGCTGACCAAGATCCCAACTCCAGTCTGTGCAGCGATAGGTATGCGCCAGATGTTTTTACAGTGTGTGCAGTGGTTTCTGGGTTAGCATTTTCAGGGGAGCGTTATTTGGATTGAGATTACTATGTTTTGGTACACTCATTAATGGATGTTAATATATGTCTTGCTGTATAAAAACACTCATTGCTATGGAAAAATATCTGTAATAGAAAAACCATGCTACAAAACAGTGTGCTATACTTTTATAAACAAAATATTTATGTATCTAAAAAGACTGGAAGGCAACTGGAGTTAAATGTATATTGGGTGATGGAATTATACAAATTTTCCTTTCTTAAAAATATCTTCTAAGCTGTCTGTACTAAGTATGTAATTAGAAACAAATCTAATAAAAAATGGTAAAGCATATCTAAACTGTTTTACATAGAAGACTACAAACTACTAGGATTTATTACTTTGCGAGGAGGTATGGGGTGAAAACTTAATTAGGTAAGAAGAAATTTTAGACTTTTCAAGGCAGCCGTAACCTTTGAAATATGATACCTGCCTTGGGTGCAAAGTTTAAGAGGGCACCAAAACTCAAAAAAACAAAACAAAAAACCTCAAAACTCATGCCAAACAGAGCCATAATGAATAAAATATCAAGATAAAGACAGGATCAGTATCAGATCCATGATGGACAAAATGGACCACAGTTTGACAATTATCTTCTAAAGCCGTGATTCTCAAAGTGTGGTCCTGGGTCCAGTCACATCAGCGTCCCCTGTGAACCTGTTAGAAAGGCCGACTCTCAGACCCTTCCGCAGGCTACTGAATCGGAAACTCAGGGGGGGATGCCAGCAATCACCCAGGTTAGAGAACCACTGTGCTAGGTTAACAGATAGGTGGTATCAACAGCCATGCTGGTAGAAAATGTATATTACACTGATTTCCAAAGGCAACATTCCGTGTTTGCTGTGAGCCTGGCCATGTGCTAAGCTCTTCGCATGACTGGGGGCACATTTAGTACCTCAGTTTCACAGAGGAGGAGACTGGGCTCAAGCAGGGTTAAGTATACGGCCTGGGGTTGCCCAGCTAGGACACGAGAGACAATAAGACCTGGAGTCCAGATGTGCCTGACTCTGCTCTGTTGGCATCTGTGGAAACAGCGATGCAGGTGGCCAGGGCCAAACCAGTGGAGGAACCACACGGACTCACCCTCTGACTCTGACTCGTCTTCCTCTTCCTCGTCCTCCTCTTCGTTGCTCTCGTCCTCACTCTCTTCTTCTTTGGCAATTTTCTGCCGAGCACTCTTGAACACCGACTGTAAGACGATGGAGTCTTCGTAGATCTGAAGGGTCAAAGTGGCACCTGTTAAAAACCTCAAGCTGAGGGCCCGAGACTCACCATCGCAGCATGCTCTTTTCTTCCCTGTGCCACACACCAGCATTACTTTACGTGAATTTTAGTAGAAACATCAACGTTATTGTCTATGCCTGCAGGAAAACACCAAACTCAAATCTACAGACATAGTCTTACAGGAAAAGTCCACATGCAGTTGAAATAATTTCAGAGTGTGTGTGTGTGTGTGTGCGTGCGCATGCTTGGGAGGGAAGGGAGGGCTTCAATACGATGCCCTCTCATTTTTGACAGCAAGACCGATATTTAAAAAAACTATTTCTTATTTAGGTTGTTTCATCAAACACTGTGGTAAAGCAACCTTTTTTTAAAAATGCAATTCTCCTAACAAAATGGAGGCTATTATTTGTCACTGGGTTTATCAGTACCAGCCAATACTTATTGCAATCAGTGCTTTCTCGCTAGTGTACGCCCCTATCTGAGCATAGCCCTGTGTAACTGCTGAGAGAGAGATAAAGTTCAAAAATGGTCCGTTTTCTCAAAACACTAAACACAGAAGTACCAATATGATCCAGCAATGCCAATTCTAGACATATACCCAAAGGAACTGAAAGCAGGGTCTTGAAGAGATACATGCACACCCATGTTTACAGCAGCACTATTCACAGTAGCCAAGAGCACACCCAATGTCCATCAATAGAGGGATGAAGAAACAAAACGAGGTCTACCCAAACCGTGGAGTATTATTCAGCCTTAAAAAGGAAAGAAATCCTGTTGCAGCCTACACAGCATGGATGAACTTTTGAGGACATGATGCTAGATGAAATAAGCCATTCACAAAAAGACAAACACTGAGTGATTGGCTTATGTGAGCTATCTAGAGGAGTCCAATTCGTAGAAATAGAACGTAGAATGGTGTCTGGCAGAATGATTACAGAGTTTTAGTTGTACAAGATGAAAGTGTTCTGGAGATCTGCTGCAGTATTATGAAAATATACTTCCCACTACTGAGCTGTACACTTAAACATGGTGAAGATGACACACTGGGATGGGGCCACTGGGACAGAATTTGCCAGGGACACTAGAGTTGAGCTGGATATTAAGGGTGAGGAGGGTCCCACCAGGGATCATGAGAAAGGAGACGGCCTTTATAGAAAAGGAGAGCAAGGAGAAAGGTGGGGCAGCCAAAGTAAAAAAAAGATGCATCCGGGAGGGTGCCATTACCAACTTCCTGGTTATGACATGGGACGATGTTACTATCCTGGGACGATGTCAAGACTCTCTCTGTATTCATATTCTTTCCTACAACTGCATGTGTATCTGGGGAAGCCGGTGTTTATGGACCATGAACCGTTACTGGACCATGAACTGTTTAGGTTGAGGAACAGCAGGAAATGAGGCCAAAGAGTTAGTGTATGACTTTAGAAAGCAAACTCCAGCGATTAAATTCATTCTAGAATTTAACAGTACATGGGGAAGTTCGAAGCTTGGTGGGCAGTAGAGGGACAGGATAAAAAGGTGGTTACAGAAAGATCGGCCAGCATCCGGGAGGGCCTCGGAGGGAAGCCAGTAAAGAGGCCATTTGTCACTCCAGTTCAGGGGTGAGGCAGTGGGTGTCGGCAGACAGGGAGGCTGTCTGGGACAGGGTGTGTATCACAATGTTGCCACAGTCCTATAAAGAACCCCCAAATCTATCCACAAACTGTAAGCAGTCATTCATAAAAGACTTGCTTGTTGACGCTTATACTTACTCTCTGCGTCCTAGTTTTCACCTTAAATTTCTTTGAAAAAGGCTTGCTTTCACAACTTATTGTTTTGGTCAAAATAATACTTCTATTAACTCCCATTAACTGGAAAGGTATGGTCTGTTCAAGGCACATTCTGAGGAGTCCCACATTCTCCAATTTAGTGACTGGAATTGACATGAAGATAAAAACAAGTCTGATCCGGAAAGAGGCTTGACTATGCATTGGCTGGCAGACACACTGACCTCTCTTCTGGTTCTTTCTGCCTCATGGGTATGAGAGCATAGATAGGAAAAGGGGAGTCCCTACAAAAGGTGAGTGGAATTGAGGTGTAAAAAGTGAAAAGTGTCCTCGGCCAACTTAGTTATTTTCATAGTGTCACTTGCTCTTACACTTGCTAACTACAGAGAAGAGGAGTAAAGAGAATTGCAATTGACCTGATAAAAAGCATTTTTGTAACAATTAGAGGCAATGGTTATTTTTTCTATATATTTTTTGTTTTAAAACAAAACAGCAGTTTCGGCTCCTGATGCAAAGTGTACAGTCAGAAAACCCAAGGTAAGTATAACCAAATACACCATCTCTGTAAAGGCAAAAACTGTACCTCTAGCTTTTAAGCATTACATTAACTTATTAACTTAAATTCCTCCTCTGATTAAAAGCCAAGCCTTTAAGGGAAGCACAAGTAGGAACTAGCATAGCTATGGTACAAAGGAGCTGGCATTAACTTGAAAATGCCAAAGCCTCAACTGACTTACATAGGTAGCATGGAAATACAGGCTTTTATCTCTCCTTTTCTTCTGCCAGGATAATAGCGACGGTAGCAAATGAAAAATTTTACTTAAAAGAACAAAGCATGTTTAAGGTTAAACATGTCTCACCTGGGATCCCTCCAAGTTGAACGTCTGAGCATTGTGACAGAGCAGCATGACGTCTTTCTCCAGGTCACCCAGGCTTCGGTACTTATGATTACGGATTCTTTCCTGATGCAAATTTTGGATAAAACAGAGGAAAGTTGGGGAGGGCGGTGGTGGAAAATACAACAATCGTTACTTGGTTAACAAAGCCTGATTTTCCATTTGTCTTCCCAGTAGACAGTCCTGCCAGGGAGGTGGGACTACACAATTCCAGGGGGTGTCATAAACAGAGACCACCCTCCCACGCGTATTCCTTTCCTATAAGGGGGAGTAAGGAGCATATGATGGGAACCAGGAAGAGCAATGGGATCCAGGAAGGAGTCTGAAACTTTTCAAATAAAATGCAATATAGGGCTTCCCTGGTGGCGCAGTGGTTGGGAGTCCGCCTGCCGATGCAGGGGACGCGGGTTCGTGCCCCGATGCAGGAGGATCCCACGTGCCGCGGAGCGGCTAGGCCCGTGAGCCACAGCCGCTGAGCCTGCGCGTCCGGAGCCTGTGCTCCGCAACGGGAGAGGCCACAACAGTGAGAGGCCCGCATACCGCAAAAAAAAAAAGGCAATATAATCAATATGAGCTCTCAGTATATTGATTTCATAACATACATTTAAAGGCACAAGAACATCCCGACCTTTTTAGTGCCAAGCCCTGCATGGGTGGCAGTGGCAGTCAGATAGGTTACCACTGTCAAGTCCTAACTGTAATCATTTCAATGAATTTACACTTCTACTTTATTTACTTAAAAAATAAAGTTCGTAAACAAAAGATCTACCTTTATTTTTTTGAAATCCACCGGTTTCCTAATTAATTCATAGTATTCTGGTAATTCTTTTCTTGAAGGTAACTGAATGAAGACTTCACTGAGCTGTCGCCCTGAACTGTAGGGGGGCAGGGGAGAAACGAACAAAAACATAACAGATCATGCACTACAGAGAAAAACTTGTATTTTATTTCAGAAAAATGTCAAAAAAGCAAATGACATCCCATGCATATAAACATGGGGCTCTTCAAATCAAAGAAAATCCTACAACTGTATGGGACATCAATGCCCCCAGTGCTAACTTCAAAATGACATTAGAATACCAGTAGATCTCCACTTCTGTCATACATATGGGAAGGCCACTGTGGATTTCTCTTTCGGAGTGAACCTCTCTTCAGTTTGATACAAATATTTAAAGTGTCCCATTCCACCAAAAATTCCATTTCTAAATGAGTAGTAATTGAGTTGGTTAAAAAAAAAAAAATACTGACTTTATTTCCATATCCCTTTGTTTTCAAATCCACTTTATATTCAGAAAATAATGTGTTAGAATATACTCTGGAAACTCAAATGAAAAGCTTTCGTATGTACCAGGGACTGTCTTTTCAGTCTTACTCCTCTTAGGGCATTTTTCCACACTGTGAACTACACAAACCTTTATGATTATTTGCCAGTGGAACCCCTTCATCTTGCCTAACTTCATTTTGTGTGTATGGAGTCATTTGTGCTGAAAAGAACAAACATATTTAGCAAGTGTGGCTGCCTCCTGTTCCTGGGATCAGTGCTATACCCTCCCCGCAAATTCACGGTAGCTTTACTTGAAAGCACATTTAATAGCAACGAACGCTTAGCATTTTGTAACTTTGAGAAACAGACTATAAAGCAATGTAAGCATTTAACATCACTTAATGTTAGAAGCAGACATGGTCAAAGGAACCAGATATTCATAATTTAGGTTCAGGACCCTAATATCTGACTCAGCCTATCCAGATCAATAACAGCTCGGGAGATACAGTACAGTCATTTTTCACAAAAATCTCCTTTCCCTTATGATGCCATCTCTACTTCCTTTGTGAAGGCAGAAATATTAAAAACAAAACAAAACAAAAAACCCCATAAATCGCTATCAGGTAAATTTTGGAAGGTGATTCTAGGAGTGTGTGAGAATGCTAGAAGCAGCGGCAGAGGATGAGTGACAATATGCTGTTTTAATCTATAGTCCCAGTCATATAATTAAAAAATAATCATAATGACACTTATCATAAAAAAGGCATGCGCAGTAACTCAAGTGGTTGCCTAGCAACCAGTGGGGAAAATGCTGAAGTGCAAAGGGGCCTGCATAAATTAACCGAAAACCCTGTCAAAGGGATGGGCGAGTTTTTCTGTGATGCTGGGTCAGGGTTTTATTTTATTTTTTAATGCACATATGGGCCTCATGAATACTAAAACCAGGGGCCAACACAAGAGGCATAAGAAGACTGCAGTTTAATAGGAAACTGGATTTTAAGATTATCATGGCAAGAACCAAGGTGTTCTCTTACCCTCCGCCACCCCTACCCGCCCCAACCCCTTCCAGGTTGAGAAATGCATTTGTACCGCCATAAATTATACCACACAGTATATGACAAAAACTGTTTCATCTGCTATCACCTTCAGCATAGGGCCACAATCTCTGGTCTGTTTTTCTTTCTCCCATTCTGAGACTTAAATACACAAACATTTCACCGGTCTGTAAATGAATCTCTGAAAGGCCAGAAGAGGAATTTACAGATATTCATTTTTCTATTTGTATCAGTGACTTCTTTATAATTAGCATTCTTTATACCCTAGCAACAGAGAGTCAGACCTCTTTGTGATTCGGGATTTAACAGCTGACCCTCAATGACATCTTCAGTGTCATTTTCTGCATTACCAACAGATGGTGTCATTTTTCTATTGACGGATTACAAGTACATCTTTGCTTTGTACACCTGGGATGGACGTACTCTTACTTTCATCTGTGCTACTGGTGAAATAAGAAAGAAGCAGTTTGCACTGAGAATGTGATAGAGCTCTTTCCAACAGGGGCAAAATGGCTGAGACAATCTTGGTCTGATGTCCTCTTCTTAGGACATAGAAATTCTAGACCCTATAAGGAGACAAGTCCCCAGTTATCTGTGCTCACAAAGGAGAGAGCTGAATGTTCTGAGACTCAGGGCCAATACTGTAAAATGACATAAATTTATTCGCTTTTAAAAATAAAGGTTACGTGGCTTAATATTCCCATCTCACTTCCTTTATTCCCCCTGCTAAGAACCAAGGGCCTGAGCTGAAGGAGGGCTTGGATGCCATGTAAGGAAGTCTTCTCGTGGTTCCACTGGAACCATCTCCACTCACACACCTCGGTCTGGATTTCGAAGACCTCCTTGATTCCTCCTCTCTAAACCCTGACTGTACTGCTGACTTGACTCTTCTGGTCAGAATAGCCTCTCTCCTGTGTACCCCCAGGTCCCACGGCCAATCCCCCCTTTATCACAAATTCCAAGTCTCCAGGCTTGACCCACCTCTCACTCCAACGTTCTCTATCCTTTTCTCCCTTCAAATATTCCATCATCCATTCAGGATCAAGAACCCTTCCTCCAAAAAAAAGATGGAAGACGTTTTCCTCAATATTAAACCAACGTTCCTCAATATTAAACAACTCCTGGTACCTTGCTGCTCAGAACTTAGTTCTATGCATGCTGGGTTTTTTTCTCTCCTCCACGGAGTGTGGGAACACTTTACATGCAGTCAAAACCCCTCCCCCATCTCTATCAGAGGGGACAGTTCTGACGGTGACCCTGGGCAGGAAAAGTCAGGTGGTCCTGGAAGACATCCAGCTTTTATATAACCTACAGAATGCACTGAGGTAGCAGGACCACTTGCTAATGTTGCTACGGTAACTTATTTTTTCCCTAAATTAAAGGTTAAAAAAAAAAGGTAAATAAGAAAAAAGAAGTGAAGCAGCCTGACAGAGTTTTGAATTCTTGGCATTTCTTTCTCAAACTTAAGCTGCACAAATGCTTTTTCATTATACCTTTTCAAATACTTGTTTTTCACTGCCAGGAAGTTTTTTTGTTTTTTTTTTTTAAGTACAGAACAATGGGCTAATTGTACAACGGTTTGCAAAAGGTGTTCCGTTTCTGTTGAAATGCTTATCCTTACCCCCAAGGTATTTTCCATTATGTCATTTTACACATTTAAGGCCTAAGTATAAATTGTTATCTCAAAGAGTACTGTTTGCCATGACAAAAGTGATACCTGTCCCCCTCCTCCAAAAAGGTCTGATTTCAGATCTATTTCATACAACGATCTATCACAATGAGAAACGTGACCCTGATAAGACGTAGGGTGTTGGGGGCGAGGAGAATAACCTAAAGTACAAATAGACAGGAAACCTCACTGCACTTAACAGAGTTTACAGGTGCTGGTGGGCAAACACATTTCCTCTCCACAGAGAGGAAAGGGCAAAGGGACACCTGGCTATGCTGTCATGGTGTATGCGATGGAAAAGCCCTACATGCCACTATGTTAATGGTGGTTTGCAAACCCTGCATGTAGAGCTTACACACACACACACACACACACACACACACACACACACGAGATCTGCTTTGCTATGCTTCATCTGGGAACCAATTTTTCTCCCATTACCTCCACAAACCAAATGGCAAGAATTTCACATCTATACTATTGTGACTTTAAAATAATGACTACAGACATTATAAATTTCACATAAATATCACCTCTACCTTTGATTACAGTTTAGGTAAAGCTGGAAGAGTGCATAAGGCTGTAATAGTAGCTTAGAAACCTATTCCTTTAAAATGCTGGCCAGTATGCCTTTCATAATATCGGTTGAGAGTCCTTTTTTTTTTTTGGCTGCTTTATGATTTGTCCTTTTACCTACCGAAGCTGATCTGTTGACAAGAACTCTTAATGGATACTCCTGGAAAAGTGATCTTAACTAAAGCTGACATAGGTTTTGTTTATGTTAGTTAATGAATATAAAAATATGGTTATCTTGCCTCCTTAAGGAAATGACGTCATGATTTAGAATACCCATTTGTAGTTGGAAACGTTTTACAGAAAATGATTACAGTCCTAAAGGAATCAAACATAGGAAATCATTTTGGGAAAAAAACCCATAAATATTGGGTCAGCATTGGAGGGCAGTAGGTGAATACACGTCTTTTTTTCAGGGTCAGATTCCTATAGGGTTTAAAAAATACCGTTTCAAAATGCACTTAGACCTGAGTGGCACCCTGCATATCTAGAAAGCCCCCAGAAACCTGAGCCAGTCACAGAATAGGTGTCAGAGTACCCGCACTCTGCCTTCTCTATTGAGGTCTCTCATCTGAGTCTTACTGAGTATTGACGGACAATACCGATGACTCCTAACAAGCTTGGAAATCCGACTTCCCAACTTCTTGAAGCATATAGGAGGTAACAGCAAAACAGAATGGGATGTGGATTGACTTGCTTTTGATATGGGATGGATAGCTGTAAAAATCACCCCAAGGGTTGTGTTAAGGACTAGGTATCTAATGTGCCTGCATTACCAACCAAAATGAAGTTACATCAGGTTTATGCAAGGTAAATGCCCCCATGTTAGGAGGCTTAAATGGCTTGCTCAGCTCAATAAGAAAAGCAGCAAGGCTTTAACAACAGTCTTCAAGGTAATCACACTCTGATGTATGGTTTTGCTGTTGGTAATCTACTCTAGGCTGGAATATGGATAAAGATATATATATATATATATATATTTTATATGTACATGTAAAGATGTCCATCACAATTTAAGGCAGCCAAAATGTTAAACAATCGGGGAAGAAAACAAGTAATGGAAGGCTAGAATCTAAAATTATGTATTTTTAAAGTAGGTGCCTTAAAAAGCACAAAAAATGCTCATTATGACATTCAATGGGAAAAAAAAAACAAAAATGACAGGCCATCAAATTGTAAATGCAATACACATTCACCTAGGTTTTTAAAAGGGCATGAACTAAGGACCAGGAGGAGAAATGCCAGAGCATAAATAAACATTAATAATAAGGTACTCTTGTTCAACAAAACGAAGGTTTACAATCTAATGTAATTTGGAACCACGCTGTCATCCATAAATAAAGTAGGCCTCAAACACTTTTATGGGTTACCTTCTTTGAAAACATGCTATAAGTCAAAAATCTAATTTGATTTTTCCCAGAAAAATGTCACCCGAGGGGCATATGACCAACCTTTATTTACATCACCATAAACAGCATAGTTCATCAACTGGCACCTCTGAACTCTCCCACAGAAGGCCAGATAAAGAGAATAATAGAACAATAATTCCACAATTTTTTAATTTACTATATTACAACCAACAGAATCTACTGTATGAAGTCCCTATTTATTCCTTCAGAATTCTCTCATTGAACTTATGACTGCAAATCAGAGGTGATCACCTGGACATGAGATTCAGAGAGTACTGTTTATTTACTTGTTTATTTAGACAAGCATTTTGAGGAGACGACTGTGAAGACTTATCATCTATCACCTGACTTTTTAGAAATACTGACTCGGGACACCTAGGTTCTTCTCCTCTTTTTCTCACTCGACACTTCATCATAGCAGGTAGAGGTACAGGATCCTAACTGTCCACCCGTCTCAATGTGATAGACACACCGGTCACGCCGTTTCATCAGCTTTCGTCACCTCATCTTGGAGACCCGGAAGTGACTCCGAGGATGCCTTCCTTTCAAAAGGTAAGGACACACCTTCCCTTCCACTGAATGTTCTGTCCTTTGGTCTTTCCCCGGGTCTCTAACTTCGTAATGTTAAAAAAAAAAAAAGGCTTCGGAACTTTTGGCTGAATTGTGATCAAACTCAAAATCACAAAGCTTTTGCAGGCAAACAAAATCAAACGCCTCTCCACCTGAGCTGCAGATCCCCAATGTCACTCTGTCAAAGGGGTGTGTGTGTCGTAGCAGGCACCGAGTGCTGCTTTTTCCTAAAATGGCCGTTTTCGGCAATTCTTCAGGAAGACGTATGAGGTGTGACTCTAAAGGAACAAGGCAGATGTTTTTCCCATGAATACACAAGAACACTTATGCCCAAATAACTGCCCTCTTTCAGAGCAACCCGTTTCTAACTCAAAAGACAGAGGGTGCTTATGAAGACAGTTTATCAGCCCCGTAAGAAAGTCAGTTTTGCTGTTTCCAGCTGGGACTCCTCTCGTAAATGAGAGGTCATTTATGCTGGTTGTCCTGAAGCTTGGAGAGGCAGAGACCCTGGGCTCCTGGGCCAGGCTGATGCCGGAAGCCTCGGGGAGGCTTTCTGTGCCTCAGAAAGCAGATGGACCACGTTTATTTGTGGGCTGCCCACCTGCTGTACGTGGGTACAACTGGCTGAGCGTCACCAGTAAGTGTCAAGTCACTAGGAGTCAAAGCAGCTTATTCCAGGACACATCTGAAAGTATCAATACTTTTAAGAAGGACAAGATAAAGTTCTAGAATCCGCATTTCCCTGAGCTGATTCTCTCTGGACTAAGCGCAGCTTCTGAGCTCTAAGTCAGCATTTCCCAATGTGTGCTCCATGAAACGTGAGCTTAATGGATTATTAATAGTGTTCCCTGAAAAGGGGGCTTCACTGGTCAAATGAGTTTGGGGAATGCTGGGTTAGACAAAGTTCAGCAGGCTACTTCACACAAAACTTCCCAGAGCCTCTAACCACGCTGGGAATTCTCCAAGAAGCTCCAGGACTAGAGTTTGAGGACCATACTCCGGGGAAGCGTCACCCTGGACATCAACTGAAGTTCTGACTTCCCCACGCTGCTAGGACACAAGATAGACTGCCAGCCCCGTGGCTCAGCCCTAAGTATCCAAACAGAATAAATGAAGAAAGGCTCTTCACCTAGAACCAAGATTCTCTAAGTGTATCCACTTGGTCACACTTGTATTTCATGGCAATTTCTCTGTAACCTAATTAAATGCAAAGGGGCTTGAGCCTGACATCCGGTCACAGCCTCCCTCCCCCACTTAAAGAAATGCCGAATGTCTGGTGCCGATGTTGCTAAAACTAAATTTTGACTATAACAGCTTCTTAGCCGGTCCTGAAGGGACAGTCAATACTAACAACATAATCACGACGCTAAGGGCTGTTAATAGCCATGGAGGGAATTTAGATTTCCTGGGATGGAGTATGTAGGGCTGGGTACCACGTGCCACCTTTCTTTTCAGCCATATTTCTGTAAATGTAAATTTCACTTACCACTCAGGACACAGAACCAGGAGTTATCCTCAAAAAGTTCTCCTCCACCTCTCACATCTGGTCTGCCCTAAGTCCTGTCAATCATGCCTCTCTCTGAGTACTTGCTCTCTTGCCTTCACCCCCATCGCCATGTCCAATGCTATGCCCCTCTTCCCTTGCACCTGAGGACCCAGTCATACTGAGAGACGTGTGGTCTCTAGAAGGGGTCCTGCTTTTCCATACCTCCTCCCTGGCCGCCTACACACATGGGTCTCAGCACCTTGGCTGCCTCCGCCCACCCCCCCACCCCCATCTGCTTGGGGGATTTCTACTCCTCCCACAAGCCACCGACTGACTTTGCGTTCCCCCTTCCTACCCTCCCACCTGGCATGTACACTTGATTCATACCGTAGATGTGCGTTATTCCTTTATATAACTCTTTCCAACTGTGCTTTAAGGCGTTCCATTTTACTCATTTCCCCACCCCCCGCCCCCCATTCTCAATACTTACACAGAGACTGACACATAGAAAATGCTCAGTGCCTTTGAACACATGGAGGGATTTTTTTTAAAGAATGTTTAAAAATTAATCATAAGGCAAGCTCTGAACAACATGTCTTAAACTTGGGTTTCTGGGGAGAAGCAGCATATGTGACAGTACGGGACCAGACAGACTCCGCAGAGTCCTGAGGAGGCAAACGTCAAGCCCCTTCTATGCCTCTGGAAATTGCAGTTTAAATGTGTCTTCAGTGGAAGGATTTATCTGGATCCTAACTACCTATGGCCACATCGTCTCCTCAGAGAGCCGAGGCATGACGCTGGGGGCTCTTAATACCCTTTAACGTTATTAATCCACTTTTCATGGTCACATGATTATTTTGATGCAAGAGGGGATATGGGGTGAAGGAGCTTAGGCCTGTCCTTGTGCACTGCGCTGGGCGTTTAGCCTATATCATGCCTTTTAGACCACATCATGCCTTTTAGAGACGATAAAGCCTCCTTCCTACGTGGTTGAGCTGGAAAGATTTACCCTGGTAGTTCATCATTTCAAGCCCCCCAAAGTCAAGCGTTTCTTGTTTCAGTTCCGAAATTCGAATCCAGACTGAGTTCTTTCTCGTAATGGCAAAAACAGAACACCATTCTCGATGCCTCTTAGTACACAGTATGGTTCGTGTGTCTGGCTTCCAGGATTGCTCACTGTTTACAATAAGAAATACCCCAAACTGACAATCTTGCCCACCAGTTTCACCTCCGCACAGACACGGATGGGTACAAATCACCCCACGTTTAATCTCCCTATGTAAAAGGGAAGGCCACAACTGGTGATGGTATGTATTCTGAAATACAGGACACAGCTTCAATTCTTTTGCCTCCTGGCCCTAGATTGGATCCTATACCAGAGGGGAAAGAAGTACCATAAAGGACGTCATTGAGTCAGTTGACAAAAGTGGAATATGGATGGCAAAGTACTGGCTCGATATTTTTTTTAAAGTACAGGCTGACCCAAAGGGGGAAAGAAATGTTATTTTCAGTGTACTAATAACAACTCCTAACCCTGGCGAACCACGCACATCCCTCTTTCCGCCTCAACTATCATCATCTCAGTGTGGCAAAATCTCTAGGAAAAAAACACTTCTGCTTCCCACCTGACAGAAGCAGAGGCACACAAAGGTTAAACAAGCTGCCCGAGGATGCTTAAGACCACACAGGACAGGTCAGCCCAGAAGTCACGCCTTGAACCCCACCTGGTGCGCAGACCCTCCACACACGTGACTGACTCCACAACCTCAGACAGGGCAGGCACGCGCACGCGGCACCCCAGGTGCTTCTCAGTAAGCTTCAAAACCAAGACAGCATGGAGTTAAGAGGCCCGTGGGACGTAAGACAGAAGCTGCGCTGGAAGTGGTGAGGGAAAGCAACAGAAACCCATGGCTGAGTGATGCTGGGGGGACCGTCCCGCTCAGTGGCGGCTCCTGATGCCTTTGTAAGGAGTGCAGTTACAGGATGGACACGCCCAAACTACAACACAGCACAAAAACTTCAAAAGCCACGACAGGTGTTTGAGAATATCTGTGCCTCCACCTCCCACTCCAAGGAGGGGTGGTCAGGAGGCCACCGGAGAAATTGGCTTCCAAAGGCCGAGTCTTTAGGAAATCAGTCTGTTTGGTGGACCAAGGGATACCTGTATTTAGAGACCCGGGAATACAAGACAGATCCTGACCTGTTTCCTTCTATTTCCAACTGAGAATTACTGGGCACCTTCTCCACGTTACACCTGTGGTAGAGTAGAAAGAACACTAGAGTCAGAAGACCTGGGTCCTCGTCCCAGCCCGGCTCCTTCCTCTTAGGCTGGTGACCTCGGGTAATTCATCTTGCGCTCCCAGCTTCAGTCTCCTCACCTACCTGCCTTGCCAACCTCGGGGGACTGTTGGGAAGATTACTGGGGACGTTTCCTGCTTCTCCCGAACGCGTCAATACCTGTTACTCTGGTCTCATTTCCCTCCACACGTTTCCATCCGTCGTTCTAGAAGCAGTGGAGGAAAGGCAGCGTTTGCTTGGCGGGGGTAAGGGGTGGCCTTAGCAATGTAGTAGCTTCGGCCTATCCGAGTCTAGCTCCTCACTTGTAAAATGGGGATAATACCTCAGAAAATGGTTGTGAACCCTGAACGGGATGCTGTACTCTATTACAGCAGCCAGCACGCAGAGGGGGCACCGAACCACAGCCTAAATTGGTTTCTGAACACCATCTAGGTAGTCAGCTCTCCTTCCCAGACCTCCATTCTTTTCCAACAGATCACCAAGTTAATGATCTTCCACTGGAAATGACAACCACCACGTGAGGTCTCTGGCCCTTCCTTCTCCAGGCCTCTAGGGAAGCCCCTTCCATTGAGGAGTTTGCAACTGCACCACTGGCGTTCCTTCGTGTGGTGGCAGAGAAGTGGCTGAGAGGGGTGTCGCGCCCTGGGAAATCCCTCCATCCTCTCTAGATCTTACTCCAGGCAAAGACGGTGCCATTGGCATATACAGCCCACGTCTGGCCACTTACACATTCCTCCTCAGAGACCTTACCCACTGTGCCCTGGGAGAGCGGGAGACACTACAGAAGGTGCAAAGCATAAATCCGGGAGTGGTGAGGCGAAAAGTACAGGCGATGTTGGGAAAGCAGAGAAGCGGGTGGAATGTCTGACAGACAAGGGAGAGTTGCACGTTGGAAGATGAAGTTGGGAAGGTCCTAGGGCCAGGTTGTGGAAGGCTATCTTTCCCACGGTGAGAAGTCTGGTCGCTATCGGGTAGGCAATGAGAAGCTACTGAAAGTTGTTAAGTAACCACTGACGAGAGGGGATCCATGAATCAGAGGCAGGAGGAGAAGCAGGCAGCGTGCAGCCGTCCAGGCACGGCCAGCGACGATGGTCAAGGACCTGATGCAGATGGTGGGTGAGGACACAGAAGTGGTGGGGGGCCTGGGAGAAATGCTGAGGAAACTCTGTATGTAAGGGCGTGTTAGGAATAAGGCACAGAATTGGGACCACTTTTCTCCCAACACACTGGGGACCCTGAGGTGATGATGGGTGTTAACCAAGGGGATACCGAAGCTGAAACAGACCGTGTTGTCTCAGAATGTGTAGTCGTGAAGAGCATTCTGTAGACATGTTACAGGACATACTGCACATGCTTTGGGGAGAGAGGTGGGCATGGTTCTACGATCTGACACTAACGGAGATTACACCTCATCGGGGAAGGAAGGCTCTGATCAAAGGAAATTCCAACAGAATGCTTTCGAACGATTCTGATAAGGAGTATGTGGGGACAGACCTACACGGGTCAGCAATCTGACGGAAAAAGAAGTACAAACACAACAAAAAAGCATATTAAATGAGGGTATGGATTTGGCTTTCAAAATGTATGTTACTACAAATTAATTTTAAAAAGACAGTGTGAACACTGGTGTGATTAGTCCACCTCGGATGGAAGACTCAGGATAACGATAACTGAGGGAAAGCCTTCGACATCACAAATACCTGAACACGCTTCAGATAAAGCACTTTGGGGAGATAATACTGGAAAAAGAAAAGGCAACTTTTTAAAGTAAGAGCCCATCCCTTCTGGAATATGGGTTGACGATATGTGGGCCTTGAAGACAGTAGTTCAGCCTTACTCTAAACGAGGGAAATGCTACAAATGACTTTCCATCTGTATATAGGAATTCATGTACAGGAATTAAACAAGTACACTTAGTCCTTAGGTTTGCAGTATTCCCAAGTCCTTAGAAAGGTACTATAATGTAACGGGGTAAAATGCCGGCTCTCTTTTCCCCGGTAAATGCAGTGATAGTGATATACATAAATATATATATCATATACATAAATATATATATATATCATATATATATCATATACATATATATTTTCCCCCCCAAAAGAGACCATAAACTCAAGATAATGTTATTATATTCTTATTTAAGGGACTCACGTGACCCCACCTTCCCTGAATCTCCCAGGCCACCTGCCTGTTCAGTACTATCCGGGCTATCTCCTCTACCACATGGCGAGCTAGTGGAGGTAAGTACCGTGAGTCTCTTTTTACCCTCTGGCCCTCAGGGCTGGAAAGCAGGGGGGAATAATACAATTAATATTTCCAGAATCAATGAATGATTTTCTACAATGTGGGGAGAGCTAAGATTCAGAAGAAGCTGAGGCCTTCCACCATTCCTAGGGAAGTCATCAGTGTTTCTTAAAATGAGGGGCAAGAAGAAGACAGTCTAGCCTCCGGGAAGAGAGCAGAGGCTGAAGGGCATCAGGTATCAGGGAGGAAGGAGCCGTTTGGCCACGCCTGGCCGCCCCACTGTGTGCCAGGGTCAGGCAGGTATCTCCCGCCTCCCCGCCGCTTCCCTTGTCCATCCTCAGAGCTGCACCTGAAGTCCAGACCCTCTGCAGACAGCGAGGCCCATCCTCGCAGTACACTCCTGCTGGTCAGAGCGGGAGGAGGTGATGATAACCGCCTCATATTCTGTTTCCAGACTCTTCGGGAACACGAACGACGCTCAGATTTGAAAAGCAAGGCATAATAAATGTTGAACAAAAGCTACTGATAGGAGAGTTGATAGAGCATATCAAGAAGCTTCAGATGAGTTCAAGTGTCCAGTTGCAAACTAATTACATCCTGAAAGAGTGTGTAGATTGCTTTTGCTAACGATGTTTAAGAAATCACAGAGACTAGATACGGAACCAGAAGACTAAGTCTCCCACTTTCAAAAGGAGAAGGGAAACTCGAGGCGGCTGTGCCTGATGTGGACCCTTGGTCAAAATTTAGAGGAAATTATTCAGATGCCACAGGGCTACAGAGAGAAGATAAATGACATCGTTAAGTACCGGTAGGGGGTCCGTTAGAAAAAGCCATGGCAAGCTAACCTCATTTCATCCTTTCGGCAGGGTTTCTAGGTTGATGGATCGGAGAGGCCACAAACACGGTATATCTTGGTTTTAGCTTTTTTTTTGATAACCTTGAGAAAGGATAGATGAATGTGGGTGACATGACAGCATGGTCATGTGAGTTCACAGACGGTTCATCAACTCTAAAGATGACTGATTAATAAATTCACATCAACCTTAAGTGATTTTCAGGGGCATGTCACAGAAGACCCGTCCTTTGCCCTTTAGAAGTTTCTTCGCAATAGCTTATAGCAAATCTTCAGATGACAACAACTTAGGAAAACAAGTAAACGTGGTTTTGTTTTGTTTTTTTAAAAAAAGGCATAAAATAATCAGTGTTACATCGATAGGCTAGAATGGTGGTACAAAAATCAGTAAGATGAAACTCTATAGGAATAAGTCGATACAGGATAAAAAAAAATCAGAGGTTTAGCTGAAGGCTAACCTTGGCAGCATTCACGTGAGATAAGAACTGTGTGTATGTTTTGCGGGAGAGGGAGTTTTTCAAGAAGTCGTGTTTTCAACGTGAGTTAACTCTGAATCAAGGTTGGTGAAAAAAGTTAACACGCTTCTGAGTTATGTTAACAGAATTTTGGTGTCCAGAATAAGGAGGCTAGCCATCCTGCAATTAGCCGCCATCGGAATACCTCTGGAGTTCTGGGTGCTATGTTTTCCATGGGACACTAAGAAAGTAAAATGTGTCTAAGGGCGGGGCGGAGTTGGGGGGTACTGGGATGGCTGGAAGTCCAGGCATCACTCAGATAGCAAAGTGACGTGTTACAACCCGAAGGAGAATGTCCTAAGGCAGATACGTTTATGAATATTTTAAAGGACATTTCTCGAAATGAGAACAGATTGACTCTCTGAAGTTCCAAGCAGAACAAAAGCTATAAGTCAGAGGGCTGAGTCTGTTTTCATATAGGAAATGCCTGTCGTGTTTAGAGCTGTCCTTTGGTGTCGCAAACGGCTTCCTGACACAGTGAGCTAACGCTGGGCATGTCCGCACAAGGTTAGATGATGGTCTGCTAGAGGCAATGCAGGGGGACACATCTGGGAAACTGGACCAGGTAGAGCTAAAACCCCTTCTAACACTAAGAATTCCCTCTAGGAATCTCCCTCCTTATCCAAGGAACTGTAAGCCATGTCTCTAGACTTGGAATAGCTCCACCAAACCCAGACCCTGCTTTTTCACCATCACCATCTCTTCACGGGGGCAATTTTAAAGGGTACAGATGCAAATTAGGATGGATCCCTTTTCCAAGACAAAAAAGATCTTAGGTTAAATATTATATAAAGGGAGAATATCATTTTAAAAGCCTTCTACATAACCATGCTTATTAACAGATCAAAACAAAGCCTTCCAATAATACTTCATATCAAGTTTTCTATTTGGAGAAATAAAATGGTGGGAACGGTAACAAGAGATCAGTGCTACCTCTCGTAGAGATTACCGCAGAAAAATTTTACATTTGTGAATCACACAGAATCATTGGCTCTCGGAGGGGAGAGGGGGGGGTCACATTTTTTAAAAGCATCCCCCTAAAAAAAATTAGGACTGGCACTGAAAACAAAGGCAATAAATAGACACAAATTATCCTAGTTCTTTTTAAACAATAAAAATACATCTGTCCCAGAATCGTGCAAGAACTTTGAAAAAAAAAAAACTGTCTCATAAGAGCTAATTAATTCTTATGTATCAGTTAAATATAGATGGTAGTTCTTATTTAATACGCTGCTGATGTACACGACTGTCAGAGCTGTAACATTTGACTGAGGTGATGGGAAGGAGGTTAGTCCAGGTGGTACTTCTTTCACAGGTAGGTTGAGTTACTATATTAGTCCCTGACTTTACTGGTGCAAAAATCTCAACACATGGCGAAGTACATTTCTCAGCAGCATTTTCTAAAACCAACCAAAAATATGATGTATCTAATTAAGGCCCTCCTAATTTGAGTACCTCCTACTTGAGCACCAAATTTGGTAAGAGACATAAAAAACATAAACTGAGTAAGTGCTTTTTTTCTAGAGGATCACTAACACGAAATATACATGAGACATGTAGCAGTGGAGAATTCAGAACATACTTCCCAGAAGTACCTAAACGTGGGCAGTAATAGAATGGGGGACCTCACCAGGGTACTTTCAGGAAAAGTAAAACAAATAAATAAAACCAGAGAAAGGCGGAAAACAAACAAACGATTCAGTGTCTGCAGGTTGAAATATTTAAATAGCCTCTCCCTATAGTACAAGCAAAGACATGCTCAGTCATCATTCCCAGTGAAGCTGTGCTTTCTGGTTTTGGAAATAACAATATGAAAGCCGTACAAGCAAGGACATTTTCTTTATAGTGCTCAGAGCTCCATTCACCTACCTGATTTGCTATAAATCGTCTGAAAGGCTGATTATTAATAATTAAACTGTTCAAAGAGCTATATTAACTCATCAAATCTTCCTAATGCCTCTAGAGGCAGGTACAGTAATCATTCCATTTTGTGGACTAGGAAACTGAGGACCAGGGAGGTTAAGTAAATTGCCCAGCTGCTCCACAGGTAGTAAATGGTAGAGACAGGATTCAAATGCAGGTAGTTCAACCAAGACAAGAGCTTAAACTACTGTGCTATGCTTAGCTGAGGTTAAAGAGACCTAACTTCACACTACTCTGTATTTGGGGGTGGGGGTGGGTTCTGGAAAAGTCATCAGCCCATAGCCCTGTGCATCAGGAAATCACAAACGTAAAAGGCTACGGAGGCAGCAGGTGATATAAAGGAGTGAAGTGGGCCAGGAGCAAAAAACACGATGATAAATGGCAACTGACACTCCATATTGGAGGGACGATAGTGAGCGACGGGGATGGTGGCCGCCTAGAGCAGACCGTCTGCAGCGGGTTGGGGTGTGGGTTCCACTCCTACTGTTACCTTAGGGAAGGCTAGGTAGAGTGCTGCCAGATTTTTAGGTTTTTCCAAAAAAGGGGGGAGGGGGGAAACCCTGACGTTTTTATAAGAACTCTCTCCAGCTTTATGTGTTTGCTTAAAAGAAAAAAAAAGGAAAAAAAAAAAGAGAAACATGAAATAAAACCATCTGTTGGCAGTACGTGGTCCACTGGCTGGTGACTCCTTTTACACCATTAAAGGAGGAGACAGCCATCACCTGGCATAAAAGGCCTGGCTTTCAAACCTCCAAGGACTTTCTTGGCTCTTCTCAATGCTACAGCAGCCCTAGGCTCACTCAGCAGGTAATGAACACAATGCCTGTTAGATATCAAGGCATACCTGGTCCAAGCCACAGGCATTTTCACTCTCCCGGGACAAAGGCAAAAAGTTAGAGGTATGTGCAGAGTGGTACTCTCTGCTTATTTTTCTCTACACCAGGGGCTGATAAAATAAGGTGAAACTGTCCAACCTGGCTTCCTGGAAACTACTCCTGCTTCCAGCCAATCTACCAGTACAGCTGGGGAGGCACAGAAACTTGACAGAGAGAATTACTGACTCCGAGTTTACAAGGAAGTTGGCGTGTTCATCTGGGCAAAGAATGATCTCGTGGCCAAATTTTCCTTCCTAGATTACTGTCATTCCCCTGTGTCAGTGAACAGCTTATCCAAACCTAATGTAATGGGGCTGCCCTTTGTGGCCACTTTAGAATGCTCAAAGGGAATGACTTTAAAAAAAAAAAAAAGGAAAATAATAGTGAAAATAGTAAGCAGGGAACCTGAGAGACCTGGTAGGCAGAGAGGAGCAAGAAATTCTGACCCTTCCACACGCATCTGCTCCTATGTCCCTTTCACCATTTCTGAAAAGTCTTTATATTTTCTCTAAGGAGCTATCAGTAAAACCCCATTGAAAGTTTCTTGCTTTTTATACCACTTAATCTTCACGATGAGGTTTTCTTCCTCGTATGAAGACATGCAACTAAAATTACCACGAAGAACTAAAAGCACAACTTATTTGTAGTAACCAATTCCAGTTATATAGAGCAACACCAGTGAATGTCAAGAATTTTTGGTAACGAAAAGTTGATTCATGCCACTATGTAACTTAGAGGGAAAACAATGTCAATTTTTCAACTGAAGTGAGATGTCATCTTCCTATTAAAACCGCATCACATGATTACTGAGTAGAAATCAAATCAACCAACCAAAATGTAGCCTAACTAGTTTATCGACTATACAGGGCTGCCTGACACCCAAGAACATCTTTACTTTGGTTTTCAAATAATTGTTTATTGTTTAAAAATGGCCTGGGGATAGTGTCCAGTACACATTTCTCAAAGTTCGCATTCGCAAGTTCCATGAAAAAGAGGGAAATTTGCTGAAAAACCATCCTGTCTAGGTAGGGTTATGAGAAAAGAGGGAGATGGCTCGAACAAGTGCTCAGAAATTCAAGTGTCTTGGAAGGAAAGAAGGAAAGGTATTTTTGATGGAAGCTTCGGTTTGGCTTAAAACAAAGTCCTAGCATGAACATTTACCTTAAATATGTGATAGAACTCTTTTTCTCCTCTAACACCTCAATCCAAAGGTACAATTTCACTCTCTTTCCAATGCTTCCACATCAGTGATGGTATTTTGGAAATCCTTAAAGAACCCTTCTCCAGCTTAGGTTTTTTTTTCTTTCATTTGGTCATCTAAACTCCTCTTTCCAAATACCTTAAATAACACCTGGTAAACTATCACACAAAATATCAAGAGCAGCCTCTCTGAATAGAGTACAAGTTTACTGATACCTCTGGAGCAAAAACCATCAAACAGGAGGTAGAAAGGGCCCGGAACCCAGCGTACACCTTAATAAATCTTGCTCTGCAGGCAGCGTTACCTGTGGTCTTGATGAAGATGATGGAGGTGAAGGAACGAAACGCTCACCTGTCTTTGTAGTTTATCACAGTATCGATGATAGCGTTCATCTGCTTTGTCAGTTTAGGGGGATTTGGTGACAGTTTCTCAGCCGGAGGGCGACCTCTCCTCTTCTTGGCCTTTTCCATATCTTCTTTTGCAGGATCTTTATCCACATTTCTTCGTCTTTTTCGCTTCTTAAGCCGTACTTCCTCTTCCATTTCTTCCAAATTGCCGTCTTCAATGGCCTGTTAATAGGGAACGAAGGAGAAAAATTCAAGACGAGAGAATACCGAAAAGAAAACAGTTTACATAAGTAGAATAAAATGAAACTAACAACAGCCAAAAAAAAAAAAAAAAAAGTAAAAGTTAACAGTAATCAGTGAAGTAAGAAGAAAAAATAGAAGACCACCATATTGGATAAATACATCTTTAACCCAAGTCTGTTTCATGAGCAAAATAGGTGAAGGCCCGAAACACTAATAGCAAAGAATGTGACAAATATGAAAAGATCTATACATTTAAGTGTTTGAAGATAACTAAAACCAAATGACATTTCAGCTCAATATAAGATAAAGACCTTTATTGTCTCATTACCGTAGAAGGTAAAAGGGAAACCAAAAAAAAAGGGGGTGAGTGAAGAAGAAATTTCCCTAAGACTGCATCCTTACAATCATATAAGCTTTGATCTTCTCTTCTTTGAGGTTTAACATCAATTTATTCGTGATTCACAACACAAAATCAAAATTCCATCCAGATTTTCTTCTAACGTAGCAATTAGTAAACAAGGAAACAGGAAGTACAAAGCCACATTCCTGGGTAAACGCACTTAAACCATCCAGATCAAGAACACACACACAAACAAAAAACACTTTTTTCCAATTACCTGCAAACGCTTGCTTTAAACCAGAGCCAGCAGCACTAATGCAGAGAGATAATAAAATAGCTATAAAAACAACCAGGTATAAAAAGAAACCTGTTCATAAATGGCTAAAAGATCCATGTGACAGACCCAGAAGTTTAAACTTTTTTTTTCCCCCTAGGAAATCTCAAAACTTAAGAAGAATAAAGGGAAAGAAACAGAAACAAAAACAAAAACTGCAAAGAAAAAAAACAACAATAGGTAAGAGAAAATTTGACCATGGAAAAGAAGATTTTTAAAAAGACCTTGAAATTACATTTCGAGATTGGTTTCTTACACAAAATAAGTGATGTTATTTGTTCCTCCTGCCCCTCAATATTGCCTCCAGTATGTCTCGTGGCTGAAAAGAGCTCTAATCATCAGGCAATTACCTTCATTTCTCCACAGCACCAAACATGGCTAATATTTATGATCATGTGAGTATAACAATCAATATAAAGAGTGATTACAGCTCAGACATAATTTCTTTCACTTATGTACAATGCCTTCTGAAAAAGAAAGGTTTTGTGAAGAAAACCTGGTGCAGAACACAAAACAACCTGGCATGTTAAAAATGCCAGTGGGATTTAAAAAAAAAAAAAAAAAAAAAAAGGTTTTCTATGCATCTTCCAACGTGCAACCCCACAGAAGCAACATGCACACAGACAGAATCCTAAAGGGACAGTCTGAGCCTAGGCCTTAATAATCAAAAGACAATTGCCATCACGATCCTACAGTGTTCAGATGATAACCACTATAAAGGAGGCAAGGTCTGATGGGTTATGAGGAAAAAGAAAAAGGAAAAAGAAAAGCTCCACGTTATTTCATTAATATTCATTTGCCTAAAAGCAGGACACCCACTATACAGCTAAACACACTGCAGCTAAAGCGAAGATCAAGAAGAGGAAATTGTCCCGCAAATCTTGGAGGCTGAACATGCTAATAATAAATACAGCATGCAAGGCTTGTCAACAGTTAATGGTACTGCTCTCCTCAAGCACCCAGTTACACACAGAAATACGGAGAACACCGGCTTTTGATGTGTTACACACCTACACATGCCTGGGATGTAGTTCTACTGAATCTTCAAGACGGCAACGAAAAAGGATATTTACCTTACCACTATCAGCAGGCCGGCTATCGGAAATCACAGTTAGTGGGGATAAAATTAACAAGCCAGCAAAGCAGCGAGCTGCTAGTCTCTTCATCAGCTGATCAGGAAAAAAAAGAGAGCTGGGGAAAGGCTATGTTTTCATATACAAGTAATTTTATTTTACTGAAAATTTAATACTGAAAGGATTGTGGATACTCAAATCTGCTGTTTCATTCTACCCACTACAAGGCCCGAAGCCTTCCTCCTTCAGCCTGTTTTAATATTGACAACTACTTATCATATTTTTTTCCCCCTTATTATTCCAGGCAGCAGAATTAGAGATTTTAGCTCAGGTGGTTTCTGATTCTTACTTGCATTTGAACAATTAAGCCAATAAGAAAACAAATTAATATTCAAATTTATTTTTTAAACAATTAAAACCAGGTATGCTTTTATTTTTTATTTTTGTATTTTAAAGCTCATTTTAGTGCCTTGAAAAAAATAGGCTGCATGGTTTTGGAGCAGTCTAAGATGAATTTTTTTCTTTTTTGGATAAAAGACTTTTTCATTAAATGCATGTAAGTAAAAGCAATGTGCATGTTCTCAAATATTTTAATACAGTATGTTATTCTCTTTAAAGAAAATCCCGAACAACTGTGACACTTCACTTTCAGTTTCATGCTGTAAAATTTTTCATTGTTTTTCTTTTCTGTGGGATAAATGATGAGGGGGAAGCTGTGAAAAGAATATTTCTACTTTACCTCCTCCCCCCTTAATTTTGCAAAAAAGGAACAAAGCATAAGCTTGTGATATTTGGACTTTTCAGTCTCTAAATCTGGGAGTAGCTAAGAAGCGAAAACAAATTAAACTGCAAAAAGAACCAGTGAAACGATTTTTATTACAATTGCTAATACGTGCAGATTCTTAGTAAATTTAGGTTTTGGAATCATAAGGAAACACACAAAGTACTGACCATTATTCCCCTTAAATTAAGGTTTTATGCAGGAATGCAGAGAACTACAAAACATCTTCCCTCCTCCCCAAAGACCCCAAACACATCCATATGCAGTGCTTTATGTTCAGGGATTTCTAAGGGTCTTTTTCTAATGGAAATCAATTCACTAAATATTTCCCTGTGCTTTTCGCACTTCGAGTGGAGTAAGATTACTCCTGCCTGTAAGTAAAATTATGCATGGAAAATTTTAAACTATTCTCCTTAAAAAATTATTTATTCAACTGGCTTCACTGACACCACTCAGGGCTAGGGGCGAGTGACACACACACAAAACTTGCTACACAATGCTCAAGTAACTACCCCACAAAGAATTCCCTTCCAAACCTTTTACCAGCACAATATTGAAATAAATCACAGAAGCAAACCCCCAGTTTCCGACTGGTGACGTGTTGCGCAAGAGTGCGAGCCCTAATTCAACATACAGACGGCTCCCATGCTGAACTGCCTCTAGATTTAATGAAGTGAATAGGAAGGAAGTCGGGGAAAAAAAGTGTACAAATAAGAAATTAACACTTTCCTTCCCTACCCAAACGGTGAGACACAACTACAGCGAAGTTTGGTGAGGCGCTTCTTCCCTTAAAGGCACACGGCACCCACTTGGGTCCCGATGCCACTAAGGAAAAAACCCTTCTGGTGATAAAAATCCCCAGCCAAGTTAAAATAGTTAAGCATATTTCAGCCTGCGTTTTTTCCTGAATGAAGCTGGGAATTACTCTTTCCTCCACTGGATGGCAACCTTCTCCACCCCCACCCCCCCTTTTCTTTTTCTCTTTCAATTTTTTTTTTTTTTTAAGAATACATGATCGTGACACAGGATGTGCAAGGATGAGATACAGAGTGGCTCTTTCCCCAATGAGTTAAGAAAGCAGCGTGTGTGTGTGTGTGTGTGTGTGTGTTTGTGTGTGTGTCTAGGTTCTGATAACAAAATGCAGGAGATGGTCGTGCAGGATTAGCCGTTTTAAAGGAAACACTTTGCAGCTCACAGAGCACACAGCAGACCCGGGAATCAGCTGCACGTGGGTCCAGCCGTGCCCCTCTGTCATCCTGACACACACTACATCTTTTAGTGAAAGATGAACAGTCCAGAAAGTGTGCATTATCTCTGCTCTTCTCAACCTGTGGTATAGTGGGGTGCTATTATATGTAACGCCACAATACCAGGCAGCAGCAGAACGGATCCATGACTATGAATAGGTAAACAGGGACAAGCAAACAAAAGCCACAAGCCAACTCCGGGCGCATTGTTTCACTGTGGTTGTCTTTTCCACTCAGCATCTCCAAATTCACCAAGCGGTGCGGCACAGCCCTTACAGTGGAACAGACCATCTTAAGAAAAAATGAAAGGAGCAATTCAAGAGCAATTCTAGACAATGCATGGGGCATCTCTTGGATATGAAATGTGAAATTTAGTATTTTAAATTTAAATATCTGCCCCCCTGACAAGGTCTCTCTTTCCCTCACCTCTCCCCCCTGCTCTGGGGGTCCTCCTTCCTTAGGACCATAATTGGATTGCAGAAGACGACTAGGATGCTGCCGGGGCTGTGAGGTGAGGGTTACAGAACTGAGGGCTAAGCAGTAAAGACAGGATTGTTGCTAATTACATGTCAATTCCAGTGCTTCCTGGGGACCACTAAACTCGATTTCAGTATTCAGGGAGACTAAACCTCCCTCAAGCCCTGCTAAGACCTGGAAGCAAATAATACAGGTAATGAACCTCCAAACAACCAGAGCTATTAATAGCAGCAGCAGCGACAACCAATAAGTGGACTTTTTAAGAAAAATATAAGATTTCTTGTATGAGAAACTTTCTTATAATAGGAATATTTAACAACAAAAAATTGAACGTGGAGCTCTTGATCAAAACGCCACATCATTTTAGTCACTCGGTTTAATAAAGACAGTAGCAATTTCGGATGCAGAATTTCAGACCCATGGCTGAAACTGGACAATTGTTAAGTTTTTGATTATCATGTAGAAAATAAAGGGAAGCCTCATGAAAATGGAGTCAGGAGGCCACAAGGGGGAGCTCTCACAAAGCCCCACTCCACAGTCAATTACAGGAAGAATTGCCAATTACAGGGCCCAAGGGAAGAATCATCAACAGGACAGAACCACCAGTTACAGGACCCAACCAGAACAGATGCATGGGTGACCCTTGAACAACATATGGGTTTGAACTGCATGGCTCCACTTACACAATGATTGCTTTCAATAGTAAATATTGTACCAGAGCACTACATGGTTTGCATTTGGTTGAATCCCAAGTTGGGTGTAGAGGACCGACTATAAATTACACACAGATTTTTGACTGCTGGTATGGTCAGTGCTCTTAACCCCGGCATAGCTCAAGGGTCAACTGTACATCGCATCTTTTATAAGACATCTACTAACCCAGCAACTCAGCCAGTGAGAAAACATTATCACTCTGAACTTTCCCTTTTCTCCATTGGAATTTTATTCAAAACAACCCCTCCCAACTTCCTTTTTCTCCATAAAATAACGTTCCTCTCCTTTGTTTGTTGGAATTGCCTGTGGTTTTTGTTACAGCATGCTTGTCCTGAATAATGATTCTCTGCCATTCCTGAACAAGCTCATTTTTGCTGGTAAAATAATTGTTTTATTTTTGAGGTCAACAATTACCACCCCTCAAAGCAATCTGTTAAACAAGTATGCATAAAATCAAATTTCCAGAGGTGAAATAAGCAACACACGAAAAGACAAATATTGTAGATTCCACTTATATGAGAAAGGAGAACAGTGGCCCTCAGGGAACAAGTGAATAGGGGTACAGGGAGTGACTGATTTATGAGTACAGAATTTCAGTGTGAGATGATGAAAAAGTTCTGGAGTGGAGAACGGTGATATTTAACAATGTGCTTAAATATAAACTTAGAATGGCTAAAATAGTAAATCTTACGTTATGTGTTTTTTACCCCAATAAAAAAGTCCCCGAAAAAGAAACCAAATTCAATATTAAGGAAAAATCCCCAACAACTGCAGGTTCATACGCATCCTAACACCTCAACACACAATGCTAGTGAGATCTTGCTAGCTTTCCTTCCAAACTCAAACCTTACAGTATTTCAACAAGAAGCACGTTTGGTCTTGTCCTGGACAATGACTAGAAGCCTTTTCAAAAATCCTCAATTATTCACTCATTCAATGTTATTCAGGAAATATCCATGATGCAAGGAAGTACCTGGACACAGACTTTATACTGTTGTTAACAAATGCCTCAAATACTCAACAAAGGAAACAGCTTAATCTGAAGGCTGAGGATTTTAGCATAGTTAAAAAAAATTTTTTTTTCCTCTGGGGTGCAATTAACTGATGATACTTTAAAAGACCCTCATTTCTTATTTCACTCGTTTGTCAGGCAGCCCGGATACCAGCTCTCCCTTTGTTTGGGACTGAAATGTACAAGGCTGGCCATTAAGGGAAAGCAGATGGGGCCTCAGTTTAACTGAATTTCTGGTACTGAGAGCTTTTCAGTTTCTTGTTTGACAACTTTAGATCACTTTTGCAAAAATGACCCAAGGCTCTTTCTTTCCCCACTAATGGCATAAGGAAGCCACATAAGGACACCTGGAGGAGGAGGGGAAAAGGGGAACCACACTTTATACAGATGAGACAAGGTAGATTAGCACGTATTTCGGGTAAAAGAAATTTGAGGTTGGGCAGAGGAAAAAGCAGAGGGACTGTAAAAACTATTTCAGCCACAAGACCAACTATGGACCTTTGGGCAGTATTAAGCATAATACTCCATCCAGAGAATGACTTGGATTTAGTGGAGGGTGGCCCCCCAAAACCTTTGGTCCCGTAGACCCTTCCACATTACAAACCTAATGTATTAACACCTCTGTTCTTGCGAGTTAGGCACGTGCTTCACCGCAGCACCCTTGGTGGAATCAACCACAGAACCCAAGAGAGAACTTGGGAGCCTGCAAGAGGTTTAGAGCAACAGTGGAGAATTAAAAGAAATACACTTCTGCTTTCTTACCCTGAGACCATACATCCAGTTCCTATCAACCCCTAAGAGCCAGAACTCCACCTGCTTGTTTCTAGATCAGGGCTTCTCTGGGGGGCCTGGGCCACCTGTGTACTTTGAGGTTCTCAGGATACTAAAAACATGAAGACACGCCAAAAGAAGGTAACAGACTGCGGTACAATGTCAATGCTTACAAACAATAACTTAATGCTTCTGAGACAGATAGGTAAGACACAATGATTAGGAGTGTAACCTCATCTGGAGATGATGACAAATGGCGAAGTGCAAGTTTTGGAGCCAAATAAACAGTGCTCTTCTGGGCCTCCTCGTGACGGGCCGTCCAGGAGGAACGGAGCCCTCACCCAGGCGTACGGGCCACCAGCACAAGACCAATTCTCTCATCTGTAAACCCACCACGGTTAAAGCATTCAATTCAAACGAGATGGGGCTTAAGAGTAGGGTGCTTGTTCTGCTCGAGGCAGATGTAAAGGCGGCCTCCAAGAGCCAGGTTACAGGGGAGGAGGCCACATAAGGAAAGCGACACAAGAAATCAAGAGCACAGTGGTTTGAGGCCATTTCGTAGAGGAAGTACAGCACATCAATTTCAATACATCTTAAGATACATGGCCTCCTGAATCCTTCTACTACCACCACCATCACCACTTACAGCAGGAGTAGCAGCTAGCACACTGTTCACCACGTGGCCGGGCACTCTGTGCTCTATACACATTTGGTCATTCAACCCTCACAACAGCCCTATGAGATCCTGTTATCGACCTCATTTTACAGATGAGGAAACTGAGGCACAGAGAGACCAAGCCTACAGGATTAAGAGATACCAACTACTCTGTATAAAATAGGTAAGCAACAAGGATACACTACATACCACAGGGAATTACAGCCATTCTCTTGTAATAACTTTTAGTGGAGTACAATCTGTAAAAATACCGAATCACCATGCCATACACCTGAAATTAACGTAAGATTGTAAAACAACTATACTTCAAAGAAAAAATTAAATCAGTCACAGACCCAGGACGTGAAATCTGAAGTTTGGCTGCAGAAACCACACTCTAGCTTGGAGGTTATTCTGCTTCACAGCACAGAGGATGACGCTGAATCATCAGGAAAAGGCTACATTATGCTTAGGCTTAGGTGAACAACACAAATAAAAACATAACATGGTACATCTCAGGAAGACTTCCAGCAAGGACAGACAGACAGACACACATACACACACACGTATGCAGTCCTTGTTTTGCATGGAAATGAGGGACCATATCAATGACCGTGCAAGTTGAAACCGAACGAAGTCATTCCGATAATCAATAGGAAAATTATGATCATTCCACGACACTGACCAAACTTGTATCAAAGCATTAAAAACTCTTACTGTGGGTTATGCATGTACAGGGAAATGAAAAACAGTAAAATGAGTATGTAGAACACTAATTCAAAACATTAGAAATATGACATTAAAATGGTAGAAAATGTAGCAAGAAGATTTGGATAGCACTTGGCTTCCTTTCCTTCTCATCAAATAGCTCAGGATACAGAGCAAGTCTTTTCTAAGCCTTGGCAACTTGCCAGGGATCCACTTTCAACATTTTATCCTCTGCCCTTTCAATGTCTTGACATCGCTCAGTTCCCTTAAGGTGAACTTTTCTCTTTTTTTTGGCTGGTGTCACTTCCTCTGGGACATCTTCATCTTTTTCCTCACAACCATTTTCTTCATTATTTCGGTGAGTTCGCCTTCACTAAGCTCCTCTGGCCGAATATCTGGATTCCACTGCGAAGGCCACTTTGTGATCCTACCTCTTTCTTCACTTAAGCTCTTGATATGGTTCTCTTCCAAAAAAGATCTGTCTCATCAGCAGTAAACATCTGTGATCATCACAAGCTCCTGCCTTAACTAATCTTTGGAACCTGGGTGCAGATTTCACAGTCATGCCCTTACGTGCCCTGGCAGCACCACCAAGCCCACTCAACGATAATCAAATCATGCCCATTTCTGAAATGATGAAACCAGCCTTTACCGGCAGTAGTATGTTCTTCTCCAGTTTCCTTGTAATTATCATTTTCTTTCAATGTGGCAACTAAATTCAACACTTCGGCCTGAACACTAAGCAAACTGATTGGATTTTTTTTTTAATTATTGTCATGGTCTTCAATCCAAAGTAAATACTCAAATTCAACCATAAGTGGCTTCATGTTCCTAGTGCAATTTACACTAAAATACGTTAAGGTGACTCCAGCTTGCTTTTTATATTCATCGGGCTTTTCCAGTATGATTTGTATTGTAGTTTCATGAGGACTCCTACCTTCAGCTTGATGTTGCCCTTTTTAAATCTTCTAAATACATCCAATTTCACTTCCTGTGCTGTTACTTTTTGTCTCTTTGCTCCACGTTCACGTTTGGTGTTCACTTTCCTCTCCTGATTATTTTTGTGGGTTTATCACTGGGACATGAGGAGGCACCACAACCGCATGCTTTGCTGTCTGTAAATGGACTGAACAACAGATGCTCAGGGACCAATCACCAGCACACTTTGGAAGAAGTGATATGATTGGTCACTGATCATGATATGCATCTGTTATTTATATAGTGATTTGTGGACTGAAGAGCTAGCAGCACAGCTTATAATTTACACAGTTAGTATACCACAGTGTTAGGGGCTGAATTGTGTCCTTCTGCAAAATTCTTATGTTGAGGTCCAAATACAGTCAGAATGTGACTGTATTTGCAGACGGGGCCTTTAAAGAGGTTAACTAAGGTAAAATGAAGTCATTAGGGCGGACCCTAATCCAGTCTGACCGGTGTTCTTCTAAGAGGAGAAGTTTAGGACACAGACACACAACCCTGACAATACCTTGATCTCAGACTTATTGCCTCCAGAACCATGAGAAGATCAATTTCTGTTGTTTAAGCCAACCAGTCTGCGGTACTTTGTTATGGTAGCCCAAGCAAACTAATACATATGATAACCGAAATTTGTGGTTGGGGGACTGATTTTCTTAACGCTATCACAGTAATGGAAATTTGTACATGTTGCAATGGGGCAAAGAAAAGACTGCTTGTATGTATATAAAACATCCCTTTGAATAACTGATAGCAGCCTTTATCTTTCACGCCATCCTAGAGTGTAAGGGAAACTGTCCTACCCTCAGCACATCCTGCCTGGCATTTACATTCCAAATTAGGCAACTCCTCCCTGCCCTGGTCTCACCCTGTGGGACTGGGAATGGGCCCCTGTTCTTAGGATGGGCTGTCTTTAGGCTTGTGCAGGGCCTGGCTTGAGGGTCTCCGCATAAACCCAAGTGAGAGTGACTGGCTGAGTTAGTTCACTTCCCTTAGGAATTTGAACTACAAATGTGAAAGAGCATTCCACATTGGTGTGAGAGTTGAAGCTGAATGAAGGTCATGAGGTAGCACGTAGGCCTGAGATGTTATAAACGATGAACAAACAGGAAACAAAAAAGGATAACAGGAAACAAACAGGATATGCAAAGAGTATACTGTGTGAAGGAGAGAGTAGCTGGTCTCAAGGAGGCCACAATTCCATAAACACAACACACACAAGTATCTGGTTAGGCTATATAGATACATGCATATGAACACACATACAGATATGTACACACACATACACATGCATACACACACACATACACACACACACATTATGAGAGTGTCAGTAGAGGAATGTCTGGTTCCAGTTAAAGTTGAGAAGCCAACTGGGAAATGTACAATAATTTCAGATTTAGATTTGCTCACGTCGTATCTGTATGGTCCTTCTAAGTATACACAAGGCTATTTGTCAAATATGACTGTCCTGCTTTATTTAATGCCAAGTCAATAAAGCTAAAAATAAAGCTAAAACAGAATTGTTGAGCCCCAGTTAGCTAAGCAATATACACGTGTTGCAAACACAATTTGCAATGCAATAAACTTGAAAATGAATCTCTAGTTTTAAAGCACAAACAAACAAGTACAGAGGTAAATATGGCCAGGGTTTACTAGTAAGCACACTTAGCACTGTTCTGGCCTTGCGCTGTTTCCATAGCTTTGTGGAATCCTAAGCCAGGACGAGCAGTTTTGCTGGGAATCCCCAGCTGAAATCAACACGGGCAGAATCAGAGATCCCGACAACTAACACATGGTCAGCAATTTGCATGAGGCAAACAAACAGGGACGGGTTCTAACGTGCAGTGGCATTCCTATGTAAAGGACATGCCCTAAAATGCATTCCAGAAATAAAGCATCTAGAGAAATTTTACAAGGTGCACACCTGAGCAAATCTGAGGGAAGGGACTTCCCTGGTGACACAGTGGTTAAGAATCCACCTGCTTATGCAGGGGACACGGCTTTGAGCCCCGGTCCAGGAAGATCCCACATGCCGTGGAGCAACTAAGCCTGTGCGCCACAGCTACTGAGCCTGCGCACTAGAGCCCGCGAGCCACAACCACTGAAGCTCGTGTGCCTAGAGCCCGTGCTCTGCAACAAAGAGAAGCCACCGCAATGAGAAGCCTGCGCACCGCAATGAAGAGTAGCCCCCGCTCGCTGCAACGAGAGAAAGCCCGCATGCAGCAACGAAGACCCAACGCAGTCAAAAATAAATAAATAATTGTATAATTATATATAACTACAATTTAAAAAAAAAGAAAATTTGAGGGAAGCCAGAAGGCCCCCTCAATGGACCTCCACTCAAGACTCTACCCACAGCATGGATCTTCTGCTCTCTCCACCTGCCTCTGTACCAACACCCAACTGTGTTGCCCAACATCTTGATGCCAGTTATGCTTGTTATTGGAACTACGTAATTCAATTAGATAGTACATAAAATTAAATATAGTTGTGGAAATAGCGTTCTTATTTCTATAAACAGTGAGTACAATCGAAGACATAAAAGACTAGTTGCTTAAAAACAAATCAAAATACTGTGGAATTTGGCAAGGACTAGACTCCTATAATTAGGGAAGAGCCTGCCCTCAGTTCGCTTTGTTAATACTAGGATTCTCCCTCAGGTGAAGGATGGGTTAATTAACTAAACGAGGGCCATCCTTTCACAATGGAAACTTATAGCAAATCAGCACAATGTATAGTTGATATCTTACAGTTTTGTCATTTATACTGCAATAAAGCTAAAAGTTCTTTTTTTTAAAGATTCTCACGCTTGGGCTTCCCTGGTGGCACAGTGGTTGAGAGTCCGCCTGCTGACGCAGGGAACACGGGTTCGTGCCCCGGTCCAGGAAGATCCCACATGCCGCGGAGCGGCTGGGCCCGTGCGCCATGGCCGCTGAGCCTGCGCATCCGGAGCCTGTGCTCCGCAACGGGAGAGGCCACAACAGTGAGAGGCCCGCGTACTGCAAAAAAAAAAAAAAAAAAGAAAGAAAGAAAGAAAGAAAAAGATTCTCACTCTTAAAAACAGCAACACTGGAAATCCTAAGTGATACATAGCGTGTGGCACTTATGCAAGATAGACCACCGCATTCTAGTAAGCAGGCTCAGAGGAAACCCCAGCCTTACATCAAAAATGTGTCAAACAGATATACCTTATGTTTTTCATTAAAGTTTTCATCTACATACAAGTGACGTAGCATTTTCTCACCTTAACTAATATTTTCATTGACAGACCAGCTACTGGTTCCGATTATTTCAGTCAAGGCGGCTTCTGCTGTTTTTTTTTCCTTTTTGGAATAGGGGTCACAAGGAATGTCCTATTAGCTTGCTTGTTGTTGTTTTGGTCATCCAGTCCTTTTCTCCCCTGCACTGAGATGTAACAGCTCCGTTCTGAGGATTTCCTACGTCGTTATGGGCTACATCCCATTGGTCAGATCTTAAATACCCCTTACATCACGTGACCGCCCTATTCGCGTTCTTCAGTTTTCCTCAGCGAATCAATTCAAGTCTCATGCCTGGAGCCTTGGGATCACCGTGACCTAATCTTCCCCCTTCTGACCTGCCTTCTTTCCTGGTATGTGAACGCACGCATAACAAGGATCACAAGCCCGGTCCCTCCCCAGAGCATGCCACGCTTCTTCCCGTCTTTGTGATTTCTCACACTCCTCACCTGGAGCGTCTTTCCCAAACCCTCGTATCCATGATTGTGGTCCCTGCTTCAGGGATCTACCCTCTACTCAGATCTTCTCCAGCTGTGAAAGGTCTTTTTTTTTTTCCCCTTAGAGACCACGCCTTATTTTTCTCAGTTCCCCTACAGTCTCTAGCACAGTACCGGGAGGGAAAAGTTAGGGAGTATAAATACAGTCAAACACAAACTCAACGTTTAGATAGGGTTCCCTGGGAAAACTGCTCCTAGGTATCTACCAGCTTACTGAATACTACGATTGAGTTCAAGTGTTATTTGTTCTAGACGTTTCTGTGAACCCTCAAGTACAAAGTTATCAACTCTAGCATCAAACCCTGTCTTCCCTACATCACTCTCAGGTTCTCATCCCACTTCTCACCTTCAACTTCTACAGTCATCGATACTGACGACTCTCCTTCCTGCCACACAGTAAAATTCTTTTGGCAACCGGGACACTGATATGTTTCAAAAGTTGCCCAAAGTTTCCTGTCTCCCGTATCTATTAATCTCCTCTAAAGCTTGTTTTATTTCTCTTCCATTGCTCCTTACTTAAAATCTCTCCTTCCTTGAAACGCTCCGGTCTTGGGATTTCCTACCTTTTTTCACCACATTTTCCTTCCCTTAAAGTAAAGATTCCCCCAGTTTTCCTCAGGCCCTCTTTTTTTTTTCATTCTCACTGATTGTAAATATGCTGTCAGTTGTGGTCAGCCGCCCCTTCTGAGTACACAGCAGGCATCACTAATAAGGCTGATGTCCTCATCAGCAACAGGTGAGGTGTCTCTTAATGAGCCTGGGAGGACTTGCTGCTGGGGAACTTCCAAACCGCTCTCGCAGAGGGGCTATGAGACACACCCTGTGAAGGCTCCTAGACGGGGGTGCCTTCTGCCGAGCAGCCTGGACACAGACTCACGATCCTCCGTGCACCGAGGGCTCTCTGAGCAGCCCCTCACTATTGATGGCCGGTACCTGTGAGGAGTCCAATCCCGTATTCTGGACGTAGAATCTTCCGTGGAGATCCAAATTGCCCCTGGCTTCAAGTGTGACCTCAAGGCACTCAGTTTCAAAAATTCTCTCTCTAGCCTGGCCTTCTCTTTGGAGTTGCCAATCAGGATTTCCAATATCCTACCAAAAGTGCCAAATTAAATCCGTCACTTTTCTTCCTCCAGAACGAATGTTTCACTTCTGGATCCTTCTATTTCATTGAAGAGCAGCAGCATTCCCTACCCCCACCCCCCAATTATCCTGAATTTCTATTTAAAACCTTGAAAATCATCAGTTTCCCTTCTTATATGCCACGTCCTGTCAGCCACCGCAGTTACCTCTAAAATAGTTGATCAACAGTCGTCTCCTTGCCCTTGGTCTGGTTTTCCCTTCACAGGGTCAAATATTGTATAATGGCCTCCCTTAAGGGGTCTCCCTCATCCTCTCTCTTGGGCCCTTTACATTCATCCTTTATAATGCAAAAGGTTATCTTTTCTCTATTTAAATGGAGGGACACATCACTCATTCTCAGATTTCAGAAATGTTCAGGCTTGCCATTCTATCTGTGGAAGAGAATAAAGCCCAGATTCTCTGGTCATGCATAGCCTCCACCCTAGTTTTTCTTTTCCACTCCAGACTCAGCTCCCAACACAGGGTCACAGCAGCATGAGCCACGTTTCCATGTCTCTCTGCGGCTCGCTGAGCCTGGCACCCTGCCCGTCCTGACCCCTCTTTCCTACCCAAATCGTGCTCATCTTTTCAGAAAGGGCTAAAATGCCATTTCGTTCATAATACTGTACTTGATCTCTTTCCCCTGTACTTTCACAGTATGTTACAGGTACTTTTATTCACTATTTATTTAAATCTGCTTGGTATGAGTTTTGGCTTTGTCTTAAAATGTCAATCTCCTATCGGTCTGAAATCTCTTTTGGAATTTTTTAAAAAGTCATTTAAATAAAAATAGCCTCCCAAGGCATTTAGATTGATGCCTTGCTGACCAGTGGGACCCCAAAACCTTGCTGAAATAAAATTAAGTCTTTATTGTTTACTCTTTTTCCTTCTCAAAATGACAGGGTTTTACCAGGGAAGTACATTCTAAGGTCTGGCTTAAAAGATTACCGTTCAAGGAAAGGCTACAGGATTATACAGAGAATTAAACTAAGCCAGATCAATGGGGCAAAATGAAGATTTTTGCGTTTTGTTTGCCCTGTTGCAGCCCACCTCTTTAAACTGCCTCTATTTTAACTGGTAATTATACAATCTTCTGCCTTGCTCCAGCTTTGGTTTAAATAAGATATCCAACCCCACTGGCAGAAAGGACCCTCTAAGCGGGACAAGCCATGAAGATCCATACCTCTCACTCAGCTCAGAGGCACAGCTGTGTGGGAAACTCAAGTGAACAGGTAAGGAAGAGAAAGGCAGGGGCCCTGGCCCCGCTAGAAACAAGGCAACAAGAAGGGTAGAGAAACTGACCTGAGTCCCCAAAAGCCCCGAGCCCGCTGCTGGGTGGAAGGGAAGCCCACAAAGGAGGCCTTTCTCGAGGAGTGGTGGGGCTAACAGCCTTCACGAGGTGTGTCTTACATCCCGTGCAGGAGGCTGTCTTGACATTCTCGAGCAGCGGGTCCTCCCAGGGTCATCAAGAGATTCACCTGCTGCTCATCTGACCTGAGCTCCTGCACCTTTTCAAGCGGCGGCCGAAATAGCAGGCCAGGAGGAGGTAGATTGAGTGGGTAAAAGGGGCTGTGAACTGGGATGGGATTTGTCTTTTACCAAGCTCCATGCTCCCACAGAATTGCCCGGATGTGCATTTTCAAAATCTAAAAGGCAATACATTCAACATTCAATATTTAAAAACAAACTAGGGCTTCCCTGGTGGCGCAGTGGTTGAGAGTCCGCCTGCCGATGCACGGGACGCGGGTTCGTGCCCCGGTCTGGGAAGATCCCACATGCTGTGAAGCGGCTGGGCCCGTGAGCCATGGCCGCTGAGCCTGTGCGTCCGGAGCCTGTGCTCCGCAACGGGAGGGGCCACAGCAGTGAGAGGCCCGCGTACCGCAAAAAACAAAAAAAAAGACAAAAAAACACAAACTAAATGCTAAATCCCAAAACCATCTTCCAGGCCTATGAGGCTTAGTGCCTCATCTGTAAAATGGGAGAAATAATACCTATTGCAAGTCTGTGAGGGGATTAAGGTGCGATGTGTATTTACAGCACTCAGCCTAGCACTGTCTGGTACAGAGAAGGGAGAGGACATGCAGGAACTGAGAGAAAGGGTCTGATTTGGCTCGAGAAAAGTCCTGAAAATTCTATGGGAATAAACTTGGATTAAGAACTCAGTCCTAGGTAGGGGTATGGTGTGATGTGAACTGACTTAATGACAGTAAAAAAAAAAACCACACCAACTGTGTAACAGGATAGAGGTGAAAAGTCATCTTTATTTCTTATAAAAAATTTTTATTGAGGTACAGTTGACATATAACATTATATAGGTTTCAGGTGTACAACATGATGATCCAACATCTTTATACCTTGCAAAATGATCACCGCCAATAAGTCCCGTTACCATCCATCACCACACAATGTGAACTTTTATGGTTTACTCTCTTGGCGACTTTCGAGTGTGCTCTACAATATTACTGACTATAGTCACCGTGCTGTATATTCCATCCCCATGACTTATTTTATAACTGGAAGTTTGTACCTCTTGACTCCCTTCACCCATTTTCACCTACTCCCTAACCTTCCTCCCCTCTGGCAAACATCATTCTGTTCTCTTGTTTGTTCATTTGTTTTGTTTTTAATTTCCACATATAAATGAAATCATATGGTATGTCTTTCTCTGTATGACTTCTTTCACTTAGTGTAATCCCCTCAAGGTCCATCCATGTTGCTGAAAATGGCAAGATTTCTTTTTTCTTTTTTTACAGCTGAGTAGAATTCCATTGCATATACACACCACATTTTCTTTATCCATTTATCCACTGATGGACACTTGGGCTGTTCCCATATCTTGTCTATTGCAAGTAATGCTGCAGTGAACATGGGGGTGCATATTATCTTTTCAAGATAGTGATTTTGCTTCCTTTGGATAAATACCCAGAAGTGGAGTGGCCAGGTCATATGGTAGTTTTATTCTGAATTTCTTGAGGAACCTCCATACTGTTTTCCGTAGTGGCTGCACCAGTTAATGTTCCCACCAGCAGGAAGGTCCCCTCTTCTCCAAATCCTAACCAACACTTGTTATTTCTTGCCTTTTTTAGAACAGCCATTCTAGCAGGTAGAAGTGATGTCACCGTGGTTTTGATTTGCATTTCCTCTATGATGAGACATCTTTTCATATGCCTGTTGGCAATCTGTATGTCTTTTTTGGAAAAATGTCTATTCAGATCGTCTGCCCATTTCTTAATCAGAATTTTTTTTGTTATTTTTATCAGTTCTTTACATATTTTGGATATTGACCCCTTGTTGGGTATATAATTTGCAAATATTTTCTCCTATTTAGTAGGTTGTCTTTTCATTCTGTTGATGGTTTCCTTTGCTGTGCAGAAGCTTCTTAGTTCATTGTAGTCCCACTTGTTTATTTTTGTTTTTACTGACTTTTCTTTTGGAGTCAGATACAAAATTCATCACCAATACTGATGTCAGGTAGCTTACTGCCTACGGTTTTTTCTAGGAGTTTTATTGTTTCAGATCTTACATTCAAGTCTTTGATCCATTTGGAGTTAATTTTTTGTGTATGGTATAGGACAGTGGTCTTGTTTTATCCTTCTGCTGTCCAGTTTTCACAACACCATTTATTGAAGAGAGCTTCCTTTCTCCATTGTATATTCTTGCCTCCAGAGTCATAAATTAATTGGCCATATATGCATGGGTTTACTTCTGGGCTCTTTATTCTGTTTCACTGATCTGTGTATCTGTTTTTATGCCAATACCATAACGTTTTGATTACTACAGCTTTGTGATACAGTTTGAAATTAAGGAGAGTGATGCCTCCAGATTTGTTCTTCTTTCTCAAGATTACTTTGGCTATTCAGGGTCTTTTATGGTTCCATAAATATTTTAGGATCGTTTGTTCTATTTCTGTGAAAAATGTCATTGGGGGACTTCCCTGGCAGTCCAGTGGTTACGACTCCGTGCTTCCTACGCTGGGAGTGCAGGTTCAATCCCTGGTCGGGGAACTAAGATCCCACATGCCGTGTGGCACAGCCAAAAAATAAACAACAACAATGTGATTAAACCAGCCAAGATAACTAAATATAATACCACAAAAACTCAAAAAAAAAAAGTCATTGGAATTAATAAGGATTGCACTGAATCTATATATTGCTTTGGGTAATATGGACATTTTAACATGACTAACTCTTCCAATCCATGAGCATGAAATAGAAATTTCCATTTCTTTGTGTCTTCTTCAGTTTATTTCACCAGTGACATAGTTTTCAGTGTACAGGTCTTTTACCTCTTTGGTTAAATTTATTCCTATGTATTTAATCATTTTTGATACAATTCTAAGGGGGACTGTTTTCTTAATTTCTCTCTCTGATAATTTGTTGTTGGTATATAGAAACACAACTGACTTTTGCATATTGTATTTTTTGTACCCTGTCAATTTACTGAGTTCATTTATTACTGAGTTCTAACAGTTTTTTGGTGGAATTGGAAAGCTGTCTTTAAAAGAGAGGGGAGGGCTTCCCTGGTGGCGCAGTGGTTGAGAGTCCGCCTGCCGACGCAGGGGACGCGGGTTCGTGCCCCGGTCCGGGAAGATCCCACATGCCGCGGAACGGCTGGGCCCGTGAGCCATGGCCGCTGAGCCTGCGCGTCCGGAGCCTGTGCTCCGCAAGGGAAGAGGCCACAACAGTGAGAGGTCCGTGTACCGTAAAAAAAATAAAAAATAAAAAATATAAAAAATAAAAGAGCGGGGAAAACAGCCTGTGAAACTTGAAGTGGAGACATAAAAGCCCTGTTTATGAGAAGAAGCAAAACTCGCTCTTCTAGTGTGGGAAGGCAAGCCCCCACGTGTGCTTTAATGGTCCTAAAAAAAAAGTCAGTCCCTTGGCAGTGGGTGCCCAGGAAAACAGGGTGTTCTTAAGACTGAATGGAAGGACATGCAAATACTACCAGCAACAGGCTGGGGCTTGATGGTCATCATGGCTTGGGATTTACTGAAACTCTACAGAAGAGCCAAGCCTCCTAACAGGTTAAAAATAATCCTGAACGTAATGGCACCAAAGTAATCCCTGTCTATGATTTTACTTGGCTCCTTTTCCAACCTGCGTATGTGAAGGTCAATGAGATCTCAGGTGATTCTGTTTTCTTTCCCTCCGTCTTCCATATTTCTCATTATGCTTTTATGATGGAGAAAATCCCTCCAAATAAACTTTATTTTAAACTTTACTTTTCTTAAAAAATAGTAAGCTCCGGGTGTTCTGCGTGCTGACTATAAAAACGCAGAAAGATACAATTCATAAAACTACTAATAAACGGTCATTCATTAGATTGGTGCAACACAATAAAATGGTGGCAAATAAAACCCCTAAACTGGGTTTGTTAACTCTTTTGCAAAACACATGTTCATGCCAGGGATTCCCCTGGAATGTTAACAATGTAATCTGTTAGACGCCACAATATCCTTCCCAGACCTTCCAATAATGTCCCATGACATTAGTGTATTTCTTTTTAATTAAAGTAAATGCAAACAGATTTGGTCTTGATAATGTGGCAGAAGAGTTGATACGTTTCAATGAACAAAACAGTTCCATTTTAGCAGCTGTTTCGTACTCTGCTTGGTACAAGGGATTAAACAAAATGGCAAGGTGGGTCGTTTCTTCTTGACGGCAAAGAACTAGAAAATTCTTGGTCTTGGTCTGTACAGAATTGCTGAAGCCCCCAGCTACCTGAGTAGAGAAAGCAGCCCCCGGTGGCAGGTAGGTATTCCCTTCACTGGCTCTACCACGCTGGTATCCTGTCCATCATATACTGTCAGCACAGAGGACTCAGCTCAACTATCCAAATGTTACCAACGACCAGTTTGTCCTGTACACTAGATCAGGTACTGAGTCCACCAACATGCTATAGAACCCCTCGTCAGGCTGCATTTTTGAGAGAAAGCCTGGCTAAGAACAAGGAGAAAAATCTCACCCACACCCTTCTGAGTTTTAGTTCCTGGCGGTTGAGTGTCAGCTGGAGCCAGACCAGGGCAAACCCACATAGTCCTTTCTAGGGCCATCAAAGACAAAGTCAGAGAAGGGCAGGCAGGAGAGACGGGCTGTGCTCTCTTCCTCACCCCCATCTCTTACTTCATGACTCCAATGTATTGACAAGAAAACAGGCGCAGGGAGGTGAACTGACTTATCCAAGATGTCACACAACCGAACAATAACACATCTGGGTCCAGAGCCCTGATATCCTGATGCCCTGAGGTCTGGCATTCCACTAAGTTAGGAGAGGCAAACTATGGAAGAGAACAGAACCAGTGGCAGCCTCGGTAAAGCTGAAGTTTTGAGGATATCATTTTAAATAATCTTTGGAAAATATTCTACAAGGCCCAAGGGAAAGATATTTAAAAAAAAACGGTGTCCTGCATTAGGAATATACTTTTTACGATGGACTATATGACCCTAGAGACCTTAAATATTGGATTTCAGTAGGAGTGGCAGAACAAGAATCAAGCTTTGCCTGGAGCAAAGTTTCATGGTCCTGTCTACAATTTCTCACGATTCCGACAGTTCAACATTCTTTAATAGAAAATAAGAAAGGAAGCCATATAAAAGGTACATGGTCTTATACTTAAAATCAGCATTCTCCGTTGGAGACTCTCTTGTACAGAAATAGAAATGAAAACCCAATTAATTTAGTACTTTTTTGCCTTTTCATTTTGAGTTAGATTAGATATATTAATCTGGTTTTTGTTGGAAAAGAAATGAGGGTTTAAGCTGGAAGACAGCTGTTGTAAAATCTAGGAGAATTTCCAAGGAATAGCTGGGTTGAAGCAATGGTTGTATTTTTTATGCGTATTTAAACAATCTTCATCAGTGTGTTCTGAAATTAGAACAGAGCCTTCAAACTCTTGAAAAGCTCAAGAACACTTATGTCAAAACTGCACATGCCTTTAGCATTCTTTTAGGGAGGAGATCTTTACATGAAGACACAGCCTGTGAATCTAACGGGAAAGAATGCCAGCAATTTCTACCTTGATCCACACTGGTAAACAACAACAGCACAGGATTCTACTGACTTAACCAAAAGGACATGGAATGGGACCAAACCTTCTCTCGTAGCCCTCGTCTCTGGCTGGTACATTCACTTATTCACAACTATTAATGGAGTGCTTACTATGCATGAGGTACTGTCCCAGTGCTGGGATATGGCAGTGGACTAGACAGGCGCGGTCCCTGGCTTTCCTGGAGCTTAGTACCAATGGAAGAAGCCAATGAGATAACCTTTAGATGGCGGCGAGGGCGACAAAGAAATTAACACAGGTTATGTGACAGTTATCGGCAGGGCCTGGCTTTTTCAGCTAGGGTAGTCAGGCAGGGTCTGTCTGGAAAGCGACCATTAAGACAAGGAGACAACCATGGACAAGCTGGGAAGGAGCCTTCCTGGAAGTGCACAGGATCAGAAAGACAGCCCAGTGTGGCAGCCACCCAGAGAGCAAGAGGAGAGGAGGAGATTCGAGGGCCAGGCAGAGGCCAGATGGCCATGGCCTTGGAGACCGTGTTAAAGTGCTTGGATTCAACTATACTTGAGGGAGGCTGCCGGAGGGGTTGATGTGGGGAGCGGCGCTGCGGGTAGAGGGTCATCAGAGATGCTATGTGCTTTGGAAAGCGCCCTCTGACCTCTCTGAGTAGCCACCTGAACTGTCCTGAACAAAGAGGAAAGCTATTCTCTAAAACACCAGCAGTCTGCACATGTCACATGCTTCATTCAATCGTTCTGGTACCTAAATCCCCCAATCCCTTTTTCTTTTGTCAAGCTGGATGGGGGATACACTATGCCGTATGTCTCCTCCACGGGAGGCCAAGCAGGGTGGTGAGAAACTCCGAGGAGCAGAGGTGTGGCTGTTAGGGAGGCTCGGGTCTCCCAGAAATAGCCAGGAGATGAATGCCATTGCCAACCGTGTTTGGAGGCCATACCATGTGCCAAAGAGCAGCTGTCCTCCAGAGTCTGAGGATGGGAGGAGGGAAACTCATAAATAACACCCCTGGAGACTTGACACTAAAAGTCTAACATGCAGGAGGATGCGTGTTGTTTAAACTATGCTGATTTCCTGAACAGTTGAAAGCCCTCCCAAAATTAGTTCATCTCACAATCCGTTTTCATCTCTATTAACTCCCATCTGTGGACACCTAGAGACCTGTTCCTGACAAGCTCTTTAAGGTGGCTAAGTGTGCAACATTATCTCTAATAGCATTTCTCAAATCTGGCCCTTCATTGCACTAATAAGGCAGGCCAGCCACGGTGGGGAACGCAAGCTTGACAACTAACACCATTCTCCCCGTGCATGCCCCGCAATGTTCAATAAATGGGCGTTGAATGGAATGCGCTTTTTAACAGCCTCCATCAATGGACCCACTGATCAGAAAGCAGGGGATGATCATCACTGAAAGCACAGTAAGAAGGAAAAGGAAACCAGCTTCACGTGATTTCAGAGGTTGTCTTTAGGTAGGTGGAGGAGTCCCAGCACATTAAAGAGAATGCAACTCCACCCTGGATCGAGAGGCCTGACCAACATCACATACCTAGCTGGCAGTAGGGCAGGGACCCACGTACCAGCTTCCTGACCGCTAGCCCCGTGCTCTTCCTGCAGCCACGGAGGAAGCAGAAAACCAGAATGCAAAGAGTTGATAGCTGAGTGAGTACGGGTTGGAGGGCGTGAGGTGAATAAATAAGCCTGTAGCCATGTCCCATAACAGACTCAGCAAGGAAACGTGTCCCCCTCCTTAATCCCACTTATGAATGAGGATGGGGGCCTCCTTCTCCACCCCTTTTACTTTTCTTCTGTTGCCCCAAACCTTGCATTTGAGACGCACAAACAGAACTGTTTCATTTCTTCTCTTCTTATCACCTAGGTTTTTCTCTGAAATAATTTAATACTTTTTCCTTAATAGCTATTTTTTTGGTAATCTTTATATACCCAGTTCTGTGTTACACACATTTAAACTTCAGAAAATTCTACGAAGAATGAGCTAGTATTTTCCCCATTCTACAAGGAAGCTACGAGAGGTTACACGAGGCGCCCAAGGTCACAGAGCAAAATAGGTGGAACTGGGATTTGAACGCTGGTTCATCAGATACTAAGGTTTTCATCTCTTATCCACAATCCTAAACTCCCTTGAGAGACAGACATCAAAGACATAGTTCTGACACCCACCCAGACATGAGCACAGTAACAGTAAAGTCCCCTGCCCTGTCTCTAACTTCTTAAAAAACCTGTACCTTCCCCAAGCCTCACTGGGAGAATGAAGTCATTTCACAATGTATACCTATATCATAACATCACATGATGCACCTTATGTACATACACCTTTTGTTTGTCAAAAATAAATAAATAAAAAAAGATTGCATAGCTTTATTGATAAAGATAAAAAAAGTAAAAGAGAACAGAACAGAAAACAAATCTTGATTCAGAAAAGCAGCCACATATATTTCTAAAACCATCTATTTCTATGCAGTGGTTAAAGATAACGTGAATTTACTTGGGCTCCTTAGTATCTGTAAGCTCGATCCACGGTTACTTTCAATGTGTGAGTTAGACTTCAGAGCTGAACCCCAATTTCAAATGGTTAAAAATCTGAGACTTGAATTTCCAGGCATCACAGTTTTAAGAATCAATTGAAACAGGTCTCTCTCACTTCTCGCCTTTATTTAGTATTTTAGTTGGCCCACTGAGGATACTTTCTTCTATTAAACGGACCCTACTGAATTTTGACCAAAGGGAACATAACAGGTCCAATCGCTGTGAAAACAATCTAGCCAATGGACTGAGGAATAAAATAAAACTTATAGAAAGTTATCAAAATTCTTCTACTACCGTCAAATGTTTCCCCCAGACAATTCACAACTCTGGCCACCGTTAATTAGTTCAATACTTCCTTCCTGAAGTGCTGAAGGACCTTGAATTTGGCAAAACCCAAATCCATTTTCTAGGGCCTTAGCTCTCCCTTGTGTATAAAAACGGAAATGCAGCTTGCTAGCCATTTTGCCCCAGTAAATCTGATGACCCAGGTTGAAGAGCTAAAAAACGCCATTTGCTAAAAGAAAATGAATTTTTATGTCTTTTAACAAAAAGCAAGGAAAGATGATACAAAGTGACAAAGCAAAATACTAAAGGTATCATGCACATTATACTTTGGATAAAGGATCCCCCAAAACCTTGCCCGTATAAAATGAGGTCTTTTGGGAGAAAAGGACATCTCGAAGAATCACTGATGCTCTCAGCTGTGATTATGGCTAGGCGATTCCAGCCCCTGTCTGGTTTCAGGCTGGATCATATCGTACTTAATCCAGCCCAAACAGAGGAGACTTTATCCTGTTTCAAAGATTTCTAGAGAGAGAAAAATCCTCTTCGTATAGATGAGGAAATATTTTGTTATTTCTCATTGTGCATTTCAACAGAATTTCAAATATTTTGTTTGAAATCCCAACTTCTTTAGAGTTTCTTGGTACTCTTCCCAGTTCTTTGTGACTACCTTTCCTTGGATTTCTCTGCCTTTTTCCCACGTAGGTTTTAGCACAGGCTGGTGGTAGTGGAAAGCTGACTACGGGACCTCATCCTGTATTTCCAACCTGGTGTTACGTAGCTTTTCAAGACATACAGGTAAACTCCTGTGTGTTACTCCTGTTACATGTTACTTTACCGATTCCCTCTATTATTATATGGTTCAGGAGTCTCTTACTCTGTTCTCTCCACTTTGAGCTGTGGGAAGGGGAAACCCCCAAAATCCTTCTAGGGGTCAGTAGACCTAACTATGGAGATGTCATTCAGGCACCGAAACTGTGGGAAACTCAGGCTCTTATCTGGTGACAGACTGGTTGAAGGGAAAAATGATGTTCTGTGCTGCCTTTCCTCAAGGTCCCTCTGGAAATCCTGGGGCTTCTAAAACTAGCTGTGTCTATCATGAGATTTAAAGATCTGAGTCTTCCCCCCATCATTTACATAACACGGTTTGGGACCCAACAGTACAGAGCACTGTAGAAACAGAGCTTATACCATCACCAGGGGCTTATAGAGTACACCAAAAGAAGCACCCTCACACTCATACATAAGGACCGCAGTGAGAGACACCAGCAAACAAGAACCTTTCCAAATTACAGTTCTGAGACATCAGATCGACTGTGAAACAAAAGCATATTCCAAAGTTTGTTCCCTCCATCAGGCTGGCAGTTAAATATTGTACAGAGCACATAATTTAGATTGCATTCCAATTATCTTCAAGTGCTGAAGGGCACGAATCAATCACTTGGCAATTAAATTCTGGGATGTCACTAAATGTTTAGGAAGGGAAGGATTCTGAAGTTGGCAGAAGGACAAAAGGAACAGGAAGAACAGAAAAACCAGGCATTCCGGAATTCACCCTCCCACCGTTTAGTCTTACAGACACCCCAATTTTACAGAGCTCCTGCCTCAACCATGATTACAATACTAGCAACATCACAGCCCGTGCACACCTGGCTGAAGTTAAACCAAAAACACCTGACCCCTTGGGCTCATCAGACGTCTGCCAATTTAGCTCTACTAATGCTTGCCCTCACATATAAATAAAGATGTTTTTCCAAGAAATTATCAACGTGAGCCAATTACTGGTTATGTGCAAATGCACACACACACAGAGACACACACACACACAATACGTAAAAGAGCACTATTATCACCTTGGGTACCCCATGGGAAAGCTATAAAATGGTAATGGACATAAATAATTTTTTTTTTTTTTTGCGGTACACGGGCCTCTCACTGTTGCGGCCCCTCCCGCCGCGGAGCACAGGCTCCGGACGCGCAGGCTCAGCGGCCATGGCTCACGGGCCCAGCCGCTCCGCGGCATGTGGGACCTTCCCGGACCGGGGCACGAACCCGTGTCCCCTGCATCGGCAGGCGGACTCTCAACCACTGCGCCACCAGGGAAGCCCGGACAGAAATACCTGTAAAACCACCATTAGTATTCTCTTCCACACTTTCTAAAGGGACCATTCCCTGTTCAGGGGAGCCACCTATTGCCTTGAGGAGGATGACGATAACGTGGTAAGCAAAGACGACGAAAAAGACAAAATGACACCACTGACTTCCAAAAGAGGATTTGCGAGTCTACCATCAGACAGCAGTCTAAATCAGGCTTCCTTGATGGAGAGGAGTTCCCTCAATTCCAAAGGCTCCTTGTAATCAGGAGCTAAGCCAGGTGGGCAGGGATCCCCAGAACTGCTCTAGAAGCCACAGTGAAGAGCACCATGGCCGGGCCACGGGTGTATGGGGCGTTGCTGTAAGACAGGAAGGCAAGATAGAGAGCCTTCTGCCCTGGGAGAAAGGGAGCTGAGAGGAAGAGCGGCATTGCTGCGGGCAGTATTTGTAAGCCATCGAGCCAGCCCCTCCCATGCGGACGAGAGCCCAGGAATAACTCTACACACTGAAGCTCAGTGGAGCTTCCTGGTTGGTGAGCACACTGATGTGCCCGGGGGGATGCCCCCCGATTCCATGAGGAGACGGCAGGGAAACTGTGTCCCCTCCCAGAGATCCTCCTACGTCCCTCTTCATTTGGCTGGTCCTCCTGATTTGTATCTTTCAAAATAAAACTGTAACCACCAGTAGTGCTTTCCTGACCCTGTGATTCATTGTAGCAAATTACTGAACCTGAGGGGTTCATGAGAACCCCTGAACTTAGAGCCCGTCAGTCAGCAGTGCAGGTGGCGCAGGGACGCCCAAAGTGTGGCTGGCATCGGAAGTGAGCCCGGTCTTGTTGGGGAAACTGAGCCCTTTAACTTGTGGGGTCTAACTCTGGGTAGTTCGTGCCAGGACTGAATTGCAGTACGCCTAGCTGGGGCTGACATGAATACTCACCCTGCAGGCTCCGAGCCTGGTATATTTGGGGGGGTTGGCGCAGGGAGCAAGAGGTATGAGGCTACAGAAGTATCCGGGGGCACATTTACTGTGAAGGCATTAATGAAGCGTGAGCTTTAGGACTCCCGAGGCTCTGGGAGGGTCCCTCACTGTGCATTCATGTGGTCAGATACTTTGACAGAACTTGTAAACGTAAGACGTTTCTGTATTGCTTGTTTTAAAGACCTCCCTGACCCATCCAACCATCAGATTCTAGAGGCTTCAGGCCTGACAAGCCCCTGGTGGTGAGGCAGCGATTTTTGCAAAAAGGGGCTGAACTCTCTTGCCTGTTCTAGCACAGTGGGTAGAAAGCAACCAAGAGTCTGAAGATTCCCAACGAGGGCACAAAAGAGCTGAGAGCACTACAAGACCAGAGAGGCTGACAGTCTTCATGGGACTTCAGACCGCAGGAAAGCTGACCACTAGAGACTCGGGCCGGAACCCCAGACCTTAACAGCACGTGTCATCAAAGACGCCAAAAGAATAAGGTGGGACCAGCTGCACGTCAAGACCTCCAGGGACAGAACAGACCAGTAGTCCTGCGTTGAGCCCAGCAGAGATCCACAGGACAGGATGCCTGCCCCAATGCCATGATGAAACCCTAGCTTCTCCGTCTATCCAGATGCCACCTTGGGGAGGAAGATGGGAAGGAGCTCTGAGGAGAGGAGAGAAGAAGCGCATACAGGGCATGGATGTTGAACTGACTATTCCCAAAAGATGAAGTTCACCAAAGAAATTTAGGTTTCCTCAATGGAAACTGAGATTCCAAAACAATTTTTAAAAACTTAAACAAACAAACAAACTGAGCTGTGTTTGAAACTGTGATCCTCTTCATTTAAAATAACATGAATACAGAACAATTTTTTTAAGTCTTCCAACTAAACAGATTGTCTAAAGGACACTGTGGGAATTTTTAGCATACTATGATTATATAATAAAACCTGTTTGTGATGAAACCATAATACAATTTTCACAGAAAGTGGCCACAGCACTTCAATTCAACCTAAGTGTTCTGAGGCGGCGACTGCAGCCTCATCACCAAAATCTTACCTTCCTGGGCTCACAGACAGACCACATCTCCCACTCCCCCTTACAGCTAATGTGGCCACATGCCCGAGTTCTAGCCAATGGGATGCGAGCGGAAGCGACAGAGATCCAGGCAGGCCTGGTCCTTAGAACTCAACACGCACCACTCCATGCTGCGCTCCCCGCTTCCAGCTCACAGGGACAGGGATGACTAAGCTGGAAAGAGACTCTTCAGCCTGGATCCCTGAACGGCCACGCGGAGAACAGTTGCCCCCGCCAACCACAAACACCCACCTTGGGCTTCTATGTGCGAAACAAAATTCAACTTTTTTGGACAGGCCCACAAATAGGGCATGTTTAGGTCCATCTGTTGCAGAAGTGAACGTTACCCGAGGCTATACTCTTATACATCAATCCAGGGCTATTTCAATCTGGCAATCCATGGGCCCTGACTATTTGCACACAGAAGTCCTAACAAGATCCAGCGTGTCAACAAATCAGGAAAGCAAGTATGTCGGCAACTACCAAGAATACTAGGAAGTTGGATTTGAGCCGTGACAGAAGAACAGGCCAAGAAATTCAAGAGCCCGGGGGAAATGCAATTAGTATCTACTTGTGAAGGCATCACAGAAGTGGTAGCATTTGAGCTGGGCCCTGAAGGATGAGGCAAGTTCCAAAGAAAGAGGAGAGGAGGGGAGTTCATTCGAACTGCAAATGAGTCCTCGAACGTTTCATCCGGTGGGAGGTGATGCTAAAGACAGACAAAATATTGTTCTGTTCACCCCAGGGAACAGGATGAGAACCAGCGAGGAGCAGCTACCAGGAAAGAGGATATTCGTTCACAGGGAGGAAGAACTAACAGCTGGGGCTGAGCATGGAGGGGGCAAAATGCAGACGAAATGCAGAGTGTCTCCTCTACTGATGGCCAGCCTCTTGGTGGGGGCGCTGCAGAGAATGTGATCTAAGCACGGGGTGCGGAGCTGTCCCATTCAGCTGCCTCCAGCTCTGGGGTTCTATGGGTCTGCGATGCCTCTACCACGCCATCTTGGTACAACATTGCCAGGAGAAAGGAGAGTTACTGCAGCCCTGCTACAGCATTTCTCACGCAACAGTCTGGGCCAACCTCCCTTTCAAGGCTGCGTTGCCTAGGTTCGCCCACTGTGTTCAATCATCGGCCGGTGGAGACGATCTCTGCACGTCCAGGCCCATGAGAAACCCTTGAATAAAATTTTATTACCACAAAAAGCATAACAGGCTAGTATTAAACAGGATTTCTGCTGGTGAACAAGAAAGAAAACGACTGCAAGCATCTGTTTTGAAGGCTAAGGCCAGGAGGCATTCTGCATTAATTGCATGGCCTGGTTAACAGCAAGTTACCAGCTCACACCAAACAGGGACGCACATTCCCCGGAAGATTGGATTACAAAAAGCTGTATTACAATAAAGCTGTACTGAGAACAGTTTCGTCCTTCTTGGGTGACCTGGTATCTTGCAAGGCACCTTAAGGTGAAAACTATGAACATCAATTTCATGGTGTAGTTTTGTAAAACAAACTAGTTTTCCATTTTTAGACGTGCACATTATAGACAAAAAGATGTGAATCCAGTGAAGAAACACCACCTAGAAAAAAAAAGGAAGTCTACTAGATACACAGATACTATCCTAACATTATTGGTAAATTAGAAACTTTCCACTTTCCTCTTCTAAGGTTATCGTTTCATCTTCACAAGCATTCATTGAGTTTCTACTGTGTGTTAGCATGGTGCTAATCATCAGTGATATAAACTGAATGAAGAAGAGAAAAAATGAGGTATTCTAACCGTGAAAACTTCCTAAGATTCATAACGTTATTTTTTGAAGAGCATTTGCCACTGATTATTGAAAAAATGATAAATTCAGCTACCTTCTTGCCTGATAAACGAGATTATTTTGCTTGTAGTGTCTAGAGGTTATACATATATAAAGACTGACTTTAAAATGTTGGCCTAGATTGTCGTCTCATCTCCTGTAATATTCCAGGTATTCAAATTACTGCTTACATAAAAGAGAAAGGGAAAAGAATTTTCCCAAGCTCATAAATGAATATTAAAGTAAACCTCTTCCCATTATAGAATGGATCTTAATTATACAACTACAACCTCACAACAGTGAAACAAAAGAAATCCATAAAACCATATTCTGAGGCCACTGGAATATTTGGACGCGACAGTACGACGGTCACACAAAAGTTACATTTCATATGCCATTGCTCAACCGTAAGTATGAGCAATGCTTTCTTAGTCTCTTTCTTTTCAGGATACGACAGGCTTTTCGAAATTTAGGTCATGCCTCTCTCATCATACAACATCCTGAATAAGTCACATCTCAAATGGTGCCAAGACCTGTCCGCCTTTGATATCCAATCTTACAATACTTCCCCCATCGCTTTTTGACCCACCTACCTACTTACAGCCCGGGTCCTAAAATCCATGTTTTACAAAGCTTGCGAACTATATTCCCTTTCAATAAAATGAAGAACTCACAAAAACAGCTTCTATTTTGTTTGGTTTTCACCGAACCACCCTTATTATTTCCAGCACGCATTTACCGGCGCTGCCTGGAGCGCACATCCCTGATCGTTCTATCTTGGTACTAAGTCTGCTCCCAATAACAGAAATTACGGCTAAACCTTCAAAGGGAAGATTCACACTGGCCTCAGCCTCACACACGTGGCTCCTGGGAGCATTTTGATATTTCTGTGCTCGAACATTAGGAGATAACATTCCTCAGTCAAAATGAGAAACTGACATTTTCCAAAGCAGAGAAAACAAAAAACAAAACCCCCAAAGTACAGAATACTGTTTCCAAGTGTCAGTGACCCGAGCCCCAGGCCCTAGTCTGCGCTGGCGACGGTCAGGTCAGATTGAGCTGACATCGAGCCCCCACATGCATCAGCGCTCACTGATTCTGTTATTTCTAGTCAGCCGTGTGATCCTGCGGAATCACCTAACCTCTCGGGGCCTCAACTGCTTCGTCTATAAAACCAAGAGAGTACAAAGGCACCTTCCAGCGCTAACGTTCTTCGGGTCTAGGAAATAACGTGGGTAGAAGAGGCCGCTGTCCTGAACGCTCTCTCTGCGAGACTTGCAAAAGTGAAACTCCGATTAAAGACCATGAAATGAGGGGGGACAATTAACAAGTCCTCTAAGGCCCTCTTCCACATTTTGATTCTAACTCCGAGAGAGTGAGGCATGACCAGGCGATCGGTCATAAAACATTAGTGGGTCTCATAGCTCTCATAACCCTGTGTTTCCAAAGGCCAATTCTGCCCTTGCAAAACAATTCTTCATTATCTTCCAAGGCCCTGCCGTGAAATGTAGAATGACTCCACTGCAAGAGCAGAATGACTTTATCTATGTTCAAGAGGCCCTTCCCCTTCTATGGGCAACTGGTCCCTCTCAGACAGTTCCAGCCTCAGGCCCCTGATTTCTCTGAGCCAACAACACTCCACGTAGCAAGAATTCGAGAAAGCCACACCTACCCTCAGCCACTGCTTCTCTGTGAGGGCGTCGCTGTAGTCCACGTCCCGGCGCTGGCGAGACCCCCTCCCGAAGATCTTCTCCTCCTCTTCTTCACACGTCAGCCGTTCCACCTCGGCGTCATCTTTAATAATCCAGGAGGGCAGCTCATCTTCCTCCATCAGGCGGGGCTTGCGTTTTGGGTTCCGGGCATCCTCCCTCCGCCGGTCCATGTCCATGCGCTGGAGGGATGAACAGAAGTGTCACCAAAGGGAAAGGGGATTCGGTACGGTGTAGACTTGCAGCACATAAGTCTTCACAAGTCACCTCCTATGGCTGCAGGGTCCCTTCAGCTTCTCCCACGGAGCCTCTGTATCCTGGCTGACTTGTTCTAGCTCATCCCCAAGGCCCAAATCTCTTCCCTTCCCCTGTACCCATCTTTGAAATTTACTTATGCACTTAAAAAAATACTCTTTAAAAAATTCCTTTTCTTAGTCTATGTGGGTGCAAAAGCTTCCCCTTAAGTAATAGTGAGAAAATTCAAATTGGGGATGTATTTTACAAATGATTACAGCAGGGCTTCCCTGGGGGCACAGGGGTTGAGAGTCCGCCTGCCGATGCAGGGGACACAGGTTCGTGCCCCGGTCCGGGAAGATCCCACATGCCGCGGAGCGGCTGGGCCCGTGAGCCATGGCCGCTGAGCCTGCGCGTCCGGAGCCTGTGCTCCACAACGGGAGAGGCCACAACAGTGAGAGGCCCGCGTACAGCAAAAATAAATAAATAAAAAATAATAAAAATGATTACAGCATAAATTGATAGAACATTGTAAATAAACTATACCACAATAAAAATAAAAATGAGTTTAAAAAAATGAGCTCTGGTGATACAACTCATTGCTGCACTGGTATAGAAGTATTCTTCAAGCATATAAAGGGGAAAGTTCATTAAGAAAATTTCCTTTCCCTCAATAGGGTTCATGCTTTTAATTAAAGAGCCAGGAAAAAAAAAAATCAGCCACCCAGCGTCACTATAAAATAGCCACCCTTGGTTGGACTCAGACATGTGGGCACATAACTGGTTTATTAATCAGTTGGCCATGAATGCATTGAATTTTTAGTGCACCCTGGGCTCTGGGAGAGGAATGTCCCTCAATTCTTTAGCTTTCAAAAAGCTTAGCTCTTATGAAAATATCATGCCACAGTGACAGACCTCAAAGGTAATCTCATCTCAACTGATATAAGTGAAATGGCTTCCTTTCAACAGCCTTCAAAATGCCTATTTCCCCACCTCCTGCTTTCTTTTTTTAAAATCCAGTGTGCTAGTAAATAAATTAAGTGCCACATACTTGCCTTTAACCTATAACTAAACAATTTGATGGTTAAAGAAAAACAAATAAAACCTCCACTGAATTGTTATATACGTTCGTTATATGTATCTATCACTGGCTAGACCATTTCTACAAGCGAACAGACCATTAACCATTAAATGATTTACCTTTTCCCTCTTTCTTCCTTCAGTTCTACCGTACTGAAACAGGGATTCAACATTAATTTTTTCTTAAGAGCTGAGAGTGGTAACAAAATGTAAATGAAATTTCTATTTAAATCCAAATTCGACCTCTAGAATCTATTTAAAGTTCAAAGTTACTTAAACTATGCTTCAACATTTTTGGAAATCATTGTATTCCCAAGATGGGGTAGGCTTGGAGCATGGTGGAGTCCTATTGGTAGATAAATGTGGCCGTTCTGTTCTGTCATATGCTATAGTTAGCTGGAGAGGCTGCTCTTAATCCTGCCTTCCAATGCTCTGGATTCAGAAATGGGATCCACAAAACCTTCATAATTAGCACACAGAGGATGCCTTGTTAACAGCACAATCTAAAGAGGGGCTTCTCACGGTAATCTCCTAATAGTTACTAGATAGTTATCAAGAAAAATCATTTTTTGGTTACGGCACTACACAGAGATGATAAAATACTGCCACTTCAATTTTTGGTTATACGATTACCATTTCCTATACCGAGGACTTGTAAAATGACTTATGCCATGCATTAGTCCACAACTGAGAAAATAAATCTCTTCTAATACAAAAGAAAATAAATTGCACTTGCTTTTTGTTTTTTCTTTTAGGAAAGACCCCCCAAAATATTTCTGATGCAATTTTTAATAAGCTTAAAGTTCTCAGGATTGTATCTCTTCCCAGAGATTTCCGCTTGCAGAAGACCAGTACAAACTTTGAAGTTGATATTCAACTAAGCGTAATTAATTATTCAGATACGACATGAATATGTTTGTTTTAAGACCCAATAACCTTATGCTAACAAGTACAATTACTTTTAAAAGTACTTGTTGCCTTTGGAGGGAGCAGGGCAGCTTGAAAGCTTCATGTTTGTATGTTAGCAAAATGTTTCAGATATGTATCTTGACCTGTCAAAGATCTCTTTTAGGTAGAATTCACAGGTAATCAGTATAAGAGATAACTTTCGAAGTCACATTTTTTAAAAGGAGAAAACAAGAAAAATGTTCGAAAGAAAGGTTTTATTTTAAAGAGACTATCTGCTTCATGTGTGTTATTTAACTACAGTGCCTATGATATAAAATCAAATAATACGTCTGTATTAATTTTATATAGGGAGCTAACTTTTTGTTTTTGTAACAGTGGATAAAGAGTTTAAATATTCCAACTCCAAATCTAGCTCACATTCCATTCTTGTTTCTCACTACAGTTTTTAATCTGACTGAACTGGCAAGGATTCAATTTCATTTCCTGCCCCCTGGTGGAGGTGCTAATGAATAGTGAATTGGCCAAAGGCAGCAGGCTGATGAGAAGATTTTAAAAAACCAACACAAAGCAAACCAAACCAAAGTGAACTGAAAATCTGTATTATCCAGAAATGAGAAGCCAACCTTTAAGAAACAAGCACAACATTCACAAAATCAAAACGCCTACAGAGAAGTATATTCCCTAACCAGCTTCACCTGTTCCAAGCCTGATATTCCCAAATTAAAAGAAGACGGTGCCTTGGCCAGACATCCAATTTTTTTTTTCCCTGAGGCTTTCAATTTCTACAGATACCCAGCCGGAAAGGCAGAAAAGAGAAGTACTCTTTTTCTCTTATTTCAGGACTGCTGATGGAAATCTCCATCTCTGGGCCTAATCTAATTTGTATAATGGCAGACAGCTTATCCTTTCCAAGGGCCTCGAGAGTATCTGAGGCTACAGCAGTGCTGAATTATTGCCAATCAGTGATCAGCCAGGGAAGCTGAGGGCCTCTTGCCTCGGTGTTCCCTCGTCATCTACATTTTAATAAGTTCCTCAAAAAGAGAAAAGATGTCTATTTCCTACGTGTATCTCTAATCTCCCCAAACAGAGAATAATCTATAAAGGTGGTGATTGGCAGTATGAGTTAAGAAATTTAGGTTTTATGAACACCCTATGTTGAACATGCTGGTAAAGTCGTTTTTCTGTTATTTCTCTTCAAAATGGCCTTAGCTGGGTAGGATGGTTCATTTAGGAGGGGGAAAAAAGTGCACATCCCAGGGTAGGACTTATTCCCCTGGCTACCTAAAAGTTTCCAGAGAAAGAATTAAATGTCCTTTATCTTGAATCACTGTGTGTGAGCACAATCATTGTTCCCAAAGTCACAAAACCACAAAAATAACGTCAGCCTCCATGCAGCTGGGGTTCCCTTCTCAGACTGCCTAGGCTAAAGAGGTGGAAAATGCAAACCCTGTGGGTCCTATCTGGCCCAGGGTCGTATTTTGTTTGGCTTGAAGTGTTAAATACTAATAAAAAACTGAATTTAGTTGCAAACATTTTGAAGTCCGGAGACTGAATATAAAAACCTCACTTTCTAGCTTCTCTTGAAAATTTGGAATTTCTGGCTACATGGGGCTTGCAGCTCTGTCCCCCCGAGAAAAAGCAACTCCCATTCACCGTTCACCACCATCCCCTCACCCCTGTCCACTTGCTTCACTTGTGCAAATCACTTGTCTGAGACCTGGGGGCTTCAAATTTGGGACCTCTGATTTGGGGGTTCCTCAGCGTTCGACCACCAGAGTTACAGTTCACATTTATTTACTCACTCCACGGTCAGGCTAAATGTTAGAAAGGTCAAAACGACTGAAGGTATTGGGGGGGAGCCTTGCAACTTTATACATCCTGACCTCCTCACAAGGCCCGAAATTTTGCAAATGCCACCATTCGTTCAACAAATATTTATTAAGCAACTACTACGTGCCAGAAACTGTTCTGAGTGTTGTGCATACAGAGATAAATAAATAGCTATAGCAAATGCCTTAAGAACACAGTCAAATGTGACTTCTGAGGGCCTCCCTCACCAGCCAAGGGGGTTGCTCCCTTCCCTACTGACCTTGAGGCAGGCCACACACATAATCAAATTCGGGTTTCAGCAAAATGGCAGATGACTACGTATGTTGGAACGTCAAGGTTGAAACCATGGATGTTAAATGGTCAAATGGCAAGGTTCTTTTGCATCTGCTTTGTACCGGTGAAATGCAACCAGTTTTGATCTTTAAGTGAAGTCTACACCTTGATGCACATCTGGAAGGTTGCTTAAGCAGACTCTCTTCAACAATAACAAGAGGCAGGACTACGTCATTTTAGTCGCTCTCCGCCCCCTGCTGCGCCCCCAGGGCGCATATTTGTTTTCATTGCTAAGGAGACAGCTAGGGAATAGCTGTGAACTCCACCTAGAGGAGCAGGGCAGGTTTCCTGAAGGATGCTGGCCAGGATCAGAAATGAGCTGGAAGTGGGGGGGGCGTGTCTGTGGTAGACCACATGGCCTGTCCTGAGGACGCAGCTGCTGCGACGCCGTAGCCAAACGCTTCCATAGAGAGATGTGGGCCTGGTATTACTGCCCATGTTCAGTTTTCACGAGAAGCCAGAAATCAGGATTCTTTTTGCGTTGGCAACGGATTCGAACTTTTTAAAAAAGATATGGCATGGGCCAAACAAAATATGTCTGCAGGCTAAAGCCAGGCAATTTGCAGGCTCTGAACTGAAGGAAAGGCCCCGGCTTCACAAATGAAATTTGGCCAGGGCACACAGGCCCCAGACATCTTGTGTTTAACAGAAAAGGAGGGAGAGGAATGAGGCATTTGTTTCCATGATTTTCTGTAACGTTACCATAAAAAGATCAAATTCCTCCTCTCGTCGAGCGATCATTTGGTTCAGAGTCTCATCGTCGGGTACTTCATCTTCTTCCTGGGGTTAAGACCAGAACAGAACAATTTAACAGGCTTCCGGAGAGAGGCTGGACAATTGGGCTGAGGTACTGATAAGTAAGGTGAATCAGTCCTCCAGATCAGTGGGACCCCATTTCTCAAGCCAGAAAGAAAACAGAAGGGTCACTGGGTATAGTATACTTGCCATTATTATTTTGCAAGCGATTCAAACCATCTTCCCAGAGCAACATCTGTTTAGGGAGGAAAGGTGGTGCACTCTCTAAGACATACTGGTTCTCTCGGGGCAGGGGTGTATCTTGATTCCCTTACTTTTAGAACAAGTTAGAACAAGTTATGTCTCCCCGCCTCAATGACCTCATCTGTAAACTGGGCATGACATTTCCTTCACAGAGAAGATGTAGGATTTAAATAAGGAAATCCCCATGAGAAAGGGCCTAATATTAATTCTTTTAATTCTTTACCTTATCCCCAACATAAATGCTTATTTTCAAAGCTTTACAAAGGACATGAGTATGTGAAACTTAGTGGCAAGGCACCAAGCAAGACCATAAAAATCATACACATATGTGTGTGTGTGTGTGTGTGTCGAATACACAGCCTTTAAAATACGTTTAATATGTATTTCGGTGGGCACTGTTACGCTCATGTTAGAGCTGTGGATACGACAACTCAAAAGGTAGCAATAACAAAACCTCCACAAAACTCTTCTTAATGAAAATCATTTAAATGAGGTAGAGAAAGCAACTACCTAAGGCCTCACATTTTCATTTGACAGTATGTTAGACCAAGGCACCTTATGGCTCTGAAAATTCCTCAGAAACCAACAGTTCTCAAATTTTTTAGAAATGTTATGCTATGATTTTCACACTTTAAAAAAAAGATTCTAAAAGTTGGGCAGATACTACAGAACTCACCGCCCAAAATTATTTTTATCGTATGTCGAGTGAGCTTGTTAGAAATCAAATGGGGCGTTTCAATGTATCAGCAGAGGGACGAAAGGGAAACCCAGAACTTCAAACATCCAATTTCCCAAATCCTACGTTCAAAACAAGGCAACCTGTTCTAGAAAGAGGACGGGTGGCCTAGCAGCTTAAATGAGATGACTCTGCCTGTTCTCAAGATAATGTCTTGCGCACCGTGTCAGAAATGAATGCAATTCAATCAAGTGAAAACTGATGACTCAAGATAAGAATTACTTGTGAAAAACTTGCTATGCTAGTTCATCTCTAGATGGAAGGCAATCTGTCCAAACACATTATTACATTTCATCTGACAATGAAATAGACTAGCTGGGAGTGGACTGAGACTTTAAGGTACAAAGAATTCAGTTAATGTATCCACTGGGGAAAAGATGTCCTGCTTCTGCCCACCCTATTCCTAGGGCCACGTTATCCCCTCATCACCTATACAGTGTCGGGTTGGACTTCCCCCAAGCCCAAGATGAAAAGATGCTCTTGTAAACTGGCAAGAAGCCTGTCTACAGTGGCCTGGCCTTCACAGAGAACAAGTGGGCAATAAATCTTCCTGGGTTCCTTGTGCCCGAGTGTTCCATGGTCCGTCAACCATGGTGATGCTGCCTCCGATATTCAGGACCAGAGCCCTTGACTGCAGGCTATCAGTGTCCCCAAACATTTTCATCTCAGGACGCATGCCATCCAGAAAATGATAACATCTGTCTGACACACGGAGAGCCTGGAAGGGGTGTGGAGCCCCAGCCAGGCTGCTCACCGTTAGAAGCCACCGGCGCCGGATTGCACTGCAGGCCCCACCTGGTGGCCTGCAAGGTTAGCAGACATTCCGTCCTGTCCAAAATGTCCATAAGACATTCGGTTCACGCCGAAAGTTTCTTGAAATTTGGTCCCATCCAAAACATCCATGAGTATATTTGGTCCCTGACAAGTGGTTTTGGATAGGATCAAATATCGAGGACCCTTTGGTCCGGACCAAATGTCCTGCAGGGGCCCTCAGGACTGGGAGGGATCAACATCTCCCTGAGGCTTAGGAAGGTTGGAAAGCTCCAGGCAACCCTACACTCCCCCTAAACCAGGCTGGGGACTATCTTCACAAGGCCTACACAAAACAGAAAGCAAAAACATCAGGGAGACTCCTGGCTGGGTATCAGCTCTGCCCACACCTGCTTTGTGACAGTATATATCACTCACCCTAGTATTTCATTTTTAAAATTTCCATGTGTGTAAATACCAACCAAAAAAATCACCTGAAAATCTGATTCTAAATGTGTATCAGCTATTTCAATTTTGAGAATCGAATCTGTATCAAGTATTCAACTTCCAGAATCAGACGTGGTAAACTATTTGAGATCAAAATTTTAAAAACATGCGTGAATGTATGAATGTATGTGCATATGCATTTTTCATCACTTTAGTGAAATCTCATAGATAACTAATCAAACATATAAGACTGACAAGTGAAGAGGTATAACAGAAAAGGGCTCTTCAATCTGCAAAAAGATTCATTTCAGGATGACTTTAAATATCAAGAACTACTTCACATTTCCACTTATTTCAGAAAAAAAAAACTACATGAGATTTTTGAAAGAATTTGGTTTATAATTTATAGAAGATTTCAAAAACATCCTACTTAAGGCAAAATCAAACTACAGTTGACACTTGAACATCTGGGGTTAATCTATGTATATCTTACATGTAAATTGTAAATCGGCTGTCCGATTCCTCTGCACCCATGGAGTCAACCAACTCTGGACCCATGTAGTGCTGTAGTACTTACTACAGAAAAGCATCCACATGAAAGTGGACCCACACAGCTCAAACTGTGTTGTTTAAGGGTCAACTGTATATCTAATGTACGCAATGAAAATAGTATTCCACATGAATAGATAAGATAAACCCATTCTTCCACTTACGAACATGGGCACACCAAACCAAATTTGTCCATCCCAAGCCAATTTTATGGTAAGGACTGGCACTGGTATTTTGTTCAGTTTTCTAGACTACATAAGAACTATGTCTTTTAATCTATTTCAAATCCATCTGGGGATGAAAATTTAGTATAGAATTACTAAGACTGGCAATCTAAAAAAATACAGCTACCCAAAGATCCCCTGAGAGAAACATAATCAATGCACTCTTTGAACAATGTTGGCAAGTAAAAAGAGATTTTTTTTTTAGCCAATAATTTTCTCAGCCGTTGGTCACCTCTTACAGGAGCATTTGGAGTGGAGGTTAAGGTCATTCTTTTCCAGTAAAAGTATGACTCAAAGAGCTAAAAACAGCTTTGAGGGCTTATCCTACAAACACACTGAAGTGCTGTGATCCCTGATAAAAAGGCAATAGAGACAAAGGGCTCTGAAGGATGCAGAAAGAAAAGGCAAGGAGTGACCCTTCCAGCTTTGTGTTGTCTCATCTAGCAATTTTGTTCCTGCAAGTGGCCTCTCTGCGGTTCTGCATCTGGCCTACAGAGGGCAGCACTTACAGTACAATCAAGCATGCAGGCTGCACCTCCCGGCAGAAACCAGGGAAGCATTGGATGGCCAAGCCTTCAGGTCCCTCTAGCAACTGCTTTTTAGACACTCGTTTGGATGTTTCACAGGCTTTTTGTGCTTGGGGTGTAACAAAGCAGCTAATTCATTCATTTTAATTCACCCCAGCCCAAGAAATTCTTTAAAGAACAAAGAGGTTCTTCCCAAGCCTTGCAAGACACAAGATCACTGATTTCACAGACTTGGCTTTCTGGGATACCTCATTTTCCTCTTCGTGCTCCAGTATGGCTTGCAGGAATGCCCTCCGCTCGTGGCTTGAAGACTTCTGATCAAACATGCCTGCCTGGATCACTTTCTGATCCACGTTCAGCTTGTACTTGGCAGCTGCGAGGATCTTTTCCTCCACACTGTTCACGGTGCAGAGTCTCAGCACGCGGACCTCGTTCTGCTGGCCGATGCGGTGAGCGCGGTCTTGTGCCTGCAGGTCCTGTTTGAGAAAACCACGTGTTTGAGGGCCACTGTGCCTGGATTAGCCTAGCAGACAGGTCACCCACCCAAGAGGGAACTATGGAAGCGTTCTTTAACCCACCTTCACTAATGCAAGATTCTGCTTACACTTTCAAAATATACAAGCTACCTTCTTCAGAAAAATTCAAGGTCATTCCTAGTTGAGGGAGACTGGGTTCAAATTAGCCAACTGAAATACACCTCAGGTTTTGAAATCCAGGTCTCAAGATGTGTTTGTGTGTGTGTGTGTGTGTGTGTGTTTAATCTGTCCCTAGGTTCACTATCAGATTTGTCCCTAACTAAAAAAAAAAATTAAATAAATAAAAATAAATTTGGTGTCAGAATTATGACTTGGATATTAACTAAAACTAACCCTAAGTTGCAAGGTTAAAGGAAGGCGTTAAAGGTGATTTTTAAGACATCGCTGAATTATACACACATACATTATACACATAAACACACACTGTTCATACAATGATTACCCATGTAGCAAATTTCCTGGGATCTAATTCCATCAAAGGCTCAATCTTTAGTTCGGGGAATGAAAAGATTGCTAGCGGAGTAGTAAACTGGACAACTTTGGGGGCATAGAAATTTAGCACTATGTATCAAAAGTGTTGAAACTGGGTATGGCCCCTGACTCAGAAATTTCAATTCTTGGGAAGGTATCCTACGGGAATAATCATGGATATGCACAAAGACTTACAGTAAGGATGTACCTCTCAGCATTATATATCATTTATAATGTTTTTTTAAAAAAGCAGAATTAAATAAACATTCAACAATAACAGATTGGTTAAATAAATTACAGTTTTTTACTCTATGTATATACAACGTAGTACATTAACAATTATACTCTCATTTAGAAAACTTAATGATACATCATAAAGCTATAATAACTGAAAACTACAAGTTATATATGAGTATGTACATTATGATCTTATGTGCATACATTTATCTGTACCAAGAAAAGGCAGGAAGGACAAATACCAAGAAGCTAATAATGTTTATATCTGCAGGTATTAAGATTATAGGTGTTATTAAATTTTCTTCATTTTACTTTCATGTGGTTTGGCAATTTTTTTCTGCTTTGAATGTATATTACTCTTATAATAAAAAAATAAGGTTTTAATGAAATCTTTAAATAAAAACCGTCATAAAGCTATGAAGCAGAGTTACCTAATCTTAAGGCTATGCCATAAAAACTTCTTGGTACATCACTTTTGTTAATTCTGGTCCAGGTGATGATCTCTCCAATGCTAATTAGCTGTTTCCATGCGTCCCCCATTAGACCCGTGTACATCTTTAGGGCAAAGGTCTGTCCCCTGCATCCTGCATCCCTGGCACCCTCTTTTGCACAGAGCTGATACCCTGCTACAGCTGTAAGACCATCGTCTTGACCAGATGAGTTTCTTGGTCACCTAGACAGCACAAGGAGACAACAGGCTGAAGTCTGCCCAGGATACCTGTCTTTGCTGCAGGGACCTTTACAATTAAATGACTAATTGGGCAAAAGGTTTTCCTCAGAAGATATTTGAAGAAGTGACTATAAATATGGGAGAGCTGAACCATGAATACAGCTGGGACTCATCCAAATTAGATTATTTTCCAAAGAGGAGAAAGTGAGGTGGGTCATTAAAATCCAAAGTGGGGGGCGGGGGCGGCGTGGAAACCCTAAACGTCATTTTCTGTTGGAGCCCTGAGCTCAGTCATCTCTCTCCACACATCTTCCCCAGAGCGGCTGAGCAGCAGCCACGCTGGCAAGTTCTGTGTCATCAACCTCCTGATTATTTCCTAGAAAAGGGGTCACACACTGCTTCCAGAATGGGCCCAGTGGTAAACAGTCCAGGCTATCTTGGCCAAGAGCAAACACTGAGCGACTGTTCTCACCAAGAGGCTGGTAATCGTTTTTCTTTCTTTTGCAATTTACATTTTTATACTTTTAAATGTGAGAACCATGCTTTGCTTTCAGGTGGTCCAAACTCAGGTTGCGGGCCAGACTCAGCCCTGGGTTGCAGTTTGCTGACCCCTGTCCTAGAAGATGCTGATAACCTACAAAACACTAAGGCACAGGTGGCGGCAGAACATGCCAGGTGAGGAAGTAGAGGGCATGGACCATCTACCAACAGGGCAACAAGTTCTTGAACCCCTGGGTGCTTACAGCAATTAGTTTTTTGCTTTTTTTTTGGTGGTGGTGGCAGCAGTGGTGTTTTTTTGGTATGTTTAAGATGATCTATCTAGGGACTTCCCTGGTGGTCCAGTGGTAAAGAATCTGCCTTCCAATGCAGGGGACGCGGGTTTGATCCTTGATCGGGGAAATAAGATCCCACGTGCCGCGGAGCAACTAAGCCTGCGTACCACAACTACTGAGCTCGTGCGCCTCAACGAGAGAGCCTGCGTGCAGCAAACTACAGAGCCCGCGTGCTCTGGACCCCACGTGCCACAACTAGAGGGAGAAAACCCGCACGCCACAACTAGAAAGAAGCCCGTGGGCCACAACGAAAGATCTCGCATGCCTCAACAAAGGATCCCGCAGGCCGCAACGAAGACCCGACACAGCCAAAATAAACAAACAAACAAGCAAACCCAAAAAACAAGACAAAAAACCTTTAATGTAAGATGATCTATCTATTTGAAAAATAGCAAAAATGACGATTTCTAGGCTGAAAAAGTTTACGCAAGGTAAGCCTGTGGGCCCCTAAGCCAAAAATGGGGGGGAGGTATTACGACGAAGAAAGAAGCGTTGTAATCACTGAATGGATTATTCACCAATTCTGAGGTCTCCGTGGTCTGAAAGCCCATCATACTGATTTAGGTGTGATTATAGCTGAAGACAAGAACACAGCCTGAGAAAAGGACCTCCAAAGTAACTGTGTGGTTGACCATTCTGTAATAACAACACAGCTCCAGCTTCATGGGTTAAAATGAATAAAATAAAGTGCCAACCCATGTTTCTCATAACAGTTTGGGAATGAGAGTCCTGATAATCCCGAGGGGTTTTAGTGCTAATCCTACATTCATATGTTCTATCTTTGACTTTAGCAGCGACCTCCAGTTAGCAACTTTAAGGTCTGTATCTTCAATCTGTCAACCTATGTCAAATAAACCCTATTTCATCCATGTGTGTTAATTTTGATTCAACATAATAAAGAATAATTACAGGGGCTTCCCTGGTGGCGCGGTGGTTGAGAGTCCGCCTGCCGATGCAGGGGACGTGGGTTCGTGCCCCGGTCCGGGAAGATCCCACATGCCGCGGAGCGGCTGGGCCCGTGAGCCATGGCCGCTGAGCCTGCGCGTCCGGAGCCTGTGCTCCGCAACGGGAGAGGCCACAACAGTGAGAGGCCCGCATACCGCAAAAAAAAAAAAAAAAGAGGCTGGCATAGAGTGAGGATCCAATAAATGTTAGCTGTTTTATGTTGTTTTTATCTTGTAACTTTTTTTTTTTTTTTTTTTTTTTTGTGGTACGCGGGCCTCTCACTGTCGCGGCCTCTCCCGTTGCGGAGCACAGGCTCCGGACGCGCAGGCTCAGCGGCCATGGCTCACGGGCCCAGCCGCTCCGCGGCATGTGGGATCTTCCCGGACCGGGGCACGAACCCACGTCCCCTGCATCGGCAGGCGGACTCTCAACCACCGCGCCACCAGGGAAGCCCTTGGAACATTTTTGATTTATCCTTAACTAAATATGCTTTGTTCAGCGGCAATCCCAGGAGATGGGGTAGGGGGGTGGGGGGATGGCTTAAAACTAGGCAGAAACTTGAGTCTTTGTCCCCCAAACTTGAACTCTTCAAAGGTACACCAAAGGCGTGTGCAAGAGATCTCAATATCTATGTTCCAAGAGAGGTAAGAAAACAGCCATAATAATGTGCTGGGTTATTTTCTCTTTGAGGAAATGGTCCACTCGTTTAGAAATGTGCTCTGCCCCATTAATGTATATGAGGGAGGGAAGTGCTAGTCTTTCAGTTCCTCTCCAGAAGGAAGGCCTGGGCACCCAAGTCAGAGACATGCACACCTGATGAGGATTCCAGTCGCTGTCAAAGATGACCACGGTATCAGCTGCCTGGAGATTTAAGCCCAGGCCTCCAGCTCTCGTGCTCAGCAAGAAAATGAAATACTGGGACCCAGGTTCATTGAATTTCTTCAGCAAAGCAGCACGATCTTCAGACTTGGTGGTGCCTGAGGGGATAAGAAAAATAAATTTGACAATTAACTCCTGTCTGAAAATGTCACAGAGTTAGACAAAAAGGCCTACTTCCTTGAGAAACAGACTCAGACTCCTCTTAGTATTGGTGAGGAAATCCCCTAAGGTTTTTGCACTTTTGAAAGGAACTTTGAACATCTTGCAATTAAAAAAAAAATTAGAGAGATAGTTGAGAGACTTTTCTCTAAATAAGAAGGAATACTCTGTCTACTACTCATTGTTCCAAAATGTTGAAAAGAGTTTAAACATTCTGACTGGGCATCTGTGAAACTGACATATCCTATAACATTCTTATGTCAACCTAAAACTTGGTAGAAACATTTCCTGAATTTTTTTTTTTTTTTTTTTGCGGTACACGGGCCTCTCACTGTTGTGGCCTCTCCCGCTGTGGAGCACAGGCTCCAGATGCGCAGGCTCAGCGGCCATGGCTCACAGGCCCAGCCGCTCCACAGCATGTGAGATCCTCCCGGACCGGGGCACGAACCCACATCCCCTGCATAGGCAGGCGGACCCTCAACCACCGCGCCACCAGGGAAGCCCCCTCTGAATTTATTTTTATGCTTGAAAACACCAAATAATTTAACACACACACACGTGTGCCTAAAAGATTGATTATAATGGCTTAAAGCTACTTTGCCAATAGGCTTTAGAGTGAGGACTTGTTCATGCCCAAGAGAATGGAAACAAAAGTAAATCTATTTCTACTGTATTTTACCATTCAGATGGCTACTGAGCATGATCCGGCTGGTAAAAACATAAAATGTGAATGGAATATTTTTATCCTTGTTAGCAAGACTTGAAGCCAAAATAACTCAAAAAAAAAAAAAAAAAAGGAATTTCTCAGTTGGTTTCTCATGTTGACATCCTGCTCCGCTGAGTTATAAACTATAACCATACAAAGCAGCATGTAATACACCTGGCGATGGCTTGCCCCATGGTATCTGATGAGACTCCCAAACAGTGAATAAGCAGAGAGTATGAAACCCCAGAGAATAGTACTCACTTTTAGGGCACCAAGGTACCCAGACTTGCATCCCAAATCAGCCCCTCAATCACATACAATGTATTTGTAATGTATTTACCTGGCCATTTCATGAACTGCATTGTGGAAAGGAAAAAAACCTACCATATTCCATCTGAATATATTTCACCAGAAAAGTGTAGCTGCAGAGTTCTGAAAAAGGTCTTAGGCTGTTGGGACATATATATGTATGTTACATGATAGTCCCTAACCACCTGTTGTACAAATATTATTTCTACATGGTGTTTTTTTTTTAACGATGAAAATATACTGAAAATTTATTTCAGAGCATTAAAACATCTAAGTGACTCCAGCTAATGGAATCGAGTTACTGTGGAGGTTCAAGTTCCCAAACATGGGGAGATCTGTTTTTCATATTAATAAAAACAGTAAGTACCTTCCTGGGGAGGGAAAAAGAACATTCCTGAATACAGCAAACGGGGATTAGAAACAAGGGGCTTTGGGAGTCCCCATTCAATGAAGCAATGTTCTTTAGAGCTCATTCTACTTTCCAAATCAGATTTCAAGTTTTGCAACCTGGTCAAATCCTGCAATGATGAATTGTAAGAATTTAGATTTGCGGGGAGGAACGTGAAATGTGTTTTGTTAAACGAGGTTTCAAACACGTGGTGCCCTTTTTTCTCTTATTTTCAGAATTGGCTTTCTGAGATCACGATAAACTATCTGCTTACGATGCTAATGGAAGACACGTGCTGGTCTATCATGAACCCATTTTGCTACATCATTTGCCCGGGTGCAATGATTTTTTTAAAAAATTACTCACATAGATTACTGGTTCACATATTTACCCTCTGCCTTAAAGTGAAGGAAAAGCCAAAGAAACCAAAAAAAAAAAAAAAAAGCAAACACTTCCAAAATGGGGAAAGACGGAGTTCCCAGAGATAATGGTATAGTCGTCCCTTTGTACCTATGGGCTGTGCATCATCCAGGGATTCAATCAACAGTGGATCAAAAGTACTCCAAATTCCAAATTAAGAATTCCAGAAAGTTCCGGAAAAGCATAATTTGAATTTGCCAAGCACCAGCAACTATTTACATAGCCTTTACATTGCATTAGGTATCATAAGTAATCTAGACATGATTTAAAGTATATGGGAGGATGCGCATAGATTGATTACATGCAAATACTACACTGGTTTTTTGGCTTGTTTGTTTGTTTTTTTAATTTTTGGCCATACTGCACGGCATGTGGAATCTTAGTTCCCCGACCAGGGATCAAACCTGCGCCCCCTGCATTGGAAGGCAGAGCCTTAACTATGGGACTGCCGGGGAAGTCCCACTACACTGTTTTATATCAGGGGCTTGAGCAGCTGCAGATTCTGGTATTTGTGGGGTTCCTGGAACCAAGCCCCCACCTTGGATACTGAGGGACGAGGGACCAACTGTGTCTATTTTCTGACATCAGGGTACAAAAACTGTGCATCTATATACTAAGAGGGTAGAAGTTCACTTTTGATCCACTGAACTGAAAAATAATCAGTTAACAATTACATGCATTAAGATATAAATAAAACGAATTAGTGGATACGTCTACTTGGGATGAAATAACACTAAATGAAAAATAAAGCACTGAAAAACAAAAGGGATATCAAAATTATCTGGTCAAAAGAGTTTTTAGGCCCTATGCTAGACACTTCAAGCAAACAGACGGACCATATTATCTGGTGTGTATTTAAATCATATATGTAGCTTGGAACTTGACACATTATAAAGCCAGGAAAAAATACGATTGAGTCACTTTTCATGCAAAGCTATGGCATTTCTTATTACAAGGTTCAGAATTTGCTGGGTTACCATTTCCATTAGTCAAAGGTTCTCCAAGCCAAGATCTCTGCTGTTCATCAGCAATCTTTGGGACATTGTTCAAGGAGAGTCAAACTACCGTGTCAGGGTTTAGCCCCAGCCAAAGAAATGCTGTTTGTAGGTGGGCACAGGATTTAAAGTGTATCAAGTCCATGTTCTTATAGGCTTTAATGTAGAACATAACCAAGCATACAATTAATAATAAGGGCAACTGTGATGAAAACTGCAGATTTTGCCAGAAGGAACACACTGCCTGGCTTTCATGATTAGTCACTTTAACTTAGTTTCAGCTGCTTTTGGAAAATGTTGTCTTCTGGGATGTAACTTCATCACTTGCTCTCACTCAAAAATCATTTCCGGTGAAAACAAAGACTATAATGGAATCGTAGTTAAATCTATTCATGCAACCATAATCTCTGCAGAAAAATATCTACTTAACTGTCATCAAATTTTTTTTCCCCCTGAGGTCAAAAATCTGGGACATCAAATTCAGCAATGAAAATCTGAAGTCATTTTAACAACTGGGTTAAGAGGGTGGTACAGCTGGCAGTGTGTGTACCAATTTATCCATGTGTATGTCGACTGTTTGCCATCAATTCTCTCTAACCCCAGAACAAATGGCTGCTGTTTCTTCCAGGCAGAAGCCCATGCAGCCTTCTCGATGGCATCTGTAACACTTATTGGAACTTGTTTACTTGCCTCCTCCAACCTAACGGTAAGGCCTTTGATGGTAGGATCAGTGAGCAGCACATTCTCTTGAAATGGCCTGGTCATTTTCAATCAACCAACTTACAATTTTTGAATTCAGTTCAAAATCAGTCTTCAAATGTCTCTAGGAAAGTAAGCTGCATTTTCAGAGATGGAATAAATCTTGCTGGATTTGCTAAAACTGATTCTAAACTAATTTCGAATCAGAGACATCTAAGTTAGAACATGATGTCACCATTTGCTTCATGTGTAACCTATGACAAGTTAACTCATCTCTCTAAACCTCTGTTTTCACATCTATTAAATGGGATCATATTCGTACCTGGTAAGAAGGGGATAACAGAAGCTTGTTTGTTGAGAAAATTAAATGAATAATGCTCATGAAGTGCTTAGCCTGGCATCCCACATGTAGTAGGTCTTCCATAAACATTAGCTTTTATGACTATTATGATTATAACAATAAGGACAGCAACCAACAGAATATTAAAGACACTCTCTCGGGACTTCCCTGGTGGCGCAGTGGTTAAGAATCCGCCTGCCAATGCAGGGGACACGGGGTTGAGCCCTGCTCCGGGAAGATCCCACATGCCGTGGAGCAACTAAGCCCGTGCACCACAACTACTGAGCCTGCACTCTAGAGCCCACGAGCCACAACTACTGAAGCCCGGGCGCCTAGAGTCCGAGATTGGCAACAAGAGAAGCCACTGCAATCAGAAGCCTGTGCACCGCAACGAAGAGTAGCCCCCGGTCGCCGCAACTAGACAAAGCCCGCGCACCGCAACGGAGACCCAACGCAGCCAAAACATTTTTAAAAATTAAATAAAAATAAAGACACTCTCTCAAGCTGGTAAGAACACATTAGAGAGATTTGTTTCAAGGAAATCACTTCTTGCCAGTTTCCCAGACTCAAACATTCCAAGGTCACAGTCCCAAGAGAGCTGAGATTCCAAACGAAATGCCACAGAATAGCAAACGACAGTTCTACAGGACACCTGTGGGGGACTGTACATCCAGGGAAAATAGAGCTGGCCGCCGCCCCCCTCACTCAAGCAGCAGTGAGAGGGCTTGCCTTTCAAAGGAAGAATGCTGACAGAAGGCTGAACTTACCACTCACAGAGAGGGAGAAACCAATGCATCAGGTCAGAAGATGAGACACAAGGCAGATTTGCCAAAAGACAGACTGTGGTTGACGTAACTGTGTCATGAATTCAGAATTAACATTGACTTAACCATTCCTCTGTTTTCAGTGACTTTAAGGAGGAGAGGCAAAAAGATTTTTAAAAAATCAAGTCTGTCAGAGGTATAATTAATTTAAAAGTTAATAAGGCCCTAAGAGTTACACCATATAGAGAATTCACTTAAAAACTCAAGTAAGAGAACATATGGCAGGTCCGAGGTTGGTAAATATCCAGTCATATCTAATTCACGGCAGAAGGGGGAGAAAATGTTGGATTGAAAATAAAACAACACCTTTTAATGGAACATAAACTTTAAATTTCCCATTTGACGATAACTTGAATATTGCATTGGATAAAAGTTGGTGCTCGTAACACCATGCAGGAATTCAACACCAGCCGGGCTATACATCAGCTCCTATCCCCACTTACTACTCTTTGAAAATGTTACCCCTGCCATGGTATGAAAATCTTGATACCTTTAATCTCTGAAATGCTAGAGCTGCCACCCCAATCATATAGCAATTTAGGGAGTATCCCTAAATTCCTACTTTCTTCCATGCATATTTTCTGACTAATTTTTTATGGACATGGTATTTAAATTTCACTCTTAAAATCAGGCCAATACTCTACACAGTTGGCAAAATCCAGGAAACAGGGAAGCCCTATCTCTTAACGTAGCATGTAGATATGTTCTATTTAGAAAAAGAGAGAAGCTTTAACGATAGATATAATCTTAAATGAACTACAACAGTGTCACTGAAGAAAGGAGTCATAGCCTTTATCCGCTTAAAATATGCCTTCACAGAGAGAGCTAAAGGCTTATCAAAATATTCTATATGGTGCACAGGTAACAGACAAGCCTAAGGGCAAGGAGAGTTTTTCAATTTTAGTTTAGTTTGGCTTAATTTAATTGTGGTACTTATCAGTGATCCTAAGTCCATTTGTATTGGTTTGTACGTGGGATAAACAGCAGCACAAACGATTTCAGCTTATTTTAAGCTGGAGGATGTAAAGATTGCTCTCTAGAGAAGCTGCACCCCACCCTGCTAGTTAAATCTTCAAGAATTTTACTGCTCCTTTTGGGGGAGACTGGAATTCGATCTGAGCGCCCATGATCCCTGCACTCTGGGTTGTGTGGCTTCAGAGGCTAATTCCTTACACACTTACCGTCAAGGCGCAGGTAAAGGAAGTTCCGAAAAGCAAAGTAATCCTCCATGATGGTCATGAGAGACGTCATCTGGCAGAAAAGCAGCACGCGGTGATTAGTCGCTCTCAATTTTGGCAGAATACGATCAAGTAGCTCAAACTTTCCTGAGGCCCGATACAGCTCAGCCCTGAACCCAGAAATGCAAAACAAGAAGACAGTATTACTGCTGTCTTCTTGAAGGAGCCAGTAGCGCTTTGCTTTTCATATAGTGCCTTGTGCATAGTACACATTCAATAAATAACTACAGAATGAATGAATGGATGGATGAATGAGTGAATGAGTACCCACTCCGAAGCAACTGAGACTGTTGCATGGAAAAAATAAACTATATTTCTAGAAAACCCATAAAAAGTATATTATATACTCTAGGTATGATGACAGTTTCTAGAAAGAAAAGGAAACCTAAAACTCTCCCTCCCTCTCTCTGTCTTTCCTACACATGCATATATGTATATGTTGTCATTTCCTTAAATCCCTAACTTATTAAGTACATAAAATTACTAATTTAGGGCACTTAAGATTCATTGAAATACTTACTGAGCACCTACTACGTGCCAAGCACACTGCTGGGCATGTGTACAAGCAAAATAGAATCCCTGCCTTCCAAATGGGTAATTAACAACGTGTGATAAGTCCTAAAAAGAAAAATAGCAAGTTGCTATGAGCGCTCATAGCAACATGTGACATCTTCTTTACATTAGAGCAGTGCTTGGCCAAACATCAGCCCCTGGACTGCTGTCTGTTTTTGTAAATAAAGTTTTATTGGCACACAGCCAGGCTCACTCATTTCTGTTTGCCTATGGACTGCTTTCAAGTTACCACGGCAAAGTTGAGCAGGTGCAACAGAGACTTTTTGGCCAGCAAAGGCGCAAACATTTGAGATTTGGCCCTTTGCAGAAAACAATTTGGCAGCCACTAGTGTAGAGCATCAAAGGTGACCCGCTAAAGAGCTAACAGTTTAGCTAAAACCTGAAATAAGCAAAAGGCAGCCAGGTGAAAAAGGTGGGCTTAGGATTGGAGAGGAGGAGATTCCAGGAAGCGGAAAGAGTATATGCAAAGGCCCTGAGGAGTAAAAGAGCCTGGTGAGTCTAAAGAATTGAAAAAATGGTGTGTGTGGCTTAAGTTGGGGGGCAGAGAGGGATGCTGGGACATGAGAGCAGAGACGAAGAGCGTGGGAGGGGGGACCGATCCTGTAGGGCTCTATTAGTTTTAGTTTTAAGTGCAACAGAAAGCCAATGATGGGTTTTAAACAGGGGGGTGACGAGATATGACATCTTTTTAAAAGATCACCATGTACACAGTGAAGAATGGATTGGGGAAGGGACACAATCCTGGCTTACACAGAAATTCACATTAAAAAACACGATGATAGAGTGCTGTCAGATAGAGAAGAATGTTAGTGAGTTAAAGTAGAGTTCTTCTCCTCCACAAGAAACCACTCTCCTCTTTATCAACAGGGATGTGTCATATTATTAAAACTTAGTTGTAGGGGTGATGTTGTTGGGAAAACTCCCCAGTGCATGTGCAGTCTAGTCTATGATACTGAAACGTATCATTGGTAGTTGATTTTATGACACACAGAACAGACATTTTCAAGTGTAAGTCTTCCCAACATCCATCGCCTACTGTGAGACTGTCCTCCAAACACCCCCTGAGGCCATGTTTTCAATATGCAAAACCCTGGCCAACCTGATGGCACCCGGAGTGAACAAAGGACCGAGAGAAAAGGAGAAAAGGAGAGACAAAGGAGAGCAACACAGTCTGCCCTTGGGATCCAAGAATTGACCCCTTTATTCTAATAATAAAAATTTCCCTGGTGCCACACAAGCAAAACAGAGACTTTCTATTAATGCAACATTCGGTTTTGTTGTGTTGCAGGCATGCAACTCTTCAATGTCCACTGCTAATGAAAAATTATTTCTTATACAGACCATAGGCTAACAAATTACTGTCAAGCTGTACATACGCATAGCAGATGAGACATTTTCCTCTCATACACGTTAATGTTGAATATCAACTTGAGACTTCCTATGGTAAACTCGCTTTGAGCTCAAGCCACACTCTTGGTTATAAGAACCCTTGGAAGCTCTGACAACGTTTTTAGAACACTAGGACACTGTTAAGTCTATTAAAGGAGATCTATGTCCTTTGAATAGCCACTTGCTCAAGGCATGTAGTAATGTATGCCAGTAAAGTAAAAGGGAATGCTGATATCATTTTGGTTAACAACTTCTGTACCCTCTGCTGAGGAGAGAGGAGGGCTGAGGGGGCTGGCAGTTACGTATTTGTGTGATAGGAAACACTTCAGAGGGAAAAGTTAGGGAGGACCAACAAACTATGTTTTGGAAGAAAAAAAAATTAAGATTTACCCATTGATGACCCCATTTGAATAGCCCAGGTGTTCAGCAAAGGATTCCTTTAAAAGAGAGAGAAGAAAATGATTCTCAAAAACGGATCTGTAATTATTAACTTAATGATTATTCTATTAGTGAGGTCATCCTATCTATTTCTAGAGCACAGTTAAATAAGATAATGAATAAGTAAGAAAACACTCGTTATACAATGAACCAGAAACTCAGAGTCTTTGAATTCAGACTATAGTTCTGCCAGAAACGTATGCCGTAAGTCTGCAAGTCTCTAGACTCTCATACTGAGATGATAGGGCTAGTTCACTCATCAAACAGTGATTAAGTGTTGACTGGCCCAGGGCTGTGGTAGGCAGGTACTGGGAATCCAGAAAAAAATGAAGTCGCTACCCCAAGGAGCTTAGAGTCTAGACTAGAGGAAGAGCTTCCTACAAGCAAATCAAGATTAATATATACACATAAATACACTGTGGAAATAGTTAACAGTAAAAGTAATGATTATTTATGTACTACATACTGTAAATCTTAGTTTGGTGGAATCCTAACATCCCTTCCATACTGTGCTTTTCTGTATTATAAATAAGGCTCTAAATGTACCCCTCAGGTGACCGGCTTCCACTTTTAAAACACAGAACTTAATTACAGAATTCCCTCCTCACTGATTCTGTGGAAGAAATAAGTTGCTGTTCTCCATGTGACTTTCGCATTCCTTCCTTATGGGAAGGGAGACCATCTGTGGGGAGGAGAGCACGTCACACCTTCACATTAACCACCAGCTGTCTCCCTTCTCTGCTCCCCTTCCTTCCCAGATCACTGAAGCTTTCCTCCAAGGGGACCAGATCCTCCCTTTGGGCTTTGCTCCCAAACATGCTCATCATTTATGGCAGGCCCAGCCCCTCCGGATGCTGCCCTGCCGGCAAAATTAACGCCAATGGACCTCAGCTAAAAACCCTACCCTGACTCCAAGCCTACCCTTTCGTCTCTACAGGTGCCATTCCTGACTAGAGATTTGGGTCTCATCTGTCTCTCAGATGGTATGTGTTGATAGATGGTGATAAGGTCAGGTATCAGCAGCATTTTAAAAACACTGCTTTCATTTCTCTGGTTTGAAGATCCCCAGGGAGGCAGTGAGCCCAATCCAGAGACCAGGTTTCTAGTATGAAGTAGGATGAACAAAGGGTGTGTAAGCAAACAAAACGAAGACAAAAGCAAAACGCACACACCATCTCTGGTTCACAACTGTGATACCTTTGCAAATAACTGTGGGTCTCATTGCCAGGAATGTGCTCCTAAAAGTTTTTTACATTAAAAAAATTGCAAATCCAAGTCTCTCTTTCTATTGACTGCTACTTAAAATGTCAATGTGCAGGCAAAGGAGGACATGTTACTTAGACCTAGCTTCTTTGATTACCCCCTTCCCTCCCCAGGTGCTCCAGATAGAAGCTTGACAACCTCTCCCTTCCTGACACGGCCCAGTGTGTCTCAGAGGTTCATCTTGGTACGATAACCAAAATGAAGTTAAGACTGACACCTAATTTTCATAATTTCTAAGTCCTCAAACTCCTCTATACTTTTACAAAGTAAATATCTTAAAATTATTTTTAGGAAAAATAAGATAGTGGGTGACAGGTTGACCTGACATGACCCCGACCATTTTCATCAATAGATCTTTTTTTTTGGGGGGGGGGCTCCTCCAATCCAACATGTACCCCCCACTAACTCATGGATACCTTACAGCCCATTTATCACATTATTGGTTTACCAGACACTTCATACGTTATTTTTTTTTAAAGTTTATCCTCCTGCCAGTCCTATAATCTATTACCATCTGATGACAAGTCAAGTACTTATGAGTGACTTACACCAAGTCACAGTCAAAAGTGACCTGGGGTATAGACTTACTACCACACAGTGGATTCTCCCACTATGTGTCTAAACAGGCTTGTTGGTGGGACCTTCCCATCCCTCCCTTTCTTCCTTCTTTCTTTTCTTCCTTCCTTCCTTCCATCCATCCTTCCTTCCTTTTACTGTTGTCATTTGACTTATATCGAGGGCCTTTTACTCTATAAAGGAAGGGTTGCCTGTCCCTGAGGCAATAACAGTGTCAGGAGTTTTTCTAATTTCCCACCACAGGTGGGCTAGGACTCCAGGACAGGGATAGAGGTGTGATATATACTGTCACCTAACAAACATGATTACCAAAAAGAAGGAAGAAAAAAATAATCTTCAAAGTCAAGAATATTTCAGTCTCATTTCCAGGAATATGCTCCTGAAAGTTAAATTCCTAGAACCTTCTATTTATTTATTTGTTAATAAGCGGGTGCCAACACGGAGACTGCAGTGACTTGCCCCATGCCTCCTCCTCATCTGTAGTGGAAAGTAAGCAGTGCCCTGGCAAGTAACTGTCGCCAGGACCATATGCATCTGCGGCAACACTGAAAAGTGGAGGCTACAATTGTGGCTCCTTTTCCTTCCTGCTCAAGTCATCGGCTCCTACTGGGGTGAAATTGTCAACTTTAGGAAACTCATTCGTATGTAGTGAACAGGGCAGAATATGTCCTCTCCCCTAAAAATAGCTTCCTAGAGACCAGAGACTCAGGATAAAAGCCTGTATCTACACTGTCATGAGAGAGGCCAGAAAGGAAAAAATACAAATCTAAGTAACAGACTAAAGTCAGTGACTTTTACAGAGAACATCCTTCTGTTCAACGGGTATAAATACATTATTTTAATATTTTCCACAGCATTCTTCTGAGGAAGCTGGATGTATTTATCATTATCTTCCATTTCGGAGCTCCTACTATAACAAGGCAAATCACAGCACCTACCCAAACCCACATAATGAGCCATAGCTTACAGCATTTTCTCACTACTTGAAACTCCTGGTTATAAAATTCCAGATGCGCAAGTGTCTGGTGCCAATGAGAATCCGTAACTAGAAAATTCATGTTTGTTAATTCTGCTCTTCAAGCTATCAGACCATGTTGTTTCAACTTCCACACGTTTTAACGCTCTTTTATTTTTTATTTAAAAAATTGTCTGCATAGTATTAGTAGGAATAGCACAGTAAGGATCAGGGTCACGACAGAGAACGCAGACTTACCTCAATGTGCTGAAACATATATGGGTGATTGCAGATTTTTCTCAACTGCATGATAGTGTTCATAAGTGTCTTAGCGCCTCCTTTCCCCTAAGAACAAGTAGAGGAGAGTGAAAACAGAAGTTATTAATTGATCAGGTATTCCCCATTAAAAAAAATAGGCTTCTATAGAAACAGCAAAGGGCCATAGGTCTTCTCGGTAACCTACACCTCTTGTGGTCCAAAGTTCCTGTTACTATTACATAGTTGTTTCTGAATTAGATATAACATCTTCCTTGTGACTAACTTATCCTTGAGGAGGGAATTATGCCCAGTGGATGGCTTTGAGAAATAACTGTCTATTCGCTAGGATTCACAGCTGTCTATTCCCTAGAACATGGAACAGATGCCCAGGGAATGAAACTGGATTGTGAAACCTTCTATAATGCCACCACACCCTTAGGCAGCTATATTCCGTGCAGAACTGACACGAGCATAGCTAACTATTTTGGTGATACGAACACCAAGATGGTGTTCGTTTCTAACTGCTCCTATGCAGTTTGCAGGTAAGAGGCTAAGAGATTTTCTTAGGCAGCAACAATAGCTCCAGAAAAAGCCCAGTAATTTGCTTCGACAAATCAGCATTAGCAGGGATGTTTCCTAGGAGTATCCAGTGTCACAGCCCCAAGAAGATACATGACAGCACCTTGAGTTGCAACATCTTCCGCAACGTACCTTCTTATCTTTCTCCGAACCGTCTGTGAGGAGGATCCCTTTGGCTTGCATATGGCGATACAGAATCTTCTGCAGAGCTGACATGTCACACTTGATCACATATTCAACCTGGGGAAAAAGAACAGTAAGTAGAGCGGGAGAGAGAAGGTGCCTGTTCTAAGAAGACTGTTGAGACATGGCTGCTGGTGGCACTCCTGGAACCACAAAGGTATCTCTCTTGCCCCCCTCTTGGATTCATGGAGGAGGTGGGGTGGTGGTAGTGATGGAGAGGACCACAGTCGTCACTACTAAAGGTACCATTATACTGTAGAGACCTTCAAAAGGCTGTATGTCAATCACCACTGACACTAGGGTCATGTTTTCAGAAATTTCTTGACTTGTTCCATATTTGAGAGAAAGAGAGAGAGAGAGAGAGAGGCTGGCAAACTGTTCAAATTCAAAGATGTTCCACACAGAGTATTTTCTTTTCTATTTTTTTATAGTATTTCCTCTGCTTCCCACCTATACCTCCTTTCCTATGAACGCAACAGTTTTAGGAAAAACAGGGCTTGGCCAATAACCTCTGATTTTCTTTGGAAAACACATTTTTTTTTTTTTTTTTTTTTTTTTTGCAGTACACGGGACTCTCACTGCTGTGGCCTCTTCCATTGCGGAGCACAGGCTCCGGACACGCAGGCTCAGTGGCCATGGCTCACGGGCCCAGCCGCTCTGCGGCATGTGGGATCTTCCCGGACTGGGGCATGAACCCGTGTTCCCTGCATCGGCAGGCGGACTCTCAACCACTGCACCACCAGGGAAGCCCGGAAAACATTTTTTAAATGGTCCTAGGTGGCTACCCCCAATACCAATCTGAAAAGGAGATTCATGAGAGCCCTAGGTTGACTATATGTAATTACCCTCTGTTTTTGAAGGATGAGAGGATCCTACCCTAGTGAGGATAACAGGCAAAGGAGAGGAATTCATCCACAATTGGACGCAACTTTAGGACCATATTCTTTAGAGGCAAGGCCGCATGTGCTTCCATTTTGAAATAACAGAAAAATCCAATTTAAAACAGTGAAAGGGAATTCACATGCTGGTGGTTTCACACACACCTGCAATACTTCTCGCACGCCCCTAATGCACACAATCTGCCCTGATTATTTCCTATTATTGTTTTTCTTTATTAAAAAAAATCCCCAGAATACAAATGTGAAATTTTCATAATAAACATCAGATTAATGCCTAGAAATCTGCAGAATGTGATTAAAAGCAAATCAGCAAGCTGCCTAATGTTTAACAAACTGATTAAAAATGATATTTTCAGCTATTTTCAGTTATTTTCAGCTCTGAGGGCCAGGGCGAGGAGGTCACAGATGAAAAGAAGTTGAATATTCATTCGATTGTTGCTTTAGAAGGAACCTGTCAGGCCAGCCAGAACCGCAACTAATAGCCTTTTGCTACTCGTTTTGATGCACCAAATCAGATTAGAGAAAGGTGGATTCTTCTGCAGAAAAGTTAAGAAAAGCAAGTGACCTGCCATAGACTTGTTTTAGTTTTTAATGACTTTCTTGGCCAGGGTGGAAAAAACATCTCCAAGCTTAATAAATAAGGATGCACTGTTAGTACAGGCTTTGTGCTCCACAGACTTGATGCTGCATGTTTTTAAAGTACTTCGGCTTTTTCAAGAGCTGTTAACTCTCCACGAAACTTGATGACGGTGTAGAAGAATGTTAAACAACTTCAGACTTTAACAAGCATAAGGATAAAAATGACACCAAGGGCTAGTATTATTGAGTTCTTTCTATGGACCAGGCCCCGTGCAAAAATGCTTTATGTGCCCTCTCCCATTTCACTACACAAGAGCTGTAGGACAGTTACATTTAGTGGTGTTCCAGTTTTATAGATAAGGAACCTGAGCATCAGAAAGGTTAAGTGACTGGGTTGAAACGACGCAGCTATTTAATGGTGCAGTTAGGATCGAACCAGACTCGACTTCCTTAAGCTCTATGCTAAGGATGACCACGGAGACTTTTAGGTTTCCCAGTTCTGCCCTGATGGTTCACCTTCACCTGGGCCTCCCTGCCAGCCAGCCTGTGCACACTTTCCTGAATGTGGAAAGGAGGGCTGAGGCTTGCTCGTGAGTGCGTTAGGAGACAAAAGAACCAGAATGAGGGACTGGACCCTCAACCTCCTTCCCATCAGTTAGCTGCCGCTAAGAGCTGGAGGGGAGGGAGTTTGGGAAGCAGGAGGCATGCACGATGATGCCATGCAGAGAGGGATGTCAAACACCCCCAGAGGGGCCAAGTCAGCAGAGAAGCGAGCTCAACCCTAGAACCTGATGGCTGCTGTAGGAAGGCGATGTTCCCCCCAGCCCTCCTCCCAAGCACCATTAGGGGGTACCAGAAGCTAGTTTGATACACATAATCAAAATCACCATCCTAAGTTTCACGACTATATTTTACATTTGCTCCCTGTAACCTCCCAAACAAGTCCAAGCTGTTTTGTTTGTCTTTGTACTTTTCCCCAGGCCTGGGCTGAGGGTCCTTAGTCTTAGGGCTTCCTTTCCAAATATTACTCTCCCCGAGGGCTCTTTGGAAGATCTTCCCCAATCACATCTATCAGCCAAAGTCAATCTTCCTTTTCATTTCCCGCAAAGAAGTGGTCATTAAACTTTTTTGATGGCAGTTCCTTACCAGGAAGACACGCTAAAGTGCCTCTTCCCAGTACACGCCCATATATTTAACTATGAATTATACGCACGCACGGACATTAATGTCTCAAAACACAAGTTACCTTTAGGACAGGGGTCAATGTTAAAGGCAGTTGATTTATATCTACATTTTAAGAGGCCAATTTGATGACATCTAATTTTTTGGGTTATAATGGGGCTGGTGAAAACCCACACTAGGAACAGGAGAGGTGGCAGGACTGCCCTTTTCCTACCGTCCATCTGTGCTTACGTCATCCGTCTTGTTTTCAACCTGCAATCCTTTGCAGAATCTTTTAAAGTCCTTCATTCATTCTGAGCGTCGGGGGTGTCAGTTTAGTTGAAATGAGATCATCCTAAAATCCTTTTATCTGGATACGGGGAAACCCGCAATGCTCACAGTAGGCAGAAAGCGCAGGAACCAGGCTGTGACGGGGAGCGGATATCTGATGCCCCAGGTGGAGGTGCTTCCCGTCACACTGCCGCCCGGGATAACCGATACAGTCTAAGCAAGGTATCCTGACTTTCTGATGTGCATACATACCACACGGGTACCAGTGTCCATCTGTATGTTAAATTAATAAAGCTTAATTTTTTTTTATTTTTAAGAGAAAAAGTAATATAAATGGAAGCTCTAAAATCTTCTTCCCACACCTCAATGGATTACTAGTAAGCACCTCCCCACATACTCACACACACCCGCTTGTGTGCTCTGGGGACCCCTGTCCTAAAGCACTTGAATGCCTGGATCCTTCCTCCTGATGGGGTGGATGATGCTGCCTTTCATCGTCATGCCATTGTTCAGTGACATCTCACACCATGCCTCCAATTTCTGGTACAGCTCCTGCACCTTCCAGCCCCGCCCAAGGGCAGTGCAGTGCACAGAGCAAGCCATCAGAGCTATGCATTGAGAAAAGGGCAGACTGAAGAATTCTAAGGTAGACATGCAGACTGACAGTGGCAAGGCGAGGAAAGTCTTTGTAATCATCGCGCCATCTCAAACTCTGTTGGGTCTGGGTCACCTCCAAAAAACACGATGGTCCCTGATTAGAGCATGAATTTGAAAGTTCCTCAAAATATGCTGGTGTTGAAGGAAATAAAATCTATGACTCTTTAATAGGGGTGATTCTCCCAACAAGTAAGGCTTATGAGAGCCACTGGGACTATTATTTTCAAATTATATGTAAAATTGGGGTGTCAGCCTCATGGACATGACAGTTATCTCCTAAGACTCCATATGTTAGTAATGATCAAATCGGTCCCTTCAGGGAGCTAAACTGGGGGGTTATATTGGCCCAGACTCTCCTCCCATATAACCCTGTAAAAGTTTTCTACCTTTATTCATAGTTTCTCCCTAAACACTATTCCTCACTTATAATTTCCCTTCCAAAAGGAGGCATTATTAGACCAATAAATCCAGACTCCGGTGTGTGATATATTACCACTTTGTGAATTGAGATTTCCAAGATTAAATTTATGCAAGTCCCAGCTTCTAGAATCTATGGCAAGAGAGGAACAAAGTGATGATTAATTACATCAAGCATTCTAAATTTTTATATAATGAATATAAAAGCTGCCCATCTAAACAATGCTTTTTTGTGGTTTTATACAGATTATATCAAAATCAGGGTCGATTTTAGGTAGGTCAACCTCTAGTTAATCTCAGACATTGTATACATATTTTAGTATATTTAGACACACACACACACACACACACACACACACACACACACAGCCAATGGCAAGTACAGTTGGTTCTTAATTATACAAAGGGGAAAGTCAGCACAGACAACTTCAAATGGGAGCTAAATCGAAACATCAATTTTTCTTTAGCTTAAGTTAGGTTTTATGTAACCCCTTTTCCATGAACTGCCCTTCTTCCGTGAGTGTAATGAATGGATCTTATGCCAGTAGCTTGGTGGTGGTGTTGGGAGGGGCCTGGAGACAGTATATTCTCTTGCTCATTAGGTGTTTCATTAGACTCATTAAGTCATTAAATACTCATTGATTAAAACTAATTTTTATTAAATACTCATTCATTAAAACTAATTTTTCTATGAAGTAGAACTGCATTTATCAAACTGTGGCCCTTCTATGCCTGCTTTGGTATCATCTGAGGAAATACAGACTCCTGAGGTCACTCCCACTATACTGAACAGAATTACTGGGGCTAGGGCTGGTACTTTGTATTTTTAAGAGTTTTTCTATCTGAAAACTCAACAATAAGAAAAGAAATAATTGGGAAGAAAACTGGCCAAAGATTTAAGCACCACTTCATCAAAGAAGACATATGAATGCCAAATAAACACATGAAGACGAGTCACAAGATATCAGCACACAATTATTGAAATGGCCAACAGTGTTAAAAACTGAAAATATCAAGTATTGAGGAGAATGTGGAGGAACTGGAATGCTCATACATTGCTGGCGGGACGACAAAATGGTTCAGACTCCTTAGAAAACCATTTGGAAGTTTCTTATAAAGTTATGTGTACATTTACCATATGACCAAGCAAGCCCACTCCTAGATATTTACTAAAATGAAATGAAAACCTATGTTCACACAAAAACCTATACACAAATGTTCATAGCAGACTTATGCATAACCATCAAAAACTAGAAACAACCCAAATTTCCTTCAGTTAAATGGATAAACAAACTCTGGTGCATCAATATAATAGAATATTATTCAACAATAAAAATGAACCAATTAATGATACATCCAACACCTTGGATGTATCTCAAATTCATTACACTAAATGAAAAACCAGATGCAAAAGGTCTGATGAGACACATTGTCTGATTCCCTTCATACAACATTCTGGAACAGGCAAAACTACAGGGATGGAGAACAAATTAGCGGTTGTATGAGGCTAAGGGTAGAGGGAGAGTTTGACTAAAAAGTGAGAGCACTAGGAAATTTTTGGTCGGGGGGACTGGGAGACAGAATTGTTCTGTATTTTGATTGTGGGTAGAGTTAACGTAGCTATGTATTTGTCAAAATTCAGAACTATAACACCAAAAAGAGTGAATTTTATTATACGTAAATTAAAAAATAAAATGGAAATCCACTTCCCTGATTCTTTTTCATGAAAACATTTGAGCATCACTTCTATAAAATATTTAGCCTTTTCCTGCCATCGGCCACAATTCCTTTCTAGATTCCTTATGCAGCCTGAGAAAGACATATATGTTGTTTGTGGCTACAAGCAGATGGTGGCAGAAGAAAGCTCCTTATCCCCAAGGATGACACTTAAATGGCCAATCTTCCCCAGATTAAAAAAATCCTAACAAGGTAGAAAGAGCAAAGAGTGAAAACTGGCCAAACCACATCAATAACAGCTACATACACATGTCAAGTGATCAGTTCCCCTATTCGCCATGAAAAGGTTATGGGGACAGAGATGGGGCAGGAACACAGAAAGTGCCAGGACCAGAGGACAGTGAGAAAGAACTTGAAGTGAACAGGGAAGCAGAACCAGAAGTCAGCAACAGAAACGGCAGTGTGAGTAGAAAGTAAGGACTCTGGTGGTAGCAGCTGTCACCAGTTGAGCCCTTACCACGTGCCAGCCATAGTGTTATGAGTACTGCATCCATTCAATCCTCTTCTGTGAAGCAGGTATTGTCTATTTGCCACTTCATTGATGAGAACACTGACACCCACTGGGTTAAGAGACTTGCCCAAGCTCACACAGCTAGTATGAGACGGAGAATGCAGTGGGGACCCAGGTCCACTCTGACGGGCAGAGCCCATGACTTCCACTCCACCAAGTTGCCTCCAGGTAAGGTAGCTTATCCACAGATAATTCAGTCATATGTTGGAGACAGTGCGGGTTCAGTTCCAGACCAACAAAAGAAAGGGAATATGGTAATCAAAAAATACTTTATTGCTAAAAAATGCTAACTATCATCTGAGCCTTCAGTGAGTCATCATCTTTTTGCAATGGTACATCCAAGATCACTGATCACAGATCACCGTAACACATAAAACAATAATGAAAAGGCTTGAAATATTGCGAGAATTACCAAAACGTGACACATAGACATGAAATTAGCATATGCCGAAAAATGGTGCTGACAGACTTGCTCAACGCAGGGTTGCCACAAACCTTCAATTTGGGGGAAAAAGACATGGTATCTATGAAGGACAATGAAGCAAAGTGCAATAAAATGAGGTATGCCTGTATATCACACACAGGGTGTCTAACATACCTCCAATATAAAAATATGGATATTAAACAGTACATGTGTACTTTATGTCGGAAACATGCTCTTGAAAATCTAATCTTAGATTTTTAAAAATTTATCAATACTCAGGAAGTTTTCTTGTGAAAAGAGCTGTGAAATAGACATTTTAGTAAAGCAAAGAATCCCTTTGTGATATAACCAATCACCCCATAATCCTTATGCTGCAAAAGTTTGGATTTTTTTTGCGGTACGCGGGCCTCTCACTGTTGTGGCCTCTCCCGTTGCGGAGCACAGGCTCCGGACGCGCAGGCTCAGCGGCCATGGCTCACGAGCCCAGCCGCTCCGCGGCATGTGGGATCCTTCTGGACCGGGGCATGAACCCGTGTCCCCTGCATTGGCAGGCGGACTCTCAACCACTGCACCACAAGGGAAGCCCAAAAGTTTGGATTTTAATACAATGGATTTTCTTAAAACAGGGCATACTTTCAACTTGTAATATGCTTTTAAAATATCTATCTATATTAGCCATTCAGGACTGGCTAATACAGACTAATGAGTAACAAGATTAAGAAGTTTTATGGAATGAATAAATGAAGAACTTCAGTTAATTGCCTTTTATTTTATAGCTCTTCTAAAGAAACAAAAGGAAATATGGGACAAATTAAAATCTTTAACATTTCGTCTCTATAACTTGCAGGATCTCAGTAACATTCAAGGCAGCCACATGACCACTGTACCCATTCCCCAGCTTATTCTGTAACTAAAGTCCATACTGAATAGAAAGGGGGTTACCCAAAGATGCCAACACCACACGAAGTCAAAGAAATATCAACGGCATTCAATCCCCAAGATGCATTCACTAGCAAAATAAAATACTCAGATATTTAGGTTTTTGCTGGGATAAGCATGGTGTAAGAACCGTGTTAACATTTAATTTTTTTTCCAACTGCTAGTGAATAGGGGCTTAGGGATCAAAATTCTCTCTTAGCAAAGTGATCAACTTTGTATACTATCTTGCCAATCCCACTTAAAACTGGGCAGGATGAACCACTCTGTTCAAAAAAGTAGAGTCATTAAAACACAATGATGCAAAACACACATTTCACAATTGGCTCCCCTAAAGAGAAAACTCACATCAAACTATCTCATGCAACAAACAGTGCACAATGCCAAACAATCTATCTTTTAAGAGAATGAAACGTAGAACTCCAGTGTGTGCGGTTCCAAACTATGATCAAAAACATATTAAACCAAAACCCAAATCCAACCCCAAAATGTGGAGCTAAGGGCTCAAAAGACATTCTAAAGCACTGAAAAATCAGTGTCCAAAAAGTCATCTGAAAAGTATTTCTTAAAATGTTCACGGGAACTTAAATTAGATGATGCATCTGTAATTTGCAGGAACCCTAGTTTTCACTTACTATCAGAACCGTGACATCCCAAGCATCTGATAGTAAACACATTACCGGGAAACCTGGCAAATGTTTACCACATCCCTTGGTATTGATACAAGCCCCAAACTCAAAGGCTTATGTGGCTCAAAGCAGAACATTTCTATGGCGCCCGCAAGAGTCAACTCAACGAGGTTAGTAAAAAGAAAAAATCTAAAGTTAAAACAGAATGTTAATTCATGTAATGTTAAGTGAATGTAAGTTAAAATGTAATGAGACTTAATGAATTTGGTTATTTTTTAAAATCTGCCCCCAAACTTTTGGAAACCAAGATGAAATGCTAAAATTTCCCTTCTCTCTCTACATTAAATCCCCTAGCTTCCATTTAACAAAAAAAAATCCTTTAAGATATTTCCCAGTTACCTGGAACTAAAATACATGCCTGCTGTTTCCGAAACACAATTTCAGGGGCAGGTAGTCCAAATGTATTGGCAGGGGAAGAAACCACAACTTTTGAATTTGCAACATACTTTTTCTGGAAGCTGGGATTCAACTTCTTTCTTCAGTCTCCTCAGTAAAAATGGTCTCAACACCTTATGCAGACGCCTGATGATCAATATAGTTTCTTCTTCATTTAAGTCCACCTATAAGAGAACCTTAGATGAATTTGATCTTTTGCTTTTTTTAAAAAAAAGATCTCTCATGCAATGACTCTTCATGTTACATTTATTATTGGTTTCAATATATGATTGAAATTTTATGTGCATTAAGGCTAGGTTTATACCCATCATGTACACCTCAGAATGCTGTTCCCACCTTCCTACCAGGTGGTAACAGAACAGCCTCTAAATGGGTGTCTTGGTCTGAATGCTGAGTTTTGTAGAAAACGGCCCAGAGCCATCAGTTTTAGATCAGGAGTGTTAACAGCTCAGAATTTTATGGGATATGATTGCAGTAAGGGCTGACTAAAGGCTGAGGTAGAACACGAGTAAAAGGGCAATAGTTAATGCGTTCTTCCTTCAAACGGAAGCATTAAGTTAGGCTCTTAACTTTGATTGTCTCAGATGCAGAAACATACCAAGGGAACAGGGCCTGAATCTGAAAAGAACAAGAGTGGATCCAGGTTACATCGGTGGCTTTCTAAGCCCCTCTACCTGCATCCTCCTTTGCTCTGCTCTGATCTTGTTCAAGTTCAGTCCTGTTTATAGATAACTCCTTCGCTTTCTCTTTCACCTTCCTCTATTCACCTCTAGGGGGCAGAGCTGATTGACGTTACCTTCTCCAAATGGGCAAGCCAGTGAATTCCTAACAAAAGGCTAATGTACCTGTGACATCTCAAAATTAAAGGGCCAAATAGTTCCAACATAAATTTCCCTGAAGCATTTTAAGTGGCTTTTCGTTCCTATAGTGGAAGGAACGATAATAAGAAATTTGAAAATGGCTACTCCAGGGTTTGAGGAGTTACTTATATACACACAAGACAGGCTTACATAAAACCTGAAAACAATGTGTAAAGAAAATTAGTATAAACCAGTTCGGTTTTACATACAAGCTCTTAATGTGGAAATGGCTTAAAGGGAAGCCCAAGTTTCTAACAAGGAAATATTTCTTTTTAAGGTTTATATTCGGTTGGTTGAGTTGTGGTTAAATAGATTGAACAAATATCTCTGCATTTATCCTCCTTGTGGCCTGTAGCAGTTAAGCACTCCACCAGCCAGAAACACCCTCTGTTGGCCTGGTTAACACACTGGCAAAAGACAATGGGATTAGGACACCCTAGATCCTAGATCTTACATCCATTATTAGATCCATTTTCTTTGGATGGAAAAATATCCCTGGAGTGAGAACATACACATCCACCGATTGGCTTCCTGATACTTTCCAACACTGTAAACCACCCTATGGGTTTTCTGTGGCTCTAGTGTTCTCAGCTTTAGGTCTTTTCATTTCATTTCATTGTGATGCAGTGGGAAAAACAAAAGTTAGGCCAGTACCCTTTCTCCAGTCATGGCAAATGGAGCATTAAACCACTGCTCAAATGTGCTGCAGCTCTTAAAAATCGTGGGAAGGAGGAAGTTGAGGAGGGCCCAGAGCTCCGGGAGCTTATTCTGCAGGGGGGTCCCGGTCAAGAGGATCCTTCTGGGGGCCACGTAGTGAGTGTTCAGAACCTGAGTCAGCTTGCAGTGGTGATTCTTCATTCGGTGGCCTTCGTCCACTATCATGTATTTCCACCGAATCTATAACACAAGAGGAAGGACCAACATGCGGTGAACAAGGGAAAACACAACTGCTTCTAAGAGGCAAGTGGTGATGTGGAAAACCAAAGAACTCATGCTTGGTAAAAGCTATGACATGAGATTCCTTAGCATAAAAGAATCTTAACAGTCTATTTCCCATACCTGACAGATCATCGTGCACTATGTAGTAATGGAATGGATTGATAGAATGTGATTCCAAATTACCCTTTCACAGAGACGGAAACTTGGGCCCAGAATGAAATGGTTGGGCCAGAATTAGCTCCTGTGTCTCCCCATCCAATACTCCTCCTATTAATGTTATGTCATGTCAGCTATGCCGGATTTAATGGCTCTGTTACCTCTGCTCATAGTAAGTACAGAATATAGCTCCTCACTTGAAGCACAGGTTAATGACTGATTTCTCCAAGATGGCGTCAGCAGGCACCTGCAGCGGAAGTACTCTGGCTTCGTGCCCTTTTTCTATTGCCTTGGCTGACTACTACCTTCAGGGTTTGGCTCATGGTTTTTTTTTGTTAATTTTTTTTTTTTAATTTGAACTTAGTTGCTAACATTTAAAAATTGGAACATTTCACATAAAAATCTGGACATCCAGCTTCTTTTAAAACGTTAGAAGATCTGGCAACCCGGACTCTCTTAGTTCATACATACTCCTTACCTGCCAGGTCTAGGACCCCAATTTCAAGATGTCTAAAATGAAAGGAGAGACTTATTGGCAGAGAGGGCAGTGCTAAAATAGCATTCCTCTGTTTATGCCAAAACTTCAGAATTAAACACAATATATTCCACCAGCATAACTATCACTTCAAAAATTAAAAATGTGACCATATGTCACGATCTTCCTTCCTAAGTCTACACACAGTCCCCTTCCCCTCTCACATGTGACCCTTCAGCCCTCTCCAAGGTCATTGTTTCTCAAAGTGAGAACAATGAGGAATATCCCACTAAGCCTATCCATTCCCCACAAAACAGCGGCAATGGCCAAGAAAAGCATCTGGTGCTCAGATGTCCCTGGATCCCGCTGCAAAGCTCTTAGAGAGGAGGGAGACGGCAAAGCGTTCTGTAAAGTCCTCTCCTTCCTCATTAGAAGCACCAGTGAAGTCCCGGGAAAAGGAATAAAATCATCAGTCAGGCTGGGATGTTCGGGTAAAAGAAACTCCCAGAGTTTTAAAATTTTTTTTCCTTCCTCTGCTACCTCTGAGAAAATTGCTTAAGGATAATTAAAGTTGTACGATCAATTGTCCCAAAGTTACCAATAGCGTGAAAAGAGGCCAGGAGATAAAAATGTATTTAAGTCAACATTCTAAATCTACTTCCCTGCCTAACTTAGCTTCTGAAATAATAAACAAGGAATCAGAGGCCTATGATTTTGCTATCGGGTCTACTACTAATTAGGTCTTGCACTCAGAAAAAAATGACTACCCCTTTCTAGAGCTTCATTTCTCCAGTGACAAATAAAAGCAATACACCTCGTTACCAGGCGTCTCTGATGAATTCTGAAATACATAGGCAGAAGACATGATATGAATTTTCTTTAAAGGATCTCAAATGTACAAACACATTCCCACAGTTATATTGAAAACACGTCATTCCTGACACCGCCAAATTCATCTTGGAGCGTGAGGAAGAGGAACACAGCATTGTTGCTGGTGCCGTCTCAAGGATTAAACAAACCTCCCCTGGGAGCCCATTTCCTCTATGTTATTTCCTAGGAGGCCATGAACAGAACTCTGTTCCCAGGGCAAAGGTTTAATGCAGAGATAGAACAGACCCCAGAAACAGTGATTCTGTTCGATTCTGACCATAACTTAGTTTCAGATTATAGTGCTTTCAAAACACCACAGGGTAAAAGAAATTACTAAAGGAAAAAAAATTAAGTTTTCATGCTTCCTCTATGACAGAAACTACTCCCATTATTCTACATGAATATATTAGGACACAAGATGATATAAATGGAGAAAAAAATTCTATTTTTTGGCTAAAGGACAACTTAGGACATACAAATTAGCAGACATGTAGGTCACAGGTAGAAAACGACTCTTTCCCGGCTCCAAATAGTCACAGAAAGAGCCCAGAGTAATTCAAACAATAATAGCCCATTATTTCACCAGGAAAAACATAAAACAGGAATAGCACAAAAACTGCAGCTGGGATAAATGTTCATATGGAGAAGACCATATGGAGAAATGCCTACTCATCTCTGGAGAGACAAAGACACAAGAGAAATGACGTTACGCTGCTGACAATATCCCAGGGCAACAAAAACAATTATTTCTTCCATAAGCACGACGTTCAGGGCTGTTGGAGAGAAAAAAAAGAGTTGAAGGAACCCAGGTGAATTCTTTTTTTTTGCGGTACACGGGCCTCCCACTGCTGTGGCCTCTCCCGCTGCGGAGCACAAGCTCCGGACCCGCTGGCTCAGCGGCCACGGCTCACGGGCCCAGCCGCTCCACGGCATGTGGGATCTTCCCGGACCGGGGCACGAACCCGCGTCCCCTGCAGCGGCAGGCGGACTCTCAACCACTGCGCCACCAGGGAAGCCCCCAGGTGAATTTTTTTAGGAGATGTAAGCGCATAAACTATGATAGGATAGGGTAGGTAAGAGTCCCAGGATCAGTGACATACAACCACCACCAAAATAAAACACGAAAAACCCCAGCATACATAAAATGAAAAACGCATGACCAAAATACATCTGACTGAAAAAGAGAGAGAGAGAGAGAGACCAGCCATCTAACGAGCAAATTATACTAGTGAGTATAATTTGGGGAACACTTTACACTCCAGTTGCGATAGTCCATAATTAGAGATAAGAGAATTTTTTTAAACATACCTTTGCAAGAATGTGCTTGTCTTTTATAATGTACTCATAAGTAGTCAGGAGGACATTGAATTTGCCACTCCGTAACTGGGGGACGAGGGAGCGACGCATGGCAGGGGTGCCCTGAATGGGAAGAAAATACAGATGTATATTACCCGATGGAAGGAGGCGTGCGTTGTCTCTCACTACTCAGGCTTAATGGAGCCCAGGCATGTGACTAAGGACTGCACATACATGCAATTATCATATACAGATCCATTATCCAGGAAGAAAGTGCTTGGCAAAATTGCTCACACGTCTGGACACTTTTCAGACCTTTGTGGAGAAGCTTTCCCACTGCAGACCGAGGGAAGCGGGGGAGAAAGAAAAGGAAATTATGGTGACCCCAAGGTGGCAGAGAACCCGCTGCTCCGCTGAAAGGCTCCATTTCTACAGGAGCGTCCAGCAGGCGCCCGGGCGCCCGGGTAATTGTCTAACTTTGCAGGAACAGTGGGCATGGCAGCAGCACGCGGGATGTGTGATATTTGTCATTTGTATTACTCTCATCAGAAACCTCGCAATATGATAATTAACAATTTTTTTCTGCGTTTCACTATCTGAAAGTAATTATGGTTTATTACAGTAATCTTCTTGGGATGATTAACTCTCACTGTTCAGTACATGATGTACATGACAAAACTTTACAACCAGATACAGTTCACAGATGTGCATAGGGAATGAAGAAAATAGGGTCTATATATAAATGTGGAAAAGTAAAAAATAAATACAGGATTCCAAACCTTGTAAGAAATTTTCACCACGGAAGGAGCCCATTTGTCAAATTCATATGTCCAGTTAGATAGAGTCCTATAGAACAAAAGAAAACAAAATACAGAGAGACATTTGTATAAAAATCTGTGATTAAAAAGACGTTCTTACTCACTTTTAGGTCTCACCTTGAAAGGGGCTAGAGAATATAAAATAGCTCAACTGCATATTCATTTTAAAGGTGTGGAAATAAGAGGTAAGTTAGAAACAAGCTGCCACAAAGCATGACAAGTTTGTTTGTGGGTTCACACGAAATCTCATAAGAGAAAAAAAATTAAAGAATGCATGAATATAGATGGCAAAAAACATCTTAATTTTAATACTGAAAAACAGCAATTACCAGAGTGATTTGGGGACTCTTCAGAAACAGCCATATAAAGTTCAGAGAAAAGTTGAGTCAGGAAAAAGTAACGACAAAAGCACATGAACATACTAAATAAATCTGTCAAGAGGGGGCAGGGGAAAAATATTAAATGCCTTAAAAGGCAAAATCCCTGAAAGCATCAATGTAACATATGAGTCAGAACATGCAAAACACAGATAAAACCCAAAATATATGTTCAAGATGTAGATAATATGGAAAGGGTGTCTAAGTTCCACGGATTCAAATAATACGGATTAAAGAGGTCTGTAAATAACTCATTTAGACAAAGTTTGAAGGAAATACTAAAACAATATTTTTTCGCAAGGCCCAAGTCTGTAATTAGCACTGAGATCTAGAAGAGGATCTCAGTGAACAGAACTGCAACCTCACACCCACAGTCAGAGACACACTCCCATCCAAGGAGGGCGGTTTTGAACAGGTATCCCTTCCCTCAGGGATATCCACCAAAGACCCACGAGGAGCCATGCAGTGGGCGAGGCACCGGGAATTTAACAGTGAAGACCCATCCTTACAAAGTGACAAAGTCACTGCAGATAAACTGCGAGTACTGAGGGCGGTTTAATGCAAAATTCAGTTACGATTTTGATTTAGATTCTGCTTTAAGAGGGACACTGAAGGAAGATTTAAGAATATATAATTTTTGAATATATATATAACCTTTTGGAAATGGAAAAAGAAAAAAAATCAAAGAAATCTTTAAAAAAAATCAACAACTTTCAGCTTCATGAACCACTTTAGGCGTGATGAAGAATGAGACCCACTGCACAGTGTGCAGGCTGTGTAGACCGCAATGCTAAGGGCTGAAAAAAAATCACTTCATCCTGTGCTTATGCAGCCAATCAAAGGGTGGGAAAAGAAAACCTAAATCCGGATTATATGCTCTTGATAATCCCACTACAGGCTACAATTCTGCCTTAAGGGAAAAACAAGGACAAACTATGAATAGGGCAAGCTCCAACATAAAGAAAGATAACTGCAGAATAAATGGCTTTACTTACGAAAGGGGAACAATGATGAGATAGGGGCCATTGAGTCTTTTGTGCTCCATCAGATAAGTGATGAGTGCAATGGTCTGTATGGTCTTTCCCAGCCCCATTTCATCAGCTAAGATTCCGTTCAAATTGTTATTATACAGAGAAACCATCCATTCCAGGCCCTGGAGCTGAAATGAAGAGTAATTGCTTCAATTATCCAAGATCTGCACAGGTAATTAATACTAATACAAAGCAAGTGAGGCTGCGACTTCTTAACTCCTCGGTGCTGTACGTTGGATTTCCCACAGTAGGAAAGTACGGGAAGCACCAACACAAAGAGAATTTCATATATGAGCCTGTAATCGCCCCTGATGCTTGGCAGGTGCTGAGTGCTAATCAGATTTAGAAGTGATGGGCTGGAGCATACTGGGGGGACTTTAAGCAGCTTTGCCGTTCATCCCTACTTAGCATTTCACAGTACATGACATTCTAGAATTATTATAAATGAAGAAAACCCTAACGAAAATCCATTCCAACCAGTCCAAGCACAAAAAGCCACCATGAGGATTAAAGAAAAACAAACCAGAAGGCAGGTTTGGCACGAAGATCACAGGTCATTAGAAACAGCCTTCTTGGTGACGAAGAGCCTCCCGGCCCCCCGGGGTGGGATCCCCTCAAGCGAGGACGCAGAGTGACCAGGGAGCCAGGGGCACCTGCTGGGCCCACAGGAGGGCACTTCCTGGCGGAGAAAGCTCCCAGGCATCACATGGAAACTTGCAATGTAAGTGCTCCCCAAGGGCAGCTGACTGCCTGGAAACATGTTCAACATATTTTTAAAGAACAAAAGCACAGCACCAGAGACACAGTTTTGGATTTCCATGTTAAACACAAGAAAGTCTGGGTGAAAATACAACATTGTTCAACTTCCCTCTCCAACCACTAATTCCCTTCCACCACCATATCACAGATTCTGGTTTAAGTGATAGGATCGTATTTCTCTCTCTCTCTCTCTCTCTTTCTCTCTCTCTCTCTCTCTCTCTGTTTACTATCTATCTATCTATCTATCTATCTATCTATCTATCTATCTATCTGTATATAATTGCTAAAGTCAATTTAGCTTGCTAATGAAGTTATGCTTAGGGAAATGTTAATTTTAATTTGGTTTATGTAAAAACAAAGCAAGTGATTCTTTTACTTTCAGTATTTGTTAAATGGACCACGCAAGGAGCTAGAGCAGATGGAAACCTGGGTATGTAACATGCACGCCTCCCTTCAGAAGCTTGCAGTCAGAGGACCCGGTAAGCCATTCACGCACCAAGACGTGGTTGGCAGTGCCAGTGTCATACATATAAAATTGTATGGGCCAGAATTTTTCTTGGGAAGAGTACTGCAATGGTTTGAAGAAATACTTGGATAAGCACTTAGGGTGCCTCATACCATGCAAGACTCCGAATCATCCTAAAGGTTTTTGCAGAAGAGCAGCAACACCAAGAAATGAGAGGAACTGAAAGAGGTCCCACGGGGATGCACAAAAGACACAGGGGCAGAAGGGGAATGCCGGGAACTCTTAGTGGTGGGTGGGAGGAGATGCACACCTGCAACATGATTCCGAGAGCACCAGACCTTTAGGAAATTCAGCTAAGGTGGTAGTGGATTTCTTTTTTTTTTTTTTAATGAAAATCGGCAAAGGGGCTGAATTTTGCATCTGTCTTAATCCCAGATAAAACAGAAGCAGAAACTGGCAGCAGAGGGGACTAGAAATTCACAAAAAAAGTGGGAAGTGATTTGGACTTTCCTAGACCATGGAACTGGAGGGGTTGGGTATTGAGCCAAGCTTACGTGGCTTTCCAGGAAGCAGCAGGAAGGCCTCAGCTATGTCAAGGTTAAGTAACTATTTTCAATACAAAAACTTGTCAAGGAGCAAGACGATAGAAAGCATACTCATGGATACAACGATCTGGGAAGCCTTTGAGCCACAATTTCAGTTGGTTTGTGAGAAATAAAGAAGATTTCATCAGGTAGATATGGATGGTCAGAGACCAGGAAGAAGAAACTCCATGAAGCAAAAACTCGGAGGCGGGCAGAGTAAGGTATGTTCAGGAAATCTACAGCAGCCCAGTAGAGGAAGAAGGCCATAATATTCACATATGGAGGGCTTCCCTGGTGGCGCAGTGGTTTAGAGTCCGCCTGCCGATGCAGGGGACGCGGGTTCGTGCCCCGGTCCGGGAAGATCCCACATGCCGCGGAGTGGCTGGGCCCGTGAGCCATGGCCGCTGAGCCTGCGCGTCCGGAGCCTGTGCTCCGCAACGGGAGAGGCCACAACAGTGAGAGGCCTGCGTACCGCAAAAAAAAAAAAAAAAAATTCACATATGGAAGTAGGAGGAGGTAGCTTTGAGAAGACAGTGACAAAGAATGCTTTCAAAGGTGCTGGATGGCAGGAGGAAATCAATGTAGCGTTAAAAGTTATTCACGAGTAATCTAACGAAGCACCTGCCATATACAGACATACAAGAGTTCATCAGAACCAACTACAAGTTAACATCTATGTCAGGTGGGCCAAATCAGATGAAAACAACTTTGAACTTCATGAAAGTAGCATGGTCTTTGGAGAAAACATGACCTTACTACAGCCAGAGCAGTGGTTCTCAAAGTGTGCTCCAGGGACTCCTGAGGGTCCCCAAAACATTTTCAGGTGATCCACAAGGTCAAAATGATTTTCTTATTAACACTAAGGTATTATTTGCCTCTTATAATGTGTTGACATTTGCACGGATGATGCAAAAGCAGTAGTGGGTGTAAACTGCTGGCACTTTAACACAAATCAAGGCAGTACTGTAGTAGTGGCCTCTGTATCCTTCACCCTGATGCAATGGCAGCCAACACAGTGCCACGTTTTAGGAGTTTAGTGGATCCAAGTTCAGAGAATTTGAGAACTGTTGGCCTAAAGCATATACTTCCTAAAGTATATTCCAAAGGGCCCTAATTTTACAGGATGTGAACAGGCATATGATACATGAAAAGAAAGTTTGGTCGTCAGAGAAATTTGGGAAATACGAAGTGAAAGATATTTCACTGCAGGATGCTGATATGCAGTTAGAGTTTACACATTTATTTCTGCAGAGCCCATGCGTGTGTTGACACACACCATGGATTACCAAGAAGGGTCATTGCTAGAGTGTCCAGATGTCTGGTTGGCTTGGGAAGTCCTGGGTGACACCTATGATCAGTAACAAGGGCCACTGTTCATTCTCATAAGTATCCAAATGTGGAATAGTAAATTATACTGTAATCCAAGCTCTATCTGACAGTATTTCCCATATTTATTTAACCACAGAACCTATTTTTCCCTTTCTTTTGGAGGTCTATCTCATGGGACAAATGTTCCAAGGAACACGCTTTGGGAAACACTGTGAAGTAGAAGGAGGTAGAAGACAGGAGCTGACCTCATTCTAGACAGGTCAAATGAAACGCACGTTATGCTTACAGCGTAGTTTTCATCAAAGCAGGGATGCTCACCACTCTAATGTGTCTTAAATAAAAAAAAAGCATGTAAATGTAGTAGATAGCAACTCCTAGGTAGCTGAGTCCATAGTGTTAAACTACAGACACCACTGACATTTTTGAAGAAATATATACTTCATTTACTTCAAAAAAGAGGCACAGATGTTCCCTACACTCATAGAATGTGGCTGGGTTTTCCGTTCCAAAGAGATCCACGGTAAAGGGGTTCCAAGAGTTAACCCAGAATTTCTGAAAACACAATCCATCCCAAAGCCATAGAAGAGAAAATGGGTACGCTCTAGGGAAGACGGTAAAATGAACACTCTAAAACAAAAATTACAGGCACAGTGGAGAGAATCGCCATATTAGAAGCAATGCGACCCCAAATGTTTGCCATGGTCAACTCTCTGCAGCAACGGCCATGCGCACAACATACTCTAATCAAAATTAGGTAACAGATTGAGACCTGCCGAGAAAACACACACCACGCCAGTTACCTGATAATGCTTCAGGGTCCCATTGATGAGGAGGGCCGACTGCTTCTCCACCCTCTCCGAGATGGCGTGGGCCACCGTGTAGTAGGACTGGGAACCCCTGGCACTGTACTGCATGCTGTACTCATCGTCCACGTCTTGCTTAGCTGTCCTGGGCCAGAGAAAGTGGAGAGTCACACACAGAGAAGTTGGTGCATGAATGGAGAGCCGAAAACAGCTGCAGGAAGTAGAGCTTTATTTATCACCTACTTCATGCCCGGCAGCTAAAACATATTATCTGTAATCCTCGCGAAAAGCAAGCAGGGTAGACGTTGTTGTTACCATCCCCACTTCATGCCTGTGGAGAACTTCAGGCTGAGAGAGGTTCACGAATTTGCCCAGGTCACATGAAAGGTGGTGGCGTCAGGATTTGAACGCAGGCCCGCTCGACCTCAAGGGACTGCTATGAGCGTGAATCGTACACCTGCAGGTTCACACTTTGCCAGGGAAGCTGTCCTAGGCCCTTGAAGTACAAAGATAAATCCTATCCACAGAACACCGCCTAAAACTTGGAAGACAGGTGATAGGGAGGCCAAAGGTGACATTAAAGAGATAGGAAAGAGGAGAGGTCGTCTTCCATTTTCTATGTCTTGTTAACCAACTACTGAGTTATTCTACAGGCAGTGAGGGGCCGTTGAGGGGGGTCTTGAAAACCTTCAGTGAAGAAACTGGGGGCAGATGAATAAAAGACAGGTTCCTGAAGTGGGCACACAGCCCTGGAATAAAAGGAGAAAATATTAGAATGTCTATTTCTGCTTTTTTTTTTTTTTAATCTCATCACTTTAAAATATTCTATTTTGCATAGTGTTTCGCCACAGTTTTCTTTTAACACTAGAGCTACACAGGCGAAGAGCTGGGTAGGGCTTTCCTGGTGGTGCAGTGGTTGAGACCTAATGCAGGCGACACGGGTTCGAGCCCTGGTCTGGGAAGATCCCACATGCCGCGGAGCAACTGGGCCCGTGAACCACAACTACTCAGCCTGCGCTCTAGAGCCCGCGAGCCACAACTACTGAGCCTGCGCGTCTGGAGCCCGTGCTCCACAACAGTGAGGCCCCAACGGTGAGAGGCCCGCGCACCACGATGAAGAGTGGCCCCCACTCGCCGCAACTACAGAAAGCCCTCGTACAGAAACGAAGACCCAGCACAGCCAAAAATAAATTAATTAATTAATAAAAAGAAAAGAGCTGGGTAGGGGAGTCCATGGCTGAGCAGCTATTGCAACGAAGACGTTTCTCACTTGGGGTTCTGGGCGGGTGTTGGCGCCATTAAGGAAGGCGGGAAAGGCAGCCAGCTGGAGGGGCAGGTTCCACGTGGGATGGAAGCGCGTGACACGCGAGGAGCCCAGGAACGAGGAAGTCATGAAGTGGGGGAGGGCGCAAGGGGGGAGCTGAGCAGTGGGACAGTCTGGTGGCCTCTGACGGTGGCGTTTTGGGTGAAGCATGGGCGTGAGGTCACCTTCCTTCCTTAGACAAACTTCTCTAAACTAAAGTCCATAAAGCGCAACCCTCACGAAATGCATCTGCAAGAGACAAAACTCTGAGAGACACATACTCGATGATCTGCTTAGCGTCCTTCTCGGAAACCTCTTCGCTGTTTGGATCCAGAAGTATTTTCTCTTCAGTTTCCTGCCTACTGGACTCTTCCTCTTCATCCTGGGGAAGGAACAAAGATATGGGGGTGATTCCGTTTTAACGAGGGAATCCCTAGGCTTGGCGATTTCTGAAAAGAGAGTGAATAGTATTCTACTTCCCAAGTGAGGTGCACACAACTGAGGGAGGACGTAAACTTAACCCTTACTTCCACCAGGCAATATCTACCTCTCCATCGCTGTTTACATCACTGAATGAAAGAACAAAAGGAACCCTCTGAGGATCCCCTGGAACCCTTGCTCCCAAGAATAAATATGCAAAAATCATGCCAGAAAGATGGATATCTATCATTATTTGGTCATCAGAGAGTCCTGTAGACCATATCTGCTCTTGCTAACTTGGTGACCTTCTATACCCTTCTCTCCAAAGCCAAATGAAGGGATCTTAGTATTGTCCTTGTCTCTGATGATGCCAGTGGGCCTTTGATGGTCCCACACGTCTTCACAGTGGAGAGACTGGAGCTTGTGAGCGCGTGGCCTTCTGTGTGTGCTTTCTGTGGCCACTTCACAGCCCACATTTCTGGCTATTTAGATTAAAACTGTCAATAACATGGCAAAGGATTCATCACCTCCCCACCTCGCAACTGTGTACTTCGTTCTGCTGGCCTGTGGAAAAGCTTCACTAAATACCCATAATGCCCACTACTACCCACTGGTGTTGAAGGCTGAATCTTTCCAGACGATCCAGGAGAATTTCCTTTAAAAGTAGGCTTAAAGAGAACCACGCTTTTCCATCAGGCTTGAATGAAACAATACGAACTGACATGATAGTAATGTTGAAAATCAAATCTATGACCACAGATCACTGAGCCACAAGGGGTAAACTGAGGAGTTGGCACAGCTCTTTCACATCCAGGTGAGCACCGAGGGGGGACGTGACTCGCCACGAGATGGGGACCTGGTCTCCGGACCCCCAGGTCAGAGTTCACTCTAGTCCCAGCTCTCTGGAGCTGTCTGCAGTTGCCAGTCTCAGGAGGGCACCTGTGGGTTGAGCCGCCTTCTCTACCTCATCTCTGTCCCTCCCTGGCTCTCAGACCCAATGAGAAGATTCTTCCAACGGATCGTTTATGGGCCCATTCATCCGAGTAAACAAGAGACATTTTAAAAATTGATTTTGTAAGTTTCAAGTACCTCAGAGAAAGAGTAGCCTATTAAAAAAATAAAATAAAATAAAGCATGCCTTCAGAAGTATTTGCTTGTTAACAGCATGCTTTTTTTCTAAAAAAAAAAAAAAAAGTAACTTCTATTATCTTTCCTCTTTGCAAAAGCAGTAAGTGTCCACGGTAGATTAATTTAGAAAACACAGGTCCACAAAACAGAAGAAAATAATCATGGTCTTAAAATTCTGGTGAGCTGTTATTGGTAAGGCTGTTCTGCTCTGGCCACGGCATTCTTTGAACCAAGATTCCCCTACACTGGTAAACACCAGATTTAATGACTATACGCTAACAATGCTCTAATAAAGGAGATAAAAATCTTTTAATCCTTCTATTTGTAATTGTTAAGGATTTTAAAGTTGATCTAAAAGATGCCTTTATTATTCCTTAATTTCTATTAAAAGTATCCAAGATTACCATTTTAGGTTCTGGATATATTGAGTATTCCTTCCAGAAGACTGACAAATGTGGCTAACAAGTATATCCAAAGAATTCAAGGAAGAATCACATTTAAAGAAAAAACCCAAGAGGATCCATTAACCCATTAAACCAAGTGCATGTTGCCCTGTTGGTCTAAGTTTCCACACTTACAGCTTCAAACAGGCCCAAGGACTAAAGAACTTCAGACATTTTTAGGCTGTTAACCCTCAGTGTAAATGACTTAGAAGCATGGCATTGCCCTTCCCAAAGTAATCCATCTCCAATTTTCCTCAGAAGACCTTTCTACCATCTCCAATTTAATGCCAGCTTCTCTCTTCTCGGTTTCAAATAAATTTAGAATTCACCAAGCTTCCACATTCGCCAGGAGCCCCCGAGAGGTCACTGTGCCACTAGGCATGCACCAGCAAAGCTCTGTCAAACCCTCAGCCTCAGCTGTCACCCGATGGCCAAAACTGGAGGACGAAGAGACAGAAGGACACAGGTGCTTCCCCGTGAACTTTCCAGCCAATGAACTCCAAACAGAGATATATACGTACCTCCTCCTCATAATCAGAATCGCTCTCTTCGCTGTCCGATCTAGGGGCAACTTCGTAACTACAAGAAAAGGAGTGGGAAGGAAGAGGAGGCTTAGCTTTTTAATCATAAAACTGTGTGTGTGCGTGTGTGTGTGTTTATACACAAATATATGACACATTCTATATACAAATGCAGGTAATAACTTTAAGCAGTTCAGCAAAGGTCATGCTATTTTAGTTCCCAGATTCTACGAGGACCACAAAACCCTGAAAAGTCAAAGAACACCAATAATTCTGCTTTAGTGCCATACCCAGGATTCATTTCCAACCAGGCATCCAGCTGACTTGCTTTGGGTGCTTCTGGGCCAAACAGGACCTTGCCGGTTTCTGTGTGAGTCACTTTGACAGGGAGGTCACTCATCTGGCTGCTCTCATCTATGGGCTAGAAAGGAGAAAAGACATAACACCGCTTCGGGTTAAGACATTCTCCCAATTCTGTGCTGGATGTTTCTCGGCCTTTTGGCTGCCCAGCATTTGAAACCCTTTCCCGCGATTAGAAATTTCATCACCTGATGAGTCCTGGTGGGAAGTGGGAGGTCACATCCTACCAAAGAAACTGAAAACACCAGCCTCCCTTGCAGCAAAGGAACTACTGGCACAAGACCTAAGCTCCACCAGCTGGGCTCATTCACCAAGGCTCTGAATTAGGACCTAGAAGGAAGCGGGGGCCAACAGGCACACCGGTAGGAGGGCAGACAACAGTGGCAGCAGTGCCAGTGCAGTGGTATTGGCTGTGCCCACTCCCGAGGCTGGCCATGTCCTCACTAAGCAGCTGTAGGGTACACTACGGTAACATATCACTGAAATAATAGCGCAGTCCCCAGTCAGCTTCTCCAGGTTTCCAGAGTTCTGATGACTCACCCGATATCCTATTAATATGTTCCCTTCTTACTTAAATCAGGCAGAGTTGATTTTTGTCAGTTGCAGCTAAGAACCCCCAACCCCCAAATAATCCCCTCCAGATAAGGACTGCTGCAAAGTCATGGTTTCAGAGAGAATAATGGAAAAAAAGGAAAAGGTACTGTAATTTGTATCATCTCATTATGGCTGGTTTGGCTTCTGCAGAAACAACGTCATTTATCCAAAACCAAACCACCAGGTACCAAGCCCAACCATGGGGCCCTGTGATAAAGCAACAGGCTCTGCTCACTGGAAATCTAGCAAATTGACCAAGTCTGAGCTGAAGTTCGTTATTAGACTCTCAATGAAATATGGCTTGCTCAGAAAATTAAGAGAATAAGTGAAACTGCAGAGGCTGTGCTTAACCTACTTCAGAGAACAAATTGTTTAAAAAGGCCTAAAAATGGAGTAATCCTATGCAAATGAATGCTACTGATTACAGGGTGACTGTACTTCTAGGAGCAGGCCCCCAGGTGAGACGTTTAGGCAACCCATTAATTCCAAAGAATTTTTTCTAAATTACTCTCATTTGGAGTTACATTAAAATGATAGGAAAAGCAGTATACTGTAGGTTATCTTCTAATATCTTATAGGAAGTGACCACCTCCTTCCCCCAAAATATTGGTTCTTTCCCCCTTCTCCCTTAACAAAGCACTGTCAGAATAAGAAACAATATATTAGCAATTATCCACAAAAACAACCTTACAAAAAAGAGAAGGTTTACTCCAGACAGTTTTTCCTTTTATGTGTGCTGAAGCAATGGTTGTGAACACCGTTACTTTGCATGTGAAGACAACGCTTCTTCCTGTTAACGTAGAAGGTCATCTACAGGCTCACGCGATAAAGTAGGAAATCTACCATTCGCTACCATCTCCCTTGGAAAAACCATATTCCATTATCTTGAACTATTATAATGCAGCTTGTTTTATTGTTTGTGTCTTGCCTCAAAGAAAACTGGAAATCACTGTAGCTGGAATTAGAACTTTGGCAAAAACACTGAATGAGCACAGCAGAATGTAATCAGAACATTATTTCAAAACAAACCAGGTAAGACATCTACTTTGCCCACTTCAGCAAAGAGAAAACACATGTGTTAAGATTAAAAAAAGTGTATGTCACAGGCCCAAGATCAGGAGCTTATTTTCCCAGGAGACAACATGAGATAAGAGAGCTATCACACTAACACGTTAAATCTCTCCCTGTGTGCTTGTTAGTTACAGACTGATGTGAGGCATGCTTAAGTAAGGGTGGGTTTTTACAAATTAGAGTTGTTTCTAAGTGCTCTAATATATAGTATTCTTCCCCCGTAACAGCCCACTGAGTGTTTCTTACACATTAGACATTTATCCTGATCTTTTCTTTCCTTGTGATGAATTATAGTGGTTAAGTAACATTTATTGTTCAAGAGATTTCTGCACAGAATAGTGGTTTCAACCTTTTTCCTGCCACCAGGCTGTTCACATTCATAATACTTCTCGTGTGCACTGCAATTCCAGAAGGGGAAGAGACAACCCTCCACCCACCCCAATCCTCCAGGCAGATTAATCAGAATCTGTGAAAGGAGAAGGAAGTTTGAAACAAACGCCCTTCCATCCCGCTCGCTCCGGGGGGATGCCTGCTCGTGTGAATCACTGGCCAAGAACTTTTGAGTTTTCAGAGAAAAAAACATCCAATAAATCAATCACTGTATTCTTGTGATTCAGAATATTGAAAATACTAGGAAATAAAATTTAGAAATACGCCGCTGAATCTACAAATAGAGGCTACAGGGTAAGCCTACAGAAAATGGCAAAAAATAAGCTACCAAATACGCAAATTGTTTGGCTTACAGTTATGAAATTTCAAAGTAAATGAAGGAAACTGGGTCATATTTTCTGCTTCTGTATCATCGACGGGGAAAATGTAATTATAGAATCACTTAAGATTTTTCCACATTCTGTATATTCATAAACACATGCTTATATGTGCACAGACAATTTCTGGAGTGGTACATAAGAAACTTAGTATCAGTTGATTGGCAGTCTGAGATGGAAGATTACTTTTCAGTGTACCCTTTCATACTATTCTAATTTTCTACCATGCTAATGTACTACTATTTTTACTTAAAAATGAATAGCAGAGAGAAACCATATGATCATCTCAATAGATGCAGAAAAAGCTTTTGACAAAATTCAACACCCATTTATGATAAAAACCCTCATGAAAGTAGGCATAGAGGGAACTTACCTCAACATAATAAAGGCTACATATGACAAACCCACAGCCAACATCATTCTCAATGGTGAACAACTGAAACCATTTCCCCTAAGATCAGGAACAAGACAAGGCTGTCCATTCTCACCACTATTACTCAGCATAGTTTTAGAAGTTTTAGCCACAGCAATCAGAGAAGAAAAAGAAATGAAAGGAATCCAAATCGGAAAAGAAGAGGTAAAGCTGTCACTGTTTGCAGATGACATGATACTATACATAGAGAATCCTAAAGATGCTACCAGAAAACTACTAGAGCTAATCAACGAATTTGGTAAAGTACCAGGGTACCAAATTAATGCACAGAAATCTTTTGCATTCCTATACATTAATGATGAAAAATCTGAAAGAGAAATTAAGGAAACACTCCCACTTACCACTGCAACAAAAAGAATAAAATACCTAGGAATAAACCTACCTAAGGAGACAAAAGACCTGTATGCAGAAAACTATCAGACACTGATGAAAGAAATTAAAGATGATACAAACAGATGGAGAGATGTACCATATTCCTGGATTGGAACAATCAACATTGTGAAAATGACTATACTTCCCAAAGCAATCTACAGATTCAATGCAATCCCTATCAAACTACCAATGGCATTTTTCACAGAACTAGAACAAAAAATTTCACAATTTGTATGGAAACACAAAAGACCCCGAATAGCCAAAGCGATCTTGAGAAAGAAAAACAGAGCTGGAGGAATCAGGCGCCCGGACTTCAGACTATACTACAAAGCTACAGTAATCAAGACAGTATGGTACTGGCACAAAAACAGAAATATAGATCAATGGAACAGGATAGAAAGCCCAGAGATAAACCCACGCACATGTGGTCACCTTATTTTTGATAAAGGAGGCAAGAATATACAACGGAGAAAAGACAGCCTCTCTAATAAGTGGTGCTGGGAAAACTGGACAGCTACATATAAAAGAATGAAATTAGAACACTCCCTAACACCATACACAAAAATAAACTCAAAATGGATGAAAGACCTAAATGTAAGGCCAGCCACTATCAAACTCTTAGAGGAAAACATAGGCAGAACACTCTATGACATAAATTACAGCAAGATCCTTTTAGACCCACCTCCTAGAGAAGTTGGAAATAAAAACAAAAATAAACAAATGGGACCTAATGAAACTGAAAAGCTTTTGCACAGCAAAGGAAACCATAAACAAGACCAAAAGACAACCCTCAGAATGGGAGAAAATATTTGCAAATGAAGCAACTGACAAAGGATTAATCTCCAAAATTTACAAGCAGCTCATGCAACTCAATATCAAAAAAACAAACAACCCAATCCAAAAATGGGCAGAAGACCTAAACAGACATTTCTCCAAAGAAGACAGACAGATGGCCAACAAACACATGAAAGAATGCTTAAATTAACATCACTAATCATTAGAGAAATGCAAATCAAAACTACAATGAGGTATCACCTCACACCGGTCAGAATGGCCATTATGAAAAAATCTACAAACAATAAAGGCTGGAGAGGCTGTGGAGAAAAGGGAACCCTCTTGCACTGTTGGTGGGAATGTAAATTGATACAGCTGCTATGGAGAACAGTATGGAGGTTCCTTAAAAAACTAAAAATAGAACTACCATACGACCCAGCAATCCCACTACTGGGCATATACCCTGAGAGAACCATAATTCAAAAAGAGTCATGTACCATAATGTTCACTGCAGCTCTATTTACAATAGCCAGGACATGGAAGCAACCTAAGTGTCCATCAACAGATGAATGGATAAAGAAGATGTGGCACATATATACAATGGAATATCACTCAGCCGTAAAAAGAAATGAAATTGAGTTATTTGTAGTGAGGTGGATGGACCTAGAGTCTGTCATACAGAGCGAAGTAAGTCAGAAGGAGAAAAACAAATACCGTATGGTAACACATATATATGGAATCTAAGAAAAAAAAATGTCATGAAGAACCTAGGGGTAAGACGGGAATAAAGATACAGACCTACTAGAGCATGGACTTGAGGATATGGGGAGGGGGAAGGGTAAGCTGGGACAAAGTGAGAGAGTGGCATGGACATATATACACTACCAAACGCAAATTAGATAGCTAGTGGGAAGCAGCCATATAGCACAGGGAGATTAGCTCAGTGCTTTGTGACCACCTAGAGGGGTGGGATAGGGAGGGTGGGAGGGAGAGAGATGAAGAGGGAAGAGATATGGGGACATATGTATATGTATAACTAATTCACTTTGTAATAAAGCAGAAACTAATACACCATTGTAAAGCAATTATACTCCAATAAAGATGTTAAAAAAAAAGAAAGAGATAAATACCGTATGCTAACACATATATATGGAATCTAAAAAAAAAAAAAATGGTTCTGAAGAACCTAGGGGCAGGACAGGAATAAAGATGCAGATGTAGAGAATGGGCCTGAGGACACGGGGAAGGGGAAGCTGGGACGAAGTGAGAGAGTGGCATGGACTTATAAATACTATCAAACGTAAAATAGATAGCTAGTGGGAAGCAGCCACATAGCACAGGGAGATCAGCTCGGTGCTTTGTGACCACCTAGAGGGGTGGGAGAGGGAGGGTGGGAGGGAGGGAGACGCAAGAGGGAGGAGATATGGGGATATATGTATATGTATTACTGATTCACTTTGTTATACAGCAGAAACTAACACACCTTGTAAAGCAATTAAACTCCAATAAAGATGTTTAAAAAAAAAAGAATAGCAGAGTACAAAATAAAATCAGTATACACAGAGAATGGTGCAGCAAGGTATGGCAGGGTATCATTCAACAGAACACAGCAGAAACGGATGCAAAATCCCTTACCTCTCCATCTGGTCCCAGGGCAGACTCCTCCCCCTCTGCATTCTCTTCAGCCTTCTGCAAAACAATGTCAAATGTTACATGTAAACCAAGAAAGTGGGTACAGGAAGGACCTCATGGCAACTTGGTGGTATATAACGGTAATTCATTACTGCTTATCATCATCCAACAAAGCTTAGGAATTAATGCCTTTTCTTTGTGTTTCTCTTCACTCTCTGAGACAAGACAAACTGTGTACTTTATTGGCAACTTGCAGGGGGTCAGTGAAAGCTGGGTGTGACTCAGGCCTGACCCACTAGAGATGGCTGGACTGTGTCTTCCAGGACCCCAACAGCTTAAGATGTGGCAGCATCGGGACAGAGGTCAGAATCCCAAATGTCCCTCCCTGTGTTTGGCACTATGAAGACAAATCCTGACGTAATCAGCTCAATTTTCCCATTCCCTTAGCAAGTTGTCTAAAAATGTCCCCTCAAGAATGAATTCTGAACCGCTCTTGGGTTATAAAAATGCAAAATCATACAAAATTCTGTGAGTTCTCTGAATTTTTATCATTCTACCTAATTGGCTTTCATAATATACAGTATTTCCACAGTGGGTATATGGGGAAATTTGATGCAGATACTGTGATCTCATGAAAAATTCTGTCATCTTCCATTTCTTAAATATTCCAATAACTTAGCCCATTAACCTTTATGTGCCTCAAAGGCAGCCTAAATGAAAAGCTAGGATTATGTCACGTTTTGTACATACCCGAGAGAGCCTCATCTGCAAGAGACACAAAATAGTCTAAAATTTCTTACATTTATAACGACCCCTTCGACAAGTGAAATCCTTAACATCACCTTTACAGAATCCTTATTTTAAAGTTATTCTGTGTGGTGTGATTAGAAGAAAAACAAACAAACAAACAAACTTTAGTCATTTCTTTTATCAAGACATTTAAGAAAATGAGCTTTCCTCCCCTGGGCTCTTTAGTTAATTAAAAATATACATAATGATACAGAATCAATATTAATTCCACTTTGTTTACTTAAGGCATTGACTGTGTAATACAGTTTTGCTTCCCATGAAAATAACTCAGTTGTCTCTTGACAAAACAGCTTTTACAGAAAATGTTTAGTGGTGAAAATCCAGCCTTTGGTCCATACTGAGGAAGGGCAGTTCCCGTAAATGTCTGAAATTTTATAGTTGTTTGATAATTTTCTTGCAAAAAATACATGTATATAAGTATGCCAAAACACAAGGCAGAAAAAAATGTAGCACTTCTGCCAAAGAGTAGGAAATGAAATGCTCTCCTTGGTTATGATTTCCCAAGAATTTAATTTTCTATTTATGCCACCCCAAACCGAAAATATTTACAAGCTCACAAGAAATGACCATCGTGGAAAAGCATCCCTATGTCTGGGCTAGGGATACAGGGAACAACGGCAGAAAGGCTCAGAAAAGGGACCATCCCCGCTACCAGCCTCCCTGAAGATCTCCTTTTTGGAATTCTCAGGCACTATATTCAGGCAACTCTTTTAATTAATGGGAGAAAGTCAATTAATCCCACCATTCTTTCCATACAAATCAGAAATTAGCTACAAATCTGGCCAACAAAGAAAATCAGATGAGACCATGAATAAGCCAATTTTCCAATATCTAGCTAGTGGAACTGGATCACTATTTCAATGAATAGTACATTAAAAAGCTTGAACGACCATAAATAACAGAATCAAAACTATTCTAAAGAATACTCTTCTGTGAATCTGCTGTAGACTAGATAGGCTGCTATCTAAAAAGTGCCTCATAATAAGGCCTTTCCATTACTTAAATTCCTCTAAACTAATTTTTAAATTTCTATCTGGTATCAAAGTTGAGAAGCAATGTAATATCAGACTTAAGAAAGTCAGCTCTGGAATTAGAGGAACTGCGTTTGAATGCCGGCTCTGTCACTGTGCAAGAGTACTTAGCTGTGTGATCTCGACCAAGTCTCTGTGTCTTGGTTCCCTCTTCTGTAAAACGGGGACAGCAGCGGTCCCTACCTCATAGGGCTGCTGCAGGACTGGATCACTATTTCAATATGTACAATCCAATGTTACATGTAATATCCACTGAGAGCGTCAATTTCCACAATGTAAAAGAATCAGTGATAGTCCGAGGGCTATTCTTTTATGTCTATATAAAACTGGCTATAGCACTGTCTGAAAACTGCTTCATAAGGTTACGAAGTCAGGGATTTCTGTCTGTTTTGTTCACTCATGTATTCCCATACCTACAAGGGGTCCCGGCACTTAAAAGGCATTTGAAGGATGAATGAATGAATGAATGAATGCGCCAAGAACAACACTTTCCACTTAGCATACATGCAATCAATTAACATTATTTTAATTAGGTGACAGTATATGTGCAAGTCATAAAAGAGTTAAGAGCACACACGCGTTCCTCGCTGAACTGGTGCTCTGTGAGACCTTCCCTTGCGTGCCCTGTACTTATACCCAGTTCGGCTATGTTATTCTAGGAGGTGGAAGCCAGATGGCAGTCTACTCTACAGCAAGAGGTGTCAAGTTCTCCCATCATGCTTTGAATTCCTTCAGTTTGGGGACAATCTCTGGTTGGTATGCTTTCAGAAATCCACATTCTCACATCAAACTAGCGCTTAACCCTCAATTCTCTTCCGCTGCCAGAATTCCCTTTGTGTGTTGCTCAAGGTCAACTCCAAACAGATTGTGACCGGTACTACGATATTGGAGTAACCTGGGACAGACTCTGAGCACCTGGTGGGATGGCCTGCAGCTGATGTGGCCACGGCTGCCTGAGAGAATTTCATATACAGTGAATCTGTAGCATGTGACTGCAAACACATCCTATCAATGTTGCCGGCTGATGCCTGAGCTTATTTCCACTGATTAAAACAAACACAAAAAAACAAAACCGACTGCAGTTCATCCACTAATCAGGAATAAGGAACTCTGTACTGGCTTCTTCCTATCCACAAAAAGTTGAGAACTAATTACCCTCATGGAGGGGAGGGAGGAATGTAATTATGGAATCGGATGTGAAGCAAATTACTCCTAACGAAAGACAATCTGGCTTCCCGGTGAAGGCCGATGTCAATTCATACCCTTCCTTTAGGAATGTTATGAACAAAGCTATGTGCACAGCTATCCACTTTCCTTGCAGAGGCTGTATAAAATAATCAACAACGCTGTGTGGAGGGAAAGATATCCCCAAACATGAAAACCCTGTGGAAGCTGAATTCAAGAAAATGGGCCTCACTGGGGTACTTTATGCAGATTACCACAACACAGGACACAAACAGCCTCACTCTGTAAAGAAAACAGCTTTGTACCAAATATTTTACAATCTATATTATAAAGTGAACACAGTTTATCCCCCAGCAGGTGTTATAATATGCTGAAACATCATTCAAATGTGTTGGCATCTTAAAGACTCATTCTGCTTCGAGGGAAACTTAAGATTTTCAGAAACCACTTGGGTTATTTTTACTGTCATTTAAGAGGACCTGTGAGCATTAAGATAGGTGATCAGGCAATAAAAAATACCCAAGAATATCAAATTAACAGGCAATTGCACATTACTTAAGTTGGGCCTTGCAGAGAAAACCAATTCCAACATTTTGACTCAAGTAACTGGTCAATCCAGTTAAGCTGGACTTTGATCCAAATTTCTGGTTTCACCCATTTTGACACTGAACTTATCAAATAAATCTAACCATCATGGCATCGTGTTCACCTACCTTTACAATAGTCACTACACTCAAATGCCCAGAATTGCCTTAGAACCTTTCTTTCACCTACAAAAATCTCCTTGTGGAGGCAAACTGCAATAAGCTAATTATCTTTGGGGAAAGGAGGTAAAAGAATTGAGAAGGACTGGAGAGTCACTCAAATTTAAAATAAATGCCTCAATAGCATTACTACTTGGCATTTGATGCTCTTTTCACTGAAAATTATACCGAGGGGCTTTTCTCTAATTGTTGGCTATCCTCCTGTCACTATATTGATCAATACACTATGCCAGAAATGTCCCCCCTCCAATACATCACAGATTCACGTATAACAGTGTTTGATGAGAGAGAAGGAGAACAGAATAAGTTTCAGAAAGAAAGACCACGGTGAAAAAGTCATTTGACACAGCACTCCCCCATGGACTCTCTACGTTCTCATTAGTATCATGGGTTTCCAAGAAATGTCACAATAAATACCAAGGGTGTCGTTCTGTTGGTATACACCCCAGTGAAAGATTTGGGGGAAGGGGATTAAATACTTTATACTTTACTTTTGGCCTGAAGTCAATAGCTGGGGAAGCTGAACCTCTTAAATGACCAGACTTTTCAGCAGTAGGTGTGTGGGTTAGGGGGCTGGCATGGGCTCCCAACCACAGCTTAAGGAAAGACATACCCTAAATCTCTGTAAGAAATACCTTATTGTTTGGATATTATAGGCCAAATAATTAGAAAATTCTCTTTCTAGGATCTGGGGAGGAAGAGGGAAGCAGAGTCTGCCAAAAATAAGAAATCCTCATTTCCCACTGCAGGCCTCCACAGTCAAGGAGCCTGTCGTTGTCCTAAAAGACATTCTACCTGATAATATCTAATTGATCCTCACCTAGAAAAAAATGGTGGCCACTTATTTTCTCAACACCACAGAGAACATACAGTAAGGGGAAAAAGAAGATTTTATTTTCAGAAAAACCTATAACCACATTTCAACAATCATGATCCTACATCTATACCACAGAACTGATTGATAAAACAACTAATATTTACTGAGTGCTTACTATGTCCCAGGGAGCGTTCGAAGTGCTTTAGATAAACTTTCCTATGTGAGCCTCACAACAAAAATCTAGGCTATAGGTCCTGTTCCTGTCACCTTCTTACAGATCAAGAGACTGAAGCACTGGGTAATAGATCTCTTAATGAAATATCCTACAAGGGAATAACAGCAAATTAGTGTTCCATGTTTTCGTATGCAGTTATGAATTTAAGAGATTGCGTGCAAACGTGCTTTAGACAGTAGTCCAATTTCGTAAGTTAGCACGTTCGATCCTATTTGTATACGACGCCATTTCAACCTGGAGTCCCCCAGCAGATATAAGAGAACTCGCAGGGCAGAGGATGGAGACCTCCAGGTCATGCTAAGTACCCATAACAGTGTATTCACCTTGTCACACTGCAGAGACTGCTGTCACCTAATCAGATATTTCAATACTTGAAAAATGATTCCTCCTCTAACACCTAAGTAGATACATAGAGCTTATTTCTTTTTCTTCCACTTCAAGGGCGTTAATGGAAGGCCAGGTTGAGATCGAGAAGTTTCAGAATGACTTATAAAGGTATACTTCATAGAAGCGGCTCTAATGGTGAGAAGAGCAAAACTAAGCAAGGTCCTGAGAGGTTAAAGGAAACCCACTCTATTATTCACTAACACCAAGTAAACCTGATCAACTCCCCAAGAAAGAAAAAGGCCTTCTCTGTTACACCAGGGCAATTCCTTAAAAAAATGATACACTAGTTTAACACTGAGTAAAAAAGTAGCCCTTTTCCAATTAAACTGCAAGGTCCACCATACTCATCTTTGACGGCACAGTTCTTGAAGTTACCTGTATCTTGTCCTACAAGTGTTGCCACCAGTTCAATGCTATGAGTTCACTGAGTAAAGAAGCTTTCTCAAAACAAAGATTTAGGGATGCCTTACTTAATTAGAAAAAAAAAGCAAAACAAAACCTGCAGATAGATACAGCATGATATTCACTTCTGCGGGAAATGCTGAAAGGGACAGCACAGAGTTTTTAAGTGTCCACATGCAGGTTCCCTCCCTGACACAGAGAAGCTGGAACAAACAACTCTCAATCATTCACTCTAATGGAGGGAAGAAGAACTCCAGGTAATCCAGAGTGTCAAATAATCAGCTTTTGAAAGCATCCATTTTCTTTGCACTTGAATTAAGGTACATCTAAAATTGGGTAACTCACTCTGAACTAAGTCTTAAAACCCCATGAGACAGTTTTCAGGAAGGTCTAGGAAGGAGCCCAGTTTCTTTTTGTCCTTTCTTTATCCAAGGTCTCCCAGCAAGATGGCCCAGGAAGGAAACACGGCCTGATCTCCTTGGTCCTGCTGAGGGCAGGGGGAGCTCAGATGCGAGGCATCCTGAGAGCATGTCAGGGAAGAGGGAGAGGGCTGCTAATAAACTAATAATTCTGCACATTCCATCATGTGAGCTCATCAGCGGAAGATGCCCAGAGACAGCCACCAGGCAGACTGGAGTCGCTTGGGTACCTATTATTCGTTTGCCAGGAAACCAGGTCCCAGTTTTACTCCCCGCCTTCCTTCACAGCATTCATTACAGTTTATAATTATATACTTGGGTGCATAGTTGATTAACGTCTGTCTCTCTCTAATTAATTAAGAGGGCAAGAGTGCTTTTCCTCACCACTTGCACTCTCTCTCCCTCAGCATCTAGCATCCTGCCTAGATTATAGTAAGTGTTCAGTTAATATTTTCTGAGCAAATACATGAAACAGAAAGAATAAGTGCTATTAGCAAACCTGAAAGCAAGAGTTTGGAGGTAGAGAGTCAACCTACAGATGATGCAGTGCTGGCAGCATCAGGAAAAATACTGACAGGTTCCTGCTCTGTACAGATTAACATAAAAACAAAGGCATAATCATTACAACACAATTATGTATCTTTCTTTGCCTATGATGATATAACAATCTAATACTATTGCAGCAGTCCATTAATTAAAAGCCAGAAGCTCATATCTGAGCTTTTAATCACAAAGAAACACAGACTACGAATGGTAGTACTAAAAACACTAACAGTGACCTTTTTGTGACAGTCTCTGCAAAATATGCCTCAGGATCAGGAAAAACTAAAATGGCCATTTCATGGGGTCCACCTATGGAATATGACAGAATTGTTATCTGCTTGCCACGTGCCAACGTTAAGTCAGAAATTGGGAGCTGGAATTTTGCAAAGTCTATAATGCGACCTTGACAAGAAAATGAGGTATTCCTCACCAAAGAAATGTCGAAATGCAAGCCCTGACTCATCCCTTGTTCACCTTCACAATAAGGGAAGCTATCTTATACTAAAGAAATCAGGTGCAGAAGGCGCCTTTTCAATCACTTATTCCTCCTCCTTAATTATGAAACAGGTATGAGAATTCAGGAGCCATGAAATTAATTATTTTTTTGAAAAACATTTTGTGCAATTATTCAGTGCAGAGAAGAAATGATTAAACGCTACCAATCCTCAATCTTCACAATTCTAACGGAGACTTTCTGTTGATGTTTATACCTGGGCCAAGCAGAACTGACCGTGAAAACAAAATATACACCGAGAACTATATTAGCAGACTACTTAAGCTTCAAAGAGGCTCTATATTTACAGGTTACCCTTGAATTGAGATATAGTATCTGCAGAGTAGAGGTTCTAAATCTTACCCCTTCGTTTCTCATGATAAATTGGATTATTTTACATAAGACTATTCACTGTTTTCTGTAATGACCTAAAACCCTGACTTGCACATTTACCTTAGTGTAAAACCGGGGCAGCTGAACTGAGCGCACAATCTTGGCATCGCTGTCTGTCCAAAGAAACAGGCTGAAGTATGTTCTAAAAGTATCCCAAAGCTATCTTTTCCATCTTCCTCTGGCTCCTTTCAATCTGAACATAGCATTTTCGTCTTCATTTTCACTCCAGTTTCTTAACTCAGCAGTCCCCTGCCTCGCTGGCATTGCACTTGAGCAAACATTTCTTTGTGCCCATGGTTTTCCTTTTCTACCGACCGTGTGTACTTAGTTTCTGAATGCTGGGTGAAACAGCAGAAATACGAGCCAAATATACATCCTGTCCATCATGCCGCCATCTCCAAAATGTTGCCTAGTACACCTAGTACATCAACCCATTTATATCAGCAATGTTTGCGATATAATCATCTAAGTCTCCCACTAGTGTAGTAGGAAGTACTCATTAAAGGGCAAGACATGCCTAAAACTGGTCGGCGACCACACGTCCCCGGTTCAGCCACAGCCACTCAGGTGCTCACCTTCCTCTTCTTCCTCCTCTTCTTCTTCTCTTTGGCCGCCTGGGCTTGCTTGTGCTCCCAAACCAGATTAGTCAGGTTGGCCACATACTCATCCGTCTGCTGCAAAAGGTACGCTAAACGCCTATCTTTCTTTTGATCGATCAGTTTTCTATAGCCCTCTTCATCTTCAGCCTATTAAGGAAAGAAGAGCGTGATCAGAACATAATAAAAGTTTGCAGACGACACCTTTTTCCACTCATCCCTCCCCTTGATGGTCTGAACTTCGGTGGTCCGCGCAGCACACCGAATGATTCCGGCCACCCGAGTTCTCGCACCCTGTCTGGGAATAGGGAACACACGGAGGTACGATGCCTATGCCCCAGGACACCAGAGTTCACGGCAAGGTCAACACACATAACTATCTGTGTGGTGTGATCAAGCACTTTGAGCCAACTTTTCATTCTTTTGTGTTCCTTTAACTGCGCAAAAAGTGTTAAAATTTCAGGATTCACCATCTGAAACTTATTCTTAACTTTATATTTTGGAAAGTCAAATATAATCAAAAGTAGAGAAGGTAGTATAATCTCTCATATAACGAACACCAAGCAACAAAAATTAACTCCCCATGACTCCCGTTTGTTTCGCTGCAGCCCTTCCCCCACCTCCTCCCTGCAATCCCAAACTGGATTGTCCTGAAGCAAATTCCAGACATAGTAGCTTTTCATTCATAAATATTTCAATAAGTACTTCCAGAGGCAAGGAACTGAATAGGTTTTGAACAAATAACTTCTTATACTTAAAAGCATTACAAGAACTTCCCTGGTGGCGCAGTGGTTAAAATCCACCTGCCACCGCAGGGGACATGGGTTCAAGCCCTGGTCTGGGAAGATCCCACATACCGCGGAGCAACTAAGCCCGTGTGCCTCAACTACTGAAGCCCGCTTGCCTAGAGCCCGTGCTCCGCAACAAGAGAAGCCACCGCAATGAGAAGCCCGGGCACCACAACCAAGAGTAGCCCCCGCTCGCCACAACTAGAGAAAGCCCGCGCTCAGCCACGAAGACCCAATGCAGCCAAAACTAAATAAGTAAATGAATTTATAAAAAATGTGGTTGACTGGGAGGGATTTTGGTCAGCACTGCATAATGGGCCCAGATGACTGGAGACAATTCATTAGCACCTGAAGCCTGACAGTGCTGAGCCATAAAACAGACACAGTACTTCCCACTTCTACCTCCTGTTAAGCAATATTATGAGGTTAAATGGAATAAAAACTGATGCACTCTGGGTCATTTCCAGAGAAATCTTTTTATACATCCCAATAAAAGGACATCTCAAAAATATGTTCCTCATGTGATGCAGGATAAAAGGAACACACTGCAAAATCTTTTAAGAGGCAGCTCTTTACAGAGAAGCTTAGGTTTTTCAGTCCAGGGCTGTCCCTCCAGCATCTGCCCGAGTAACAGCAGCTTCATCACTCCGTCTGGCTGCTGTCTGCCCCACGGATGAGCATGAACCTCAAATGCTATTATAACTGTAATTGCTTTTGGTTATGGTTGATCTCACTTGAAGAAAGAATGATAAAAAAAAACTTCAGTGTCTCTGTTATCTGTATATTCCATCATTTAATTGCGAAAATTAATGATTTGCAAATGCCTAATCATTAGTGTCAAGCCAATCTGTTACTGAAGTTCTAATATAGTTTCACTTCAGTTGAATCAGACAAATTTGACTGTTCCCTGCTCAAATACTATAAAATGGTCTCCCCAGCTAGTTAGCCGTCTCCTGGTCCCCTCCCTCCCCAAAAAAGAGAGGGAGGTAGAAGGTAAGATTTAGTAGACCTCGGACACAGAGCCTTTTAAAATATGGTGTTCACTCTCCGAAATCCAAAAAAATTAATGACCAAAAAAACGCAAACCGTAATACCAGCCAGGAAGACTATGTCATTTGGAATTTTCCAGGGACATAATTATGGGTTGAGGCTAATGATTTTATCTTCATCCAGTACCCAGGCATTACATCCCAGATAGAATCTGCACGTCTCCTATCAATATACATTACACACACTTTTCTAAAATCCACGGTGTGCTCTGAGGTCCGATTCCAAAAATAAATGGCCAATAAACTCAAATACGCAGGCCAGTGATATAAACCAATTCCTTCTGTGTTTATATATCCATTAAAAAGTAACGGTGGAAAAGAAATGACCCATGAATAGCCTTTGACAATAACATGGCTATGATCAAAAAAGCAGCATTTCAAAATTAACTTAAAAATCACTTTTTAAACTGTTAGAGAAAAATTTCTGCCAGAATTTTGAAGCACCAGTGGCTTCAAAAAAAGAGAACTTCTTAGATTCCAAGACACAGCTTCATGAGATATTCATTCAAAACAACTTGTGTCATTAGTCTCAAAGAGGCAACACTTTAAAAAGAACTGCCAGGTCTGGTGATCAAAACTGCAAAATATAGTACCTGCCTTTATGTAAAAAGCTATCATCTGGGGCTTTCCTGGTGGCGCAGTGGTTGAGAGTCCGCCTGCCGATGCAGGGGACACGGGTTCGTGCCCCGGTCCAGGAAGATCTCACGTGCCGCGGAGCGGCTGGGCCCGTGAGCCATGGCTGCTGATCCTGCGCGTCCACAACGGGAGAGGCCACAACAGTGAGAGGCCCGCGTAGCGCAAAAAAAAAAAAAAGAGCTATCATCTGAATAACAGTGCCACCCTAGGACATGGAAACCCTATACTCATCAGTGGTAGCCCTAGATTTGTGGCACTGCACTGTCTAGGAAAGGGAAGATATTTTTACTCCATCCCGGTGAAGTTCAAAGGAATGGATTAGTATATTTGATAAGCAGCTTTTACTCTCTCCTTCTACTACAGCATGTTTAACATTCTCAGTGCAGATGGCTGTGAGGGGAGCATTTTCCTGGGTTCCTGTAGGCAGGCCCCTTACCATCAACCTCCGCATTCTCTCCTTTTCGATCCGCTCGGTCTCCTTCTTCTGCTCCCTTTCAGTGTTGGCGTGCCAAGTGGCCACTGCTTTGGAAAGCTTCTGGATCTTCCCAGCCACAGACCGATGGTACTCCTTAAAATCTTTTGCATGCTGCAAAATACTGTTCAGGTATTCCTAAGGGATCCAAAGCGGGGAGAAGAGAAGGCTTAAAATTCAGTTCCCAATGTCGTTTGAGGTTTCATCATAGTACAGGGAAACTCTGTGTATGGAACACCCATGGGGGACTAGAACCTATTTTGGGACAGGTGCCCTGGTGTGTCTCCATAGCTGAGGTGTGGGCTATGTAGTGGTGGGAAAGATGACGTCTCAAAGTTCGTTTTGGGGCCAGCCGGTGGAAGAGAAGCCTCCCCGGCCTTGAGGGTGTGGCCACGTGAAAATGGAAAGATCAACGGTTGAGAGAGACCTGCAAAACAGTGATGATAAAATTTAAAGCAAATCACTCCCAGATAAACCTCAGGGAGACGGGTGTTTCCAGTGAGAAGCGTGTTACAGAAGTGTTTCTTCTGCTCTCACTTAAATACCTTAGAATTGTCCCTCAGAAGAAGTTTTATAGGAAGCTAAAATTGCCATACATCTTTTGTATCCACTTTTTAAATAAAGAAGGGGAAACTTAAAACCTTATTGACACTTAAGTCCAACACTTTTCAAAACAAAACTTAATCAAGGCACTAAATTAAGCACAGAAAAACAAGTAAAATTCACAGGATTACGACACGAGATCAGATCCTACATCAAAATATTTCCAAATCCCTAGAAAGGAATGTTTTAAAATATCTGCCCCTGTGAAACCTTCAACTGGGCCCTTGAAAAGCCCCGGATACTATATTTATATCTGTGATAAAAATAACGGTTTGCCCTCTTCTTTCCAAGTTCCCTCTTCCCCAGGACTTTGCTCTAGGAAACACGCCTGTGCCTACCCAGTCAGCAGCATCCCATGGGGTTATGAATTTGACACGTGACTGGAATTCAGAAAGCAGGGTCCCCCCCACCCCCTTATCCTGTACTGACCGTTTGCATGTCCTTGCGGAGGTCACCTACCACTCTGGCTGGGCCTAGGTTTCCTCATCTATGACATGGTGTGGTTGGACTACGTAAGCTCCCAGGATCCTTTCTGTGACGTCCCCACTGCCCGCAGTTGTCCATTTTTCAGTGGTTCTGACTCCACCCAGTTTCTTGGTTAGCATCTCTGCCAACGGCGGGGCACCCAGAGCCCAGGCCCAAGTACCTGGTGCTTCTGCCGACGCTTCCTCTCCTGCTCGATCTTCTGCTGCTTCTCCAGCTTCTCCGTCATGCGGGCTTCCCTCAGGGTCTGGCGCTTGCTCCGTTTGTATGCTTTGGAGTTGAGGGCCGTCTCCAGGGTCGTGTCCCGTCGCATGCAGGCCACTACCTCCTGTCTCAACTGTCAAGAGGGGAGCAGTTAGAACACCTCCCCAGACAGAGGCCAGACCCCCGTCGTCCCCTGCCCTCCATTTAGTGGAGCCGAATGGTGACTCCCTGAGTTTCTCCATCACAGTTGGCCTTTTAGGAAACAAAGGGACTACATCATGCTGAATGTATATGGTATTTTCAAAGATGCTCTAAGTTTTCTTTCCAAAAAATTCAGAGAGGGAGCAAGTACGGCACTGTTAACAGTAAAGAAAATAAATCAGTAAGTAAGTAGAGGATGTCTTGGCTTTTAAATAAATTGATTCACTCTATTTAATTATCCTAATGATATTAATTAGTTAATAAGCTTTTTACATTTTTTTACTTCATTGTAAGTGTCATGCTAACTTTCTCTTTGTGCTTAAAGATTAACGTGAACAACGCTGGGCAAAAAAGAATAGAAGAGTTACTTCCTGCTCATGTGAAGTAGCTGCAGATATGCAAACAGTGCTAATTCATCATCTCATGTAAAAGACGGGAAATACTAGTTTGGGCTTCCTCCCGGTCCTAACAATGATATTCTTTGCAAGATACTTAATTTTTTTTTTTTTACTGTATTATGGACTTCTTTTAGATCAGAAATATAGTATTTCATTCATATTGTATGTTACGTGGTGGTAAAAGGTGGGGGGTGGAAACATGCACTGAAATAGCAATTCGACTGAATCTGAAATCAGCATCCATTACAGCTCATTTCATTGGAAAACTTCACAGATAACAGATTTTTCAATAATATGAAGCAAAAACCAGAAACCAATCAGAATCCAGCACAGTGAAGCTAATTTGAATCTAATCTTATTCCTGAAAATACTCATTTAACAAAATTTTATTAAACTGCTTATCAAGGCATTTTATGAAGTTACCTGTAAAAAAGAAGCAAATGGAATGCAGAAAGTTTTTTCTTTTTTTTCTTTTCTTTTTTTGTTTTTAGGTTAAGCTCTAATCTACTCTCACAAACCTATGGTCAAGTAGCCGCCAGCCACCATGATGCCCCTCTTGCGATACTATAACCAACAAGGCAAAACGTATTTCCAAGTTCATATGACAATAGCAAGAGGGATGGCCTTGTGATTTTGCTCACATCCTCCAACAGACCAAGGCATGTAATTCAGTACTTCCAAACTACTTTCAGTCATTCATTATTCATTTTGCATGCCCCGAGACCTTCACCAAACAAGCCCGTCTGACGGGCGAGGAAGCATTCCTTTTCCCCTTTGGCTAAATGCCGCTGTGTGATGACCAGGGGACCTGAAGCTTTGGGGTGAGAAGGCAAAACTCGCCAAAGTGAAAATCAGCTCTACTTCATTCCACTAGTCTCCTACTGATTTAGCAATTATAAAATAGAGCACTATGCTAGCCTTTCATTTTTTTTGGTATGTGGGCCTCTCACTGCTGTGGCCTCTCCCGTTGCGGAGCACAGGCTCTGGACGCACAGGCTCAGCGGCCATGGCTCACAGGTCCAGCCGCTCCGGGGCATGTGGGATCTTCCTGGACCGGGGCACGAACCCGCGCCCCCTGCATCGGCAGGCGGACTCTCAACCACTGCGCCACCAGGGAAGTCCCTATGCTAGCCTTTCTTAATCAGTGACTACTAAGAACACAGCAAGAACAATAGATACAAATTCACTGATAAGTCAAATATGGGGGTCTGATGTGATGAAATGCTCCAAAAGTAGGTGTTGATGAATAATCAACAGTTACAAACCAGTTTTATGTATTTCTATAAACAATGAGCTATTTAGTTGAGTGGCTTTCGTATTTGTTAAAATGATTTTCATAGTCACGGCTAGGATTTTACATTTCTCTTTACAAAGAAGCTCTGATCTATCACCTTCCTGTTTTTCTTTGAAACCATAAAGGCAAACATAAGCTATCCCATCTGTTCTCAAGGTTTCATCTACAGTAACAAAATGCCGTAACTCTGACTTTGGAAACCATAATATGGAAGAAAAAAATGTCTCTGATGTACAGAAGAGAAAAACAGAATAATAAGCAGTTAGTCTTCATTACTTTTAGTTCTGTGCTGCTGGTCGAAAAGATACAGTCTTTTACTAAGTTTATATCTTTATACCAATATTGAGCGACTTAAGGAAACACACAGATCACACTCTGGAACAATTATATTTATTTCCTGCACCTCAGATGTGCTGGGGAAAAGGTATTACCTGACGCTGGAAATTGAGTAACCGAAGTGCTTTCAGTTCCACGGTTGCTTTGGTTCGTAAATCTGGTGGCAAAGAGCCAGGGAGATTTTCCAGTTCCTGTATCCTATGGGCTATGCGAGCCTGAAGTCTAACGGAGATAATAAAATGGGGGAGGGGGAAGGTAGAAATATACATTACAGTCTGGTCTTAAATGATAGACAACAACCTTAGGTTTAAGTTCACCTTCCAGATACTGACGGCCGATTTCTGATACCCAACTAGATTATCTGATGTTAAACAGAGAAAAGCTACCTTTGCATTAATGCAGACAGGTGCTATATTAGTTAACACTTTGGCCTTCTTCACAACCTCTCTCTAACAGCCAGGAAGGAAGGCTCAGAATACATCTAGGAGGAAAGTCAAGCCCCATGGCTCCCTCCAAAGAGAGAGAGAAAATGAGACAGGAAAATATGACTTGCTCCCGAACGCCTGGCCAGCCAGAGTGCAGAGCTGAGACGACAGAGTTCTCTTTCTAACTTCTAGTTCTGTCCTAAGGCAACGGGGCCATTTGCCCTCCTTGCCAAGGTGCTGACAATGACAGCTAGTAAAGCTGAGTGAACAAGAGCAGTGTTAGGTGCTGAGGTCACAGAAACCAGCCAACCCAAAACATTCAGAGAGGGGGAGCGCGCTACCGGCCACAACCATTTCCTCTGCGAGCAGTGCTTGCTTGAGAAAAGAAAAGGCAAATTAGGTATTTTTAAAAATGAGGTTTGGAGCAGCAGTAAATAGTAAACAGTTTTTAAAAACTAAGAGTTTCCAGAAAAGGACTGCCGGGGAGTCTCATTCTGGACATCATCAAAAAATAGAACTATAGGTACTACCTCACAATACGGGCAGAATAGAAAATAAAAGACTTACTACTTTATTCATTTGGGATACTATTACTGTTAGTCATAGAAACTGGTTTTAGGGTTCACCTGGATCCTATTCTTACAAATAATTACATGCCATCTAAATCTATTTTTAGAATGACCTCCCCCCACATTTGGGGCAAAACTGTCTTGGAATAGATTTCGACAAAGAAAGAACAGTAAAAGGTAGTAAGTTAAACTAAACTAATAGTAACTCCACTAAGTTAGGTGCATATAAAGCACAATTCTGTCTCTCTCTCTCTCTCTCTCTCTTTCTCTCTCTCTCTCTCTTACACACACACACACACACACACCTCTACAAGGTAAATGCACCATTTTATTGAAGAGAAAACTGAAGTTCAGAGATATTAAGAAACATGTGGACGTCACAGAGCCAGTAAAGGAGAGAGCCGAGGCTGGAACCCTCACTGGCCTGACACAAACACCACTGCAACGATACTGCAGATAATTAAAATATACTTCCTAACTGCAAACTCCCTTGGAACTCAACTATAAAAATTGATAATTAAAGATTCTGTTAAAAATTAATATTATGCTTTTTTTCAACATTTATGATGCTGTCTGTTGATATAAAAAAGTAAAACCTTCTGTGACTTAGATGTTGCAAAATATCTTAATAGTTCATATAGCCCAAATATCAAAATGAGGGTGTTTTTAAAAACTTAAGAGTTGTTTGCTTTGGTAGAGAAATAAAATATCATCTTTTTCAAAACTTCAAAAATGATAGTAAGAAGGGTAATGCATCATTTTTCATTGACTTCATTGACAATAATATTCTGATAGATTCCTCTTTTATTTGGTATATACGTGTTATTAATTCTGATTTACTAAATGATTTATCATCATAATGTGTTATTACTAATATTACTGTTATTGTGTGTTATTTCAACTATGCATACTAACACAAACAATAGTACTTTTAAATGGTTTAACCACGCAACAGACTAAAAATGTGTTAGTTCAAGCAACAACAATAAACTTTCATCAATTTATTCTCTTGATCAAATTGTTCAGACTCTCCCAACTTTCTTCCACATTCCTTTTACTATTGATACTCATGGGATTCTCATCACAGTTTAAAATTTTTCTTTGTATGAAACAAACCTTTACTTTCTTTAGCCAATTCAATTTCTTAAATACGCACATAACCAAAAATTCCCAAATAGAGCAACAGGTGACGGATCTTAACAACTAGGATATTAAGAGAAAAATCTATTACAGATTCTTCTCAAATACATAATTTAAAGGGGAAAAAACTAAACCAAGATAATTTTACTTGTGTAGCGTTAAGGCCATACTAAAGGAAATTTAGATACTACAGCAGGGTGAGATATGGTTATTCTGCTTCCTTGGTTCTAGATTTATTGCAGACCCTTTTCATTTGACTATCGCAGAATGTTTTCAAACTATCCCTTGGTATTGTGTTTTACTCTGTTTGACAAAGTGGGTCAGGTGCTACATTAGAAGAATGGCTGCTTTTTCCTTAATCATCTAAACGACTATGGAACTAGGCCTAAATAAATAATCTTAGGACAACCGGGCTGACCGTGTAGAGACTAAATCACACTGAACCGGGAGAGGGGGGAGTTGGAGAGCGGAGAGGAGAAGTAGGGAGGTGGGGAGGTGTGGAGTGGGTAGATGGAGCCTTGGCTGACTTGGGCATGGGATGGGGTGAGGGGTTAGGAGGGGTGCACTTCTTCCTGAAATGACTGCTTCCCCAAAGGGCCTAGTAATTTGTCAGTGAATTTCAGATTCCCCAGCACAAAAGAATCTTTCTTTTATGAAAGGGAGGCAAGAAGTTAAAAGTGCAAACGTGCAAACTATAGGAGAAGAGGAAGGGTAGATTCCAAAGTAAAATTGTATGCATTCGATTCAGCACACAGTGTGTGTTTGTGTGGGGAGTAGCAAAGGTACAGGAGGGGCTTCTTTTTACGTAGAGAATTTTATCAGCGTGTGTGTGGTGGTTAATAGAAATCTTCGTTTTAAATAATGCGCTTCGTTTTAAATAATGACAATTTCATCTTCCCATCAGTGGGATTCAGCAGGTAGCCCGATAAGGAGATAGATTCAGGATTCTAAACTTCCCGAAACAACAACAGATGTAATACTGCATAACTGCGGGAGACTCATTTAGGGTCCTCATGGGTACAGAAAATTGAAGCAGAATTAGGTCGCTCAGGTTTTTCATACAGATTGAACAGTAAATCAAGAGGGCTTACTGTTCTGACAAGAAAAAGAGTTCCATTAAAGGCGACAGATATTTGTTCAGGTCCAGAGGAGAAGTTTATGATTCCTGTAGGAGAGTGATTTGAACAGAAAATGACACTGGTACATTTTGTTCCTTCCAGGAGCTGAGTGACACCTTTTAAAAAAGAGAGAGGGGGAGACTGACTTTTGGCAACTCTGCTGAGGAAGCGGCTCTTGGTGATTTCTAAGAAGGAATTCTCAGGGTTGTAATGGAGACCAGGGCAGGACAAAAAACACGGTAAGGGACTATGCTGGCTTCCTGAGACAAGGAGGCTATACTACTGCTTTCATACTAAATTCTGACTTGATACCAAAGAGCGCTCACATAATTCAAAGATGCTCTTCTGATATAAACTCCTTTCAATGTGAAATATATTTCTTTCTCACACAAACATCTGTGTAATTTACATGCTAACATGATAATTCGTGGAGCACTTCTGACCAACCCTCTAATCCTAGATGGAAGAACTGAAGTTAGGCACATTGACAGGGCCGAAAAAGCATGCCAAAACACCAAAAAAAAAAAAAGTCACTGACACTTACTACAGAGAAAAGCAGTACAGTTCCATCATGAGAAAAGGATGGTCTAAAAGAAAGGATCCAATTTAAATGAGAACAAAATGTTTTTAACTGAAGAGCTTGTATAGATCTGAGGCAAAGTGTTCATATGCAGAAACTTATTTATGCTATTACTGAAAAAAGATCAATCTGTCAAAATTCTGATTTTATGAGGAATAAGGAAAAGCGGCCAAGTGACTTAAAAGTAAAAAAAATTAAGATTCTGACAATTTCCTTTCAATTTTCATAGGCAAGGTAAGTGATATTACAACAGTCAAAGAAACGAACATCTGTTAAAGAATTTCTGACAGGTGATTTTTGCTCAAACCAAGTTTATGAAATTATAAAAGAGACTTTTTTAAAGACCTTGCTCAAATCCTCAATCAGGAGACAAAGATAGACTGGACTCTTCCTATCAGTGCTAAAGGGTAGTAAGCCGTTCTCTCAAAGAGGGGCAGAAGGAAAAGAGTTTTTTAGCTGTCTTTTACAAGTGCCTAAGGGACTTAATCTAACCCTTTTTAAGGGATAAATATAACTAATCTCTGCAGCTGGACAATTTATCTTCATAGAGGCAGAAGCCAGCTACTGCTCTATAACTGAAGAAGACAAAAGATGCCCCTACAAAACCCTGCCAGTGTAAACCTTAGCTTCTTCTCAAGATGGCCACGGGAGACTTCAGGCCAAAAGACCCACCAGCTTTGTGAACCCAGGCTTGCCAAATCAACCACTTCAAAAGCCAGGCGGCTTAACAAAAGAGGAGACATTTATCAAGTAATAATACTAATATGAAAAAGAGCCATTCCACCACCTTCTGCAATGATTACAATTTAAAAGATACTGATAGATACTTTTTTTTTTAATTGACACAGGTGTGGAGGACAAAAGCTTTCCACACACTGGAATAGGCTAAATAGTACTGATTAATACTGAATACTTTGGGAGACCATCCCTTAAGATCATTTTGAAAAAAAGTGCTAAAATGAGCTCATTACAAGAAAGGCCTGCAAATACAATTCTGGTAAAGATGAAAAAAGAAGGTTTAGGAGTCAGTAAGCGTGTACACGCACACACACGCACGCGCGCACACACACACACACACAACATAGGATGAGTAAGGGGGAAAAAAATCTGGATGTATTTCTAGGTATAGTGTCTGTGTTACGAGGGTAGTTCATATGATTTAACAAAGGGACTGGTAGCTCTGTACCTTCAAGGTGGGAAAATAACGTTAGCTCTTAGGAAGTCAGAATTTCAGAGTAACCAAACGATACCCCTCTATCTCATTTACTGTCTTTAAAAAAAAAAAGACTTTTGACTTTTTTATTCAATAGCAACATAAAGAAAGGACTGCATATGAATACAGTTTTTCTGCCCCAAATGAGTACACAGTGCTAATATTTGACTTTTATACCACACTGCGATTATTCACCCAACAGAATCTGCCTATTAACACTGAAATATCAATTGATGATGGGTATCTAGCTCTCTAGGGATACGTGAAAAGCTGAAAACAGAAACATAAAAGCTCTTAATTGAGGATTAGTAATAGCAGTGAAAATAAAGTTATACTCTTCATCCAAAAAGGTACACACATTTAATGGCAAGTTACTGTGATTTCTTTCGAAATAACTCTTAAAGCTGGTAACTTAGTATTTGAATAGAATAACAGATAAGTCACGTGTTTTCCAATAAAGAGTAAGGTAATGTTTTTAAATAAGGGCTCCTAGACATTATTTACTAACATCCCCTATAATTTTTAAACCCTAATTGTCTTTTAACTTAAATCATACTGGGGAAATAATAATAATAGCTAATATGTATTGACAGTCCTTGTATCATTTTATCTTCTCCCTACAAAAGATACTATAATACCCTCTTTTAACATAGGAGGAAACTGAGTCACAGAAAAACGATGTAACTTGAGGAAGGCAACACAGCTAATTAGTGGCAGAGCATGCTTTCTGGCTAACTCCCAAAACCGTGATCTTCGTTTCATCTTATCTTGACTCAGTACTTACTGGACTCTCTTTTTGGTTGACATTAACCATGTACATCAAGGATCTGCTAACTACAGCCTGCCAGCCAAACCCTGCCCGTAGCCTGTTCTCATAAATCAAGTTTTACTGGAACACGGCCAACACAGCTGCTGTCACACCATCAGGGCAGAGCTAAGTAGTTACGACAGAAACTCTAGGGCCCTTTACAGAAAAGGTTTGCCAATCCCTGATTTAGATAAATGTGCCAAATCAGGTGAAAATGAAGTTTTTGGAGTAAGAGTTTAAATAAGGACCCCATGTGAAGACACTTACATAGGGCCTAGCCCAAAAGCTAGACCAAGCCACAGACCAACAAATGCATGAACTCAATCAAAGAAGACATTATATCATGCTACTGAAGTACCGCTTTAGTATCACTAGATGTGTCATTAACCTGAAGGTTAGGCCAACAGAACACTCAACATCTGAGCCGCTTACAGTCACCATTCAAGGACAAACTGACAAACCAGAAGGAAAGTGCATCATCTAAGTGTGGGCTGACGGCCTTCCTGGATCTTTAGGAACTCCGGGCTGGACTTTTGATCTTGGCATGTCATAGGGGTGCATAAAAGTCTTCTGACTGAATGAGTGAAAAGCACAGTCCTGGGAACCTAGAACCCCCAGAAGAGGGTCCTCACCCCCATCCCAGTGGCAAAGAAACTCTTCTCTTGAGACTTTGTTCTAAAATCATTCTCAAGCCTGAGTCTTGGCCTCTGCAATTTCCCTTAGTCCTTTCCCTGGTCCCACAGAAAAGAATGACCACACCACCAGCAGACACCGGACCCCCTAGGCTGGGTGGTACCTGCCGGAATACAGCGTCTTTACCCCCGGGGCAGGTGCATTACCTGTACTCCCGCTCCTGCAGAATCTCCACGGGGTCCAGGCCCTGCGGTTTCTGGACGGGGCTGATCCGGCTCTGCTTCTGCTGCAGCTGCAGGATGGGCGAGGGCTGCCCCGGGGTCGGCTGTGGCACCGAGGGCCCGGGCACGGCGGCCGCGGGCGGCGGCGCTGCTGCAGGGGGCGCAGGCGAGGGCCGGCCGCTGGGCGCGGGCACCGGCAGCTTCTGTGGGGGGCTCGGGCCGCTCAGCTCCGGCCCCGGGCCTGCGGGACAAGAGCGACATGGGCAGCTCGGGAGGAAAGGCACCCCGTGCCCATACCCGGCCTGCCCGCTGCCCCCTGCGAGCCCAGCGATGGGGACAAGTAAAGGTCTCACGAGAAGAAAACAGCAGGGAAGGGAGGAAGATGAGGAAGGCGGGAGGCGAAAGGAAAGGGGAAAAAGAAAGAAAAAAGAAAAAAATAAAGAAAAGAAGCTGGCATCTATCCCAAAGGGAAATGGACCCAAAATGACTCTTAGGTAATAAACTGATTAAGGAATGGACAGCCAGCTTTTAGTGTAGGTCTACAACGGGATTTTAAAAATAATTCCAGGTGCATTCAGGGTTCTGAAAAAGCAAGGGAATCACCCGCTAGTCGGATGCAATTTGGGTGTGGTCCCAAAATCACGTTTCGCAAACTACACCACAAGCCCCCTTCATCCCAGCGTGGAAGAGCCCTGCTGTTAGAACCCATGCTTTACAAGTATAGGCAGCAGCTCGCCAGTCCTCTGACGCGAACTAAAAGGGGCACGCATTTTCCCTAAATGACCTATAAACTGTATTTCAGGCTTCATCAGTGCATCTAGGGAACTTTAATTTTTTACTACGTATTAGAAAATATTTCTGAAAACATTCAGTGCAGGGGGAGAAAAGAATCTGCTCATTCCACCTAAGAAAACTTAGCAAATATTAAGATTCAAGAGAGCATTTTTCTCATGTTATCAGAATAAAGGGATACGCAATCATTAAGCTTATCAAAATGCACTTAAGTTAATTTAAAGCAATTTCCCACATTAAACTTCAGGAGTTTAAATTGATTGCTAGGTCTGGACCTAAAATAAGTGTTCCATCTCTCCTCTTAGGTGAATTTTTACTTACTTCAAAGTTATAAATAAAATTAGTGATGCTACCAGAGGGGTTAGTAAATTAAAAAAAAAAAAAAACTCAGTAAGCAGATGTTAAAACCTCTCATGGGCATTCTTCCAAGTGTTTTCTATATCTTTCCAGAGAAATATTAAAATCATTAAATGGTAACAAAACTAATCATCTCTATACTTCAGAGCGACTTAATAATTAACCATACAAAGACATACATTATGAAAAAGTAGACACATTTATTCAATTTCCAGCAAACGCCAGTTAGAAGTGGGCTTAAATGACAACGCAAGGATAGCAAACATTCTGACAGGAGGAACTGGAAGAGTTAGAAGAAAGTGCTTAGGAAACTACAGTGTGTGTGAGTGTGAGTATATGTGTCTGTGAGCATGTGTGTGTGTAGTGTTGTTGGTCTTCTGTTCACTTCCTTCTGAAATTAGGTAAGACTTTCCCAAAGACCTAGGGCTAGTTAAGACTCCTTAAGGTAATCTGTAGCCCTTGTTCTAGCATTGATGAAAAGCTCTGGAGGGAAAAATGCATTTCTGTTTTTTTTGTTTTAGGCACTGTAGATATACTATTATAATAAAGAGATTCTTTTCAGCTAAGTACATTCTGATTCTTTTTCTGAATGGGAGGTCTTTTACATAATGCATAGCTTTTCATAATATTTCAGATTTAGTTTCTTTCATCCATATGTAAGAAACCAATTTCTAAACATTAAATCTTAAGGTTGTTAAGCATTGGGATGAGATATGGAGGGACATTTTTTATTATATTTTCCCTCAAGGCCTTTAAAACAGGATAGGTATTTTTTATCTGGGTTGCTTGAGCCAAAAGAGAGGAGATAGAGATTTCTAACAATTACTTTAATTCTCTGTGATTCTATGAATTTCCCTAATAAGCTCAAGAAACTGGTAGTTAAAAATATTGGAAGAATCTGTATGAGCACACCAAATAATAGATTTAATACACTGAAGCCCTTTAATAAAAAGAAAATCCGGGTCTTACTGATAAGATTAATATCATACTAATTACCCTACATTCAGTTCTCAAAGTGTTTTTCCTCCTTTCAAAGTTTAAATAAGTCATCAATAAAAGCCATACCAGTGCAACAGTGTACACATTTCACTTACTCTGGGCGTTTTCTTCTCTAGCATTGTGGCTTGTAATACTTATGTAGAAGTGTGTGCCAACTCCTCGAGGTATATTCAAGTCATTGTTTTTAAAACCATACGATCAAAGGGACGTATCCAGAGCGTGTCTGATATCCCCGGTTCCAAATCTAGCCATTTTCAGCCCATGACTGTGAACTAGACCTGATGCATACACACAGCTAGGCCTCTTTAATCCATTAATACAGAGACATCCTTATGTGGTTGAAGGACCCTTAAAATTGAGAAGCCAGAGAGACCCAAACGTGGACTTGGATATTCAAATCTCCAATTCCAAAAGGACTACAACTCCAAAAGATACAAGGTGCACCTTGTGTCTTTCCAAAATAACTGATAAGTTTCACCTACGGGCTGTGTGAGTCTCAGCAAGTTACTCAGCCCCTGGTGCTTCAGTCTCCTCGTCAGTAGGATGGGGATAATAACAGTACAGTACTCACCTCACAGGGTGCTAGTGAGGATTCAATGAGACAATGTGGCTATGCGCCCAACCCTCAGCTCTGGTCATATTTACTGCCACAAAGGACACCAAGGTAAAGAAGCCTAGTTTAATCACTCAGCTTTTCAGAAAAGCTCCACAGCAAAAGAAAGGCTTTCAAGGAAATTTGGTACTGTATTAGCCGGCAAATTTGGAAGTGCACTCTTCTAGAGCAAACTTCAAAATGTTTCCACAGTTTAATACAACTCAGCACAAACACTCAGATAAGTCGGCTTGCCATGTGCTTCCTGCTAATCCCCCATCAGTCACAAGCAAACTCCTTTCTAACTAAAAACTGCAAGTTCATTTACTGCCTGGGTCTATTTTATCCTCCCTCCAACAGATTATAGAAACTTCTCTTTACAGAGGCTAGGGGACTGCCTGCAACTTGCTGCAACTAGACATGCCCAGAACACAACTACCTAACCATGAGGTGTTCTGCCTGTCCTTCAGGCAGCTGAGTTGCCTGAATGGATTTTCTCTGTATCAACAGAAAGCATCTCGACAACAGACACTCACGGTCTGCAAAACGATAAGGACTCACGCCCTGATATCTTCAGATGGAGGACAAATTACATTCTTTAGCTTATCTCCTATTCCCTCGCCAATATAAACAACTTAGGCTGAATTGTCAGAGGTACAAAATGTGTCTGTTTTCCCGTGGGTCCTCACTTTAGAAGTCAAGGTAGGTAGACGCCCTGACTCTCCTGAGGGGTGTCCCACTGCAGCTAAGTGTTGGGGGGGAGGGATCTTTATTAGATGCCTGAATTTAAGAAAAAGGTAAACAAACTTATTAAATTACCTAAGTCTCACATGTACAGAATTTCTGTACAGAGTTCCCACTTTACCCTCTGCACAGAAGGATGTTTATGCAAATAACCGTGTGTGCATTAGACAAGGATTTAAGTGGTTTCCAGAGGCTGAAAAAAATAAATGTAATAATGATGCTTAAATGAAGCATACGAAGAAATTTTAGATAACTAAAACAAGGAGAGGGGGAAGCAGGAGAGGCACAAGCACTGAAAAAAATCACCAGTAAATCTCTCACTTTCTACCATGAAGGCTTCCCTACCCACCGCAAAAAAACCCAAAACTTTTCAGTTCCTATTTTGAACTTTGCTTTAGTCTCTAAAAAGAAAAATGAATCAAAATTAAAAGAAAAACGCTGGGTTTGATTTGAGTGGAGCCCATAGTAGGCAAGGACCAGAGTTATTTACTTGTTCAGTACACACTTCCGCCAGTCAAACTGTAATTCTCTGGTGGTGGCACTTGTGGTGAATGATAACTTTGGAGTAGGTTTGAGGCAGATCACCCCAGCCAAAAAGATTCTCTTCACACATGAATGACACCCGCAAATGGGACAAGAGAAAAATGGAATCATAGCTACCACCCGTGAAGCTGACATACTTAAATTGATTTTTTCCTGAAATATTAGCAGAGGCATTTATAAGCAATTATATTGCTTTATTTAAGAAAAGGAGGGGGATAAACAATTAATACAAGTAATATTAACTTAAAAAACCTTTTTTGGTGTCTTCCTTGGACTTGTCCGAAATACCCATGCAAAAAAAAAATGTGTCTTTGTCAAGTAAGGTCATCATCTCCCTGTGAAATCTGAGATTTGGGGACAAGATGAGCAATGTAACCTCCCCCTCCCAGTGGCAGGAATGAGTCTGCTCTATTTGAAGAAAGTATCCTCTTTCCTCCTTTATCCATAGCCTCTTTGCCCACTCTGGCACTATCCGCCCAAATATTTGCATTTCTAATGACTGCTGGAAATACAAAAGACACGAGCAGTGAGTAACAAAACAAGTTCCCCCTAATGACAGGACCCTGGCAGGGAAGATGTATGCATTGGGTAAAAAAAAAAAAAAAAAATGGAGCCCTCTTCTCTGGAAATGATCCAGAAAAGGCACCCAGGGTTGTGTTGGTCAGGATGTGAAGTATTTGTTACACACAAGTGTCCGGCTAACTGAAAATCCATCCTTTAAGTTTTACTACGTCATCTGATCTCACTGTGGTGACTTTGGCTGAAAGGGTTTCTCAAACGAAATCACTTAGCTTGCTGCCTTCTTGAACAATACCCTGGAAACTTTTCCTATTGTGCGTAGGTCATTTTTTGTTGTTGTTGTTGTTTTTTGTTTTTTTTATCGGTACGCGAGTCTCTCACTGTTGTGGCCTCTCCCGTTGCGGAGCACAGGCTCCGGACGCGCAGGCTCAGCGGCCATGGCTCACGGGCCTAGCCGCTCCGCGGCATGTGGGATCTTCCCGGACCGGGGCACGAACCCGTGTCCCCTGCATCGGCAGGCGGACTCCCAACCACTGCGCCACCAGGGAAGCCCTCGTAGGTCATTTTTAAAAATAGCAAGCCTCGCTGAGGTCCATGATGAGGGCATACCCCAGGACAAGATGCGATGCACGGGGAAGTGTGCCTGTGTGACATGGTCCCTCACGATTACCTTTTGGGAGGCGTAGATTTTGCTCCTTCCATCTTAAACTACCAACAATCTGACTATGACCATTCAGCCTCTACTGGGACCTCCTCTAGTTAATGCTCCTCATATACTGAGATGCAGGATATCAAGGTCACCAATGTTGCTGACACCGTGTCTAGAGTCTGAATAAAAAGGCTCTCAGAAAGGAGCAGAGATCCTTTTCCTTCCTATGCACAGGAGTGAAATGCCCGCACTTGGTACACAGAGCTTGGGAAAGAGCCTTTCCCTTGTCATGAGCCTATTGGTCACGAAGGAGCCAGGATGGGGAAGGGGATAAGGCCATGGGCTCTCCAGTCAGACTGCTGGCATTGAATCCTGACTCTCCATACCCGAGATGTGCCACACGTGCAAGGTACTTATTACTACTGAGCGTGGAGTACAAGGTAAGCTAGCAGGCACTCAGTAAGCACAAGCTACACACATGCATAGACATACAGACATTTTTGCTTCTCTCTGGCTGCATTCCTGAGAGCTAGTTTTTACAGTTTTAAAGCCTCTGAACACACTTGAGTGTTCAAACTAGCATTTTATGCATGGTTTTCCTGTACAACATTTTCCGTCTCTGATTTTTGGTCCCATGGGGTCCTCTACCTACCAGAGCATCGTGGTGAACACACCGAAACCTAGAGATGCCGCGATACTTTCTTGCTCTTTAAGAAAAACCATTCCTAAGGCTCCATCTACAATTAACAAGATGCGTTTATCCTTCTAGTAGGCAACCCTTAAGAGTTTCCTCTACCAGAAAAGAAACATTTACAAACTCAGAAGGTAGAATAATAAAAATAATAATAATCATCTGAACTCTTTCCCTTCGTCTAAGTCCCAAAACCTAAGAAGAAGACCGATATCCCAAACTAGTTGCAATGATCAGCTGTCAGGGCCTGCCCAAATGAGAGGGAACCATTCACAGGAAAGGGTGTCAAGGACAAGGAAGCACCCTGGAATTCAAATTCCCTAAGATTCAAATTCTCTGGAATTCAAAACTGTGGTAGAATAGAACCATAAACTCTCTGCTTATCTAGTTGCTAACCAAAACCTTCCCAGAGAAAACAACATTCATGGACCATCACCCTAGAGCCCCTTGGAGCTCTGAATTCTATCCGTGGGATCAAGCCAGACCACCAGAAGGTCGTACAAAGGACTACCTCCTCTCAACCCATTATATAATGTCATAGCTTCAGATCTGATGCCAGGGCACACGGGAAATAGGCCATGTGGATTCTGTTACTCTCTTTGTTATGAACAAATGTTACCAATGCCTCTACCATGCAGTGCCCCTTACAATAATAATAACAATAATTTTTTAAAAAGTTCCCACCTGGGAAAGCTACTTTATACTCTCATGCTAGAAAAGACTCTGTGTCCACTGAGAAACTGGTAAGCAACTTCCTTCCGAGTGGTGAGTATCAGGCACCTGACCCTGTCTCCTTTCCTGACTGCCAGGAAACTCGAGTCACCTTGGAAGCTCAGATGCAGCAGCTCCTGTAGCTCCCCCCCACCCACATTGCCAACCTCCCTGACCTTGATTTCTACTTCCCTTTGTCTCTGATTTTCTACTTGGTAATTCCTTTACCGCAGGTATGCTTCTTCGGAAGCCTCCCCAGATGCTTTTCACAAAAAGGGACAGACGTAAATAAATAAATAAATAAACAGACACGACATAGCTCAAGGAGAGCAGACTCGAGACGTGCGTGTTGGCAACAGAACGCACGGGGTGTAGGGGTTCCTAACCTGGGGTGTGTGTAGACGGGCTTCCGACAAACCTCGCACCGCTTGAAAGAGAATGCGAAATCATGGGGCTTTGTGCTTATAGCCACGGCTTGTGCCAGAGTCTGCAAAGTTTAAGAAGCACTGCTCTAGGACGTAGGCAGAGGAGACCGAGAAGCGTGGCCAGCTAAGTGGAGCAAAGACAAGGGAGCCAGGGAGGTGCAACAGAAGGCTACGTCAGCCCTGGGCCGATACCACCAGCCCAGCGCTTCTGTGCAGTTAGCAGTCCTTCTCGTCCGAGGTGGACCATCACGTTATTCATTTGGTTGCCTATGAACCTACCAGATGGCCTGCTGTAGTTGACAAGGGCCTGCTGCTGCGGCGGCGGCGGTGGCTGCGGCTGCGGTGGCGGCTGCGGCTGAGGCGCCGCCTGCTGCTGCTGCATGCCCGGCAACGTCCTTTTCCCCTGGACCGCGAGCTGCAGCGTTTCCGGGAGGGGCTGGCCCCGGGCCAGCATTTTGTAAGCTAAAATCTGAGCTCGCAGCTGATGCAGCTGGACGGGACTGAAAGGCGAGGGCCCCCTGTTGGGCTGGCTCATCGCCTGCGGGTCGCCTGGGATGAGGGTCCCTGGCTGGCTTGGTGGCATCTGCGGTGCGGTTGGGCCACTTCCCAATATAGGGCTGGAGACGTGCTCGGGGGCTCCCAGCGGAGACGGGTGCGGCGACATGTAGCCTAGAATGAAACACAAAAGGAGAGGTCACAGGCTGCCCCCCGCGACCCTGAAGGAGAAGCATTCCCGAACGTTTTGATAATTTCCTGAACAGCACTGATGGACAGACATCGAAAGCATAGGTAACTTAATAATTATGGGCTTTTATATAACTTAAAACATATATATCAAATGTATACATAATTTAAAGAAACAGGCAAAAGTAATTTTAATAACATATAATTTAAATCGACATACCCCAAATATTATCATTTCAAAGTATAACAATTATTAAAGAGAGATGTTATGTTCTTTTCTTCCTATTCAGTTATGACGCTGTCTCCACTGGGACTAACCACATCTCAAGTGATGGACAGCCATATGTGTCCTAGAAAGTAAACTGGTAGTGGCTGTCGTACACCTAAAGGAAGGGCACCAGGGGAAAGTATTATACATTAAAAGCAGCCCGACCTGGAGACCAGAACCTGAAGGTGGCTGCTCTGTCGCCGTGGGGAATGAGTCTCTCATGGGGATATTACTTGGTTTATTATAATGCACTTTATGAATAATTTGCCATGATTGAGGGCCTCCATTGTTGTAGGCACTAAGCAAGGCACTGTACATACTATTTTAGCTGAGTTCTCCCTGGAAACAGAGACTGAGGGAAGGATTAAGCGGAGCTGATTTATCTGGAAGGCACAGGGGCACTGGCAGGGGTGTGGAAAGGTGCTACGCGGAAGGGACGGCAGCCAGTAATGGGTGCATGATTAAGCCAGTTGCTGTAGTGGGTACCTGAAGATTAATCTCATGCACAAGTTCTGGGATAAAAGGCACATAACTTGCCTCCAAATTATCCCAGGGAAGGAGCTGGGGTATTTACACTCCATCACTGGTCACTGGTTATGACTCTGGGGATCACTAGTCCCCGGGGACTTTGCCATGTGTGAGTAAGGCGGACTCCAGTAGACTGAAGGTGAGATGGTAGACTGGCCAGTGGGTATAAGGCTGGTGGGAGCACAGAAATGGTAAGACGAATTAGAGGGAAGTGAGTGGAGTATACATGTTTTCTACAGTCCTCACCACATCCCCAGAAGATATGTACTGTCACCTCATTTTTTTAAAATGAGGAAAGGGAAGCTCAGCGAGTTAGCGAGTTACCCCAGGTCACACAACCAGATCTTGGTAGCTCCAAGATTCAAACCAAGGTTTGTCTGATTCCAAGGCATATGCTCTTTCCATGGTCTAATATTAATTTGGTTTTATAAAAATAAATTAAAGGCTTGAAAGTTTCAAAAATCTTCTAGAACCATTTACAATACAATATAAAAATGAGAGTAATCTGCTTCGGTTACAAGAGATCTAAATGGGAAAGTTAAGAAGACTTTACTTAAGAAAGAAAAGTCAACATGCACAAAAATTTCAAGGAACTTATTTCAAGAGATGAACTGTACAGTCCGGACAGAGAATGCCTAGAAAAACACACGACCGAGCATTGCTGAAGGGAAATCCAAGGGGAAGGAGAGGACAGAGTGGCCTACTGCAGTCCAAAAGGTCATCTTCAATTCAAACTGAGTGTAATTCATCAACTCAGAGGTGTCCTAAGACACAAGTAAAACATTAGATTAAAGGGCTTTGCCTTTAATAAATGCACTTGCATCACACTTATTTTAAAGGTCATCACATGGGTGTTTATTAGGCACCTGCTGTGTGTGTGAACCCTTGTCACATTGGAGCCAAGACAGCTCTAGGCATCTATGTGGAATCACAGCGGCCCAGGAATATCTGACCCACATTGCCTGGGGACTCATCATCGTCATCCACAAGACTAGAGAAAATAAAGGATACAGTTACTTTTACCTCAAACTGCCATTTGGAGAGGGAAACAAATTTAGCCTGATCCTCTAAGACAAGAGTAGGTTTTGTTCTATCAATTGGTGAATTGTAGAACTCCATTCAGAGTAATCCTGCCCTGAAGAGAAATGGAAAAACTGCTAACTCATTCCCCAAATCCCTACTCTATAAGGGAGCACAAAAATCACGCAGCCATTAGGATTCTAATTGGTCATAAAAGTTAGCCAAGAAAATGCCCCTGAAATCAGCTTGCAAGACAAGCAGAAATTTAAATCCCAGGATGTTGTTATTTATAACAATAAACATTTAGAGAATATCGATAACATACACCTAACTTCATCATTAACATTCTTCCTTCTTAATGAGGTTAACATTCACCTCCTATTTGTAATGCTGGTGCAAAATGGTAGTTTGTTCATTAGGAAAGCACCTTCCTAACACCTTTTTGACCAACCCTGCATCTACCACTGGAGGAAAAACTTCCTACTATAGTTACTGACATTTTCATGGTAGAAGGGATACAACCAGGTGTTAAAATGGGTCATGTCTCCTGCCTTCTAGTCCATCCTCCTTCCTGAGGGCATCATCAATTATAGTTTACCCATGTTAAATCACAGGATGCCTAATACAACAGACCAAAACATCAGACGATCCAATCTAAAGGCAACTGTGCAACGCTGTTCATCAAATCTGCTCTTTTCAGCTATGAACTCCTGGCAAGGCAAAGTTACGAAGATGAGACAGTTACATTAAGTACAGTAATTCATTTTACCTCACATTTGCTAAGAAACTAAGAGTGGAATAAAAATCATTTTCCAGAATTAATCAATACAACAAAATTCTCCCTCAAGTGTGGAAAGAAGAAGAAACTGGGGGTGGGAAAATTTGTTGCCTAGAATTTCTAGGGGATGTTAATAGAATCATTCTATCACAGTATGACATTAAAAATGTGACAGTGTTTCAGCTAAAGAGAGAGAGATTTCTTTTTTTTAATGACATGACTTGCATTCCATAAAACTTCAGGAAAATCAGAATCTAAATGATACAACATATTTTCATAATTATCTTCAGTTGAGAAAACAGTGAAGAAATTGCCTGAGAGTGAAATACCTTTGTCTGTAGGATGACTGTGTTGATGCAGAATCTGCTCTTTTTTTGAAATCTGGTTTGATTTGCTCATTTAAAAAAAAAGTAGTCAAAAACTGGCAGTTTTCCTTCCCTCATCTTCAAGGGCCATTATCTCCCTAGTTGCACCTTGCCTCAGACAGAGGCAATCACCTCTCTCCTTTTAATAAACTTGAATTTTTAAGTGCCAATTTTATATGAATTTTCTCTTCACACACACACATACAAACATTAAATATTATATATTTGCCTTTAAAGGCTTTTTCTAGCCAATGGACTAAAAATAAACAATGTTATCATTGGGACCATAAGGTACACAATTCAGTATTTATTGAAGGAAATGGTTTTGCTTCTCAACCAATACCTTAAAATAACCTAATAGGTTGCTAGGTAGTTAAAGCTGGCAGTCTTCCGATCAACACCACAACCTCTCTGTACCGGTGTGTTTATAAATGGCTTCCTACGACGGGGTTTTTAAAGATATATGTTACTATGGAGTCTGAATTCTTTTTAGATAATTATATAGACTAAGACTGCATTATACCAATACTACTTTATTCAAAGACATATTTTAAATCACTAATTCCCCAGCTTACAAGGCACTTTACTATTATAGCGAAAAATATTACGTGCTAGTTCTGATTCCATCTAACTTAATGCAGACTTCTGCATTCCAAAGTAATTATAACTTACAGAAATTATATAAAAATTAAGATCTATTTAAAAGTGTTCACTTTTGAATACATAAATTCACTTCTCTACCTACCTGAACAAAATTTACTCAATTTCCAATTATGTGCTAGACATTGTGCCAAGTATTGGAGATTCCAGGAAAAAATCATCATTCTAGAAGTTGAAGAAAGGAACTGAGCTATGAAAGAAATTTTAAGATACATAAAAGTAAAAATGCTCACTTATAATTCACGCATTTCAAGTGTTTTCCTTTGGAGTCTTCCTAGGGCCCCACTACTGGAGGTACTGCAAAGCCGGGAGCAGACAGAGCCACCACTAGCTCTGAGAATCACTGAATATAACTCATCTATACCTCCCAGGTATTAAAATGAGATCTACATTAGCTCTGTGAACACACCTGCCTCTTTAGAATTTAAATGATAAACCTGGAAGTGTCGTCTCAATTCATTCTTAACACTGAATGGGTCAAATTCTTTTCTTCCTGTACCTCAAGAAGTCCCAATGATTCAGCCTGCTTTTCTAACATGGTCAAGATTTTACAAGTCATTTGCAAAACGTACGCCTGCCTGCCATCAAAATTCAGATCAGAGTCCAGGATCTTCAAAAACCTGCCCGAATATTAGTAAAGATGCACTCTTATGTCTCCATGACTTGCTTTTACATAAATATATGTATGTATTTAAAAGCAAATACATTTCTCTAAACCCTCACAGTCAAAAATCTTCCCTTGGGTTGACGGATGTCTGATCATGGATGGAGAAAAAACTCACATACATTAAATTACAAAAAAGTATATACAACAACACATAAAGCATAAACTTTGAATTAGAATATCAGCACATTAATTAGTGCTGGATAAGTCATGTCCTTGGCATGATGAAATGTACATATAATGATTCTGAAAAGAGGTTACATTGCATCCAAAAGACTTTGAGGTATCTTTATTATTCTATTTATTTATTTGGCTGCATTGGGTCTCCGTTGCTGCTCGCAGGCTTTGTCTAATTGTGGTGAGCGGGAGCTACTCTTCATTGTGGTACGCGGGCTTCTCATTGCAGTGGCTTCTCTTGGTGCGGAGCATGGGCTCTAGGTGTGTGGGCTCATTAGTCGTGGCTCGCGGCCTCAGTAGTTGTGGCTTGCGGGCTCTAGAGTGCAGGCTCAGTAGTTGTGGCGCACGGGCTTAGCTGCTCCGCGGCATGTGGGATCCTCTAGGACCAGAGCTCGAACCCGTGTCCCCTGCATTGGCAGGCGGATTCTTAACCACTGCACCACCAGGGAAGCCCCTGAGACATCTTTAATATGCCTTCAATAATGAGGAGAAAAGGCACCCAGAAGAGAAATCTACCATACATTGATTTGGCCATTATTGTGGGTTGAACTGTGTCCTCTACAAAGAAATGTTGAAACCCTAACCCCTGGTACCTGTGAATGTGACCTTATTTGGAAATAGGATCTTTGCAGATGTAATCAAGTGAAGATGAGGTCACACTGGATTAGGGTAGACTCTAATCCAATGACTGGTGCCCTTATAGGAAGAGGGAACTCTGGACACACACACAGACACACAGGCAAAATGTCATGTGGAGAGCAAGACGGAGATTGGAATGACAGATCTAGAAGCCAAGGAATGTCAAATATTGCTGGCAACCACCAGAAGCTAGAAAGAGGCAAAGAAGGATTCTTCCTTAAAAACTTCAGAGAGATCACAGCCCTACTAATACCTTGATTTCAGATTTCTGGCCTCCGGAACTTTGAGAGAATACATTTCTATTGTTTTAAGCTACCCAGCTTGCGGTAATTTGTTACAGCAGCCCTAAGAGACTAAGAGAGCCACCCACCAGCAATGACAGGTTATTCCACTGCCAGAAAAAGCCACCTTACAAAGTAGGAGTGTACAATTCAAGGGACACGGGTGGCTCATCTTACCTTCACATCTACGCTGTTACTGGGAGGCAGACCTGGAGTCTCCTCTGGCCCTGTCACTTACCGGATGTGCAAACTTAAGAAAACAAAGTAAATTCTCTGAGCTTTAGCGTCTCCATCTATAAAACTGGGGTAATATAATTCATCTCACAAGTTCAGGGTAAAGATTCTGCATGAAGTACACAAAGCACTCTGCAGAGTGCTTGGACACATGGTGGCCAGTAAAACTACTAGGATTTTGCAAAGAAAATTGCCCACATCAACCATAAAGTTGTGTTGGTGGGGATAAGGGGAGATTTCTACAGGGAAAAGAAACCGGCTGGACTCCATCCTCCTTAAACACGTTCTCTGGAAGTCATAATTAAAATAACCAACAGGAAAGACGAAAGACTGTGGTTCAGAGCCAAAATCAGGTATGTAGCAGACACAAACCTTGGCTGTGTTGGTCCATCGGACTCTGGGGAGGGCCCATTCCTGGGTGAGGAGGTCGCATAGTGGTGCCCTTCATGGATCCACAGTGGATATCTTCCACAACCCCCTTGTCGTGCATACCATCAATGGGCTGAAACATTTACAGAAGATCAGTCAGACGTCTCTTTAAGGCATAATATTTCTATCTGGTGTTTTAAGACCCCTTCCTAAAAAGTCTTCAAAATTGTGGCGCAATCATCTATTACCCATATGATCGTCATATATTTTGACATTTATTTTACATATATTACTATTTACATAGATTTCATAGATGGGACAAAAAATAAAATAAAAAAGACTACACCAATAGGATCAGCAAAACTACCTGTGAAGTCAAAAGTTAAGGCTTTAAACAGTTGAAATGTTTTTGGTCATGTCAAAACCTGCAAAATAAAAATGAAGTTCTGTTCACAAGGTAGACGAATATAAACTATTCTTCCATACCCTCTTACGTAAGTCCTGAAACCTGCCGTAGGTTGAAGCTAGTCCAAAGTCTGAATGAAGAAAGGAAAACTCTTTGAAACGTCTGTGATGATCTATTTTTTGGTAGCTTTTTTTCATCAGAGGGGAAGGAACCATGGAAAGTTTAAAAGTTGAAAGCAGAAAGTTCCAAGGCAGTTGGGAAAAGAGGGACAGACAGGGTAGAGCGGTGAATGGGGGTAAATACTGAACGGGAAAGAGGGTGAAACAGATGAAGCTATACTACAGAGGGAGGAAGACAGAAAAAGGTTAATGGCAGAGTTTGGAAAAAAATAAAGAACACAGGGGCTGGAAAGAGGACTTGAGGCCTTGTACACAACAGACACACAATAAATAGCCATTGAATTGACACTAATCCAATCCAGAATTGGGCAATGGAGCATGTGTTTGAGAAAGGAAAAGTCTATTCCTCCCCAAACTGGAATAGCAATTTTCAAAACAGCCTGAAAGGAATATTTCCAGGAGTTTATAGAAACCAAATGACTTCAAGCAAGAAAGTATGAGTGTTTGCAGTTTTGGAGAAAGGAAAGTTAATTTCTGCAGAGTCAAAAGCATGCACTTGAAAAGAGGAGAAATTTACCATAAAGAGGATGTTCAGAAGAAAAATGGGAAGAATTTGGTATAAAGAGTGTCTCTGAGTCTGTTAAATAGTAATAATAGAGAGGAAATCAAAGCAACACAGCAGATGTATTTAGGCCACTTGTTTATTTATTTCCAGTAATGTTGAAAAGCAAAAAGCTGAAGCTCAGAGGGAGACGGAGGAGAAAGACAAGGAATAGAGCTGCCTATAAAAAGATTCTCAGAAAGTGAAGGCATCTGGTCAGCAGGTGTGAACTCCAGGCACTTCACCATGTCCTCACCCAGGGAATTATCTGAGGGACTGCGGGCTGCGGAAAAGCAGGATGAGAAAATGCAAAACTTGCAGAATGAGAGCAAAACAAAACGAAAAAGAGCATTGATGGGGGCAGAGAATAGGAGAAAATGTGACAAAGATGCTAGATAACGGAACAGAAGGGATCAGAAGATACACTTATACATAAAAACAACCCGGGGCAAAAACATAACATTAACCCAATACACTCATGCATACGTTTAACTTTTAAATGCTTAAATAGTAATAGAGGTGAGCTAAATATTTTCCTTCAAATCTTTCATTTTGGAGGTGAAACATCCTTAAACCCTTCTGAAATTATTTAACCCGCTTGGACTAAGGTTAACAAGTGACAGATCCGGTCTATAATATACTTCCCAAATTAATATGAACACAAGATGATTTAATGACTTCGATATGTCTATCTGTTCAATATGTCTCCTAAAGAATGTGATATGGAAAACGAGCAACTTTATTTCTCTACATACCTGACAAGCTAAAAATGTGTTTAAAAGAAATCAAAAAAGCAGGGAGAGAACTTGGGGATATTATAGGGCTATCCATGATATGTTGTTAAATGAAAAAGATGTTGTTTCAGAGTAATTAACAGTGATGATACGATGCTATTATGGTAAAAGGGAAAATTTTTTAAATCATACCTGAATATGCATACCTGTGCTTAGATGGTATTTTTACTGAAGATGGAGAAAAGTAAGGTGTAAAAAGCATATATAATAAGCTGTTACCAGGGGTGAACCACTTCTTTTATTTATGTCAATATGGTTTTACTTTTCAAAATAAGCATATATTAATTTTCTGATTTGAAAATCATCAAATAACAAAATTTGCAAAACATGAATCTTCCCTTCTGGGCTGCAATGCCTTACCTTAAAACTGACCTCCAGGGACTTCCCTGGTGGTGCAGTGGTTAAGAATCTGCCTGCCAATGCAGGGGACACAGTTCGAGCCCTGGTCTGGGAAGATCCCACATGCCGCGGAGCAACTAAGCCCGTGTGCTACAACTACTGAGCCTGTGCCTAGAGCCCGCGAGCCACAGCTACTGAGCCCGTGTGCCACAGCTACTGAAGCCTGTGCACCTAGAGCCTGTGCTCCACAACAAGAGAAGCCGCCGCAACGAGAAGCCTGCGCATCGCAACGAAGAGTAGCCCCCGCTTATCGCAACTAGAGAAAGCCCGTGTGCAGCAACGAAGACCCAATGCAGCCCCAAATTAAAAAAAACAAGAACAAAAAAACCCAAACTGACCTCCAGTCCTACACAATTAAAGGGAAGAATTGCTCTTTTCTGCGGTAACCTTTCTGTTTCAAACCAGTATCTCCCACAGCTTGCCTGCTTAACATCAAGGGGCATCTCCACCACCCTGTCCACCTGTGATGTCACCCGGAAAAGATGTAAAACCTCTACACATCTCTTCAGGCCTAACCTTCAGGTAATACACAATGGTCCCATAGATTTTCTATGGCTACCGCTACCTCTCAGAGCAAATTGTCACAGAGGATCATGTTTGCTTTCTCAAAAGGCCATTCTCTCTTCTTTGCATATCCTGCAAAGGCATAATGCCCACGTCATACCGTTATGCTCATCCCAACAGCAACAACCCGAATCTCATAAATGGAAGATTATTATAACCTTCGTCCAGAAACAAACAACTGGCCCTGGGTTCTGCAAAATCAGAGCTCTCTTCCAAAACCAGAATAAAGCCACTTCACAGACGGAGAGCAAAGTGCATTTTTAGCAATTCCCTAAAAACTACTTTATTTCAATCGAACATTTTTTGAAAAAATCCTTTAGGAAAGGACTCATTTTCCTTTTATTCTTTGGGACCTACGGGATCTTTTTAGGGAAGAATAATTTTCAATACGTTCATTCATGGATGATATACGGTACTTAACATACATAGTTGGGAAAAAAAAGCAAGACTTATTCACTAATATACTTATTTGCCAAGCCAAAATACCTGCAACCCACAATTCATAGGATCTCTCAGACTGCATATTGTAGAACTTCCCTGGTGGTCCAGTGGTTAAGACACCATGCTTCCAATAATGCAGAGGGCATGGGTTTGATCCCTGGTCAGGGAAGTTCCACATGCCACGTGGCGTGGCCCAAAAATAAAAATAAAAAAAGAGAGAGAGGGAGAGAGAGCTGCATATTGTAGCTAACACTTTTTAAAAAGCCAAGATCAGATCTCCCTGACTGGTGCAACATCTGTAACAATAAAAGAGCCTTAGAATGTATGTTTTCAATAATGTACAAGATAAGAGAAAGACCTAGCTTGATTCTCTTGTAAACAATAGTAGAAAAAAGAGAGGGGGGTTATCAGTGATTATTAGCCATCCATGACTCAGAAGATGGATGGATGGATGGGAGAATGAACTCTTACCTTATGCATTTGATGCATGCCTTCCTGCGGGAAGTCAGCAGACCCCATCGACGGCATAGGGTGTGAGACACTTGGAGGCCCAGGACTTGGCCCCATCATACTGTGGACGGAACCTGGGGATGGTCCAGGTCCTGGACTGGGCCCAAGAATTGGTCCAGGAGAGGGTCCCGGCCCTGGCGAAGGCCCTGGGTGGGGCATCGCACCAGGGTCTGTGGGCGTGGACATCTACTTCTCCTGACTCTGCCAGTCAGTACAGTGATACTGAGTTGGAAAGAAGAGAAAGGAATGTTTTAAACATGATGTTACGATCAGAATAAAACAGTTGTTAGTATTAGATGGTGCCATTTCCGTAACAAACATCAAACAGAACTGCCCTATCTAGCCCAGATGTTTGAGAGAGTGTGATATATATCCATCTGCCCTAGTCTTTATGAAGACCTCTTATTTAAAATGATTCCCCGGAAAGATATAAATCATCTAAGATCCAAAAAAAGGCTCACTGGAGAAACTCAAATGTAAGACATAAGGAGAATTCTAAACAAGCTTAAAATTTATTACTGAAGCCAACAGATGCTCTTCATTACTTGGGCACCTTACAAGGCATTAACCCCCCAAAGCCATTAAAATATACACCTCCTCAAGAAATACCCAACCAAGACCCACTTGCATAAGTCAATAAGCATTCAAACTTCACAGAATTCTAGAGAGTTAAAAGGGGGAGCAAGTACAATTTCATAAACTGAGGATGAAAGGGAATTGCCAATCACGGGAAAAGAAGAGGTTAATGGCAGTCAGACAAATACGGGTTCACACAGCCGCATAGGCAATGACGCACTGAGACTAAAATGTGATGGTACGCGTAAAGCCATAGCTCTGTGCCTGGCACAACAAGCAGCCTCTCTTACTGAGCCTTACTCCCCGGGCCCTGCCACCTCCACTCCAGCAGAAACGAACAGAAGGGCAGGTTAAGATGTGGTCCTACCACCAGGTAATTAATTAAAGACCACGTGGACAGTGGAGGGCAGGGATTCATCCCGGGCCTCTCTGGGGTCCAAGACTCACACGAGACATCAACCATGACTCCTGGATCGGGGCCCACCAGAGACGTGGTATGAAAATTCCGGTTCTCCAGCAAAGCGGTATTCCATCACCCATGTGCCAAGACTTCTTGGCATCCCCACCGGGGAACTGCCTCATGGGGTGGGTACGACTGGATCTTGGATATCAGCCAAAATGAGTAAATAAGCTGTTTTCTGAATTTTGATGGAGATGAATGATCCCAGGGTAGTCATGGTGATATATTATGTCATCTGGGGGCACACACCTGTACACACAAAACCTCTTCTGATGCCGAACTCACAGAATCCTAAGTGGACTTGCTTACCCCCTGATTAGTGGCAGGGAAGAAATTAGACCATAGGGGCCGGGTCACCCACAGCAGGGCTCTTTCCATAGTGAAATGAGAGGTTAGAGGGAAAATTAAATGAAAAAAACAAAAAACCCACGTTACTTCCATTCTTAGCTAACTACCGTTACCTCTCGAGGAATCTCTAGAATGTGAGGGCCGTGAGGGTGAGGTCTGGCCCTTCTTTGCTCCTGTATCCCCAGCGCCTCCAACCAGCATGGAGTAAGTGCTCAGAAAAGATCTGAATGAAGTGTAGACAAAGTTGCAAGGGCAAACTATTAATAGAGTCAATTATTAAAAAATAAAAAAATTAAGAGAGCAATCAGGGTTTGAGGTATGTTCAAACAAAGAAATCTGAAAAGTGGAGGCAAGAATTTGGCCAATCTGATAAATGAATTAGGGCTAGAACAGGAAGGGATGAAAGGCTGCTTTGGAATGATTATAAGCAAGGGATCACTCAAACTGTTTTGCTGATACAAGATGGGACTAAGAGAACACAGTTCAAGTGATTTCTAAAACAACAGGGAAGCTTGGACAGTAAATTATAGCCTGAATTCACTAGAGAGCCAAATGTTATTATTTATTCTTTGTGATTAACAAAGCAGGCGGAAGTAACCTTTTTTTTTTTTTGGATTCCACCCCCTCACATATACACACACCCACCCATGTTCAGTCAGCATTTTAAATTTAGGACGCTGACGTCAATTCAGGGGTACTACAAGTTAAAATGTTCTTTCATGTATATCAGCAAACTAATAAACCCCTTTATTTTTTAGTGAATAAAAGGAAATTGCTTACTTCCTGTTATGATTTACCTTGAAATTGGCTTCAATGGCTATGATGGCAAGATACCACAAGTTTGAACAATGAAGATACAAGTGCTCAGTCAGCCTGGCAGTCCTACTTTTCATGTTTTACATTTTAATATCTACTATCCCAAAATACCAACGACTTTCTGTGCATATAATGACTTTCATCTGGGAGTCTCGTAGAATGTTGTAATTAATTGTATGCAGTCCCACAGAAACGCTCATCATTTTTTGTTATAGGAAACTACTAAAAACTTCTTAGGGGGGAAACATATGAGACAGGAAATGGAAGAATACGGACATAAAGAAGAATGTTAATATAGGAACGTGTTATATAGGAAACTTTTTCGTAAGAAGAGAACCTTTAGGAGCATGCACTTAATGAATGTGTCCGTGAAACAGCATAGATGAATAAACAAGAAGCCAGCTCAGAGAAACAGCACAGTTTAACAAGGGAGCAAACCTGCCCCATCCCGCACAGCTAAGGGACCTGGACTACCGCACAACTTGAATGTGACCCTCTGGCTTCTGACTGGGAGCCCAGAGACCTTGGGTTCTGCCCACCTCAGGGCTGTCGCCAACCCTGGGGTTCCCGGGCAAAGTGTGTTTTTTTTTTTTCTGGGGTTTCTCAGCTTCCTCTGGGCTTGGAATCGAAGCATCTCAAGGCTCCCTGCATCTGCCTATCCAGGGCTTGCAGCATCTCCCGATTCCTCTAACCGTATGTGTGGGCGTGCTCATCAGTGAACCTCCAGGGCAGGACCCGGGCTGTCCCAGGATTCACGCCACGGCACCATCACCCAAGCGTACCACAGAGGAGCACCTCTCAGAGACGAGGCCACAGTCCTGGCCTCCTATTCCTTCCTCTTCATTTCTGGTGGCAACTTCACGATGCAGCTCCAAGACACGATTAAACTTTCCCACAGAGTAAAGCAATTCGGGGGTGGAAATTACAAAGAGGTGCGAGTCTCAGGCAGAGGCGCGGGTCATTACTAAGTCCCTGTGGTTAAGGGTGAAAGTCCAGTATTGGCCAACTCAGCTTCCCCTCACCCACCCTCCCGGTCTCCCTAGGAATCCAAACCCCTTTCTTTTTTCTTCCAGGCACCAATTAAGTGATGCAGATGGGGTGGGGACAGTGGGGACAGGCACAGGGCGGATGGGGGAGAGGCGATGGCTCCAGTAACCTTGAGAGGGCAGGAGTGCCAGGTCTCTCCGCAAGATAACACTCAAAATCTATTTTTATTTTGTGTTGGGGGTCGGGGCGGGGAAGTTTTACATTGTCACCAAAAAGAACGGCCTGTTCCATAATTACATGGCCAATATAAGGAAGAAAACGTGTCTGTGTGTAAGGAGGTTAGGCACACAGACCTCCCCGTACCCTGGCACTGCCAGGCCCCTCTCCTCCCCTCAACGCTTCCCTCCACCTCACACCAGCACTCCCTGAGGGCCAGGCCACTGCGTTCTTAGCCAAGAATTTTTCAGCAGTACACCCTGTCTTTTTTCGTCCTGACCCTGCCTTTACAACCGGGGAGTGTGCGCTTTTTAAAAATAAAAGTCGCTGGAGCTTCCCACAACTCCAACCACTGTAGACATCCTCCCTCAGCCCCAATTCCCTTCCTCTCCCCTTTACAGAAAGCCCCAGCACACCCATCTGCATATTAAAAGGAGTTCAACTTCATGGAATTTTAAGGGTCACCAGCCCAACCATGACAACCAGGACAGAACGTCTACCGTCCTGTCTCGCTCCAATCAGCTGAAAGCTCCCCACACTCGCAGTAATACTTCAACACAACCCCATGTGCTTCACAATCATTTCAGGGACTTGACTTGAGGACACATTTGGTCACGTCCCCATTTAAAGGAGGAGGGCAGGAAGGGACCACAGAGCTTGCCCAGAGTCACATCTGTGAGTAGAGTTTTTTATCTCTTCACTCCTGGCCCAATACCGAGTCAAGGCACCATCAGGCAAGCCAGGCCATCCACCAGTGTGGAGAGCTGTCACTCAGGCTGAGCAACGATGCACAGGGGTGCGAGGCGGAGGATGCAGAAGCAAAGATGGAAACGATGGGAGATGTCGCGAGGACTGGGATTCGGCTGTGATCCTATGTTAATGTGCGAAGGGACAGAGAAGTGAAGAAAAGCCCTCGAGAGAATATGAGGCAGAGACAATGTTATGAACCTAAGAGGTCGGTGATGTTTAATCAAAGATCCAGAGGACCTGTTTTAGTCATCTATTCCCAACTGTCCTGGCTCTCCCCTGGGCACAAGGCATGGAGGATGTACAGAAATGACCAGAGGGCTTACCCAGGGCTCTGCAACTCTGACAGGGAAACAGGACTTATCCATAAACAGCAGTGAGAAAAAAAAAAAAAAAAAAAAAGAACATGCAAGTTCCTGCAAGACCAGAAGGGGTATAGCTAGAGTGTCCACTCTAGTCACGGGCAGGAGAGAGGACTTACATCTTGGAGGGCGGAGGCAAGAAAAGGGAATTAAGGGAGGCTTCGTGGAGAAGGTGCCATTTCTGCTAGGCCTTGCAGTAAAAATAGATAATAAATAAATGTTTCCTAGCAACTTGTGTTTTCTAGTCACAGAAAGAGTTTGGGGGGAAGCACAACCTGCACTAGACAACACCTCTTAAATAACTTCACGAAACGTAATAAGGAAGCGTGGGGTGATCTTGAATCTCCAGCAGACCTTTATCTCTTCTGCATTTACAGAAAGACTTTGGGGTACAGGTCGAAGGTGGAATATGAGAAATAAAAGTTAGGCCCGGTTCACATCCCTAAGAATAACTGTTGTTTTCAAGTTTTCTGGCTGTTATGGAGAACGATTAAGGCTCAGGAGATAGTTAAGATAAGAGTTCTTTTTATGTCTGTTTGCTGATTCAGACTGTCTCCCCTGACCCTGAAGGTTTTCTCTGTAGCTTTCTCTGTAAATGAATTGAGAATTCCCCCACAAGAAGTAGCAACATCTCTAGAACTGGAACACAAGTGCTGCTGTTCTTGATGGGGGAGTAGAGAGTAGGTAAGAACAGCAAGGAAGATAAAAGAAATAAATCTACCAGAAGTTTCTTTTTTACAGGCCAAGGTTGTCTGGATAGGTGGTGAAATATACCCAAAGCCCTCGTGCTTCTTGGTCTGAGACGCGCAACTTTACACAGTGCACGAAATGATTTGTGCCACAGATAAAAACCACACTGTGCTTAGAGTGAACACTCTACGTGGCTGGCCTGAAACTCGAGAAAAGCATGGAAAACATCTTTCTCGTTGTCATTCCTGGCGGTTTACCATTCGAAGTCGAGGTTGTTTTAAAAAGTGGTTGGATGAAAAGTGTGCTGTGTTTGCTGGGCTTCTGCGAACTCCGCATCGTTGAGTCAAGGAAAGGAATTAGGATGCAAGCGGCTGCCCTCACTTGGAATGAAAAGCCTTGGGACCGTCCCTGCCCAGAGTCAGACCTGGCAGGGGCTCCAAAGCAGATCAGTGCAGGACAAGAGAGAAAACAAACTTCAGGGGCCAATTACAGCCCCGTGAGCCCCAGGCACTGCCTTAACAGGAACCTGGCTCTTGACATTATCACCCTAGACATACCATGAGCTGCCTTCTCAGAAGAGCCTACCTGTGATGCAATTCCATGACCTCTTTGGTAAGGACAGCCAATGTTTCCACAAAGGAAAAATTCTTTTAAGCAGGGTGTTTACAAGAAAACCCAAAGTACTAGAAGCTCCTCAACAAAAAAGCACTCCGGCAGAGCAACCCTCTAACCCAAAATCCATGTCCACTGGTCGTTACAAAAGTAATCACGGACAACGATCGCTTCTTAAATTCAGCTGAACCCAAACTGCTAGGTAACTGGTCAAAACCAAAACAGACCAACCAACAAAAACTAGTAGCAGAGCGTGACACCCTGAAATGTAATTCGTGTGTATTTACACACACACCCATCCTTCCTAGGTTCTGTTAGGCCCCTTTGCAAGGCAACCTCATTTGGGATGCTGATAAGAATCAATGATGGCCACTTTCATCTCTGTCTGCTAAGATAATTTTATTTATACACGAAACATGTAAGAGTCTGAAATACATACTGTAAGAACTTTTTCTGGCTGAGATGGCACACGTTGACTTCGCAGTAAAACTTGACCATTATATGCTGAATGAACCCCAGCAGACCAGTGAGATGCCCCACTTTCCCCGACTTTCACAGCAGCAACAAAAATTCAAGCATGAACCCTTCAAGTTCACTGCAATTAAAATGAATAATGGCCATTTACAGTGTTAATCTGCCATTAAAAAATAAATCACCACGTAGTTTATTTGACCTCTGAATTTCAAGTTCTCTTTTACAAAACAGGCATAATAGTAGTCAGCTACCTCAATTTTTTTTTTTTTTTTTTTTGCGGTACACGGGCCTCTCACTGTTGTGGCCTCTCCCATTGCGGAGCACAGGCTCCGGACGCGCAGGCTCAGCGGCCATGGCTCACGGGCCCAGCCGCTCCGCGGCATGTGGGATCCCCCCGGACCGGGGCACGAACCCGTGTCCCCTGCATCGGCAGGTGGACTCTCAACCACTGCGCCACCAGGGAAGCCCGCTACCTCAATTTTGATATGAAGCAAATAAAGTATTACATGTGAAAACACCTTGTGAGCTATCGTATAAAAAGGTACGTTATGGCGAGGATCCTTCTGAAGCCTTCAATTCCCACCCTGGACTTGAATTCACCGTCTGCTAGATTAATCTCACATACTTTTTGTTCATGAATTCCCTTGCTCCAAACTTCTGAGAGAAACCTCCAACACACTCTGGATAAAACATTCATGCTTTAGCCTGGAAATCAAGTCTTTCTACCTTCTCCAACTTGTATCTTTTGAAAATTCTTCCCAACTGGAACCTCTTGCCCTGGGCAACCAGGTCAAAATTGGTCCATTGGTCTTCTCACAGTTTCTTTAGGCTCGGGCCCTGTGATCTCAGGACTTTCTCCTGATCTCATATGATCAGCACCCACCACCCCACCCCTGCCCTCCTCTGGCCACAATCGTCCTCCATCTCGAAGACTCCATCTACCCCATGCACTCAAGAGAGCCCATCCTGATCTCTCCCTGTATCAAGTGGTCTGTGCGGTGTACAATTTGCTATTCATACGTGTTCAGGCACGTTCTTTGTAAGACATAAATTCTCGATTGCAGATCATTCATTTTTTACGGATTTATAGACTTTGCTTAATAGCATTTTAGTGCATGTAAGAATCCAGCACAACAGCAAACGGCAAAAGAGCTGCAAATATTTGCAAAGCTATTACATGCCCAGCTTTCCTCACGGACATTCAATTTCCAAGTTCAATGACTTAACTCCCAGTAGTATGGTAAAAACTGGACAATACAACCTCAAGCAGGTAAAGAAATACAGTCATTCTAAACAAGAAAACACAATCCTAACACAAACTGATAGAGAACTTCCCTTGGACTTCTGTTAACCTGTGAGATAACATATCCCAATGCTTTTTGATCAAAGATTTTTTTGCTGTTTTTAAGTAACTTTAATTCCACAATTCTGAATTCAGTTTGAACAAACAAACAAACAAAAAAAGAGAGAGAGAGGGGGGAGTTATATTTAATGGGTTTTAAACTTCAAATTTATTTCAACTTCTATGAATTCCATTCATCAATTTACAAAAGGGTCAGCCCTTTCAAAAGGGTCAATATTTCAATTAGGTCAGTTTCTAAAAAGTTTCTAAAATATTAGTGCTTGCAGAGAGGTAGATGATATATTGGCAGAAGACTGAGGCTTAATATATGCGGAACCTAGAAAAATGGTACAGATGAACCGGTTTGCAGGGCAGAAATTGAGACACAGATGTAGAGAACAAACGTATGGACACCAAGGGGGGAAAGCGGCGGGGGGTAGTGGTGGTGTGATGAATTGAGAGATTGGGATTGACATGTATACACTGATGTGTATAAAATGGATGACTAATAAGAACCTGCTGTATAAAAATATAAATAAAATAAAATTCAAAAAAAAAACCAAAAACGAAGACTGATGCTTATACACGACCTAAAATTACATAGAATACTGTCATCTTTTCAAAAGTATAAAATTATACAGCCATATTCCCCGATGGTAACTGAATGTTCTGAAAGTCTTATATCTAATAAAACATTACAATTCATAGTCGGCTTCAGTTACATAATAATGTATCATGAAGTCCAGAAAGGCACCACTTATGTAAATATTTCAGTCAAAAATCCTGTATTTCATATCTAAAGCATCATTCTAAATGAGTGAATTACTTACTTATTCTCTCATAATTAAAATTAAATAATGTTTATATCCAACATTCAAAAGATTCAACTATTTAGCTCCTGAATTTCATCAGCTGTGTTATATGTTTTGCTAAAGTATAATTATTCAAGTATCTTTGACTGTATCTTTAAAATCTCTAATATAACCAAAACACTTTCCAAAAAAGTGCTATATTAATATGAGGGAAAAAAGTAATAATAAACAGTAATAAAGTTGTAAAGTTTTCCAAACCCAGGTTGCAGGATCCCATTTAACTTGGTGATAAATATCTTAGGCAAATAAATACGCTATGTTTCATAATGACTCTGGCAGAACTAAGTTTTAGAGTCCTATATTCCCTGGAAAATACAGTCACGACTTTCTATGCAGAAAAAATAAACACCCCAGGGCTTCCTAAATACTCTACCAAATAACCTACCACCACCTGTATTTTCTATTCCCAACTACTTATAGAATGATCCATGACTTTATGAACTGGCTAGAGATTAAAGTTCCATAAACAAATACTTCCAAAGACGACAGAAAATTCAGCATCCTCTATGGTTCAAAAACAAACTACAGGACACATGTAAGAAAAAGGAGCAATTGAGATGATCATTCTTTTATAGAAAAAAAGTGACCAAAAAAAAAAAATCAGAAGCAGCTCACCAAAACGGCTTTTCACATCAGGGAAATGTTCTCATCTGTTCACCAGAAATACTGCAGGAGAAAAATGTGGCTCATTTACGAAGAGTTTTCTAAGGCCACTCATGGTCAGCAACAAATTGTCCATGACTTCCCTTAAAATCATCTTGACCAGAAACAGCGTGAATCAAAACTTCTGGTGGCTAAATCAGGTCTGATCAGCCCAGCCTCAATATACTAGTGCTGGGAAACACTCCTTAGCATTATATTTGTGACAGTTCAGTTGTTCTCATGGCACCATGTCAAGATGTCATAAATAGTGATTTATTATTCCTCTGGAGTATCGAAAAGCTGCTGACCTAGGAGAGTTTGACAAAGGCCTTGTTTACAAAGGAAGACTGCTAAAGGGGAAAAAAAGCCAGCATGAAAACACTAGAGGATGGTACCTCTTCTATAATATATGAAAGTCTTCTCTTTTATGGTCTTGTTCCAATACATAATAAGCCCTCAAATTGAAATGTCAAAATATTACCAGAATATAAGGGGTATCCCGATGATCTCCTAGAAGAGCATGGTATGTACTTTCATGCTCGCCTGTAAAATAACTTATCTTAAACTTAGTCAAAGAAAAAAGGTTTCAATAATTATTTCTTCGCCAAAGTGGTACTTTCTGGTTATAGTGTCAGAAATATTTTAAACAGAATCCAAAGATTAACAATATGACAAGTGCAGAGGCACTTTTTTTTTTTTTTGGTCAATTCCAAGCCTCAGGTGTTGGTCAAAGCACTTTTTAAGAAACTTGACGAGAAATGCTCAAAAACCACTTTAAAAAAACGAACAAAAGAAAAGATCTAAGGCTGCTTTGAACACACTCTGGCGGTGAATATTTTCTGTGAAACCCCACAGTGCAGCCAGTCCCCGAGCTGGGATGTAACTGATGTCACTGAGGAGAGAAAAGCTGCATGTAAGGAAGCACCCCCTCACCTCTGCCAATTCTTCAAGGGTTCTGATACCCCAAACTCCTGATTTATTTTACAGTGTTCTTCAACAATATGGCTTCTCTCTTTAATGCCCCCAACAAGGTAGAGGGGAGGCTGTCTACAGGTTTGGTTTTTTATTTCCGGTCATAAATATCTTTTGTACCTAATAGGCATCTCCAAATCCCCTCTTTCCAGCAGCAAACATTCCAAGTTGTCAGGGAGCTTCAAAAAAAAAAAAAAGTCCAGGAGAATAAAAGGGCAATTAGATTCTTAAAAGAGAAAGTGTGTTCTATTTGCATAACAATGCACCAACTTGGATTCAAACCTGCCACACCTCTTAACACTTCACCAGTGAGCTAGAAGTAGGCTAGAAGCCTAGCAAGTCTAGTGTAGGCAAACAAGACTGGGGTAGTGGTCCCCCCAAAAAATGGTGGAAAATATCACTGAAACATTTGAATGTGCATATATAAGTCTACACGCACATGTAACACTGGGCATGGCTTTTATTTCAGTACAGATCTCAGAGGTTTCTGAGTCTTACGTACATGGTCAGACAGGAATTTTCTTCCACTCAGTACTCAAGCAACAATCTTTCTGTTCCTACAAGCATTCTCTTCCAACAGCCAGGTGTAAATTAAAAAGTCCTTTGAAATGGAAGTTTAAATTTGAACTCCGCTATTGGTAACGCATAGACGTTAAAAATAACCACTCAGTGCGGTAGACAAACGTGTATCCTTAATGTCTTCCTTATGCTCTAAAATCACACATAGTTAGGAACACAGCCTACCTAATAACCAGGAGATAAGGATGACACCTCTCCATAAAATACCGACCCGGGTCGCTTTGCTTTTTCAAAAGCACCAACCTCCGTCAGGTTAAGGAGGAGAAAAGAAAGAAAGAAAGAAAAGGGACAACCTTGCAAAACTCTCCCAAAAGTTATATAAACAAAGGAGGGGGGAAGCCCAGTATGGGCTTTGCACCCATGTGCTACTAAAGTTACATAACACCCGCTGCAGACATTAAAGAAGAAATGGATTCGGCACAACAGCCCCACTTCCCTCGACTCCCCAGCCTGTCTCCTGCTCTTAAAAAATCTAAGCGCCTGGCAGGACCAAGTGGACGACTCTGAATATGTATTTTATTGTTGGAGTAAATACTGCGAGAGTTGGAGGCACGTTTAGGCCCGAAGTTTGCATGTGCAACGGCCCCAAGGCGCAGCGACTCCACTCCCCAGACCCGGAGAAGAACTGACAAGGGACAGCAGCCAGCAAGGCCTTCTTCTTCCCCTCGCGGTGCCTCCCGCTGGAAAGTTTTACACGCGATCGATCGGAGGGTCGGGAGCCGGCTTCCCCCGCCTGCCTGACTTTACAGGCGCGGCGAGCCGGGAGACCGGAGGGGGCCGGCAGGGAAAGAGCTGGAAAGCTCTGCACAGGGCGGGCGGCGGCGGCGCAGTAATCCTTACCTGGGGGACACGGAACAAAAAGAGGCGCGGGGCTCGCCGAGCCTGCAGTGGCAGCGCGGCCGGCAGCCCAGAGCGGGTCTTCCCCGCCCGAGCCCTAGGCCGGCGCCAGAGTCCGCGGCCCGGCCCCGGCCGCCGCTGCCGCTTCCTCCCTCGCGCGCGTCATGTCACGGCGATCAAACATGTCTGTGTGCGCTTCGCTGCTGTGACTTCCTGATTCTCTGCCGCTCGCGCGCGCACACTCACACTCAGTCAGCCACACGCACACGCCAACCCCCCACCCCACCCCAGCCCCCGCCACCAAATCTCGCCTTGTCCTCCCCCGGCTCCCGGGCAGGGCGCGGGCAGGACCGGCTGCCCGCGCCGCTGCTCGCGACGCACCGGCCCCGGCGCGCACTCACGCACTCACACTCCCGCGCAGCCACACTCGCGCCGGCCGCGAGGGCGCCGAGACGCGAGCTGCGGGAGCTCGCTGCCCCCTCCCACCCTCCCTCCCTACTTAGCCTCCCAGCCAAACTTTTTTTTTTCTGCCTGATCCACGTCCAACTTCCCTCCGCCCCCCCCCACCTCCACCCCCCAGCAGTCCGGCCAGCCCCTTGCTCACCAGGATCCGCTGCAAACTGCAACCCGGATAAAAATAATAATGCAATCCAGGCGGCGGAGGCGGGGGCGAGCGCGCAGACACTGGCGGGAGGCGATTTCCCCGCGTGTACCGGAAACCGGCCGAGCGCCGGGACCCGGGAGCGGGTGTCCCCCGGAGCCCGCACCGCTGCGCCCCGCCCCGCGCGGTGCAACTGCGCCCAGGCTGCGAGGCCTCGGTGTGCGCCCGCAAACGGAGGGCGACTAGGGGCTGGCGCGCCGGACTGGTTATTTGGGGAAGTGCATCGCGACACCTTTGCAGATGGCATGGCCGTGTTTTGCAAAACAAACGGGGGAAGGGAAGACGGCTAGATGGAGGGGGGAAGCAGAGAAAGGAGTAAACCAGGTTGGGATGGGAATAAAGCAAACTCGAAAGCAAGGAGTGAGAAGGAAGAGGTGCGTGTCATCGTTGGGGGGAGGCTCTCTCCCGGTCACCCCGCCTCCCGCCCTCGCCAGCCTCCCCATTCCTCCCCCCCCACCCCCCGCAGCCCTTCCCCTTCTCCGGCGAACGCCACGGCCGCTGCCCGGGTGCGCGCGGGTCCTGTTTGTGACAGTCAGGCAGAGAGGATTATCCGGATCATGGCCTCCCCGGCCCGCAGCCACGGTGGCTCCCCTAGCACCCGGATGATAGCGGGCGACCCACGCCCGCGGTTTCCGCATCTCGAGCTAGGGGAAGACGCAAAGCAAAAGAAAACAAACCCGGGAAGGGGGAGGGCAGGGTAACTGAGCCCGGCAGGCACCTCCGACCTCCTTCTTCGGGACCTCCTCCCTCCCTCCCAGCAGTGCGGTCCGGGCCGGACACCCCGAACTTCAACACCCGAGCCCGCGCGGCCGCCAGGTACCAGGGGCAGGGACGTCCGCAGTGCCCCGGGCGCAGCAGCCCCCTGCCCACCCGGAGCCCCTTTGCCTAAAGGCCTGCCTACCGGTCAGCGCCCCCATCCCCGCCCGAGGGAACGCGCGAAGTGGAGGTGACACCTCCGACGCCGCACGCACCGGCCCCGTGGCGTCGGCTGCCGCCGCTTCGGCGCGCCAGCTTCGGCTTCTCCCGCCGCGATCCGCTTGCGTCTCCGCAGCCGGAGCCCTTTAAACAAGTCCCAGGGAAGCGGGTGGCAGGCGCGTTCGTTGGCGCCCCGCCGCCAGCCCGGGCTCCTCGCCCTCCTCTCCCGCTCGCCTTCCAACTCTTCCGGGGAAGACTGCTCTGGAAGAACTGTCGCGTTTCCATCCTCCTTCCCGGTCCTCCTGCCAACCCCCCGCCACCCTAGCTTTTATGGGAATGGGGGGATTGCAACCTTGCCGAGTGTGTGTGTGTTGCAACCTGGAGTTAGCAGCGCATCGCTGACTGCCTACCTAGGGTCAAGGCTGTGGTTTGTTGGGATGTTCCTCCCCTTGCCTCCTTGAAGTAGTCATTATTACTGTTATTATTAGAACAGCAAGGTTCGGCTGAAACTTTCCGGTTTCTCCCACCGCCTCGCGGGAGCTGCTGTTAGAGCATTCCACCTGAGGCCCGCAGGGAGGAGGCGGGCTTTTTTTGTTGTAGCGATTGGCCCGCCTGTTTGTTTTGGTCTCCGTGCATGCACAATAAATAATAATTAGGATAATAATGAATAATCCCCGGCGAAGGCGGCGCGGTGCCGGAGGGGTTTGTGCCGCGGCTGCAGCCCGGAGGCCGGAGGGAGGGGAAAGAGGAGAAAGCAGTTGTAAGTTATATTTACCTTGTTCTCGAGGAGTGTGCTGGCTGAATCTCTTCCCTCTGTGAGTCACCCGGAGTACAGAAACAGAGGGAGAGAGGACTAGATTATGAATATGACTTCATTGATGACAGCCATCCCCTCCTCTTCCTAAACTCTGGCTCCGCCCCGCGTCCCACCCTCACCGCCTCCACCGGCGCCGGAAGGCGCGCCGCAGTTGGCCCCGTGCGCCGCTCTTCCCTGCCCGCCTGGGCGCGGGTTGGCGGGACGCGCCTGTCACTCGCCCCGCTCAGCGACTCCCGAAGCTCGGAGGGGAGGAGGGGGCGGTGTGCAAGAATGTGGATCGAGACAGCTCTACTGTATGCGTGGATCCGTGTGTGTCTGCAAGGCGCCGAGTCTCTGGCCGTGTTTGTGCGTGGAACAGAGAAACTGCGCAGGACGCAGAAAGCCCGGCGACCTGATGGAGTTGGGCGCCCGTTATCCCTTCCCGGCGGTCTTCCAGGGCCGCTGCTGGGCTCCTCTCGGGAGGCTGGGAAGCGGAGGAGGCAAAGCGAAAGGGAGGACAGCCGTAGTAATAGCGCGTAGTAGTTTGGGGTTATGTGAAGAAGGTGCTGGAATTTAACTGCGCCTCCGCCTGCCAGAGCGAGCCTGCAGAGGGAAAGGGAGGGGACGAGGGGAGGGCTCCGAGTGGCACCAAAGCTGTTTGTGGCACAGCGTTGACCATGAGAAAAAACAGGCATCGACGTGCTGCCCGAAACTTTTTCTCCCCTACCCTGCCCCACCCCCCAAGGCTGTAATTATAAATCTCTCTTTCTCCCCCCCGTAAAAAGGAAGGCGGGCACAAAGAACATTCCTGCCAAATCTGTCTCTTTTCTAAAGAACTGCAAGCTTCCAAATGCCAATGAGGGAAAAACAGCCCGGAGGCTGAACGCCTTATAAATAAATAAACCCGCCCTAACCCCTTGTGGATCAGACACAGCACTTTAACCTTACCTCACCTGTCATCTTCGTGTAAAATATATACCCAAAATAGGGGGAAACAACCTCGTGGGGGCGGGGAGGGAGGGTCAGGGGGCAGTTGAAGCATGGAATCTGCTTTTGATTTAAGAAGGGTAATAAATCTCTCTTTCTCTCCTGTCCGAAGTCTCTTCGCCTCCACCCCACATTTAAGACCAGTTAAGGCTGCAAACAGCCAACTGCTGGCACTTGGCGGTTTTGAGACCTCTTGTTCCCATTTTCCTTGAAATACAGTACTTCGGCTGGACGAATAGGTCAGTGTTTGCAGAGACAATTTTATTTTTAGTTTTACGAAGTGTGAAAGAATGTTAGGAGATTTTAAATCGGGGCCTATTATTTTAGCCTCACGTGAATGTAGGTGCTTGACTCTTAAAACTGTTCCTATATGGTAGTGTTATGAAAAGTATGATTTATCCCTTATTTTGTAATGTAATGGCTTAAATTAGTCATGCAAAGTGCACTGTGACTATTTGGTTGAGGAGTTTTCCCCCCTAGAGTAAAATCCTATTTTAACACCATTTTACTGTTGCAAAATTGCCTCTATTTGAGCAACTGGGTCTGAAATACAGTTCTAGGACGCTTAAAAAACTATGCAGTGGATACATTGAAGACAAGAAGCTGTGGAAAGAACACTGCTGGAACGTGCTGCATGTGGTCATTAAGTGGCAAGAATTGTTTATGTTGCTGGTCCATTGCTGGTGGAAGAAGAGTCTGCAAGGGCACCATTTCCAGGTGGCTGGGAGTGTCAAGGATCGTGCACCCTGCAGTTTTCTAAGGCTTTGCTACTTGCTTGTTAACCTGAGCTTCATAATTTTCTGTCTATCCCAAAGTGGACCAGTGTTCAACAACAAAAGATAACACATCTAAAAGAAGCAGAATATAGTATGCCCTGAAGAATCTATTGTAATAACTTGCTTTTCTGCCTGAGGATATGCCAGTATAACTATTAATTAGGTGAGAAATCTTAAACAAAATGAGTAATGCAGTAAAAGTATAACTTCCAACTGCCTAATAAATTACAACTAATAATATAGCCAGATAACCTAGTTGTCTATAAAAGGGCTTTAACTAATGGTGACGCTTAATACATTAGGTAATATAAGGTTTTCATTTGGGTGAGGGGGGTTTAATCTGTTTCCCTGGCATGCCAACCTCACATGCCAATTTTCAGAAACTGATGACTTCATCTTTATTCCCTTGTGAATAAGTGCCCTTTATCCCTTTAAGATTCCACCTTCACCTGCCATGCCAAATTTCAAAGAGAGAACGATCATCTTAGTGAGACACTAGAGGCAGAGACTAGCCATTCCTCCTGGCATTTTGTCAGATGGAAAGTAAAGAAGAAAACACTCCCTTTGTTACATGTGTTTATTCTTCAGTTCATATAAAATTTTGATGCAGTACTTGGAGGGATTGCTATCCATGCATTATATGCACAACTGTGAGTATGGAAAAATAAAATCCTTTACTGGGAGCAGAGATTAAATATAGATATGACATCTCCCTTTCCCTTCACATTGGTCTAAGAAAGCACCACCTTCTCCCTTCAGGTCTTTCCTCTAAAGAATCGTCTTGTTTGTAGCTTGCACCACAGCAAGTAGGAATTTTATAAAATAAAGCCTACGTTCAGGAGAAATGAAAAGGCAGCGCCATTCACTCAGTACAAAAAGAAGATTGTAGAACATATAGTGTGAGTTTCATCTCTGAAGGAAAGCAAAATTTAACAATAGCTATTAAGGAGGAAAATAAATGATAGGATTCTTTTGTTTTGCAGAAAATCACACAAAAGCAAATAGGGTTGGAGGCTAGAAGGACTCCAGGAAGCTGCACAGGATGCTAGGTCCACATGAAGCTTTTCCTTTTGGACTTTGATGAGTCATAGTGTGTTCTCTGAACTTGCTTTTCTCTTTCTAGTTTGGCATTAAGGGAGAGAAGTCATTTTTTCAGGTCTGTATGGCCGTGTTCACTTGTTATGTAAGTCAGCCGTGGTTGACGTCTTGTATAGAGTAAATTTGGGGTTTGAAAATTGACATCTAGCTACAATACCCCCCCCCCCCCAGATTCCATGCACAAAGCCAGGAGACTTCTAGTTTCACTCGGCAAACTGTTCGTGCTGGCTGAAATGTGGCCTAGCTTCAAACAGGAGCAAGTAAGACCATTTAAGGAATGAGGACTTGATCTACGGTAATGGGGAATAAACTTTGACAAAGTGAATCAACCGACATTTAATTGAGTGAAGAGTTTAGAATTAGCAAGTCGATTTAGTACTGAAATAAACACTCCTCTCTCTCCTTTTTTCTAATCATCAGTCAATAAATTTAGTTTCTCCACAACCAGTCCTTCAAAACACCACCCCACTTCGCTTTGGAATCATATCATTCTCTAGGTTAAAAGCCTCTGTCTATTCCCAATCCATTCTACGATAAATTTCAGACCTCTTAGCATATCAGCCAAGGCTGTGCATGGACAGCTCTCTGCCAGCCTTATCGATCGATCTGCCCCAAATGCTTGAGCTCAGGAAACCTGGTTTACCTGCTGGCTCCTAAAGGGCCATGTTGGATACATTACTTCCCTCTCAGTGAAACGCAAGTTCCCAACCCACATCCTCCAAAACTCAGTTTATAGCCCAGGTACCTTCCAGGGGTCCTCCTTGCCCTCTGTGCCCTCCCCAGGCAAAGGAAACCACTAGTCCTCCTCTGCTCCTTTAGCAACCGGTGTGTACCATAATAGCACTTGTTACTTTGATGCAATTATTTGTTTGGTATCCTCCACTAGTTGGTTAGTGCCTGGAGGGTGTAGAGCAAGTTCAGTTCATCTTTGAAACCTCAGCAATTAGCCAGATGCCTAGAACATTGTATGTTGTTTAAAAAAATTTTTTGTTGTTGAATGAAAGAGTGAGAGATATATATTAAAATGATCTAACATCTAGAATTCAGCAGGTAATTAGCTAAGTTCTTAGCTATTGGTAATTATGCTACTGAACAAGATTACTAAGTGTTCAGAATCTTTATGTTATTTTTCTAAGCTGAAAAGGCTTATATGTTTTTGGTGTTTGTTTTGTTTTGTTTTTTGGGGTGAGGGGGTAGGTGGGAGGTAAGGAGAAGCTACAGCTCTTGCTATCATATAAAGAGCACGGAGAGGAGGTTTTGTTTGGTTTTTAAATTAGGCTAGGAATAACATGAGTACATACGTGGCACCTGTGAAATAGAGTAGTAATAATCGTAATAGCAGCTCCCTTTTATTTCTCCTTAAATCATACGCTAGTATCTGCTGGTGTAGGTACTTTTACATATGCCATTTAATCCATTTAAACCTATGAGATATATGGTATTATCCCTATTTTATAGATGAAGAAACTGAGAGGCAGTAAGTAATTTGCCTAAGGCAGGCCTCTCCCAAGTGGAGTGAGCAAGGCAATTCATTGTGATTTGGGAAGAACGTTAGAAATTTTATTTCTTTTTCCTTTAATGATTTCTTTTAATGATCTTTTTCCTTTAATGATTAAAAAAATGTAATGACCAAAAAAGAAAAAAAGAGCTTTGTAAATGTTTATTATACTCATTTACCCTAGCACCTTTACATGGTCCCAAGTAAACTGGTCACACACCAAATACAACAGTGAGAGGCCCGCGTACCGCAAAAACAAAAAGATTCCTTCAAAGAAATTGAAGACTGAGATAAATCCGATAATGCAAGGATCAAATCAGGATCAAATCTGCCACTTTAACCTCTAAGAGTTCTTTGCCAGCCACACTGACAAGTGAAAACGGTGACGGTCTAGGTAGACCTGACAAGAAATAGGTCAAAACATTCACAGTTATACAAGAGTACTTGAAATTTAGATATATGTTAGCCATCAATAATGATGAATTCTGACCTAAGCATGTATTTTGCCTTGAGATATTAGCTAGTGACTCTATGACAGAATCATGATTAGCAAGATATTTAAATTTTTTCTATCATTTCACTCTCATTCTGTTATAGCTTCTATTTTGTGTTTTTTAATGCACTTGATATATTAATACCGAACACATGTATTATGAATAAATATACATAACTCATGCTCCATCTGTTGTTTCCTGCCCCCCCCCCTTTTTTTTTTTTTTTTGCGGTACGCAGGCCTCTCTGCTGTGGCCTCTCCCGTTGCAGAGCACAGGCTCCGGACGTGCAGGCTCAGCGGCCATGGCTCACGGGCCTAGCCGCTCCGTGGCATGTGGGATCTTCCCGAACCGGGGCACGAACCCGTGTCCCCTGCATCGGCAGGTGGACACTCAACCACTGCGCCACCAGGGAGCCCCCCCCCCTTTTTTAACTGCAAGAAGAATGTGATCAGACAACTTGGAGATGACTAAATGATGAAGTCAGAATTTTTAACCCAACTTGATAAGTCCAGACTTAGACTAATCTACATTGCTCATGTAAAAACTGCCCAATAATTTGTCATAAATGCAAAGTTCTAACCCATTATGGGGCAGGAGGAGGGTGGAATATAAATGATCTTCAGAGCATTTGAGAATCTCTTGAAAACTGTGTTCGAAATTTCGTGCTCATGCTAATGTGCACTTTCTACGGAGAAAGTCCATACATTTCATCAGGTTCTCAAAGGAGGTAAGAATTACTGATACAGAGGCATCAGCAGCATCAATGACCTAGAATACTTTTCTGGTAATAAATTAATCTTTCTCATAATTTTTATAAAACTGTGTACATTTCATATGTCCAAACATGTCTGTCCTTAAAAACACTTTATAGAACTCAATATTTCTCTACATAATTCAAATGCATCCTAACTGCCCAAAGGCAGGATAATTTCATTCTGAAGGATTTTCTCAATAATACTCCATTATATATTGTTGACTGGACAAGAAAGGATTTTATAAATGTTGTCATCGACATGTCTTTGAGGCTTTGACACATCTCTGGGCAGTTGTACATTAGGAATCAGAACATGAAACCATGGTCTAAAATTTTGTTATTGTCATAAATTGTTCAAATATTTTAACTTTTGTTTGGCAGGCCATTGTCCTTACTTCCCTTTGATGGGTACTGTGTTTCTCTGAGTGATAATGTGCTTCTGTACCATTGTGACACTGTATCTCATCTCCAAGCCCCTCAACTAAATGCCACGGTAGCAGAATATGCCGTATCCATCTCACATGCTGTTTTATTAGATTTTATTGCAGCCTTTTACTTTTAGACCACCTTCAGCTGCTACAGGCCTTATCTCTTCAGTTACCATCCACTGCCTTTTATTTGTGTGCAACCGTTTTCCAGCGTGACCTGCATTACGTCACCCACCAGATTCTTACTTCAAGTTCAGTACACAAAAGCGCAACCTTCTGTTTTCTTATTTCAGTCACTTTCCTATATTTGAAGTTGTATATAATTCAAGACAGGAGTAGAAAATAAGCCAGGAACATATAAAAACAGAAATAACCACTAAAATTACCTTAGATGACTCTTTAAAGAATTTGAGATAAATAATCTGCTTTGAGGGGGAAAAAAAAATTGATCTCTCCACAGGTAGGGATAAAATAGATCCCACAACAATATGGCTTTATTTTAGTTTTCAATGATATTACCAGCCAGAAAGTGATGAATATATAAAACAAGTATAAAAAGTTTAGTGAAAGGGTTGTAAGCATCTGGATTTTGCATGGGGCAAGGTTTAATGCTGGGCAGGAAGCTTTTATCTTCCCTTCAGATAAACTCAGATGAACAGTCAGTGACTTCAATGAGGGTTGGACATAAAGGGAACACTCACATTTGGTCTGGGGTCGTGCATATTCATTTGCTTATCTTATCAGAGACATTGTGATGTCTGCTGGAATTTTACTATTTTGAAGACTATTAGTGGCCTTTTGGTAATAGACTTTCCTTAAATATGGGAGAAAATAAGGGATTTGCTGATAAAAAACATCATAACATACAACATTTTTTGTCTGTTTAATACTTAGGACTTAGGGTTTGGGGATACGTCTGACTGTTAAAGAAGCTGACACTTCACACTTTTCCTATATTTTGTCGAACTACTTAAAAAATATATCTACCTATCAGGGGCTTTGCCTTTTAAGTGACACCTCATTTTATGCTGTGATTTATTTACTGACAATAATGACTGTAACCACCACTACCTGATATTCTGCAGGTCCACAGCCCCTATCAATGCTGATTATTTTCCTAAGAACTTGAGACCAAAAGGCTGAGCTATTATTTCTAATACTAACATAATAATTACTCATCAACTGAGGAAAATAAATAGTGAGAACATAATTTAATGATCTAGGTAATCATTAATAATTAACCATTATTTAATATTAATTAATCAATTCATTAATGTTAATCATTCGATAAATAATGACTAATCTTTCAAACAGCCTACAAACACTAATATCACTGGTCACATGAGCTGTCACAAACTATATACCAATGTCTGACTTGGAATGCTAACACTATAACTTCTTAGAGTAGACCCTGGTTTAAAAAATACATACCAATCTCAGAACCTCTGTTTCCATGCACAAAGTAAGCATCATATACTCGAACACATGATTGAATGGCCTGGTCATGGCCACCCAGAAAGATTAGAATCTTGGTCTCCTCACTCCCAGTCAGGATACCTTCTACTATACTACACTGTTTCCCTTTTTAAAAGAAAAGAAAAGTCTCCTAGTTCATGTTCTTCACATCAGTAATAGCCATCAAAACCCAACTGTAGAAATAAACCCGGCACTAGCCGGCATGTTGTCAAATTTATTTTCCTAGACTGTGGCTTTCCAACTGTTTTAACAACTACTCTCAGTGTGAAATGTATTATACATCATGACCCAATATACACATACTTAGGTACATAATGAATTGTATCAGTCAGGGTCCAACTAGGAAAACTGAGGAATTTAATTCAGGAAATTGGTACACAGGTAATGGAAGAGCTAAGAAGTCAAATTTCATTATTTGTGAATTGAGAGTAGCAACAGTAAGAAGTCACTATTACCCCTAAACTGGGGGAGACAAGGGATGAGGCAGAATTAACAGAGCCCAGAGACCAGGGTGTTCTTATAAAATCTGAAACCATCATGGCTCTCAGTTAGGGCCCTGGTGAAGAGACAGCTGTTGCTAGAGATGTAGACAGAAGCATCTATGGCTCACAAAACAGTGTCAAGTGTTGACCGCTCCCCAAAATTTCTATTCCGTATCTCCCGCTGCCCCAAAGCCATCGGAGTGGTTTCCCTTTCTCTTACTAAGTCTAAAGCATAAGTCATCATTTCATCTAAAATTACTATCTCCTTCAAGCACCTCTTTTTCTTCCAATTTTTTAAATTTAGTGCAGCTTTTGTAATGACAAACTATGATCACATTAGCAAAAATTTGATTAAAGAAAAAAAAACCCATAATTCCACCAGCTGGACCCAATCTCTTAGAATTAAGTTGCCATTCTTCCTAGTCTTTCCTAGTGTATATGTTTTTGTACCCTTGTAATCACAGTCTGTAATTCTAGTAGTATCTTGCTTACAATTCGAATTATTCCACAGGATTTTTCTTGTTGAAAAAGCTTTCGCAATAGATTATTGTTTTACTGTTATCTCTGTTTCCAGTAATTTTCTCCACCAGTTCATTCTACACACCTGGCTAACTTTAATCTTATTCATGCCACTACTTTACCCATCTTTTGTATGCTTAAGAACCTTGGGTGATTCCTCATTGTTCAAAAGACGAAGTCCAGGCTCCTTAGTCAAGCTCAAAGGCCCTTCCTTAAACAGGGAATCCATGTTTAAGGATTAATCCATCCTTTCCAGCCTCATCATCTATTATAGAACCTTTCCTTAGGCCAAATGGTACCACTCATTACTGCACACGGAAATATAATTTTCCCAGTGCCTTCCTTCAAACTATTCTTCCTGCCTATAATACCCATGTTCCCTTTGACGCTTCCTTTAGCCCAGGTGCTATTTCCTCCCCCCAAAAGTGTTCTCCAGCTGACCTACCCACTGTGGTTACTCTCTTCTCTCTTTTTAACAATTTGTACTTGTTACTTGAGCCACCTGTTGGACAAGCTCTAGGACCATATCTTCTACCTCTCTGTGTCCTCAGAGCTCAGCACAAAGGGCATACTCAATAAATATTTATTAATGATGATGATGATACCCACTGTCAGCACATCTGTTCTGCTTTCTAACATAATGAGGAAAGCAGTACAGAGGATTAGTGAGAAAATTCACTGTGGTCCTCCTTAAATGCTGCCAAAAGTCCTAAGAGATTTACAAACATTCTACTCCAATTGCAAAGACATAAACTTTGGAAGGAAGAAAGGAGGGAGGGAGGAAGGATGGGAGGGGATAATCAGGACTATTTTGCATTTTCACATAATCTGTTTCATTTATGATACAGCCGAGATAAATATGAAACATTCTTAGATTGTAACATCTCTATTAGAAAATGTCTTGAGACTCAAGACAGCTTAAACAGTGGATCATAGAAGATTCCAAATTAGAGCCCTAGGCTTTGTAAATCCAACCAATGCATTTTAGTCATATCATAAGCAGTTTGGTACGATGGTTAAAGTTTGGGCTCCCAAGTGGTGCAACTACTAGTTGCATGACCATGGAAAATTTACCTTTTTTTGGGCCCAGTTTTCCCAGCTGTGAAAGAAGGACCATAGCAGTAGTACTCTAGAAAATGTTTAAAAACTCACTCTCCCCTCAAAAGCCCTGATTTGTAATATATGTCGATTTCCAAGGTGTAAATATTCCCACAGTGGATGATTCCAAGCTGCTAATAGGCTCACAAGGTTCCTGAAACTTCAACAATGGACTCTTTCAGGGTACCTTCCTTACAGGGTTGTTGTGAAGATTATGAGTTAATACATAAAAGCACTTAAAAATGGCCCTGGTATATCATATGCTTAGTTTGAGGAATATTAGCTTTTTTTTTAATATTAGCTATTTTTGTCATACCATTTTAGTTTGCCTTCTTCCATGGAAATGGAGGATAGAAATAGCAAGTACTATTGAAAAAGGCAGTTGCCGTGATTTTAGTTCATTTCATCCTCTTCCTAATCACATGTTTTATGTTCGCTACTGCCAAGCAGCCCCATTGACTTATTTGAATTTCTTTCCTTTTCCTTAATTCATCTTTTTTTTTGGAGCATTCTAAGAATCAGAGGACTGGCTAAAAGCCACATACCAGGAAAGAAAAGTGCTATAAAAAGTAAGGATAATCCCAGCTGAATAATTTCCCCTGAATAATAATCATTTTAAGAAAGGCTTAAGTAACTACTCAAACAACTAGATATGAAAGTTTATTCAGATACAATTACTTATTGCCCACTTTTGGGGGGGATATGAATTGTACTTCACCTAGCCTCTTTTCAAAATAATTTTATTCCCTGGTGTTCTTCCTGACACAAAAGAGATAAGAATTTTTTATTAAAAAGAATCCCAAAATATATGACTCTGAACGGTAAGACTTTCTGCTTTTTTATTTCTATCAGTACTCCCATGACTTCTACTTATAAAATATCTGCTTACAAATATTTTAATTTTCAGGGTGTTTCATCAGAACTACTACTCAGGCAATAAACATTTGCTACATAGAAAACAGGGTGTTTTTCCATCTTTAAACCAAAAATTGACTAGCCAACTACTCAGTTCCTCAGCTGGAACCCCCAGGTCCCAGCATTTTTCTCTAGAATGTTCTCCTTTCTTGCTCAGCTGTTCTGTCACTCCTCAATTTTTTTTTTTTTTTGGCTGTGCCATGCGGGATCTTAGTTCCCTGACCAGGGATCGAACCCATGTTCCTTGCAGTGGAAGCACAGAGTCCTTACCACTGGACCACCAGGGAAATCCCTGTCACCCATCTCTTTTACAAATTCTGAATTCTTCATTTTCTTCTCCCACTCAGGAAATGGTTTCTAATTTTACTTTTGCAAATTTTATTCCCTTCTCAGTTATTTTCTCCGTTGTTCCTTTCCTCCTGTTGTTATTATTTTGTTACTTCTTTCCTGAATGCCACACCTAAAGTCATCTTCAACCGTTAGGGGAGTTTCAGATTATGAAGAGCCTCCTTTTGCTGTTGGAGGAACACAGGAGACCGTGAAACACTGAGGCTACAATCCCATGCGAATGGCTGCTTGAATTCACCCTATTTTGAGAAAATGGAAGTCTCTCCCAATCTTTTTCCTACCCTTTCTTCTCTTTCCCTGCCCTGGCTCTGGCAACTGCCCTTCTACTTTTGGTCGCTTTGAATGGGACTACTCTTACTAGGTGGAATCATACAATATTTGTCTTTGATGAATGGCTGATTTCACTTAGCATAATGTCCTCAAGATTCATCCAGGTTGAATCATTTAACAGGATTTCCTTCCTTTTCAAAGCTGAATGATATGCCATGGTATGTACATACCACATTTTGTTTATTTGTTCATCCATTGATGGACACTTAGGTTGCTTCTGCTTTTGGGCTTCCAAATAATTCTATGAAAATTGGTGTGCAAATATCTGTTCCAGTTCCTGATTTCAACTCTTCTGGATTAGCAGTGGAATTGCTGGATCATATGGTGATTCTAATTTTAATTTTTTTTAGGAACCACAATACTGTTTTCCATAACAGTATGCTTTTCTTTGTACACCATTTTACCTTCCCACTAGCAGTGCATAAGGATTCCAACTTCTCTACATCCTTCCTAGCACTTGTTAGTTTCTGGGGTTTTAATTTTTTGATAGTAGTCACCCTATCTTCATTAAAAGCATGTATGTTATTAAACAAAAAGCTAAGAATAATTTCTGTCATACACCACCTTGATCCCATGTTCATAATTTTCAAAATCCCTTGAATTCCAGTTGTTGCTATTAATCTCATTTTTGCTCTAAAATATAGGACTTTGTTTCCAGGATGAGACCAGAGACTGCAGAATCTGCTTAAACTCTGCAGCATCCTTGTTAATAGGTCTCTCTTTCTCTCCACGTTTTCCACAGTGAAAGCTATCTTGCAGGACCTCCAAGCTTGGTAAATCCCTCTCTCCAGCGTGAAGTCAGTAGCCCATTTCTCCCTGAACTACAGTTAACCTACTTATGGCTGACATTTCCGTTTCCTTCTCGGCAGCTTTATTAAGATGTAACGTACACTTAAGTGTAAAATTCAATGAGTTTTGACAAACCTCTACAGTATTGAAACCACCACAACAATCATAATATAGAACATTTTTAAGGGTTTCTATTTGACCTCTCTGCATTAATTAAACAAATAGAAAACTGGAGGGTGTATGAACAACCGTTAGCTCTATTGGTTATGAACAATACTACTCCCACATTCGTATCCTTACTTACAATCTTTGTCTCCTTTCTTACTATTGCTAAAAGATTCTTTAGTATACAAAAGGGAGATAGGAAAGCTGTGGAGAGAAGAGGAAAGGAGAGGACAAGAAAGGAGAGGAAACGGTATGTTTACTCTAAGTTGACATATTTCAATAAGCTTAATCCTAGACTATTAGCACATGATTGCTGGGTTTTCTTCCACCTGTAGTAAATGGCTATATCTCTGTGATGTGAATAATTGTTTTCCATTGAATACTTTTGGCCCCTATTCTGTGTCTATGGGCTTGTAAGTTTCCTCCCTTCCTTCCTTCCTTCCTTCCCTCCCTCTTCCTTTCCTTTTGTTTCTTTTCAGAAATGCTACTCTCTGAAATGTAGTTAGTTACTTCTTCCTTATCAGTAATCTATGTTGAAATTTCGTTTCTTAATGACTTTACATTTATATTGGTCCCATCACATTCACTTTTTTCTCCTGGAGTTTGATTTTGTGTTCAACAAACACATTGTTCAGCACTTATTCTGTGCAGGGTATTCATTTGTTCTTCTAGGAACTTCATTTCACATCCAACAAACTCTTTACTGAGCATTTACTGTGCATAGGGCAAGTTTTCATCTTCTATTTCTTTGGGTTCAACTACAAACTAAGTTTTTTCCTTTTCCTATTATCTGGGATGGCTTTCCCTGTATTCAGTTCACAACTGTTTGTAGCATTTGTTAACATTTCCCCCTACACAAATAACGTTGCATTCTTTACTCCAGGCACTGCTTGGCATTTGTCAGATGTTTTTCCCCAGCTTTTCTAAAAGTATATTAATAGCCTTCATGCACTTGAAATTTTGCTTTAAGTATTTTATTTAGAGGTCCTTTAAGTTACCTTGGTATATATATTTAAAGACTTTTATTTTAAATCTGTCAGTCTAATTATAAATAAATTCCATCCTGGCACTCCTTAGTGAAGCTTAGATTTGGGACCCAACCTGAACACTAAAATAATGCCTTTAAGTAAAGTCCATTCTAATAATTGGGTCTGTAATATCTAGTTTCCCCTGAAATCCCAGCAGTTCTTTGCATCCAGTAGGTGAGGTGGTGGTCGATAATATTTGGAATTGTAGAATTTTAGAATGCAAAAGAACTGTAGGGAAATAAAGCACAGGACTAAATTATTTTATGACTTTGAATTTGCCAGTGGTTTCTTAGATATGACATGAAAAGCACAAGAAACAAAACCAAAAAATAGACAAACTGAAACTCATCAAAACTTAAAACTTTGTACTTCAAAGGCACTATCAAGAAAGTAAAAAGACAGTTGAAGAATAGGAGAAAATATCTGCAAATCATATATCTGATAAGGTCTAGTATCCTGGATACATAAAGAACTCTTACAACCCAACAACAAAAAGACAAACAACCCAATCAAAGAACGGGCAAAGGCCTTGAATAGACATTGCTCCAAGGAAGATATATGTGACCAACAAGCACATGAAAAGATGTTCAACGTCATTAGCCATTAGGGAAATGCAAATCAAAGTCACACTGAGGTACCACTTCACACTGACCAGGATGGCTATAAGAGTAATTTAAAAATGTTAGATAACAGAATAATAAAAACACAATAATCAAAAACAAAACAGAAAATGAGGACGTGGAAAAATAATTGGAACCCTCATACGTTGCTGACAGGAATGTAGAATGGTGCAACCTCTGTGGAAAACCATTTGGTAGTTCTTCAATATGCTGAATATACAGTTATATGACCCAGCAATTATATTCCTAAGCATATACCCAAAAGAATTGAAAGCAGGTATTCAAATAGAAACTTGTACGTGTAAGTTTGTAGCAGCACTATTCACAACAGTGAAAAGGTAGAAGCGATCCAAATGTCTATCAACAGATGAATGGATAAAGAAAATGTGATATATCTACACAATGGGGTATTATTCAGCCATAAAAATGAAGTACCGATACATGTTATCACATGGATAAACCTTGAAAACATATGCTGAGTGAAAGAGGCCAAACACAAAAGGCCACATACTATGTCATTCCATTTATTTGAACTGTCCAGTATAGGAAAATCTATAGAGACAGAAGGCAGATTCATGATTTCCAGGGGCTGGGGACAGGGGAGAGTGGGGAGTGACTGCTTAATGGATATGGGGTTTCCTTTGGGGGTGATGAAAATGTTCTGAAACTAGGTAGTGATGACTGCACAGCATTGCGAATGTAATAAATACCACTGAGTTATACACTTTAAAATGGTTAAAATGGTGCCTTCCACGTTATGTGAATTTTATCTCAATTCAGAAAAACTTATTGATGAATGTATTATTCACTACCCATGTGTTAGGTGTAGTAGATGTAGGGTTGATTAAGATACGGCTTCACTTTCTGGCCTTTGAGGTCCTCAAGGGACTGTCAAGTAAAATAATACAGAACGAAGGTGTGGGCTCTAACACATACACAGGCTGCTAGGGGACCAGGTGATAACGGTGATACCAGTGGTAGGACTTTCCACATGAAGGCAGAGAGCCTTGGAGGACTGCGTGATTGATTCAAAGTTTGCGAGTGTCCGCTTTGTGCTTGCTACTGTACTAGGCTGGGTGTTCAATGATGAACAGAGCCCATCCATTCCTCCTGGAACTTGCACGTGGGGCAAAGGCAGATATAAATTATGAATTCCTGCAGACTGAGGTAGCTGCTACAAAGAAAGGGAAGAGTCTTCTAGGAAAGTGCAGAATAAAAACTTGACCTAGACCAGAGATGAGGGAAGGCCTCCTTCTGAAAGTAATCCTTAAGCTGGGATCTGTGGAATGAGTAGGAAAGGGGAGCAAGAGAGACTAGCACGGGGGGTTAGGTTAGGACTCTGTGCTTTCACTGCTGAGGGCCTGGGTTCAATCCCTGTTCGGGGAGCTAACATCCCACAAGTGGTGCGGCGTGGCCAAAAAAGAGAGAGACAGAGAGAGACTAGCGTGTGCAAAACCTGTGGCAATGGCAGGAGGAAACAAGATGTTAAAGGGCATGAAGGAAGGTTGCTGTGGTTGGAATAAGCTGCCTAAGTGGGAGTTGAGACTGGAGAGACAAACAGGGTCTGGGAGGGCTTCCTATACAGGCCCTGATAAAGATTATGTTCTTTATGCTAAGCGTCACAGGAAGGGGGCAGAGTGGGTATGGGGTATGGTTACCTCCGTCCTGGCAGTCAAGAATGGACTGGAGGCGGGAAGAATAGCTGTGAAGTGGAGACTAGTTAGGAAGCTACTGTGATTGTCCAGGGACTAGATGATGGTGCTTTCAGTTTGGAGACAGATACAGAAAAGTGGAGCTAGCCCTACAGAACGGGGGTGGAGTTAGGAAGGGAAAGGGGAAGACTGGCTCAGGCCGAGTGACACCATGCACTAAGGGGTGGAGGCACTAAAGCATGAAACAGAAGCTGTATGTGGTGTACGAGAGGAGGTCACTATGGCAGAGTCCATGGAAAGGTGTAGGTGCAAGGGGGTCTTTAAGTCTGCAGGAATCAGATCACCACGCCACTCACTGATGAGTCTTATCATGGTGGACACAGGAAACTGTGAAGCATTTAAGAAGGGCAACGTGACAACCAGATTCATGTTTACAAAGATCATTACAGAGATGCTAGAGAATGGATTTAGGGAGAATGAAAGGAAGATACTCTTGAGTATAAACAAGGAAATGGATTAGGAGACTGTTGCAACTGCTCAATGTGAGAGCTAGTGAGAGCTACTCTCATGACACAGTGTCATGAGACTGGGAAATGGGATGGATGTGAGCCTGCTTCTGAGATCAGATCAATTGATAATCACAACAGTCATGACCCGTGGCACATACACAACCCCAGCGTCTTCTCCCATATGGTCTCACGGATGCTTGCCAGTTTAAGGGCTGTGGCATGAAACAAATGAAAAGATGCCACTGGAATGGAGTCTCTGACAACATTTTGCTTTCAAAATTTACCCCCCATTTTGATGTGATATTGTCACCCAACTAAACTGTAAGTTCTTTAAGAAGAGGGATCACAGGGCTTCCCTGGTGGTGCCGTGGTTAGGAATCTGCCTGCCGATGCAGGGGGCAGGGGTTCAAGCCCTGGTCCGGGAAGATCCCACATGCCACAGAGCAACTAAGCCTGTGTGCCACAACTACCGAGCCTGCGCTCTAGAGCCCGCGAGCCACAACTACTGAAGCCCACGTGCCACAACTACTGAAGCCCGCGCGCCTAGAGCCCATGCTCCGCAACAAGAGAAGCCACCACAACAAGAAGCCCACGCACAGCAGCGAAGACCCAACGCAGCCAAAAAATAAATAAATAAATAAATAAATTAAAAAAAAGAACAATTAAATAAAGTCTTAGAAGGAAATCAGAGAAAAATAAAAAAGTTCATTAGATATGTGAAGATTAAATAGCCTCTAAGTGTGTGTGTATGTGTGTGTGTGTGTGTGTGTGTGTGTGTGTGTGTATTTATGTACACTTCTTAGCAGGTTTGGTCTTCTAATTATGACACAAAAATATAGAAGAAAGGTCGCACAATTTCTTTTAGAATTAGTGCCATCTAAGAGACAAACTCTAATCTCTTCCCATGGCAAAATCTAGTAGAGCTATAGCATTATTATTTCCCTCTTAGAGTATTTTGAAGCTAGCTGTCCATCCTGTTACTGATTTAGTAGATGGAAATGGGAGCACACGCTGGGGATAAGTGGCAAGAGGGGAGTTAGAAGGACAAACAAGGCTCAAAGAACAGATGGGGTTGCATGGAACACTGTCAGGCTGGAATTCTCCATCTACCTCAGATCCATTCTCTACTCTTCTGTGCCTTGCTCTGTGCCCCAAAGGAGGATGATGTTCCTGGACTGTATTAGTAAGCTCACTTGTCTTCTGTCTTCCAACTGATACCAGAGGGAACTCAGCCATCAGCAGGGATTCTGGGGGTGAGGGATAGTGAGGTCGGGGTGTCCGTTCCCTTGTTGAACATCTGATTGGCTGCATGCCTCCACCTCAGACCACAGTTATTTTGGGTGCGTGTGTGTGTGTGGGGGGGGTGAAGGGTGAGGGGGCAATGGGAGGCGTCATCTTCTGTGGCTACTTTCCTGGGTTCTGAGATCTGCTCTCAGGTCTACATGTACTAATGGTCCTCTACTATTGCTGACCCGGGATGCTTCACTAGACTCTTGTTTCCCCTGAACCCTGCGCATACCTTTGTAAAGGTTCCTGCATTAACAGGCCCCAGGTTCCATCTGCATGTACCGTCAGCTTCTCACTGGAAACCTTGACTGATACAATTGTCTCCTATGCAAATGAAGCACTAAACTCTGACAAGATGATCCTGGAAAATCCCAAGGAGATAGGGTAACAATTTTCACTGACATTTTTCTTTGGCCTGTGTAGTGAAAAACTGAATGGATGTTTAAAATGTAATCTGTAGCAAATTATTGACGGGATAATCCTCCCTTAGGGCTCACTCTCCTCTGGTAGACCCAGCTCCCCAATAACTGTAAACAAAACTATGAAACTACTTTATGAATTAAGGTGTGAACATCTTAAGTTTGAGATGCCTGAGGGGATAGCCTAGTGGCAATACTTTCTGGAAACAGTGAGTTCCACATAGTAGGAGGTATTCAAGCAGAAGGTGGAAAAGCAATGGATTGGTGGTTGAACTTTATGATATTAAGGTCTTTTCCAATGTGTACTTTTTGATTCTTGGATTTATGCCATAATGGTCTGTCACCACAAATTTACTATGAAAATGTTGACTACTAAGCTGGGTACTTTAATATAATGATACATGAACAGTATATAAAAGATAGACGTTTAAGCACAAAAAGCTTAAAGAGAATTCATCTTCAGCATGACATGGTGAAAATCCTGGTATCTGGAGACCGATAAACCTCTTTTTCAATGCTTGCTCTCCATGAAAAGCCATGTGTCCTATGGAAGCTACCTAACATTTCAGTTTCTCACATCTTTCTCAATAGAGCAATGATAGGAATTCACTGAGATAACGCCTAGGACAAATTTAGGCACTCAATAAGTGTTACTTCTCTTTGCTTCACTATCACCATTAAACTGTTCTTCCTATTACACCAATTTATGGTGCTAAGGTAAATAAGAATGCATTTAAGATTTCTTTTTTTAAGGAACGAAATAATGCCATTTGCAGCAACATGAGGGACCAAAAGATTATCATACTAAGTAAGTCAGATAGAGAAAGACAAATATCACTTATATGTGGAATCTAAAAAAAAATGATACAAATGAATTTATTTACAAAACAGAATCAGACTCTGTAGTAACCAAACTTATGGTTACTAAAGGGGAAAGGGTGGGGGAGGGATAAATTAGGAGTTTGGGATTAGCAGATACAAACCAGGATACATAAAATAAACATCAAGGTCCTACTGCATAGCACAGGGAACTATATTCAATAACTTATAATAATTTATGATGGAAAAGAATCTGAAAAAAGTGTATGTATATATATATATATATATGTATATATATATATAAAAAACACTGAATCACTTTGCTTTACACCTGAAACTAACACAACATTGTAAATCAACTATACTTCCATTAAAAAATGTTTTAAAAGCAAGCATGCAACCTAACAAAAAATAAAATTGAAAATAAAAAAATAAAAAAAATTAAAAAAATGAAAAATAAAATTGAAAATAAAAAAATTCTTTTTTAAATAAAAAAATGAATTTGGTTTTTAGTTGAAAACCACAATCAAAGTAATGATCAAGACCTCCACTTTAGCATCTCCCAACTCTGAGGGCACAGTGTTCCACGCTACAGAGAATACATTGTATAAGAAAGTCTTCCCCAAAAGAGCTGGTATTTAAATATACTAGTAAACAAATTCTATTCATACACTGCTTTCCACCTCTAGCCATTTTGCTTGGAGGCTCACAACCACCTTATAAGCGAGGCATTATTATCTTCACTTATAAAGAGACTAATTTACAAAGGGCAGAAAATCACTCATCATCCTAGAGGAAGTGGTCTTTTCACTGACTCATTTAGACATTTCACTAGGTTGGGGATTTTGATTAAAAAATCAGAAACTGTTTAAACTGTAAAAAGTAAACAACACACAGGAGCATAGATGAGCGATATGAGTGGAGTCAAATCATCTCTAAACACAGTCAGGAATTTCTAGAACAAGAACACCTCCCTGGCCTGGGGTAGTGAGGCCATGAGAGAAGCAGGTAGCTGAGAGGTTAAGAGCACAGGCTCAGGAAACTCAATCAAATTCTGCTACTTTCACATTTAACTTGTGTCACTTTGGACAAGCTATTCAGCCTTTCCTTGCTTCAGTTTCCTCACCTGCAAAATGGAGGTAACACTAGAACCTACGCATGGGGGTTTTGTGAAGTTTAAACGAGATCATCCAGTTAAAGTACGTGGCATAACCCCTACTTCAGAGAAAGTGTTTCACAAATACAGCTATTACTATTGCAAGACAAAGCAACGGCGTCCCAGTGGAGAGCTGATTTGCCTAGAGCCACAGAGCTGCTTAGTGACAAAGCAGGAACTTGAGCCCAGATCCTGTCCAGGGTCCTTTTGTTATAACTGCACCACAGCTTAATTAGCTTTTGAAACATGGGTGATAAGAATTTCAGCTAAAAGAGAGAATAAGAGCTAGACAGCCTGCTATCTGCAATCGATGTTGATTTTCCAGGAAGCAGATACATCACAAGCATCTATGCAGAAAAACATAAATAAATCAAATTCCTTCAGAATGTTCTTGTCTTCTTCCTGTGCATGGGACTGCCTCACAGTTGAACCCCTTATAACACGGTTCTTTGGTGATTTGAGTGACCAAATCTCCTCACGTATCAAAAGGCACAGGCTTACAACACACTTGGCTCTTCCTGTGACTAATGCTGTAGTGACGCCCCAGCGTAGACAGTTCTGGCAGGCCAGAAATGGATGCGGAGATTAAAGAACTAAAGTAAAGCCTGCAATCATCTCTGAGACCACCTATGCCTGGTTTTATACACATGCCTTAGCTATTTTGAGTCACTAGGGACGTATCACTCCCAGCCTCGATTCAGAAAGCCTTCTGTTGGTCACATGTTGTAACCAGGAGAGCAGCAGCCCTACTACCAGCTACTATAATGTCCTTGGCGAATAAGCACAGGCTCCAACACAATGCAGTAAGGCTGAATGAATTTGGGCAATCAAGACTTAACTCATAATGAAACTTTAAACAAAACTGAGCTTAACACGATTCTTCAGGCTTTCCCCCACTCAGATTGCTCCTGCTAGAAGCATTTGTTGTTCTTTGCTTCTTAAAGTCATTTCATGTAATCCCAGTCAATTCCAGCAAGCACAAGTTGACCCCAAACCTTTATTGGGCTCTTGCAGCACCATTTTCCTGACTTTTCTTGGAAGAAAAGTAGGGCCTCCCTAGGTTTAGAAAGTGCTTTTCTGGTTAATGAGCACTGCACGGTTTTATTCCTAATTACGATAGTCCCTTTTGTAGTGTCATGGTTCTAGGAGAGACTGGAAAGTTTGCATCCTTAAATGTCAAGCCACCTAAACAGTTGCAGTGTATATTAAAATCTGAGGAGTCACAATAATATCCTATTGAATTCTTTAAGACCAGTAGAGCAATCCCCACACAGATTGTCTGCAGATTCTCAGAGAGTAATAGATGAGGATATTTCAGTCCAACGTGTCTGAGCTGGGACAGAGTGGAGAGGGCTGCAGTTGGGGAAATCTGTGTATTAGAGAACCAGGGAGATGCCTTTCTCAGCCCTACCAGTTTGAGAAATCTATTCATTCCTCTCTTAAAGAGTATGGTGACATTTCCCTGCTTCTCTGTTAAGCATGAAGAATTGAAAACTAACTCATTTAGAGGGCCGTGCTTAGATCATATGTCTGGATTTTAGCCAATTTGTATGGTGTCGTTAAGGATGTTTTCAAGTATGTAACCCAGCAACACTACTGTGCTGATTTTTGCGTCCTTTTGGGGAAGTTCTGCATATTTAGCTTGTATCCCTCTAGTTGGCTCCTCTCTGTTTTGATTTCATCCCAGTTACTTAACTTAACCCTTAAAACCAGGAGGAATTTGGAAACTACTTTTCTCTTTTAGGAAATGTGTACCTGCCATATCATCAACAGTGACAAAAGATTGAAGGTAATGACAGTCCCTTCCCCTACCTTAGGTTGCCTTCCGTGCTAATTCAGGCAAGACTTATTTCTAGGAAGAGGTCAGCGTGTAGGACAGATTCTAGCTTGATTCCCAGGAGTGCCACATGTGTCACCTTTGAGTCTCAACTTCCACATCTGTAAAATAGGGCAATATAGTCAATCCTTGGGTCTCTCTGAGAATCTGGAGATAACACATACAGGGCACTGAGCTGGGTACACCAGGAAGTGTTTGCTATGTAATAGCCGCCTTTCCCTTTTCCTCCAAGATGATCAGATGAAACGCAAGCCAGCTGAGGAGAGGAAATTTGCAGTAGAAACCTCAAACATTGTTATCCAGCAGACATGTCCTTCTTTGGTAAGGAACTGGAGAAAATTGGAGAAATTTCTAAATATGAAACTTCTTTCATGTTATTAACCCTAGACCTCTCAGACGAGAGGCACCAAGACCATTCTACATAAGGAATATATGATCAAGCAGGAGATTAGCATTCGCCTACTTACCACCAGGGGACAATATCAGGCTGTAATTATTGTGCAAGGCTGCTATGAAACGCTGGGTTGGGTGATGGCAGACCCAAAAAGAGGTATGCGACAGTTCCTTCCAAGAGGGGGTGTAATGTAATGGAAAGAACACTGGTCCTGACTCCACATTTGGTTACCTACTAACTAATCCAACATCTCTAACTCCTAGTTTTCTTTGATTTATTTTATCTGTAAAAACAGGCAATGATATTTTCTATTTCCTCACAGGACTATTTAGAGTAGAGCTCCTCAAACTTCCACGTGTGTAAAGAACACCCGGGGGTCTTGTTAAAACGCATAGTCTGATTCAGTAGGCTGGGGTCAGAGCATGGGATTCTACATTTCTAGCAATTTCTGGGAGATGCTGGTGCTCCTGGGCTGTGGACCACACTTTGAGAAGCAAGGGTTTTAGAGGACTGTATGACATGTTATACCCGTAAAAGGACATGTAAACTCGGGTACAGCAGGTGGAAGCCGGTGCCATGAGCAGCAGCATTATTCATATACTCTACTGAGCAATCTGACTTTCACATCTTCCCATTCTACGTTGTTCTTTTCAGTGTTTCGAGCAGCACCTATATTCAGAATTAATTTTTTCAGTGTGATTAAGATGGGACACATGGGAATCAGCCATGCCTGGTACAACATAGGTCCTAAAGGAAGAAAAGGAGAGATGAAGGGAGAAAATCTAGAAGTACATTGTGTTTTAGGGGTAGAGGTGGTTGTCTCCTTTTGTGATAGAAAGAAGGGAAGAAGCCGGCTGGCATTGTGCATCAAGTATTTAGGGATAGCAGTAAGTGAAGACAGATTAGTCAAAGGTGTTTACATTGATGATAGAGACACTTAGGGATGCTACTGTGGATAGATATGACTTGATAAATTTCTAGAAACTACTTGTGACGCTTCATCTGTCTATATTGCTGTATCTACTCATAGGCCTCTGGAGGAGAGACAAAAACAGAATTAATTTTTGAATTTTATTTTTTTATACAGCAGGTTCTTTTTTTTAAATAAATTTATTTATTTATTTATTTATTTATTTATTTATGGCTGTGTTGGGTCTTCGTTGCTGTGCACAAGCTTTCTTTAGTTGTGGCGAGTGGGGGCTACTCTTTGTTGCGGTGCACGGGCTTCTCATTGTCGTGGCTTCTCATTGTGGAGCACGGGCTCTAGGTGTGCAGGCTTCAGTAGTTGTGGCACGTGGGCTCAGTAGTTGTGGCTTGCGGGCTCTAGAGTTCAGACTCAGTAGTTGTAGTGCATGGGCTTAGTTGCTTGGTGCCACGTGGGATCTTCCTGGACCAGGGCTTGAACCCATGTCCCTTGCGTTGGCAGGCAGATTCTTAACCACTATACAGCAGGTTCTTATTAGTTATCTATTTTATACATATTAGTGTATATATGTCAATCCCAATCTCCCACTTCATCCCACCACCACCCCCCTTCCACTTTCCCCCTTGGTGTCCTTACATTTGTTCTCTACATCTGTGTCTCTATTTCTGCCCTGCAAACTGATTCATCTGACCATTTTTATAGATTCCACATATATGCATTAATAGACAATATTTGTTTTTCTCTTTCTGACTTACTTCACTCTGTGTCACAGTCTCTAGATCCATCCATGTCTCTACAAATGACCCAATTTCGTTCCTTTTTATGGCTGAGTAATATTCCATTGTATATATGTACCACAACTTCTTTATCCATTCGTCTGTTGATGGGCATTTAGGTTGCTTCCATGACCTGGCTATTGTAAATAGTGCTGCAATGAACATTGGGGTGCATGTGTCTTTTTGAATTATGGTTTTCTCAGGTTATATGCCTAGGACTGGGATTGCTGGGTCATATGGTAATTCTATTTTTAGTTTTTTAAGGAACCTACATACTGTTCTCCATAGTGGCTGTATCAATTTACATTCCCACCAACAGTGCAACAGGGTTCCCTTTTCTTCACACCCTCTCCAGCATTTGTTGTTTGTAGATTTTTTGATGATGCCCATTCTAACCGGTGTGAGGTGATACCTCATTGCAGTTTTGATTTGCATTTCTCTAATAATTAGTGATGTTGAGCAGCTTTTCATATGCTTCTTGGCCATCTGTATGTTTTCTTTGGAGAAATGTCTATTTAGGTCTTCTGCCCATTTTTTTGATTGGGTTGTCTGTTTTTTTAATATTAAGCTGCATGAGCTGTTTATATATTTTGGAGATTCATCCTTTGTCCATTGATCCATTTGCAAATATTTTCTCCCATTCTGAGGGTTGTCTTTTCATCTTGTTTGTAGTCTCCTTTGCTTTGCAAAAGCTTTTAAGTTTCATTAGGTCCCATTTGTTTATTTTTGTTTTTATTTCCATTACTCTAGGAGGTGGATCAAAAAGATCTTGCTGTGATTTATGTAAAAGAGTGTTCTGCCTATGTTTTCCTCTAAGAGTTTGATAGTGTCCAGTCTTACATTTAGGTGTCTAATCCATTTTTAGTTTATTTTTGTGTATGGTGTTAGAGAGTGTTCTAATTTCATTCTTTTACATGTAGCTGTCCAGTTTTCCCAGCAGCATTTATTGAAGAGACTGTCTTTTCTCCATTGTATATCCTTACCTCCTTTGTCATAGATTAGTTGACCATAGGGGTGTGGGTTTATCTCTGGGCTTTCTATCCTGTTCCATTGATCTATATTTCTGTTTTTGTGCCAGTACCATATTGTCTTGATTACTGTAGCTTTGTGGTATAGTCTGAAGTCAGGGAGTCTGATTCCTCCAGCTCCATTTTGTTCCTGCAAGACTGCTTTGGCTATTCGGGGCCTTTTGTGTTTCCATACAAATTTTAAGATTTTTTGTTCTAGTTCTGTAAAAAATGCCACTGGTAATTTGATAGGGATTGTATTGAATCTGTAGTTTGCTTTGTGTAGTACAGTCATGTTCACAATATTGATTCTTCCAATCCAAAAACATGGTTTATCTCTTCATCTGTTTGTGTCATCTTTGATTTCTTTCATCAGTGTCTTATAGTTTTCTGAGTACAGGTCTTTTACCTCCTAGGTTTATTCCTAGGTATTTTATTCTTTTTGTTACAATGGTGAATGGGATTGTTTCCTTAACTTTTCTTTCTGATTTTTGTTGTTAGTGTATAGGAATGTAAGAGATTTCTGTGCATTAATTTTGTATCCTGCAACTTTACCATATTCATTGATTAGCTCTAGTAGTTTTCTGGTAGTATCTTTAGGATTCTCTATGTATAGTATCATGTCATCTGCAAACAGTGACAGTTTTACTTCTTCTTTTCCAATTTGTATTCCTTTTATTTCTTTTTCTTCTCTGATTGCCATGGCTAGGATTTCCAAAGCTATGTTGAATAATAGTGGTGAGAGTGGGCATCCTTGTCTTGTTCCTGATATTAGAGGAAATGGTTTCAGTTTTTCACCATTGGGAAGGATGTTTGCTGTGGCTTTGTCGTATATAGCCCTTATTATGTTGAGGTAGGTTCCCTCTATGCCCACTTTCTGGAGAGTTTTTATCATAAATAGGTGTTGAAATTTGTCAAAAGCTTTTTCTGCATCTATTGAAATGATCATATGGTTTTTCTTCTTCAATTTGTTAATATGGTGTATGACATTGATTGATTTGCATATATTGAAGGATCCTTGCATCCCTGGCATAACTCTCACTTGATCATGGTGTATGATCCTTTTCATGTGTTGTTGGATTCTGTTTGCTAGTATTTTGTTGAGGATTTTTGCATCTATATTCTTCAGTGATAATTGTTCTGTAATTTTCTTTTTTTGTAGTATCTTTGTCTGGTTTTGGTATCAGGGCGATGGTGGCCACATAGAATGAGTTTGGGAGTGTTCCTTCCCCTGCAATTTTTTGCAGGATGGGTGTTAGCTCTTCTCTAAATGTTTGATAGATTTCACCGGTGAAGCCATCGGGTCCTGGACTTTTTTTTGTTGGAAGATTTTTAATCACCGTTTCAATTTCATTACCTGTGATTGGTCTGCTCACACTTTCTATTTCTTCCTGGTTCAGTCTGGGAATGTTATACCTTTCTAAGAATTTGTCCATTTCTTCCAGGTTATCCATATTATTGGCATAGAGTTGCTTGTGGTAGTCTCTTATGATGCTTTATTTCTGTGCTGTCCATTGTAACTCCTCCTTTTTCATTTCTAATTTTATTGATATTAGTCCTCTCCCTCTTTTTCTTGATGAGTCAGGCTAAAGGTTTATCAATTTTGTTTATCTTCTCAAAGAACCAGCTTTTAGTTATATTGATCTTTGCTATTGTTTTCTTTGTTTCTATTTCATTTATTTCTGCTCTGATCTTTATGATTTCTTTCCTTCTACCAACTTTGGGTTTTGTTTGTTCTTCTTTCTCTAGTTCCTTTAGGTGTAAGGTTAGATTGTTTGAGATTTTTCTTGTTTCTTGAGGTAGGCTTGTATTCCTATAAACTTCCCTCTTAGAACTGCTTCTGCTGCAGCCCACAGGTTTTGGATAGTCATGTTTTTGTTGTCATTTGTCTCTAGGTATTTTTTGATTTCCTCTTTGATTTCTTCAGTGATCTCTTGGTTATTTAGTAATGTATTGTTTAGCCTCCGTGTGTTTGTGTCTTTTAGGTTTTTTTCTCTGTAATTGATTTCTAATCTCATAGCGTTGTGGTCGGAAAAGATACTTGATATGAGTTCAATTTTCTTAAATTTACCGAGGGTTGATTTGTGACCCAAGATGTGATCTATCCTGGAGAATGCTCCATGTGCACTTGAGAAGAAAGGGTAATCTGCTGGTTTTGGATGGAATGTCCTATAAATATCAATTACATCTATCTGGTCTACTGTGTCATTTAAAGCTTGTGTTTCCTTATTAATTTTCTGCCTGGATGATCTGTCCATTGGTGTAAGTGAGATGTTAAAGTCCCCCACTATTACTGTGTTACTGTCGATTTCCTCTGTTATAGCTATTAGCAGTTGCATTATGTATTGAGGTGCTCCTATGTTGGGTGCATACATAATTGTTATATCTTCTTCTTGGACTGATCCCTTGATCATTATGTAGAGTCCTTCCTTGCCTCTTATAACATTCTTTACGTTAAAGTCTATTTTATCTGATAGGCATATTGCTACTCCAGCCTTCTTTTGATTTCCATTTGCATGGAATATCTTTTTCCATCCCTTCACTTTCAGTCTGTATGTGTCCCTAGGTCTGGAGTGGGTCTCTTGTAGACAGCATATATATGGGTCTTGCTTTTGTATCCATTCAGCAGGCCTGTGTCTTTTGGTTGGAGCATTTAATCCATTCATGTTTAAGGTAATTATTTATTTATTTACGTTATTTATTTATTTTTTTTGCGGTACGCGGGCCTCTCACTGTTGTGGCCTCTCCCGTTGTGGAGCACAGGCTCCGGACGCGCAGGCTCAGCGGCCATGGCGCACGGGCCCAGCTGCTCTGCGGCATGCGGGATCTTCCCGGACCAGGTCACGAACCCGTGTCCCCTGCATCAGCAGGCGGACTCTCTACAACTGCGCCACCAGGGAAGCCCTAAGGTAATTATTGATATGTATGTTCCTATTACCATTTTCTTAATTGTTATGGGTTTGTTTTTGTAGGTCCTTTGCTTGTCTTGTGTTTCCCACTTAGAGAAGTTCCTTTAGCATTTGTTGTAGAGCTGGTTTGGTGGTGCTGAATTCTCTTAGCTTTTCCTTGTCTGTAAAACTTTTGATTTCTCTGTCGAATGTGAATGAGATCCTTGCCAGGTAGAGTAATCTTGGTTGTAGGTTCTTCCCTTTCATCACTTTAAATATATCATGCCACCCCATTCTGGTTTGTAGAGTTTCTGCTGAGAAATCAGCTGTTATCCTTATGGGAATTCCCTTGTATGTTATTTGTTGTTTTTCCCTTGTTGCTTTCCATAATTTCTCTTTGTCTTTAATTTTTGTCAATTTGATTACTATGTGTCTTGGCATATTTCTCCTTGGGTTTATCCTGCCTGGGACTCTCTGTGTTTCCTGGACTTGGGTGGCTATTTCCATTCCCACGTTAGGAAGTTTTCGACTATAATCTCTTCAAATATTTTCTCAGGTCCTTTCTCTCTCTCTTCTCCTTCTGGGACCCCTATAATGTGAATATTGGTGCATTTAATGTTGTCCCAGAGGTCTCTTAGGCTGTCTTCATTTCTTTTCATTGTTTTTTCTTTATTCTCTTCCATGGCAGTGAATTCCACCATTCTATTTTCCAGGTCACTTATCTATTCTTCTGCCTCAGTTATTCTGCTATTGATTCCTTCTAGTGTAGTTTTCATTTCAGTTATTGTATTGTTCATCTCTGTTTGTTTGTTCTTTAATTCTTCTAGGTCTTTGTTAAACATTTCTTGCATCTTCTCAATCTTTGCCTCCATTCTTTTTCTGAGGTCCTGGATCATCTTCACTATCGTTATTCTGAATTCTTTTTCTGGAAGGTTGCCTATCTCCACTTCATTTAGTTGTTTTTCTGAGGTTTTATCTTGTTCCTTTATCTGGTACAAAGTCCTCTGCCTTTTCATGTTGTCTATCTTTCTGTGAATGTGGTTTTCTTTCCACAGGCTGCAGAATTTTAGTTCTTCTTGCTTCTGCTGTCTGTCCTCGAGAAATTTTTTTTTTTGTCAAGCAACATTACTTTTACGTCTCATCTAAGACCACAGATCTTATGTGTAAGTGAACAGCATGCAGTGTGTACAGAACATGAGCTTGAAGGTTTTCTTATTTATTTTGTTATCCTATGTGTTCACCACTCAGACACAAGCTAACTGAGGGGACTTTTGTCTGCTTTGTTCACTACTGAATTCCAGCAAATGGAATTATGTCTGCATGGAGCAGGTGTGCAGCAAGTATTGGTTGAAAGAATGACAAAATAGTGAGGATGTGAGTAGATAAATTCTTAGTAATATTTTCCTGATGAACCTTAGAGAAGAGACTGCCATTTTAAACTTATAGAGGGCATCTCTAGATTTCTAAAAACAACATCTAATGTCTCTCTTTTTTTTTTTTTTTGCGGTACGCGGGCCTCTCACTGTTGTGGCCTCTCCTGTTGCGGAGCACAGGCTCCGGACGCGCAGGCTCAGCGGCCATGGCTCACGGGCCCAGCTGCTCCACGGCATGTGGGATCTTCCCAGGCCGGGGCACGAACCCGCGTCCCCTGCATCGGCAGGCGGACTCTCAACCACTGCGCCAGCAGGGAAGCCCTAATGTCTCATTATTTAACTCCTTTTCTTCCAAATAAATAACTTTCTCTTTCTTACTAAGGATGGCACCCAAAATAATACACTGTCCAAGATTTAAGGAATATTTATTGAACAGTGAACATAAAAGGACACCTTGGGGCTTCCCTGGTGGTGCAGTGGTTGAGAATCTGCCTGCTAATGCAGGAGACACGGGTTCGAGCCCTGGTCTGGGAAGATCCCACATGCCGCGGAGCAACTAGGCCCGTGAGCCACAACTACTGAGCCTGCGCGTCTGGAGCCTGTGCTCTGCAACAAGAGAGGCCGTGATAGTGAGAGGCCCGTGCACTGCGATGAAGAGTGGCCCCCGCTTGCCACAACTAGAGAAAGCCCTCGCACAGAAACGAAGACCCAACACAGCCCTAAATAAATTAATTAATTAAAAAATAAAAAAAGGACACCTTTTTTCTGTATCCTTCCAAAAACAGGGTCCTCATGGAGCCGTCCAGAGGTTCCCTGGAGAATTACCTGTATCAGAGCTTCCTGGAGTATAGAAAGTAATTTCTGAGTCACTCAGGGACCTCTTTCTCCTAGTCTTGGTGACTAGGGAGCCATAGAAACAGAATTGGGGAAGGCAGCTAGTTGTTCTGCAGGTAATCAGGAGAAAAACTGATGGATCCTAATCTGTCTTTCACAAACCTTCTGGACCAAGGGGGGACTTACAGCATCTCCTGAGGCAGAGAGGTGTGGCAGGAAATGCTAGTCCCTAACCTGAGGTTCCCTAGGGCTGTGCTTGTTGGGTCTCAATAAAGGCCCAATTGAAAGAATGCTTCTCTCCTATCCTATGGACCAGCAATTCTGGGATGCCTTAGAGTTGGGACGTTTAGATTGGGAGCTACTGAGATGACCACGTTTTACTGCCTTAACCCTTCAAAGGTGGCACTGACAGTATCTAACAGAGCACAGTGTCATGGTGATCTGAGCTTGGAAGTGGGTTAGTGAGAGCTGAGCTCCAGCTTGTGAATCCTATTTTCAATCTTCATGCAGTTTTAAGATTTAGCCCAATTTCCAGACTATCCCCTACCCAGGCTTGAAAATGGCTTTATTTCACACTTTGCGGCAGGAGGTAAGTGGGTTTCTGTGTGAAAGTGATGGTGCCAAAGACATTTACGAACATTAAAAAATGTCTGAACATGGCTTCAAGCCACTCAGCCTGTTTCTCATCCCACACCGTGCCTTGCAGAGCGTATGCAAGTTCAGAGCTCCCTTTGAAATCAGTGGCGGTTATGAGCTTGGAGCAACTCTGTGGGGCTCTGAGCAATATAATAAATGAGGCCCTTTGAAGACTAACCATTGTACTTGGGCTCTTTTTGTGCTTCTGACACTGCTTTCTCAGGGATGGTCTGTAATGGTGGGAGTAGCCCACCAACACACGCCCTCTGGTTTTCAGCTTTTGGCCTGAAAGAGGGAAGGGGGACAAGGGAGTAAGTCCTCGTATTTCCTTAAAGAACCAGCCTAAACCCTTTCGCTCTCCTTTTGATATCAACACCTGGGATAAGGCAGCCCACACCCACAAAACAAAAGCTATTTTTCATCTGCAAGTACTGACTGGTCCATGCAACAACAAAAACAGCAACAAGAACACTAAGAAAAATAAAACAAAACCAAAACCAAAGCTATTAGCAGGCAGGAGATAAAGCAGACTTATTTGTACATCGGGGGTTTCACAGATTACTTATTTAGCTGAAAGCAGAGAATTAAATCTGGGATATTTTCTACGTTTCCCTGATGACATTATAGGCTAAGTTGACATTCTGACACCAAGGTGAAATTTCTTAAATATTCTTAAAAGATAAGTAAAGCTTTCTGTTTTGACTTATGACTAAATATTCCTAAAAGGCTAGTATATGTATTTCAAATGCTTAAGTTCAGTAAGAAAAATACATTCAGGTTGCCTTTAAACATATTTAAGAAGAATGATTGAATTCTTTGGTCCAATTTTTCAGGTACAAGTTTGAATGGCTATTTGAATGTCACTTCTTGTGCTAGATACAGAATCAACTAATTTTTGTTGAGCACCTTTTTGATTTCTCACAACCACACTGTGAGATCAATACTGTAAACTCTACTTAGCAGATGAAAGAACCGAGGCCAGAGTTCCAATGGCAAAAAGAGCTAGTAAGTAGCAGAGCTGTATCCAAAGTCAGTTCCTTTGACTCCCAAGTCCAGCCCTCATCCTCTCCAAAACTGTAACCTTTCAAGCTTCTCAAACTACAGTAACCTTGCAAGCTTCTCAAACTACAGTAATCCGCCCCCTCGGCATATAAACTAATATGTTGTTTATTTATAATGAGAAGTATTTGAGCTAATGTTGAATTAGGGTGAAGTCCCTGTAGGGGCCGATCAAGAATGGTTCTAAAAAAGTAAATATCAGGTGAAGTGGACTTCAAGAAAACTTGCATTTCTGAATGCAAATGTGGGATAAGAAAGTTCCAAGTCCCTTTTCTCATCTTTGAAACTTTTCCTAAAACATGGACAAAAATAGATAGAATTATAGTTATTGACTGGTGTAAGACCTCCTTGAATTCACTTTCTTATGTTCTGCCTCATTCTAAAACTGTGATAGGTGGATATCAGGTAAGAAATAAGTGAAGTATGGGTAAAAAAAAAAAAGGGAAAAAATAATATTAAGTGGAGACCAGAGGTAAATTAATACAGGCAAATGCATGCCACACTGAGAATGAAGACAAAACACAAAACCAAAACCAAAAAAGAGCAGTTGGAAGATAATAACAACAAGAAAGCTGGCTAATACGTAGTGAGTACTTTTATGATTTGCCAGACACAGTGTTAAACACTTTTACATTGATTGTTTCACTTCTCACTGCAGTCCTGTAAAGTAGGTATGAATATTTCGTTATTTTACGGACGAGGAAATTGAGGCACAGAGAAGGTAAAAGGCTCAAGGTGAACCAGCTAATAGGTGATGGATTCTAGACGTGAACCCAAGCATTCTGATGTCAAGACCAGGCGCTTGACCATTCCTAGCTTTATACCAAGTGAACACATTGTTGTTACTCGTGAAAACCCAATTGTCTCCTGACGTCTGGGCTTAGAGGAAATGACTCTTGGTGCCCTCCTGAGTGGAACATGAATGGGTTTGAGGCTGCTTTTTCTCAACATCCCCTGTGGTGCTAACAACGCAGGTAGGCCTATGGCTGTTTGTCACGGAGTCCCTCCAAGGAGCTGAGGCCTGAAGTCAAAATGCAATTCAGTAAAAGCAAATAAGAGGGGCCAGAGCAATACGGTTCAACTATTTTTAATTTGGATGGTTTACCTCTATCTTGAGGTATAATTCCAAACCACCTGGAGAGATGGATGGACTTCATGTCCTTCAGGCAAACCCCTTGGAGCCTCCTCAGCTGTAAACATTTCTTGAGCACTGCTCTGCTTCAGGAAGAAGAAAAATCACAACCATATAGAACGGAGGCCATAAATCTGGAGTAAAACTAATCTCGGTTGTTCCCGCAATGTTTCTCAGCAGTCCTATTACATGTGCTTCTCCCGTTTCCCTGGGCTGCGATTCCAAACCTTCACCACTCTTCAAAGCTTTCAATCTTCTCTCTTTGGGATGACCTTGTTTCTAAGCTAGGGACTAGCAGCTACCAAGAGTGGCTTTTTTTCATTTTTCCACCCATTTTCCCATAAGCCGACCTGCATCTGCAGCCATCCTTTCTTTGTCCTCATCTCTAGCAAAGAACAGTTTTCTTATCAAAGGCAACTCCATCCACTGGTGCAGTGGATATTATTCCACCCTGCCTTCCTAGGAAATTTGCCTTATCGATAATGTCTTTTTCTTACCTTCAGTGCTCTATTGGTTGTTCCCTTTAGCATAAAAATACGGTCACCCCTCTCATTTAGAAAAACAAACGAATTAAAAAAAAACCCATTTAATGGCCATTTTTTAAAGCATCCTCGTGCTTCTCTCTTTGATGGCTATTCTTTTACAAAGTGCAACCTAGATTTATTCTCTCTGAATTCACAGCACTCTGTATCTTTGGTCCACTCTAACCTGGCTCTCCCCCATATCCCTGCACTGAGACTGTCCTGTGCATGTACTCGCCCAATGGAATAAGCATGGCTAGTTCTCATCTTACATGGCTTGTCCTGCTGACTATTCTCGTGTTCTTGGAAGTTCTGGCTTTGCCTCCCATGGCATCTCTCTCTCTCTCTCTCTCTCTCTCTCTCTCTCTCTCTCTCTCCTCATTTACCTCTGCATTGCTGGCTCCTTTTTTTTGGTGCCTTGATTGGTTTCTACTTCTCCACCCCTTCTTAAAAATAAGTATTTTCTTTTCTCACTTTAGTCACTTTCGGAGGGGATCTTGTCCCTACCACTGTCGATTCTGAGCCCTAGTCCTATATCTCCAAACTGTTTTCAAAATCATTCCACCTGGACATTCCACAGGCGCTGCAAACTCAGTACGTCCAGAACTGAACATGCTCCTCTCCGCTTTCATGCTCATCCCTAGTCACTCCACAAAACCTGCGCTCTGTCCTATACGTTGTATATTAATGAATTATAGACCCTTTCTCCAGTTTCCCAAGACAGTAGCCTGGAAGCCTTTGACTTCTTTCTCACATTCCAAACAATGTATTTTATTTATTCTTCTCTTTGCGTAACTCTCATCTCTAATGGGACCACCAGTTTATTTGAGTAGGTCCATCAACTCCCTTAACCACTGCAATGCAACTCTTGACATTTGCTCAGTTTCCAGAAATTCCCATTTCCAATCCCCCTTCTGTAGTAGCCCCAGAGTTCAAATACAAAAATTTAATTATGTTACTCCCTTGCTTACAATTGATCATCGGCCTCTCATGACTCACAACATACATTTTAAAATCGTCTGTCTACCCGGAAAATACCTATTCATGTTTCTTCTTCCTCTGGGAGGTTTTCCAGGACAGATTTAAATGCATTATCTTAATCTGCCATTCAACTTTGTGGATCACCCAGTTTAGTAAATCTCATTGTATTTGCTTGTTTGCAAGTCTGATTCTTCATTTGTTTAAATGCCTTGAGAGCAGGACCTTGCTTTCTCAACTTTGTATGCAGAGCTTGTAGTATACTAGTAGGCGCTCAACAAACATTTAGTGAATGAAGGAAATGTATATATTTTTGAAAGGTATATCATTCAAAGAATGGGAAAAAATTTGCCTGTGGAATCTCAAAGCATGCCGTGCCAAAATTAAAATTAGGAATACCCACTTGGTTACACATACAACCTGACACAGACTGGAATGCATTCTGACCACAATTTATGCTATAATAAGAATGTGTTTGCCAAACACTACAAGAACATGTATACATTTTTCAGAACTCTAGATCATGGTTGTGAATATCCTTGACCAGGAGGGTCTAACTACTTCAATGAATTAGCTGAAGTAGGTGTTGGGAAAGGGATTGGATGAGGTCTGTGCATATGCTCTGCTGAGACACTCTTCTTCAAGAAGATGGGTTTCAATGGATACAACCTAAATGTCCATGGACAGAGGAATGGATAAAGAAGATATGGTATATATACACAATGGAATACTACTTAGCCATAAAAAAGAACAAAATAATGCCATTTGCAGCAACATGGATACAACTAGAGATTATCATACTAAGTGAAGTCAGTCAGAAAGAGAAAGACAAATACCATATGATATCACTTATATGTGGAATCTAAAATATGACACAAATGAACCTATCTACAAAACAGAAACAGACTCACAGACATAGAGATCAGACTTGTGGTTGCCAAGGGGGAGTGGGGGAGGGAGAGGGATGGACTGAGAATTTGGGGTTCGTAGATGCAAACTATGACATTTATAATGAATAAACAACAGGCCCTACTGTATAGCACAGGGAACTATATCCAATCTCTGGGGATAAACCATAATGGAAAAGAATATTTAAAAGAGAATGTCTATATGTATAAAACTGAGTCACTTTGCTGTACAACAGAGATTGGCATAACACTGTAAATCAACTATACTTCAATAAAAAAAAAAAAAAGAATTCAGGTTTCAGTATTTCTGATAATAGACCCCTCAGCTCTCATGGACTCTTCAGACACTCATCTGAGATTCATCATATGACAAGGCCAAGGATACATGGGCCCCTTTAAACTATTACAGTCTTCTCCCCCTGGCCTCAGCGTATATGAACAAGGAATATTTTGTGGAGTATTGTTTTTCAAGGTGATTTGTCACACTTCTTCTATGAACTTTCTTTTTCATTTCTCTCACCCCAACAAGAGACCAATAGTCACTCACTTCCGTATAATAATTGTCTCTTCCTCTCATGGGGAATATATATACAGAAAATATTATATATTGAGCAATCAAAAATTGTTAAGATTTTGTTACATTTATTTGTTTTCTTTTTTAGATTACACATATGAGTGAAAACAAACAGTATTTGTCTTTCTCTGTATGGCTTATTTCACTAAGAATAAGTGACATAAGCATAAGCATAGCCTCCAGGTCCATCCATGTTGTTGCAATTGGCAAATTTTATTCTTTTTTTTCCCTGACTGAGTAATGTTCCATTGCATATATTTACCATATCTTCTTTATCCATTCATCTGTTAATGGATATTTAGGTTGCTTCCATACCGTGACTGTTAACAAAACAGAAACAGACTCATGGTTACGGAGAGCCAACAAGTAACCAGTAGGGAGAGGGGTGAGGGGAAGGACAAGATAGGGGTGGGGGATTAAAAGGTATAGGCTACTAGGTATAAAATAAATAAGATGCAAGGATGTAATGTACAGCACAGAGAATATAGCCAATATTTTATAATAACCTTAGATGGAGTATAATCTATAAAAATATCAAATCATCATGCTGTATACCTGAAACTAACATAACATTGTAAGTCAACTATACTTAAACAAACAGTTGTTTTGAACCCGCACGCTGAATGCAGACGTCTGGGCACTGACAGCCCTTTACAAACTGGGAAACCGGAGGCCAGTCTCCTCCCCATCTCTCATCCTTTGCATCCTATTTGACTCTGAGGTTTATATTCCAGGAAAAAAGAACCTCTAACCTAATCTGGCTATGTAGGGTCTTTTAGCCTAATCCTAAGGAAACACAGCTCTCACATAGTTTGTCACTTTAGTCAATATACAATTAACACACTATTAGAGGATTATTGGCTGATATCTTCATCTTTGCCACATTCTTTTAAATTGATTTAATGGTGGATTAAGCTAGGCCTAGAGCATGATTTATTTATCTGACCTTTGTTCTGGTCTACCTTAAAATTTATATTTTCATGGCCAGCCTGTATTTTAATCATTAAACTAATTTCCTCTCTTTTTAACCCTTGAAAGAAAATAAAATTATTCCTTTTGAATCAAAAGAGAATCATAAAAAAAAGAGAGAGAGAGAGAGAGAGTCATGGGATAAAAGGATGTAAGCAGCAGGAAAAGAGGAAAGAAAGCAGATTGTCAAGGGCTCCAAGTGAGAATTGTGCATTATGGCAACTAGTGCTCATGGGTTGAGACTAAAATTTTTTTTTTTTTTTTTTGCTTTACGCGGGCCTCTCACTGTTGTGGCCTCTCCCGTTGCGGAGCACAGGCTCCGGACGCGCAGGCTCAGCGGCCATGGCTCACGGGCCCAGCCGCTCCACGGCATGCGGGATCTTCCCGGACCGGGGCACGAACCCGTGTCCCCTGCATCGGCAGGCGGACTCTCAACCACTGCGCCACCAGGGAAGCCCTAAATTTTTTTTTTTTAAGTTTTAAAAAGATGTTCACCTTTCTGGCTAATTAGTGCTATGAAGAATCAGTACTACAACTGGCAAGACCAAATAAGGTATGCCTTTTTACCGGCTTTTACAAGGTTGTTGTAAAAATTAAATGTGGTAACATATATGAAAGCAATTTGCCAATGATAAAGTTCTCCATGAACATGTAGTATTACCTGAGGGGCCATTTCTTAGGGACCATCAACCTTTGGGTCACTAATTTCCATTGTGGCTACATGGGCTTTCAGCCAATGGCTTTCGTGGAGCCCTGGCCTTGACGGCACTTCAGAGTTTGCTCCCATAAGAATACCAAATATACCACCTGCAGAGTATTTTATTTGCTTTAAAGGCCAAGGATCTTTTTCTTATTTAAGAAAATGCAAAAGACTTTCTGTTTTTGAAACAATAAGTGGCACTGACATCTCTCAAGATTGAAAGCTCTATTGTCTCATTTTAAGCACCCCCTTATTATTAGGAAAGGATGTTGTTGGCAAGAATGAATAATTAGGTAACTCTTTGTGGGCACATTTTATTCAGGTCCCAAGGGGAACGTGCAATTTTAACATCTCCTTGGATTATTTCACAAACATATGGCAAATGCAGCACCTGAGCCAGATGTATGAGCATATTATACTAGATCTGTTTTAACTTAAAACTGTGAAATACATCAGATGGTGAAGTTATTTTGGTCATGAACATCCATCATGGAAATAGTATAGAGGCATCTTTTTTTTATTGTCCATTTTACTTGGACTGGAAATAATCAAGAACAAAATAGCTTGGAAATCATCTCCTGCAGTGGAAGATTCCAGGTAAAGTTCAAGACCTAACGAAGTATATGGTCTGGATTTAAATGGGTCTCAGACATCTCCATATAGTTTAGTAATGCCTAGTACAAATATTCACTGCTGGCCGATCTGGAATCTCAACTCAACAATGATTATTTTCAATTCTCTTTTTCTCATCTTGTGTTTTCACTCCTCTGGAGATGCATATGGGAAGATTAATATGGAATTTTTAAAAATAATGAGAATACATTCTCTACCGATTCAGTAGGGAGTTTTTGTGTTTTTCTTTTAGCCTATTTTATTATAACAGCACTGGTTGTTTATTTTACTAAAGAGTCATCATCTGGTATTGGCTTCTTGGAATCGTAGTTATCTAAGCAGAAATGCCCATCCCATTTGCTGGTGGGAACACCACATTTCAGAATGAATAATTTTTAATCTGAGTTACTTATGTTTCAGAATTAAAAGATATAGATGCCATTGGACTCCCAAATGTACAGTGTTGTGCTTGGTCTGATGGGAAAATAAAGACTACATAGGCGGAGGGCTTCCCTGGTGGCGCAGTGGTTGAGAGTCCGCCTGCCGATGCAGGGGACGCAGGTTCGTGCTCCGGTCCGGGAGGATCCCACATGCCGCGGAGCGGCTGGGCCCGTGAGCCATGGCCGCTGGGCCTGCGCGTCCGGAGCCTGTGCTCCACAACGAGAGAGGCCACAGCAGTGAGAGGCCCGCGTACCGCAAAAAAAAAAAAAAAAAAAGAATACATAGGCGTGGGCAACTATATTTTCCCTTCAGTACATACATGCAAATTCCATTAACATTAATGAGCGCGCTGCATGTGTACTGAAGAGGATGTGAACCAGGTCACAATGGAAGCTATTACTTTTTTTTTTTTTTAAGACTTGCATCATATTCCTGAGCTTTTCCTGAGAAAGAGAAATACACAGTGCTGAGACAATGTAAACAGTATGGTGACAGTGGCACCAGAGAAGAAGTACTTACTTTTTATAGCCAGTACCGCATAGAGCAGAGATTTTGAGGCTGAATTACCACAGCTGGCAAACGTTGAAGCTGACAATAGAGGTCCACAGAGTCTTGGATATTCTGCCTCTGTGTTGCATCAAAATAAGGAAACAAAATATTTATGCACTTAATTCTGTCTCTCAATTCTTTCCCCCTTTGAAATGGCAATTCTCTGCGTGATAATACGTAGAGAGATGTGTTCCTAGCCAATGTGATATTCCATAAATGTGGTGCACCTGTGTTTTCTTGGTCACCCTGCTGCCACTGGGGTACCTTAAAGCATTCTCTCTCAAATAAGTAAGAGGCAGGGGTGGAAGTGTGGGGAGAGGGGTTATGGTCTCCCCTTTCCTCTTTTTTTCTAATTTCTTCTCATTTCGAAAGCCTTGGAACATACGTTTAATTTCAGGTTAAGATGTCAGGTTTATCCCAGTCCGGAGATGTTGACACATCCCCATGTGGGCCTGCGGTGGCTCTGTATGCCCTCATATTCTACCTATCTCACAGGGATGCAGCTATATTTATAATACACACCCCTAATATTGCAGAACTGCTAGGGTCAAGGCATTCTGAGCCTCACGTATCGGCCAAACAACCCCACAAAACTGAGCTTCACACAGAAGCCCCCTTCGTAAAGTTGCTAACCCAACATCCTCTCTCCAGGACCAAGAAGGTCACGAGTGTATGAACGACTCTCCGCCTAGCAAGCCCAACACTCTGATTAGTCTCAGAAATGGACTTCTAGTGCTGGGAGAAACCGACAAGCAAAACAAGATGACTGGCCATGAAGACAGACAACCAACCAGAAATCCTGATTCTCTGCCCTTACCTTCCTTTCCCCCCTGAAGATTTAGACTTGTGACAGTAAAAGCAATAATGTCCTGACCTTAAAGGGCTGAGGTTGTGTTGCCACTGGCTGTTGAAAGAATCATTCCTCAGCAGCAGCAGGACCACTGGCCCCAGCGGCAGCCGCAGTGGCGGCAACCACGAAAACTGGAGTTCAGTCATACTGGCATTGGATTCTGTAAAGGGGAGGGCAGGGAAGGAGGGAGTCTATTGGCCTAAAAAGCTGAAACATCTGCTGGAGTTATTAACAGCTTTTTGGCTGAGTTCAGCAGCAGGGCACCTTGTGGTTGATAGATTCTTCTCTCAGCAATTCAAAACAATGCAGTTAAAGCAAATTTCTCATTTTCAGGGCGCAGCTGAATGAGGCATACAGTATTTTAAAAATAGTCACACTTGAAATGGTCAATAGTGGTGACTGCAATCAGTGGTTACCATCCGTCCTCCGTGGCATTGTTAACTTTGCCAGGGTGATGGCATAACACGGATTTTTCCAAAGACCACGGAGCTCATGGTTAACTCACTTTGGAGGAATTACATTATTTATGAAGTTTACGCAGATTATCCTACAGTGTAAACATTGGCAAACTGGATCAAAATCACTTAGAGGGCTTGTGGCTCTCCCTTCCCAAAAGTGTGCATTAAACCTTTTTAGGCTCAGAAGTCCAATTCCAGGAAAGGTTCTGAGGGGCCAGATTTTGGAGCTGAAGTAAAACTGAAGATGTGGAAACAGCTTGGGCTGGAAGAGCCCTGGGTTGGCAGGCAGGGGCCGAGGGTTCTAGCCCTAGTCCTTGTTCTAAGTGGCTGTGTGAGTCACTGGCAGTCATTTCATCTTTCTGCCCCCATTTCTTCCTGAACAAAATGATGGCTCTATTAAGCCTATCTGTATGTCTCCAAATGTTTCCATCCAGTTCTGCCATCCCGGGAAGGTGGCATTCAAATGCAATTTGAAAGTGTTCCTCTTACGAAATTCCTGAATTGTAACGAAGTTGAGACTGTTTGCCAATGCCTTTTTGCATTCGCACATGACACTCTGTGCGGTATTTGGGTGAGGGCATCAGACAAACAAACTGTAACATTAAATAGCTCTGTCAGCCACTTCAAGTGAAGGCACCACACGTTGTAACAGATGCGGGCAAAGTACAACCAAGCCCAGCTGGATTTCCTAGCCTGTTAGCTTATCTGGCCAGATGACAGTGTCCAGCCCAAGGATGGGTCACGCACAACTTTGGGTCCTACTCACCCAGCCTGCTAACTTTGGCAGAAGGAAGGGGGCGATGAGGGAGAGACAAGGCTGACCACTGGTGGGCCAACATCTGTGATGACACTGAAGTCTGCCCTATCCCTCTTTCATCATTTGCCCCTGTGCCCAGCACAGGATAGGAGAGAAAAATTGGCCAAGTCACTGTTTCCTTAAGCATACTGATGATCTGACCCTTCATTGCAGAGGGGAATGAAGAAAGGACTGCCCCCGCACACCCCCCCCCCCGCCCCTTCCTGTGTTCTGATCCAGGAATCTCTAGGGACAGAGACAGTATTTTTATCCATTCAAGAATTATCCTGGTTGGTTCTAAGATACATCTATACCCTGACAGGCAAGGGTCTCATGAATGTGCGGGTGCTTCTAGCCTCTGTAACCAGCTTCTGTCATCGAGGCTGAGGGCACATGGTCCGACTCTAGTAGGTTTGTCTGGTCCACAACCTCAGGTTTCATCCAAGCCTGTTGAGAGCATGGTCCAAGTAAAGTGAGTGAAAACGAACAGAAGCCTTTCCACACTGCCCAGCAGGGTTCACATGGCGAGGTCCTTGGTTCCTGACTAAACTTAAAGGAAAACCTTCCCAGTGTCCAGGGCCCTGTGTCCTGCAGAGGAAGGAGAAGAGTACCCTCAAATTCTCTGCTGCAGAACCCACTTGGGCACTACCTGCCTTGACTTTTAGGTGGAACAGTGTACCTATAAAAGGAAACCTCATACCTCTGCAGGGAGAAAGGACAGCTGGGAGATGTTTCTGATGGCAACTTGGGGCCTTTGTTGCCATTGAAAACCCAGCTGATGTCATGCCTCATTCCTGGGGGGACCAGCTGACGTGCTTTTCTGAGGCTGGCTGTTGCCGGAGGAGGCCTGCCCATTGATATAACCTATAACCACCAGCACCTAGAACCTTGTGTGGCCATCTCCAAGCACCTTGCTGAGAGCCTCTGTTTTGGGGGATAGCAATCCCAGGTCAGACCCCTGGACTCTCCCAGGGGCATCTTACGTGCCCCGTGGCTCTGTGGCACAGGTGTGTTTCAGTGTTCCTGTGTCACATGGACCCTGTCACCTTGTGCAATACTAAGGGGGCTACCTGTGGGTCTGATGCAGGGGATGCTGGCCCAGGCAGTCCTGTATGAGCAGAGCATATGTCCCCCAAGCTCCTGTGTGAAGCTTGGAGAGTTCATACCTGAACACTTCTATCGAGAGACAGATGAGATGGGGAAGGAAGATCCAGCCACTGCTGAAAAGACAGTGACCAAGGTTTTGGGGTAAATGGGATGCCCAGCTCCTGAATCCAGTGCTAGTGAACTTGGGAGTTACAGACTCTCTGAAGGCCCACACATCCCATGTGGCTTGTTCAGCAGTTCCCTACTGAAGCCTGGGGACTTGGGTTGGGACAGGAGACTGTCTGCAGCTCCCACCCAACGGGCTGTCAAATGGGTTCCCACAGCTACAGGGTGGCCTTACGCTGGCCTTCAACAGACTCTTAAAGAGAACAATGAAATAAGGTTGATGGGAACTAAATATCAATGGATTACTCCCCTTCCCCACATACCAGCAGATCTATGCAAAGGCAAGTGTAGACATGCCCTCATATCTCGTATCACCTAGAGCATGGTTGTTGATTGGCTGGAAAATATGTGTGTGTGTGAGTTTTAAGCACAGTATCACCTGTCATGTCAGGGCATGCTATAAAAAAAGAGCAAATATTTTTTGTATTGCTGATAAAAAGTGGTAGTATCCTACTTGAACCCTGCCATACTTGACAATTGTCATATTAAAATAATTCTAATTCAGACTCAAAGGGCATGTGTATTGTTTAGTAAAATTAAGAAATAGAAATTAGGAAATCCATGGGCTGTGTTTATTTTGGCCTCTAAGCTAATAGTTAATTTTGAGTAAGTTGCACAACCTGTACATAATAATTTGCCTTTTCCCAAAATAAAGTCAGACTAAGTATCGTTATCCCTTACTGGTAAAATACTTTTACAGAATGACTGTGGAAATTTAGGGGTTTAATAATAATTGAATTACAACCTAATATCTTACCATTGGTAGAATTGTTCTTCTATAATCTCAAATAAATCTTGTAATAATTTGTTACTCAAATGAAGGGTGTTTCTTTTAGTCGTGCTACACAGATGAAAGATAAAGGAGATAATGCAATCTCAGTATTCCACAGCAAAGCAACTACATCCTCATAGCATCCAAAGGACAATAGGGGTCATCAGGTCTAATCTCAGTGTTAAATGAAGAGAGAGGCTTAGAGAGGTTGAGCACTTGTCCATGGCTACACAGGGAAGTTTCTTTACAGCATACTCCATTTCTCAGTATAGCTGTAATGACAAAACCAAACTCCCTTACAAGATACATTATCAAAGATAGAGTAAGTAATCTAAGATAGGACTCTAATCACATTCTCTTTCTCTTTCACATATTCCCAATACCTTTCTTTTACAGAAGAGTATCTACTCTATGGTCCAAAAGGAGTGAAAAATTTTGCTCCTAAAATCCTCCAGTGGAAAGTCTGTATTGATATCTAAGACTGACCTTTATCGATTCACCAGTGAATAAATAAGTATTCTGATGTACTGAAATACATAAGAATATAAGTTAGCACCAACTGTAAGGAAGGGATTCTGGGGAAGAGATACCAATATTGCTGAGTACTCTTTATGTTCCAGACACCTTGCTATGAGGATTTTAAAGTATTTGATTTATTTTAATATCTTCACCCTGTAAAGTAGGTACTCTTACAGATAAAGACACTGGGGCCCAGAGAAGGGAAGAACATTCCCTAATGTTACTCACGTGGTAAAGGCAGGATTTAATTTCAGGCTACCTTAATTTGACCTCTTTATTTACCCATATGTGCAACATATATGCAGACGGATATATGTTCAAAGGAACACACATAGTAAGTGATGGGCATTACAGATAATACCCATCATGACACTTCAGAGGAGAGATCATTGATACCCCCCAGAATGAATCAATGATGAATCCTGTCAATTAGAGTGGTCAGAAAACAGGCTGCACTGAGAGTGGGATGAACTATGTCTTGAGGAATGGGCAGGTTTTGATAGGTAGATATGACAGGGAAAGACATTTTATTTTGGGAAAATAGATCCTAGCAGGGGCTGCATAGTAAAGAGGCATGAGTAGATCATCTTGGCTAAAAAGGAAGGTTTCTTTTGGGAAGTCATGAAACAAGATCAGAAGAAGCTTGGGTTTGGACTCTTAAAAAATTCAATGCCAGGGTAAAGGGTTTGGATTTAATACTTTTGGTAAGAGTAGCCTGAAAAAAAAAAAGTTACTTGGAGATAGACTAGAGGACCAGAGGAAGGAGACAAGGAGAGTTTTTGGGATTTCACTATGATCGTCCAGGCGGTGGTATGCTGATGGTAGTGATATAATGAAAATAGACGAAAAGGAACTTACAAGATAAAGTAAGCACTGTTCTAAGGAGATGTGGTGACTGATTGCAAATCATTTTAGGTATTATTCCAGGTGGAAGGACCTGGAATAATAAAGGTTGTCTAATTTGTTTTGCTTAGTTTCACTTGTTGACTGCTCAGTTGTCAAAAGCTTGCTGTACACTTGCTTCGGTTCCGTTCTCTGGAGATATAACAAGTGAACCAGATAGCTATACACTGTGCTGCTAGGGGATGTACCTTCTAGTGGATGATCCGAGGGCTATGGCTTAGGTAGACAGGCGTCGGGGGCGGGGGGAACCTCACAAGGGAGAATCAGTTTTGTTAAGATAATTAGTTGGAGGTGAGATTAAGGTAGCCCAGGTTGAAATGTAGATGAGGCAGGTGATAATACAGAAATATCTTAGTAGGGAGATCAGAGTTAGAAAGAGAAATTAGAAAGCCCTATGGGAGAAGTAATCAGGTATCAAATCATTTCCAAATTATAAACTGCTCTCTTCACAGTGACCATATACATGCCCTCTGAGTCTGCTGTTATCACTAGTTTTATCCCATTTTCTGAACCACATTTCTTTCGTGCACTTTTTGGTGTCGCTAAACTTTTGCCTATCAGGGAAATGTAAGATTTGAATAATTCTATTCGTTTGTAGCACAGGAAGATATCCAACTATGTTTGACTGCTTTAGGAGAGTTGTGAAATATATTTTTTTTTTTGAAATATTTTTATTCCATGAAATTCTTTAGGGCAGTGATTCTCAAAATTTAACGTGCACATAAATCACCTTTGGATCACGTTAAAATGCAGCTTCAGATTCTGTATATCTGGGATGGGGCCTGCAGTTCCGCAGTTCTAAATTCCTAGGTGCTGCTGTGTGGTCCTCAGATCTAACCTTTGAAGGCCTGGCATTGTTTTATTAAATCTCACATTGCCCTCTGCCATTGATGATATTGAAAACTACTGTTTGCATCTTGTAGGTATAAACATATTAGGACAAAGATGATAAAAACATAGGAACTTAAACTTCGTGGGAGGAAAGGCATGTACAAATTTTGCTATATAGCCAAGAATAAGAGATCAATGACCAAAAAGAAGGGCAGACATGTTACAGGAAGTGACTTCCAAATTGGGTGGTCCAAGAAAGTTTCACAGAAAAGAATGCTTTTGAGCAGTTCAGGATTATGGAGGAATAGAAGGAGAGGAAAAAAATAATCAGAGTTAGAAGATAACGTCAGTGCCATATTATTTTGATTATTATAGATTTGTAACACATTTTGATATCTTAATGCAAAGCCACCCCTCATTATTCTGATCTCTCAAAATATTTTGTTGTTTTGTTTTGATTTTATGTGAGCCTTAGATCATCATTAAGTTTCAAGAAAAAATGTATTGAGAACGATAGAATTGCATTAAGTTTAAGGATTATTTGAGGAGGTATTGCCATTTCTCTAATGTTAAGTCTTTCTGTTGTTGTGTTTCTCCATTTATTATAGTCATTATGCTCTTCAGTAGAAGTTTACAGTTTTCTGGAAATAGTTTCCTTTTTGGGCAGATTTTTTCTTAGCTATTATATGTATTTTTTGCTTACTGTTATTAATGATTTGGAGACTCTTACTTTTGCATGCCTAGTATTACCTCTGCTTTTGGGAAAAATACCCTCTAGTTAGGAACTATCTTTCCTTCAACTTGTATCTCCAAGCATTATAACTACTACAGTTTATTTCCCTATTACAGGGAATCAGTGATTTCTGATACATAGGAAAAAGTACTGGAGTTTGTATGCTTAACATGTACATTTATTTCACATATAATAAGCTTACTAAGCTTTATTACTTTCAAAAGATTCTTTTGAGTTTTTCACATAAATAATGACATCTTAAGATTGCCATAATAAATTTCTCATTCATACTTCATTTATTTTTCTTACCTAACTGCATTGGCTAGAACTGCATATAATGCTTAATCAAAATATTAATGTGAATGCTTTTGTCTTCTGTTTTGTTTTGTCTTCTGTGGTTTTATATCCAGATCAATGTTAATAAGTCATTATTTTATCTTCTCTATCAAGTTAGTTTGATATTTGTGTTCAATTTTGATTAAAAACAATAATTCTGGATCACAATTGGTCCTTGATGACTCAATTTTTCGAGTCCTGACTTCTAGTTTTGCTTCTTCTCTTGAATTTTTCAGGACAAACATATGGGTGGCATTTTAATTTTAGCCCTCAGATTTCTGAGATTTTTTTTTTTTTTTGCTTTACGCGGGCCTCTCACTGTTGTGGCCTCTCCCGTTGCGGAGCACAGGCTCCGGACGCACAGGCTCAGCGGCCATGGTTCACGGGCCCAGCTGCTCCTCGGCATGTGGGATCTTCCCGGACCGGGGCACAAACCTGTGTTCCCTGCATCGGCAGGCGGACTCTCAACCACTGCGCCACCAGGGAAGCCCAGATTTCTGAGATTTTTATACACACATTAAAAAATGTGTTAAGGTATAAAATTATTGGGTCACAACTTTTTCTTATAAAAAATCTTTAAATAGTTGCTCCACTGATGCTGCCCTTTACAGCAGTATGAGGCTGGGATGAGATTGTTTCTTTGTAGAATAATCATCTTCCCCCTACCTGAATGGCAGAGAGATTTAGTGCCGTCTCTCTCTGGTCTCAAATCAAAAGATGTCCAGAAAAGGACACATTAGCTAAGCTGCAGTTAAGTCCTCAGGCCTGGGCACTTCCATGGAACTTGGTGTGATGATACATTGCATTATCCAGGTAGCTCCTGCTTTCCCCAAGCATGCTTGGGTGTTGGTATGTTTATAGAAACGGATAGGGACCTAAAAGCCTGCCTGGTGGTGGGTAAGATAAAGGGAAGAGGTGCAATCTGAGCTATACCTTGAGATATGGTAAGTTTGCCAGGCCAAGGGATGGTAGATGGAAACAATTCACTCAAAGAAACAGCATGAGTACATAGCATGGAGATGGAAAAGCAGGCCATTTCACATAAGTAATCCAGAGGGTACATGGAGGGAATAGCTGGAGCTGAGGCTGGCAAGTAGGATGGGCCAGTTGCAGCAATACCTTAAGAAAAATGGGTGTTATTCTGAGGAAACCAAACCAAATGAGGAATCATTAAAACTGAAAAAGTATCATCAGACCTGTGCTTCAGATTTACTACACTGGTGGTCCACACAGAATTTGAGGGCAGGCCATTTGGAAGCCTAGATGAGAAATGAAGACCTGGAGTTGGGCAATGGAACTGGATCAGGGACAAATGAAGAACGTGGTTTGGTGTCTGAATTGACAAGAGATGTAAGAAATGTGGAGGCCGAGTGAGACAGAGGAACCAAGATGACTCCTGTTTTTCAGGAGCATACAGAAGCTGTCCAGGAGACAGCTGTAAATAGGAAGTCTCCAGGTTAGGAGAAAACTCTGGGCTGGTGAAATAGAACTGGGCACGTGTAAATGGGAGACAGTGAGGTTATTCAGAGAGGTTATGAAAGGTGGAGCAAGAAGTGAAATTTGAGGCCAAACGCCAAAAAGAAATTGGATGAGTCAAGGGCTGAAAACATGCTTAGGATTCGCAAGATAAGAAATTATTAGCGACCACTGTTTGAGGACTTCCAGTTCAGTTGGAGTAGAAGCCAAGTAACAAGGATTTGGGGAGAAATTAGGAAAGAGGCCTTGTGTTCTTCTAGAAGCCAGAGGCAAGGGGAAAAGAGAAGTGTGTAGGTAGCTGATGTAGAGTTAGGAATTTTGTTTGCTTGATTTTTAAGGATGGAACTGAGGAAGCAAGTCCTCAAATTAAGTTGGGCTCATCCTGAATCTCCAAGTTATTTTTTATTGTATTTCCTTAACTGAACCATAGGATCTGCCTACATTTCTACTAATTTATCTTTTCTTCTTTATCTTTTATCTTCTAAATATCTACATTTTTTCCAGAAAGTTGTTCAATTGTGTTTTAACACTTTCCATCTTACTGATCCTACTTGATGGAGAAAACCAGAATTTCACTGAAATCAGTAACCAAGAATTGGAAGACATCTTGGATCAATTTGTCTCAACTACTCTCCCAAAGTTGTAATTCCCTTTCAGCATCCTTAACATATTTCTAGTGATAGTAAACTGCTACTTCAAAGGGAAGCCAATCATTTTGGTTGGACATACCACATCTAACAGCATGTCTGTGTAAATTCAGCTGGGATATGTTTAGCTGCAAGCAATAGATGATTCTAGTTCAAAACTGTTTCAACAAAGACGAAAATATACTATTTCATCTAATAGGAAGTTCTCAAGTAGGCAAGTTTCAGAGTTTGTAAAATCAGTGTTTCAACACAATATCAAAACCCCGGATTTTTCCATCTTTTTATTCTTGTATCCTTAGTGTATCAGCTTAGCCCCCCTCATCGTCACAAGATAGCTGCCAGTACTCTGGGCATCACATGCAATCATTAGACGTCTAGCAGAATGAAACAGCACATACCCTGTTTAATATTTTTTTGTTGTTATTGAGGATACCATTTTCAAAAGCCCTCAGGAGACTTCCACCTCAGCATCACATAATAGCAAAGAATGTGGACAGCGAGCTATATGGCCTGGGTTTGTATTCTAGTTCTTATTTTGTACTTCCTTAGGCAAGTACTTTTAGCCTCTCTAGCACTCAGTTTTCTGAGCTGCAAAAGTTACTCACAAAACCTACCTCGTAGGGTTGTTGTTGGAATTAGCATTCATATATATAAAGTACTTGGAAAAGTGCCTGGCGTGCAATAAGTGCTCAGTAAGTGTTCATTACTATGCATTCAACAATCCTAATTGAGCCACATGCCCATTCCTTAATTAGTCACTGGAAAAGGAATGGGGTTACTATGATTGGCTTTGAAAGCTTAATATTTATCCTTGAAATGTGGGCTAAAGATGTGCATCTATATACAGATATATGAATAAAACTTGGGCTCTATTGACAGGGAGAGGAGAAGATGGCTCTTGGGGAGGCAACCAGTAGTGTTGACCACACAATGCACAACTTGCTATTTGCTTTCATTCCATTCATTATCAGTTTGCAGACTTTGGTAATGTTGGGAAAAGGAATTGGAGGGAAAGACAATATCATGCTGAATATATATTAGTGATATACTGAAATACACACATTCTAAGTAGATTCATGCTTGAATCCTACCAAGTGAAACCTGAAAACATATATTTAAAATACCTAACGATTAGTTACAACATCATCCCAAACAGCAGTTTAAAAGAACTTATATTTTTACATCAATTTGCAAAGCTGTATTTACCTTTTCTCATTTAATTCTCACAGCAACCAGGTGATGTATGAAGGATCGGTACAATTACCATCTCGCGGACGATGAAATTGAGGCTCTTTGAAATCTACTGGAGGAATTCCCTGGTGGCACAGTGGTTAAGACTCCCTGTTCCCAATGCAGGGGGCCTGGGTTCTGTCCCTGGTTGGGGAACTAGATCCCACATGTATGCTGCGACTAAAAGTTCGCATGCCACAGCTAAGGAGCCCGCCTGCTGCAACTAAGACCTGGTGCAACCAAATAAATAAATAAAATATTTTAAAAAAGAAATAAAAACTTTTTTTAAAAGTAAGAATTTAGAAATCTAGTGGGAGGTTTTTTTAAAATAAATTTATTTATTTATTTATTTTTGGCTGCATTGGGTCTTCAGTGCTGCGTGCGGGCTTCCTCTAGTGTGGCGAGCGGGGGCTACTCTTGGTTGCAGTGCGCGGGCTTCTCATTGCGGTGGCTTCTCTTGTTGTGGAGCACGGGCCTCTAGGCGTGTGGGCTTCAGTAGCTGTGGCGCACGGGCTTAGTCGCTCTGCGGCATGTGGGATCTTCCCGGACAAGGGCTCGAACCCGTGTTCCCTGCATTGGCAGGCGGATTCTTAACCACTGTGCCACCAGTGAAGTCCTAGTGGGAACTTTGGATACAGAGGTAAGAAGTAGCAGAATTCACACTTAAATTCCGATCACCCATGTCCTAGTAAGAAGTCTGTCTCCTCTATCAGTGCCTTTCTTATACAATAGAGACATTGTGAAATGCTTTCTTCAGTCACAATTAGCAGTGGCTCACTCCAATCTTACAGCCAAAAATTAAATATAATATGCCAAGTATATGCCAGAATATGTGAGCACAGAGCTGGCCATGACACTTTTAGCACCATTTATTCTCAGAGACGTGAACACACACATTTACGTGTCACTATTCTATGGAGGGTCATCTGGAATCTTTTATTATTATGAACATTCTTTCTTCAAGTGCTCAGTGTTAACTGCTAACTTCTAATTTTTTTAAAAAACAAAATTGGCACTGGGCTGTTTGGAAATCTGACTGCAGAGAATATGATCTATGAGAAAGCTTTTCACAAAAAGAACTGATCACCTAAGAAAACAGTTTCATCCCAGAAAGGTAAAATTTGGATAAACCTTCATTTAAAGCCATGTACAATTGCCAGTCACTTACATCTCTTCTTTAAAAAAAAAATCTTCATAATCAATGGAATGGGGTTGTTAGTGACCTTTCAAAAACTTTAATTACGATTTTATTAGAAAGTGTTTGGTATGTTTTATAAGACGGCCGTAATCATCGTTACTTACATCATGATATGCTCAATGTTTCTGCCAGAGACTCCAGCTGGGGTCCCTGCCCTCCGGACACCTGGTTAAATGCTTCTGCACCCCATTTCCATGGTTTGTGACAGTCCAGAGGGCTCCTTGTGATTTCTAGAACTCACCCTTTTATGATTTTCTTTGCCTCCATGCTCCAAGATCCAACATTATTGAGGGTCTGCTCCAAATGAATCAGGTATGAGGGCCCAGTCTCTTCACTGGTTTCTAAAACAACAAAAAGAAAAATAAAACCCACATCATTCACTCTTAACATTTCATAAGTTAAATAACCCTACTGAGGATTTGGGCATTCACAGGGTCAGGCTACACTGAGAATCATGCAGATTCCCACTGTCAATTCCTGTCTGGAATAAATGGAATATTATTCCTCCCTTCCCAGACACACCAGACACACCAGATCTTCTCACCGCCAAGGTCCCACATTCTTACTTTTTATTTCTGGGCACTGGTCAGGGTATTTTCTCTTACTCTTCTCTTTCTAGGAGGAAATCAGGTATCAACGGCTAGTATCAAACAGTATTTTCCCATTTCTTTACATTTGCAATTCACTTTGTCTAGTATCTGAACCATAGCTTAAGGTATAAACATATTATTAAAAGTTTACTTGGCCCAAATTTTCTCCCATTCTTTTCCCAGGTGAAACCGTACATTAGACCAGAGGCTGTCAAACTTTGGCCTCAGGGTCAAATCTGGCCACACCCATTTGTTACCCCCTTTTTTTTTTGGCTTCCTTTTTAAAAAAATTCTATTTTATATTGGAGTATAGTTGATTAACAGTGTTGTGTTAGCTTCAAGTGTACAGCAAAGTGATTCAGTTATACATATATCTATTCCTTTTCAAATTCTTTCCCCATATAGATTATTACAAAATATTGAGTAGAGTTCCCTGTGCTATACAGGAGGTCCTTGCTGATTATTTTATATACAGTAGTGTGTACATGTTAATCCCAACTTCCTAATTTATCCCTCCCCCCCACCTTTCCCCTTTGGTAACCATAAGTTTGTTTTCTATGTCTGTGCATGTGTTTCTGTTTTGTAAATAAGTTCATTTATATCATTTTTCTAAATTCCACATATATGAGATATCATATGATATTTGTCTTTGTCTGTCTGACTTACTTCACTTAGTATGATAATCTCTAGGTCCCTCTAAGGCTGGTTTCACACTCATTAAAACTGTCGAGTTGAATAGTTGCGACAGAGACCATGAAGTCCACTAAGCTGAAAATATTTATGATCTGACCCTTTACAGAAGAAGTTTGCCTTAGTTGATTTAGGCACGTCTGTTAGCGGTACTTTACCTGTACCTAAGGCTTTACTGTTCACAAAATTTTCATACACTATTTATCTTGATCCTCTAGCACCTCTGGAGGAGATGCTATTCTCCTCATTCTACAATGAGAAAATTGGAAAGTGCCTAGCCCATGATCACACAGGTAGTATGTGAAAGAGTTGGGATTAGTACAAATTCATCTGTTCATAGCCTCCAAAGGTTGCCCTGTGGCGAGCAGGGGAACCAATCTGCCATCGAAAGAGGAGAGACCCACTTATCTTTCAGCTCCCGTGGTTGAAGAGGGGTCATTTTTGTTTGGTCCTACTCCATTTGGTCCTGAATTCTTGAGGTAAACTTGCTGGCTCAGTTCCCCTCCCCTAATCTATTAGCGGGTAGGAGAATCTAAAATGGAGATGAAACAACTGCAGATTATATCTTTTTAACTCTGCACTCATCTGGAGCAGGATTAGAAGGCATGGAAATGCCCCAGAGTCCAAGAGCTAGACGTGGATGCAGAGGTACCTCAGAGCCCAGCTGCTGCTTTGGCTTGGTTCTGCCCCTGGTTGAGACTGTTGGCTTGGCCTTCTCACTCTGAATTCAGTGCTCTTTCCACTATATTATATTAAGAGTAATCATGGCACAAATGAATGATTATAATTTCATTAGGAAAACACAAAAGAAGAGATGAAATTTTGGTTTCCAAAAGTGGCCATTATCAATTCCTTCCCTCTTTGTAGTTGCGTGATACTCCTCACATCAAGTGGGTGACACAGTCTAATTCTTTTCCGCTTGACTATGGGGACAGGTTTGAAGTGGAAGTGCTGTGCTGGGACTTCTGACACTAGGGTATAAGAAGTTGGCAGCCTCCGCTTGGGTCTCTTGGAAGGCTCACCCTGAGATACTCTCTCTCAGAAACTAGCTGTCATGCTGTGAGAAATGAAAGCCACATAAGAGAGGCTGTGGACAGGTGTTCTAGTCCAAGTCCCCAGCTCATCTCTCAACCAACAGCCAGCATCAATGTCCAGCCATGTGAGAGCTCCATCTTGGATCGTCACTCCACTAGAGGCTTCGGAAGACTGCGTGAGACATCTCGAGCAGGAGGTACCCAGACAACCCATAAAATTGTGGAAGTTGACACATTATTGTTTCAAGCCACCGCATTTTTCATAGACCTTTGCAGCTATAGATAACCAAAAAGTGTTTAGGAATAAGAAGATAATTTAGTTATATATAAGAAAAATGAACATATTTTATGAAAACAGTCAAATCAACCAAGGAATCCATTGTCCAACTACAATCAGAAAAAAGAATCCCCTAAAGTTAATGTGACAAAACAAGGTTTCAGATTCCTTTTGCCTCTTTTACTCCTTTGGGGGAAGAGGTGGGGATATGAGTACAGGTGAGGAGTGAGAGGTCTGCAGGAGGGAAGAGGTTCTTTTAGAATAATAATGTCTCAACGTTATGTTCATTGTTAGCAAGAGAAAGTTTCCTCTTGTAGAGACTTCAGGCATAAGAATCTTATCTTACTCCTCAGGAAAATTAAAGAGGTATAGAACAAAAATTTCAAAACACCTCCCCAGGACAGAACCAAGAATGAGGATCTCTAAAACTTTGACTTAGAGGAGTAGGTCCTTGCTTGGGGGAAGGACTAAGGGGTAGAGGAGAGAAGAGGAATGTTGGAAAGACTCCAGGAACTCGAACTCATGGGTTTCCATCTGAGGCTGGCTGTGTATGCCCTGAAAGGCAGTCCTACAGGAAGAGAGAAGAAATATTTTGTTCTATCTGCTGTTCTGGCTAATAAAAATAAGACTGTCTATGCACCTCACGGTGAATTGTGTCCACACTATGATCTCATTAGTGTCTGGATTTGAATGAACTTATTTTCCTCACAGCAAGAAGGGTGTCCATCTTGTGGAATGAGGGGCGACTGAAAATGTCTTCCTTCGACTTTAGAAGAAACAAGGAAGTCCCAACACTGTTTACTGAGTTTTGAAAATGATGTGTGTGTGCTTGTGTGAGTGTGTGTGCGTGTGTGGAAGAACATGGTCAATTCTCTGGAACAATAAGTTTCAGCCCTTCCTTCTTCAACATTTCCTACCCTCACCGCAAGCTGGTTGCTTTTACTTTCTCTTTCTCCCTCCCTCTTCATGCTTGGTATGCCATTCACCCCTCCAAATGTATTCTGCACTTTCTCCCCAACTCTGCACAGGAAAGCTGATTTACAAGAAATTTATCAATGGACTCCCCTGCCCTCCAGCTCTGGTTGAGATCAGCCAGTGGGGAGCCCTGGAAACAGATTGAAGGGAGGGGAAAAAGTGAGATCAGGGTATTTATTCCCCTGACCTTCTCTCTGCAGAGTCACCTTGGGCCAATGATGTCCCTTGTCTAAAGCTCTGAGCTCCCCTCATGACAGCCCTCTCTGTATGACTCTCTCATTTTGGGTCCCAGGAAGCACTCCCTACCCTCCTTTCTTGGGTCTAGGTCTGATAACAGCTGTGTTTTCATCATCCCAGAGTGCTGCACTAACCCTTGTGGCTTCCCCACAACTCTGTAAATAGTCTCTTCATTAAATTTCATGAAATGATCCTAATTTGAGCACGCCATCTATTCCCTACTGAGAACCTGACAGATTTCTACACTATCGGTTATTTATATTTTAATATAAATTTGCTCAAGGTTTTTCTCTACACTGTTTCTGATTTTAAGTCCAACCATAGCACACCAGAAGAGCTTTGGTCCCTATGAATTTCAAGGATAAACAATCAGATGGAGTTTGCTTTGGTGGGAGAGGAAAGGGCAAGGATCACACCCAAAAGGGGTCTTCCACTTATTCGAACACTAATTTCATATAGTACCCTGCCCCTTACTTCCGTTAAAGCATTAGGTTAGGTGAGGGTGGACAGCTAGTTCCCTTCTTCCTGTTGCACTTGAGATGGAAAATGAATACATGGAGATGCAGGGGCTGGAGGAGGGATGGAGGTGGATGGGGAAGGGGACACACCAAGACAAACCTCTTCTCTTCTGTGATTGTGCTAAGATCAACCATTACTCTAACACACAGCATCTCGAGGTGGAAAATACAGGTTTTCAATGTGATTTCTGCCTTCTCTATCATAATTCTTTTAAACAATTTTTAAAATTTAAGTATAGTTAATTTACAATGTTGTGTTAGTGTCAGGTGTACAGCAAAGTGATTCAATATACATGTATAGATATATACAGATATATCTGTTCTTCTGTTGTAATTGTTAGTTTTAAAACCACTGTGTTCTCATAAAATCTGCGTGATGTTGGTGATGCCGTTAAAGCTTATCCCGAATAATTTCTGGGTTTTTCAGTTGAAGACCGCCTCAGCAGTTCACAGGAAAGACAGAGATTTGATCACATTGGTCACCGTTCTTCCAAAGTCTCCAGTGGCCCTCTATTGCTTCAGGTGCAACGTCGAACCTTAGCCTGGCATTCCAATTCCCATCATCTGGATCTCGGCTTTCTTGTCAGCCTTATTCCTATTCCTAGCCCCTCTTCCATCTCTGGTCCCATTATTCTTCCATGGAGATTAATCTTCACCCAAATCAAGCAACTCCATCGTTTCCAAGCGTGCTGCAAAGTTCCCACCTTGTACGTGGTCCACCTCAGGGCTTTCGCTGAGCTTTTCTGCCAGCTCAGTCCATTCCTTTACACACCCAGCCCTCCCACTGGCTAGTGAGCTCTTGGAGGAAAGGGCGCTTGATTTTTTCATTTTGTGCCTCTCTCCTGCACAGCACGTGTACCTTGCACATTCTAAGTATCCTGCAAAGAGCTTGTGGAGTACATTAAAGTAGCTGATCCAAATAGTAACTTTTCAGGAACTGTTTCTGATTTTCTTTGTTTGAGAAGAACAGGCAAAGTGAAGGCTCAGAAATGAGAGACATAAGCAGCAAGGGTTCTGTATTGTACGACAATCCTTAACTCTTCTCTCTCAAAGCAACATCTATTTGTCTATCAAGAGATTCATCTCCATCTCTCTGGGAGACCACATTCATGCACGCCTCTAAGGACAGGGATTCAGTCTAGATGAAAAAGAAATCTTCAGTGTTGCCATTTGCCTGTGGTAAGTGCTCGTTAAATGCAGACTCCACTGAAGATTGATAATGTGTAAGCTTTCAAGGTGTTGTCGGGGAGGGGACACTTGCTTTCATAGTTTCTCCATATTTACCTAGGTAAAGAAGTAAGACAGTTGGATCCAGGAGAAAGCCAGAAAACGGAGAGATAGAAATGAAAGTTGAAACCATTTCCTTTTTCTGATTGGGAAAATGTACTCTTCTGGTGTTTGATGTTCCAAAGAGATTCCTTCAGCAAGGAGTTAAGGTTAGATGTGGCCCAGTGCCTAGCAAGGTCCAGTGGGAGGCCAAAGGAAGGCAGTGGATGAAGCAGTGCGGAAAATGTTAGTTCCAAACTTTAGCTGTTCCCCCAGGATGGGCCCCAGCTCTAACATTTACCCTGTGCCTTATAATAGCATGTGGGGAATCATTAAAAGCATTTGGTATCACTGTTTTAATTAAGAGTGAAAGTCCTACATGGGCCAGACACACTGAGACTCTGTTACGAATGGTCACTGGGGAGAAATGGAATGCCAAGTAAATGCAGGCTCTTGGCTACAGAGTCCTAGAACCCCTTATTTAAAGCATGTTTGAAAAGATTACTTCATCTAGCCAGGACAGTGAACTTGGTACACTAAAATGAGAGGTGGGATGTTCTCTGGAAATCTGTATCTGTAACATTTCTGTCCATTGAAATACTGGAAAACATAGTCAAATGATAAAAGAGTTTACATCTCTTGATAAAGATTGCAAAAGTGTGCTGACATTGGATATGTGAAAAGCTAGACTTAAATCTTAGAATATGACTTATGACAGCATCTGCCACAGTCGGAGCCTTAATTTTTAAGCTTCATCCTCAGATCCCTTGCTTATGTAACATACGTGAAATGCCGGTATCTCCTTTCAGGATGGTGCAACTGATTGCTTTATTGACAAACAGTCCTTTGAAAGTATACTTTCTTCAGGTTATCCTACCTCTCCTCACCTTTTATGATAAACAAAGCAACACTTTTTTCAAATCCCTCCCCTCATTCATTATAAGACACAATTGCTGAAGGAGCAGATCCTGTAGCCCAACTCCACTCTTTCAGCTTTGGAGGGGATCCAGGGATATTTACTTTAAGTACAGCGCAATCTTACTATAATAAAATACAGTATGTGAAACATTTCCCAATAACTGCTTACATTAGGATGCTACGTACTTAGCCATCACCAATCTACCAGGGTACACTATATCAGAGAAAACACTAAACTTTAACTGTTTCCTCCTTTGGGAATCTGAGAGATCACTTTGCACAGATTAATGTGTTATATATTCTATGCTCTGTAAAAATGACACTTGAATACAGATTTTAGTATGCTTGCCCATTGTCGATAGCTATGCCACGAAGACAGGGATACAAACACAAACATGTGATTGTTCTACATATATTAAGAGAACACATCGGCATGCTAAAAAAAAAAGTAATTTATGTACAACTTTGCACGGCCCAGCAGTACCACGTTCAGGAAATACCTCCAGAGCTGCAGACACTAGTGTGTTAATGCCTTTGATTACTTTCATATGGTACACTTGGAACTGTTAAAACACAGCTGCCACACATCAGAAGGTACTAGAAACAATCTGTTGGACAATACAACAAAATCGCAGTAAATGAATTTCAGAAATACCCCATGCTAGTTACTAGGGGGTGATTTACATAAAAAAGGAAAAAAAGCAAAAATTTTAAAAGTGCCAAACACATCAGGAAATGTCCCCAAAAGTCAATGGTCTTTTTGGGCTTAAATATCCCTTCAAGATATCCTTCTGCTATATGCTTAGTGGAAAAAAAATATGTATAGACAACCCCCAAGATTGGTTAATATAGTCTCTTTCCCCTCAAGATTATTTCATTTGTTAACAGCAAAACTAGACAGTTTTGGAGGACCAATTATTATCCAAAGGTAGAAAAATCACCTTGCTGGGACAAATCTCAGGGGCTGCACTGGTTTCTATCCCCAGCTTCTAAGTGCTGTGACAGCTAATCTAATGTAGGCAGTTACCTATTCTGTTCTTAAAATTTTCCAATGAAGATGATTCAGCAGCGTGTCTTAGAAGCTCATCTGGTGTCAAACTAGCCACCTAAAAGGACTTGGAAAATATTAGACAGCAATCCCAGTGGGTATACAAAGTTTCTAAAACACGAGACAGGAACTTGAATTCTGCCTGAAACGGAGTCTCCTGTTACAAATATCTTTAAAGCAGGCACAGTTTTGATGATTAGAGTTTCCTCAAAGTATACAGATGGCTTTAGTGTTCCTATAGAGTAGAAGGCTATCCTACACACTGCTGATAGATCACAAATTCTCATTAGTGATGTGTCTTTTTTTTTTTTTTTTTTTAGCTGTACGCAGGCCTCTCACCGTTGTGGCCTCTCCCGTTGCGGAGCACAGGCTCCGGACGCGCAGGCTCGGCGGCTATGGCTCACAGGCCCAGCCGCTCTGCGGCATGTGGGATCTTCCCGGACTGGGGCACGAACCCATGTCCCCTGCATCGGCAGGCGGACTCTCAACCACTGTGCCACCAGGGAAGCCCGTGATGTGTCATTTTAACAGCACTGGGTTAGCATTAGCAAATTCCAAACAGTAGAGACATCTGACGCTCTAGCAAAATGAATGTTAAAGTATTGATGTGTGGAAAGTGTTAGTGTACAAAGATGTTAGAGACATGAATTTGAAAATGATTTGTCAACGCATATAAGCAAATTATATACTAAGTTTGAAGCAGAAGTTTTCCTGGTTCTCATTTACCTAGAAAATGAGTAAGATAAAGAGTCTAGAGATACTGTTTTTCATGTTGACCTGTAGTGAGTAATTCCTTCCCCCCATTGCAGAGAAATTGCCAATGAATGTTTAAAATTAATTGATTCAACAATTCTTAAGGAGTACTTACTATATGCTAGGGAATAAGACAGACAAATGTCTTGAACTTTGGGGTACCTACATTTTGTTGGAGAGAGACAGGCAATAGACAAGTAACTAAAAAAAAAAAAAATCAAACAAGATAATTTCAGCTAATGATAAGTGTCATTAAAAACATAAAACTACGCAATGTGAGAGTGTGTCTGTGGGTGGAGAGAAAGCCTCTCTGAGGAAGAGGAATTTAAGCTGAGATCTGAATGACAAGAAGAAGCCAACTTTGCAAAGCCTTGAGGGAGAACATTCCAGAGAGAGGAAAGAGCAAATGCAAAAACCCTCAGGTAGAGCAAGCTTGGCATGTTCAGGGGACGAAGAAGGCTGGTGAGGAGTGAGGCCTGTTCATGACGGGAACGATGCATCTTTATTTAAGCGGTCTGTATATTTTTGGATTTTAGAGTTTGAGGTCAGAAAGGTAATAAGCCATTTTCAGCTACTGGAAACCATTTCTGATGATGGATATAATAGTTTTTGCCTGTTCTCCCAATTGTCAGGGAAAAAAATGTGTTTTCTCAGAAGTAAGATCTATGATCCCCTGGGTTTTGCCGGCTTTTGCTGTGGCTTGTGAATGCTGGATGCCAGGCTTCTACGAAGTCTCCACCTTCCTGTGCAGTCGTCTCTGGAGGTCCAAGGTCACATATGCTCACAAATAAACCCATCCCTTACCATGAGGCTCTGTGATCACCTTCTCCTACAGTCGTGGCTGCGCCTGTGGGTACTGCCCCATCTGCTGGCCCTACGGAGCCCCTAGGCCTGAGGTCACCTCTGCTGGGTATGGTTCCTTCACTGCCTTGGGACAGCACCAGCACCTTCAAAAGGCACCAAAGACCTGCACGTCCACAACCCCCTGGAATGCCTTAAATGCCAGGGATTTCTACAAAGTAGGGAGGAATGCCCCCTTTTGTGACACTGCCCTGGTTAGGGGCTCACAAACACGGCTACTTGTGACCACTGTCTTACAGTTCAGGGACAGTCCTTTCAAGTCCTACTGACAATGCCACCAGTTTCCCATCCCCCTACCACCAGCTTCAGACGCCTACACCTGTGCATGAGGTTCTAGCCAGGAGAGCAAATGCAATGGGGAGCAGCGCTCTGCTCTCAGAACTATTCCTCTCCCCTAACTGTAGGTGCTTGGTGTCCTGCTATCTGTTCCCCTATATTCATCTCTATCTTTGGAGTCATTCAAATATGAGTCTGACAAGCCCATTCTTTCCAATTTCCCCATATGCCAGACAGGCCAGATCCCCAAGAGTAGACATAACTTTGTCTCAGTTTGCTACCCTCCGCCCCTCCCTGGGTATCCATGTTATCTCTGTCCAAGTCCCCATCTCCTCTGGGTTCAACTGTCAGGGTCACTCTCACAGTGGAGCCCAGCAATGCATGACCTTCCCCTTTGCTTAGGTCCCTGGAGCAGTGGATGGCAGCCAGGATACCTGAGGATCTTTTGGCCTCTCCTGTGAGGAGATGACCTCCATCAATTTCAGGATCTTTTCCGGGCCTGCAATAATTTTTTTCAGTCGTGGATGTGACATTTTCTGGTTCTAAAAAGTTATTTTCTGGGCCTTTTGTGTCCTTTACGACTGGCAGCTGTTTGGGGCTGCAAAGCAGTGCTATGCATATACTGTCGGGCCAGATGGAAGGGCTAATTCCCCAGGCTATTGCTCCAGCCACACATTCTTTATGCTTCAGTTCAAGCGAAGCCTCTGGCTCAGACCTCCAAAAGCACATCCTTCCAGATTTACTCCTGGTACTTAACACGAGGTACATTCCATGAACTCCCCCTCACGGCGTGTCAGGTCCTGGTGGGCTGGGCCATAGGGTGGTGCATTTTGTGCAATGCACAAATGCATGGAGGGATGGGCAGCTGTTCCCTGCCTGGCAAGCTGTGCCCCAGTGAGGGGCTGTCAGCCCGAAAAAGGTGTGTCTCCTTGCCAATCAGCTACTCAGAGAGGCTGCCGTTTTTTTGTAATTTGCACAAAGACACTGCGCTGCCCTGACAGGTGTTGGTAGGAGTGGTTTATTTCTGCATCCTAATTGTATCATCTGGGAGCTGGCCTAGAGTTTCCATTGTCTTTGTTCTCCCAACAGTTCTCGCTAATTCCCAGAGATGAAACAGACCATCCCCATGGCTCTTAAAAGAGCTTATCATTCAGGGAGCTGGGGTGGCTCCTACTTCAAGCACCCAAGGTGGCGTCCAAATCCTCCATGGAAGAGATCTTCATGCTGGCACTTCAGCCCAAGAAGTGGGCACTTTTTTTTTTTTCTTGCGGTACGCGGGCCTCACTGTTGTGGCCTCTCCCGTTGCGGAGCACAGGCTCCGGATGCGCAGGCTCAGCGGCCATGGCTCACGGGCCCAGCCCCTCCGCGGCATGTGGGATCTTCCCAGACCGGGGCACGAACCCGCGTCCCCTGCATCAGCAGACGGACTCTCAACTACTGCGCCACCAGGGAAGGCCTAGAAGTGGGCACTCTTGTGGTTCCACAACTAGAATGGGGAGCATTTTCACATGCCCTTCAGAAACCCTATTGAAATGATCAGTGACTTTTCTTTGAGGAAGTAACCCAATGACCAGCACAATCCATGAACACTGATATGCACCTCCACGGCGTCAACCGCCTAGCAGCTCGCTGAGAAAGTGCTCTTGGCTTGGTGCGAGTTATATCTGCATCAGGAATCATCTAACAAGACAGGAAAAGATGCAACTCTTTTTGATAAGCTCGTCACCACTCACTAAGGCAAAATTGTAGCAAGTTCTTCCCTTCCCCCCACAGTTTTCAGAATCTTAGGTAGTATATCCAATGAATTCAGAAGTCAGTCAAGTTAGTTACCATGCTTCACCTTTGTTTTTGTTCTTCTGATACAACTCTCCAGGTCCTGCGCTTGGTGTGTGGACCATGTCTGATCTCTACCTCTACCTCTTCCACTAGATATGGATACATTTCTGCCCATCCCAATTGCCTTACGGGGGGGACCGTGGCCTCTGATGGGCCCAGCTGCCGCTGCTTTGGCAGGCTACCACCTCCATGGTTCCTCCTCCACCAATGCTCAAGCACCCATGAGATGCCACAGCTGTTCAGAATCCCCTTGTGAAATGCGGGGGAACTGGTGCCTTTCTTTTTCTTAGACTTCTGTTACACTGGAGGGTTCCCAAAGCAATAACGCATGTGCTCTAGCATCGTAGAATGGATTTCCTGAGCAGTCCTATCATTTTCACTTATATTATCCCAACTCGCCTCAGGACTCAGACATAGGGTAGAGGACTAGGCCAGGAGCTGATCCAAGTGACAGATGCTCTGATGGATTCATAATCACCCCTCCCTGGCTCTGTTCCTGACCGAGCTCGTGTTTGGTTCTCTGTTCCATTCGGATGAGGTCTGCCTAGGAAGCTCCTTAGCTCATCATACAAATCAACGTATGGCAGGCCCACCTTGCCTGTTTGCCAGACTCACAAACCTCCCCCCTCCCCGAGTCCCAAGTACATATATTTTCCAATAGTGATTAGGTCATATATGTGTATGTGTGTGTATATATATATATATTTTTTTTTTCTTTTGCCATCACTCTGTCCAGTTGTTTTGTAAGAGAATTTGAAACATTAAACCACTTTGGCAATTTCTTAAGTGGCAAAATATATTAACGAAATATTCCATCAGTAAGCCTCTTCCACATCCTATTAATGTAGTAATGTCTCAAAAGGTTATAATCAGGATTAATTTACTTGACGGTTAATGAGGTCATCATGAATCAAAAATGTGGAGGAAAACATTAGTATACTTCATTTGTATTCAAGAATATGTAGAGTGGATAAGACAGTAAAACATCTGAATTTAAACGGAAGTTGTAATTGTTTCAAGAAACTTAAACTCTATTATAGTTTATTCATAGTGGTGAATGTACCACCGTTCTCACTTGGGCATTTTGTACAGGTGCATATGTGTGGGTTTCTCTGTCTAAGCTTCAGAGAACTTTGACCACACCCTTCAAAAAAATAAAGCATTCTGAGATTTTCTACGTTATAGAAGGGCTGTTAAACGAGAGAGGTGATCTAGGAAGGCTTCAGTGCTTGTGTTATTGGAGAACAAGTTTAATGGATTGATAGATAGGTGACGGGGTTAGAGCAATGGTTCCCAACATTTTTTAAAAGTATTCTTTTTCTGATTCCAAGATTGCTGCCAATTGGAGCACATACAAAAGTTTTCCTTTCAATGTGTAAAACAGATACCCAGTGATGTGGTGGAAAATGTTTAACAACTGGCTCTCCAGGAAGGAGGCATGGTGGGGAAGGGCAGATTTGTAGCGTGTGTGTGTCTATTTCCATGGTGTAAATATTCCTATCATCTGGGATTTCAAGCTGCCAGCATGATGTCTCTGCACATGGAGGTGAAAGAGATTTGCAGGAGGACACAATTATACAGTCTTTTAACCACACAGGTACAAGAGGCATCACAAACCTCAAAAGCAGAGGTAAGAGATAATGTAATAAACTAATAAGAAAGTGATGAGTTTTGAATATTAACTACCTATGCTTTTAATATAAGTGATTTTATTATGAGTTGATTTAACGGAATTTGAACAAGGGCTGTGTTTAACAACAAGCAGCTCACAGAATGCTTGAAAGTTTAACAACCACCTCTTGAGAACTGGTCCTAGATGACTTTGGCACACCACCACGTATACCCGATCGCTCAGGACTTGTAAGACCCGACTTTAGAAATAGAAAGGGCACAGACAATGTATTGTGCCACTTTGTACCACTAACACTGGCAAATAGAGGTACTTCTTCATTTGTGGAATGTGCCAGAGTGGACTTTTGTTAATAAAATCTCAATTAATTAGAATTCTTTAAGAAACCTCTCAGTAAACTAGGTTTTCCTTTTATTTTTTAGAAAGAGAAATGAGTTGTAATGTTGATTTAGTGCCTGCTCAAAAAGGTTTCTAAGTCAATATATCAATTAATTTTTAAAAACTATTTACCTCAAAGAAGGCTTAGACATTGACATTCCTATGTACCAGGAAAAAATAAACAAACAAGCAAAATAAAACAAAAGATAAAAGCACAAACCTCAGTCAGGGAAGTTGTCTGGACAGCATGTTCTGAATCAGCAGCTCTGCCCTGTCCTGGCTGGACTGAGAATGGTCCCCTGTTCCAGGTGGCCTGTCTCCAGTTTGCCAGCAGACGAGTTGGGCCTGCCACGAAGGGCTCTTCCCAGACAGATGTGCAAGTGCTCGGCTGGGGCAATCACATCCCTTCCCTCAGGGATCTGAACTGCAGGAAAGAAAGAATTTGTCCAGTTAGTGATGAGAGGTGAAGTTAAAATGAGGCAACACCTGGGCCAGGTAACATAAATAGAAATCATGAGTAAGCAGAGGACAAGAGTGCTGTGCTAAGTAACTGAAGGAGATATTCTATAAGAGGGAAAAATGATCAGCTTGTCCCCAATTAGCCTAAATCCTCGTCAGCTGGCCAGTTCCAGCCCATGTGCAATCCCTTTAATAAACCAAGATCAAAATTAGGATACATAGTGCTCACTGTATCGTAGATAGAATCATAAATGTACGTTAAAAGGCACTGAACTCAGTCCTAGTATTAAGTTTTTGCTGGTATTTATTGTGTAGATCCTTATTAATGCTGAGCAGAAGAAGGGACAAATGTTTTCAATGGGAACTTCATAAATGAGGCAGAACGTGCTTCACGTGGCCATTTCTTAGATTAATTCTTAACTGTAATAGCCTTGTATTATGAAATAATTCAGAGAAGACATTTTACTGGGAACTAAGTATTCATGGTTCAGGTATGCAGCATTTCGAGAATTCAACCTCAAATAAAAGTCAGAGAATCTTTGAGTCTCCTTCACATATGTTATCAAAGGCAACTGTGAGACAAAATGATAAGTCAGATTTCCTATTTCTCACATCTTCTATAGGCCGAGCTAGGATTCAACACAATTATTGTTGTTTTTCTGGCGATAACACCTAGGCAAGGTACTACCTTAAAAGAAAACGTCAAAAACGTAGTATTTCCATAGATCCCTGTAACATGCAAGGTAATTTTGTTTCCGGTCTCCCATCGGAGCCTCTTAACTTTAGGAGATAGGCAGGCATTATAATCCCCATTTGTCAAATGAGAACACTGAGGTCAGAGAGAAGGTACCTTACTTTTTATTACACAGAATATGGGAGTTGGGACTTCAAGCCTAGTAATGATAAGAATGATAGCTAAGATTTACTGAGCCATAACCATGTGTCAGGTACTGTGGTAAGCTTATTATTATTCCCATTTTATGGATGAGAAAACTGAGAGCTCTCTTAGCCCAAGTTGCTATTGAACGAAGAGGTAAAGTTTTAAAAATGCTGATCTTAAAATTTATACGTGTCTTGGGGAGCTTCGAGTGAGTTAGTAGTTGAAAGTTAGAGAGTAAAGAAAGCTAGTTGCATAGGGCCTGGAGGCAGAACACCAAGGTGAGTTAGTTCAGGTAGGGACAGGGAGTCCCAGAGACACATTATCTACCAGAGTCAGGCCACTTAGGAGTGACTGGAGAATGGGAATCTGTCATTTCTCCAGGCTGAGAAAATACTTCCGAAAAAGGAGAATTGCTAATGAGGTACTGGGTGGAACCCGGGGAAGAGAGATGCAGCAACCCGGACTTTAGGAAGCTGTGTATGGTGCCTTTACCCCCAGATTGAGAGAATATCCCTGCTTTTCCGGAAGGCATAGGCTCTCCCCTAGGGCTGTTGAAAAGACTGAGTGAACCAGATATTCAGCCAAATAGAGGAAAGTAGGAAGTGCCAGTTACTGAATTAGACTGAGATACTGGGGTGTCAATGAATATTTTGTCTTTGCTATAAAACTATCCATCTGATTACACCTTGGACCTTCAAGACTTGCTTACACTTCAAGAATTTAACCTCAGGCCCTACGTGACTACATGTTGTTGAAAATTCCCTTGACTAGTGGCAGTTAGAGTCACTAGCAGTGAATTCTGCTAGTAACTAGCAGTGTCTTCTGTTTTGGGATACCTGAACTGGCTTCATCATTTCCTAAAAAGAAAACACAACAAGATGACTTTCTAAGGCATTTGGGTCAACCAAGGATTTGTTGTAATGAAAGACATCCTGGGGCTTCACAAACGTTAAGTTTGGAATCACCTCTATATCATTTCCAGAAACCTACCTATATCCTTTCGCTCCCACGGCTACGATCTTTTAGACTGCGAGACCAGCATAATCTTATACCTGAATTACAGCAATCGTTTTGTGACACGTGGAGTTTCTCAGGCTTCCTGCCACCCCCTCTTCTCATTGTCTCTCATGGATTTCCCTGTCTCAAGGCTTCAGTTACCCAAAGGTACTACATCCCCATCTGCAGGCCCAGGTCTCTCACGGGATCTGACTTCACATCTGCCAACTGACCACGCTCCCTTGCATAGCCCACTAGCATCTCAAACTCAATATGCTTAAGACGGGACTATTATCTTCCTATTCCCTTTGCCTAAACCGACTGCTCAAACATGCAAGATTTGGGTCACTGCCTTTCTCTTGCACAAGCCAGAAGTCTTGGGTGTTACCTTCCAGTCTCCTCTCTCCCTCACTGGTATAATGACTTACTATGACCGGACTTCATATGTCCATGCCCACCTCTTCAGGCTAATGCACTCTCTAAATGGCAACAAGAAGGAGCTTTCTAAAAATGCAGATCTGATCACATCCTTCCTCCAGCATAAAAACTTCTTCATTGCTTCCTATGCTTTCAGGATAATATGACAATGCCTTAGAGTGATAAGAGGTCCTTGTGCACGTAGTGCCTGCTATTGCATTCCTCCCAGCCTAACTTTCCATCACCTCCACACCTTTAACTCTGGGTGTGCTGCTCCTTTCTGTGCCTGAGCCTTTGTTCTTGCCGTTTCCTTTGCTAGCACCTATCAGTATCACCTGCCACTTCTTTGACTCATATTATCTTTCAAGTCCCAGCTTACATGTTGCCTCATCCAGAAACCCTTCCTTGACTCTACAGACTGGAGCAGGCATTCATTCTGTGAGCATACACCGTTAGTACTTACTATACAGTCCGCTGAGATTGAATCTTTTTCCTCCTTCACTGGGCTGTAAATACCTTTACAGGTTACTTGTTTATTCCCAATTGCAAAGCAGTGCTCAGTACAGTGTCTGACACAGGGTTGATATTCCCGTTGTTTATACTATGCACACTGTATCCAAAATACCTACCTATCGATTGAATAACGACATCAATATAAATTCAGCGAGTAAATGAAGCCTTATTTTAGGTTTCCCAAATGCATTCTACTAATATGAAGGGAGTTGAGAACTGTTGCATATCTTCTTGTAATCTTTTGTCCCAGAGGCATTTTAATGGAAATTTGAATCATTCCTTTCAAATTCACTTCCATTTACTTTACAAAATGGCTTCAGCACCTGTCTCATTCTCTCTTTCCATACCGTTTTTAGAGGCTTTAACATTTCTGTTAATAACTTGGTTCAGACTTGGCCTCAGGCCTCAACCACACCAGCTGCCCATACCAGCGACAACACAATTACGCAAAACTGCTGCACGTTTGAGATCTGAAATTCTGACCTTTTCCCTCGGAAACACCACCTCCACTTCTTCCACTCTCTCACCACCAGAGTCAGCATGTCAAATGCCTTCTGGCTCCTTGAAGCTTTCCAGGTTGTGGAATCCAGATCACCTGTTGAATCACGTTGCTTCTCCGGGATGGACCTTGCAGCCAGCCATTTCAATGATACGTTTGCTATCAAATCCAAATCCCTCATTCTCCTTATACTATATCATTCATCCACTATGAATGACTTCCAAGAGGGCTTTCTCTTCTCACATCCTTAGACTGCTGCAAACTGCTGCAGAAAATAATGAAAACATGCTGATTAGGTCAGTAAACGTTTTGTGTAATCCCATCAGCTGGACCTTAACAGAACCAAGCACAATAAAAAAGAATCTCTCTGACTCATCTTGTTGTTTACACCCTATCGAACCCATCACAGCCGCTCCAAACCCTCTCCCCTCTTTAAGTCCCCAGCAGAGGACTTTCCTTACTTTGCTAGAGAACTTTGTCCACAAAGCCATTAGAATCATTGGGCTAGATTTCCACTTATCACCCTTTCTGTTCTAAAATCCTACCAGTGGAAGAAACCAAGCCGTTGTGAAGAGAGGTTCCAGGAAAGAGATGGACACTGAACCTGAGTGAGAATAAGAGGACTCCTTTCCTAAAACTGAGAGAAAAGGACAGAGATAGAAAGGGAAAACATGGGGAAATATGGAGAGAGTTTGATGTAGAAAAAAGTTGAGTTTAGATAGTAGACATCCAATGTCCTCACTTTCTCCAAAGAGATTTATTTGATAGAAAGATTCTTGGAGGGGCCATTGGAAGACTTGCTACTTCATTTCATTTTGCCTCAATATCTCCCTCACCTAAACAAAAGAGTTGAACCTGGCCTCTAAGATGTCCTCTAGCACTAACGTCCTAGGATTCAAGCAGAACTTCTGAGCATCACAAAGGTTCTCCAAAGAGGTGTGTAGGTAGGTGGTACAAAAGATGTTGGGAATGTGTAAGGGCATTTTGTGGTTATGCAATGACAGAGATGCCTCCTTGGCAATTAGTGAAAGGGAACTGACAATGTGCAGGACCTACTTCCACAAGAAAGCATTGTCCCCTCCCCTCAGAAATGCTGATGGAACCTCTTCACACTACTGCAATCACATTGTGGAAATTCCGAAGACAGGGGTCATTCATTCCACTTTTTGAGATCTCCCGGCAGTGACTCTTTGGGACCAGCTTAGTTTGTACTAGGTGATCAATAAAGGCTTGTGAAAAAAATTCCGTGTCCTTGCGAAGTTGTACATAATGTGAATTTTTGTAACTCTACTGATGATTTCCCTTTGACATACATTTTAATTTCAGAGGTGCTTTATCTTTGCTTCTGATTGACTTTTAATTGGCAGTGAGTCCTAACACAGAGAGACCTCAGTTATTAAAATGGAACCCTGCAGGGAATCCATTTGTAAAGCAATAAATCCTTTTATAATGTGAATAATCATCCATTAATTGATCTGGTTTGTAAATTTGAATTTTCAGATGCTACATTTTTTTTTCCCTTAAATGTGGCAGAACTATGGTCTCCTCATTATAACCTTAGAGTTCAAGAAGGGTCCAACATGTATGACAGTTTTTCTATTTTACAACTGAGTTCTTTTTAGTGACTTCCAGGCTTTCCCTTCAGTTAATTCCTTTTATAGGAAATCTTGAACAATTCTATCTAAATAATGATTTGTTGCTTGTGAAACTATTGGTGTGCTCACTTCTTTTTTTTTAAAATACATTAGAGAAACTATTTGTCTCCAGGGATCTCTAGGCAACTTGCAGATTTAAAAATCCTCTTCATTCCTAGAGGATTTCCCTTAGTATAGAAAGGTTCTATTCCACCTTTTACCATTTATGAAATGGAGTCACAGAATGGCCAGCAGAACACAACTACACAAGTGTCTGTGGCTGAGATGACAACAGAATTCAGATCACCTCACCTCTTATTAAAGAATGCATCGCGGAGGACTTCCGGGAAGATGGCGGAAGAGTAAGACGCGGAGATCACCTTCCTCCAAGAATACACCAGAAATACATCTACACGTGGAACAACTCCTACAGAGCACCTACTGAACACTGGCAGAAGACCTCAGACCTCCCAAAAGGCAAGAAACCCCCCACGTACCTGGTTAGGGCAAAAGAGAAAAACAGGGTGGCGGAGTGGGGGAGCTTCGCAGCCGCGGAGGAGAGCACAGCAACAGGGGTGCGGAGGGCAAAGCGGAGAGATTCCAGCGCAGAGGATCGGGGCCGACCGGCACTCACCAGCCGAGAGGCTTGTCTGCTCGCCCGCCGGGGCGGGCGGGGCTGGGAGCTGAGGCTCTGGCTCCAGTCGGAGCGCCGGGAGAGGACTGGGGTTGGCGGCGTGAACACAGCCTGCAGGGCATTAGTGCGCCGCGGCTAGCCGGGAGGGAGTCCGAGGAAAAGTCTGGACCTGCCGAAGAGGCAAGAGACTTTTTCTTCCCTCTTTATTTCCTGGTGCGCGAGGAGAGGGGATTAAGAACGCTGCTTAAAGGAGCTCCAGAGACGGGCGCGAGCCGCGGCTAAAAGCGCGGACCCCAGAGACGGGCATGAGACGCTAAGGCCGCTGCTGCCGCCACCAAGAGGCCTGTGTGCGAACACGGGTCACTATCCACACCCCCCTTCCGGGGAGCCCGTGCAGCCCGCCACTGCCAGGGTCCCGGGACCCAGGGACAACTCCCCCGGGTGAACGCACGGCGAGCCTCAGGCTGGAAACGTCACGCCGGCCTCTGCCGCCGCAGGCCCACCCCGCACTCCGTGATCCTCCCTACCCCCGGCCTGAGTGAGCCAGAGCCTCCGAATCAGCGGCTCCTTTAACCCCGTCCTGTCTGAGCAAAGAACAGACGCCCTCCGGCGACCTACACGCACGGGCGGGGCCAAATCCAAAGCTGAGCTCCTGGGAGCTGTGTGAACAAAGAAGAGAAAGGGAAATCTCTCCCAGCAGCCTCAGAAGCAGCGGATTAAAGCTCCACAATCAACTTGATGTACCCTGCATCTGTGGAATACATGAATAGACAACGAATCATCCCAAATTAAGGAGCCGTGTGGATGAAAGGCTCTTGGTGCTGCAGCCAGGAGTTAGTGCTGTGCCTCTGAGGTGGGAGAGCCAACTTCAGGACACTGGTCCACAAGAGGCCTCCCAGCTGCATATAATATCAAACGGCGAAAATCTCCCAGAGATCTCCATCTCAACGCCAACACCCAGCTTCACGCAACGACCAGCAAGCTACAGTGCTGGACATCCTATGCCAAACAACTAGCAAGACAGGAACACAACCCCACCCATTAGCAGAGAGGCGGCCCAAAATCATAATAAGTCTACAGACACCCCAAAACACACCACCAGACATGGACCTGCCCACCAGAAAGACAAGATCCAGCCTCATCCACCAGAACACAGGCACTAGTACCCTCCACCAGGAAGCCTACACAACCCACTGAACCAGCCTTAGCCACTGGGGAAAGACACCAAAAACAACAGGAACTACGAACCTTCAGCCTGCAAAAAGGAGACCCCAAACACAGTAAGATAAGCAAACTGAAAAGACAGAAAAACACACAGCAGATGAAGGAGCAAGATAAAAACCCACCAGACCTAACAAATGAGGAGGAAATAGGCAGTCTACCTGAAAAAGAATTCAGAATAATGATAGTAAAGATAATCCAAAATCTTGGAAATAGAATAGACAAAATGCAAGAAACAGTTAACAAGGACCTAGAAGAACTAAAGATGAAACAAACAATGATGAACAACACAATAAATGAAATGAAAAATACTCTAGATGGGATCAATAGCAGAATAACTGAGGCAGAAGAACGGATAAGTGACATGGAAGATAAAATAGTGGAAATAACTACTGCAGAGCAGAATAAAGAAAAAAGAATGAAAAGAACTGAGGACAGTCTCAGAGACCTCTGGGACAACATTAAACGCACCAACATTCGAATTATAGGGGTTCCAGAAGAAGAAGAGAAAAAGAAAGGGACTGAGAAAATATTTGAAGAGATTATAGTTGAAAACTTCCCTACTATGGGAAAGGAAATAGTTAATCAAGTCCAGGAAGCACAGAGAGTCCCGTACAGGATAAATCCAAGGAGAAATATGCCAAGACACATATTAATCAAACTGTCAAAAATTAAATACAAAGAAAGCATATTAAAAGCAGCAAGGGAAAAACAACAAATAACACACAAGAGAATCCCCATAAGGTTAACAGCTGATCTTTCAGCAGAAACTCTGCAAGCCAGAAGGGACTGGCAGGACATATTTAAAGTGATGAAGGAGAAAAACCTGCAACCAAGATTACTCTACCCAGCAAGGATCTCATTCAGATTTGATGGAGAAATTAAAACCTTTACAGACAAGCAAAAGCTGAGAGAGTTCAGCACCACCAAACCAGCTCTACAACAACGCTAAAGGAACTTCTCTAGGCAAGAAACACAAAAGAAGGAAAAGACCTACAATAACGAACCCAAAACAATTAAGAAAATGGGAATGGGAACATACATATCGATAATTACCTTAAATGTAAATGGACTAAATGCTCCCACCAAAAGACACAGATTGGCTGAATGGATACAAAAACAAGGCGCATATATTTGCTATCTACAAGAGACCTAGAGACACATACAGACTGAGAGTAAGGGGATGGAAAAAGGTATTTCATGCAAATGGAAACCAAAAGAAAGCTGTAGTAGCAATTCTCATATCAGACAAAATAGACTTTAAAATAAAGACTATTACAAGAGACAAAGAAGGACACTACATAATGATCAAGGGATCAGTCCAAGAAGAAGACATAACAATTGTAAATATTTATGTACCCAACATAGGAGCATCTCAATACATAAGGCAAATACTAACAGCCATAAAAGGGGAAATCGACAGTAACACATTCATAGTAGGGGACTTTAACATCCCACTTTCACCAATGGACAGATCATCCAAAATGAAAATAAATAAGGAAACACAGGCTTTAAATGATACATTAAACAAGATGGACTTAATTGATATTTATAGGACATTCCATCCAAAAACAACAGAATACACATTTTTCTCAAGTGCTCATGGAACATTCTCCAGGATAGATCATATCTTGGGTCACACACCAAGCCTTGGTAAATTTAAGAAAATTGAAATTGTATCAAGTATCTTTTCCGACCACAACGCTATGAGACTAGATATCAATTACAGGAAAAGATCTGTAAAAAATACAAACACATGGAGGCTAAACAATACACTAGTTAATAACGAAGTGATCACTGAAGAAATCAAAGAAGATATCAAAAAATACCTAGAAACAAATGACAATGGAGACACGACGACTCAAAATCTATGGGATGCAGCAAAAGCAGTTCTCAGAGGGAAGTTTATAGCAATACAATCCTACCTTAAGAAACAGGAAACATCTCGAATAAACAACCTAACCTTGCACCTAAAGCAATTAGAGAAAGAAGAACAAAAAAACCCCGAAGTTAGCAGAAGGAAAGAAATCATAAAAATCAGATCAGAAATAAATGAAAAAGAAATGAAGGAAACGATAGCAAAGATCAATAAAACTAAAAGCTGGTTCTTAGAAAGGATAAACAAAATTGATATACCATTAGCCAGACTCATCAAGAAAAAAAAGGAGAAGACTGAAATCAATAGAATTAGAAATGAAAAAGGAGAAGTAACAACTGACACTGCAGAAATACAAAAGATCATGAGAGATTACTACAAGCAACTCTATGCCAATAAAATGGACAACCTGGAAGAAATGGACAAATTCTTAGAAAGGCACAACCTGCCAAGACTGAATCAGGAAGAAATAGAAAATATGAACAGACCAATCACAAGCACTGAAATTGAAACTGTGATGAAAAATCTTCCAACAAGCAAAAGCCCAGGACCAGATGGCTTCACAGGCGAATTCTATCAAACATTTAGAGATGAGCTATCACCTATCCTTCTCAAACTCTTCCAAAATATAGCAGAGGGAGGAACACTCCCAAACTCATTCTACGAGGCCACCATCACCCTGATACCAAAACCAGACAAGGACGTCACAAAGAAAGAAAACTACAGGCCAATATCACTGATGAACATAGATGCAAAAATCCTCAACAAAATACTAGCAAACAGAATCCAACAGCACATTAAACGGATCATACACCATGATCAAGTGGGGTTTACTCCAGGAATGCAAGGATTCTTCAATATACGCAAATCAATCAACGTGATACACCATATTAACAAATTGAAGGAGAAAAGCCATATGATCATCTCAATAGATGCAGAGAAAGCTTTTGACAAAATTCAACACCCATTTATGATAAAAACCCTGCAGAAAGTAGGTAGGCATAGAGGGAACTTTCCTCAACATAATAAAGGCCATATATGACAAACCCACAGCCAACATCGTCCTCAATGGTGAAAAACTCAAAGCATTTCCACTAAGATCAGGAACAAGACAAGGTTGCCCACTCTCACCACTCTTATTCAACATAGTTTAGGAAGTTTTAGCCACAGTAATCAGAGAAGAAAAGGAAATAAAAGGAATCCAAATCGGAAAAGAAGAAGTAAAGCTGTCACTCTTTGCAGATGATGTGATACTATACGTAGAGAATCCTAAAGATACTACCAGAAAACTACTAGAGCTAATCAATGAATTTGGTAAAGTAGCAGGATACAAAATTAATGCACAGAAATCTCTGGCATTCCTATACACTAAGGATGAAAAATCTGAAAGTGAAATCAAGAAAACACTCCCATTTACCATTGCAACAAAAAGAATAAAATATCTAGGAATAAACCTACCTAAGGAGACAAAAGACCTGTATGCAGAAAATTATAAGACACTGATGAAAGAAATTAAAGATGATACAAATAGATGGAGAGATATACCATGTTCTTGGATTGGAAGAATCAACATTGTGAAAATGACTCTACTACCCAAAGCAAACTACAGATTCAATGCAATCCCTATCAAACTACCACTGGCATTTTTCACAGAACTAGAACAAAAAATTTCACAATTTTTATGGAAACACAAAAGACCCCGAATAGCCAAAGCGATCTTGAGAACGAAAAATGGAGCTGGAGGAATCAGGCTTCCTGACTTCAGATTATACTACAAAGCTACAGTAATCAAGACAGTATGGTACTGGCACAAAAACAGAAATATAGATCAATGGAACAGGATAGAAAGCCCAGAGATAAACCCACGCACATATGGTCACCTTATCTTTGATAAAGGAGGCAGGAATGTACAGTGGAGAAAGGACAGCCTCTTCAATAAGTGGTGCTGGGAAAACTGGACAGCTACATGTAAAAGTATGAGATTAGATCACTCCCTAACACCATACACAAAAATAAGCTCAAAATGGATTAAAGACCTAAATGTAAGGCCAGAAACTATCAAACTCTTAGGGGAAAACATAGGCAGGACACTCTATGACATAAATCACAGCAAGATCCTTTTTGACCCACCTCCTAGAGAAATGGAAATAAAAACAAAAATAAACAAATGGGACCTAATGAAACTTAAAAGCTTTTGCACAGCAAAGGAAACCACAAACAAGACCAAAAGACAACCCTCAGAATGGGAGAAAATATTTGCAAATGAAGCAACTGACAAAGGATTAATCTCCAAAATTTATAAGCAGCTCATGCAGCTTAATAACAAAAAAAAAAACAACCCAATCCAAAAATGGGCAGAAGACCTAAATAGACATTTCTCCAAAGAAGATATACAGACTGCCAACAAACACATGAAAGAATGCTCAACATCACTAATCATTAGAGAAATGCAAATCAAAACTACAATGAGATATCATCTCACACCGGTCAGAATGGCCATCATCAAAAAAATCTAGAAACAATAAATGCTGGAGAGGGTGTGGAGAAAAGGGAACCCTCTTACAATGTTGGTGGGAATGTAAATTGATACAGCCACTGTGGAGAACAGTATGGAGGTTCCTTAAAAAACTACAAATAGAACTACCATATGACCCAGCAATCCCACTACTGGGCATATACCCTGAGAAAACCATAATTCAAAAAGAGTCATGTACCAAAATGTTCATTTCAGCTCTATTTACAATAGCCCAGAGATGGAAACAACCTAAGTGTCCATCATCGGATGAATGGATAAAGAAGAGGTGGCACATATATACAATGGAATATTAGCCATAAAAAGAAACGAAATTGAGCTATTTGTAATGAGGTGGATAGACCTAGAGTCTGTCATACAGAGTGAAGTAAGTCAGAAAGAGAGAGACAAATACCGTATGCTAACACATATATATGGAATTTAAGAAAAAAAATGTCATGAAAAACCTAGGGGTGAAACAGGAATAAAGACACAGACTTACTAGAGAATGGACTTGAGGCTATGGGGAGGGGAAGGGTAAACTGTGACAAAGCGAGAGAGAGGCATGGACATATATACACTACCAAACGTAAGGTAGATAGCTAGTGGGAAGCAGCCGCATAGCACAGGGAGATCAGCTCGGTGCTTTGTGACCGCCTGGAGGGGTGGGATAGGGAGGGTGGGAGGGAGGGAGACGCAAGCGGGAAGAGATATGGGAACATATGTATATATATAACTGATTCATTTTGTTGTGAAGCTGAAGCTAACATACCATTGTAAAGCAATTATACTTCAATAAAGATGTTAAAATGAAAAAAAAACCAAAAACAAAAACAAAGAATGCATCGCGACTACAGAATATTTTCTGAGTTCTGAGGAACTGTATTGAGGATGGCTTTCTGGGACTGACAGGATACTGTTCTGAGAACTGGTCACTTCAGCGAGTCACCTCGGAGTGGTCCAGGTGTCTGTCTGTATGGCTGATTCTAACGAATTCCATCCCTAGCCTATTTTCCAGAAATGAACTCTATTACATTATGTCTTCCATCGGTAAACCCAAGCTTGATAATATTCCGTCCTGCTGCTTTGGGTATTATAACAGTTCATGCAGAAAGTACTGGATTAGCCTCATCACAGATGATGATGGGGGACATAAATGTGCACAGAATATTATTACCAATAATTATAGAGGGAATATTTATCCTAGTGTTCAATCCATGATGCTCACAGTGTAGGTTATAACAAAAAGAATCTCAGATGGCTTGAAGATACCTGTTTCTGAAGTAATAGTACCATAGGGGTCTTGGGTAACATTAATTAACATTTAGCATAACTACAGGAGGGTTTTTTATTTAAGGTTGGTATGGTACACTTTTTTTCCCCCATTTCTATTTCAGCTTTTTTTCCGCCCCTTTCAGATTGACACGGGCGTCATTCTCTATAATATATTTTCCTTCTACTATTCTGTCCTTGACTTATTAATCCATCATTTTACTTGGATGGATTAAACTTTCTCTAATGTATTTAAAAAAATGTTTTCAAATGTTAGATATGAGCTGTGATATTTGTCTTGGCTAGCAAAATAAATGGGATGTGAATATTCACTCAGAAGCCATCTTTCTTCTGTTCTTTTATGTCTCCAAGAGAAACCTGGGAGACATGCCTCCTTCTGACTTCATTCTCCTCTGACTAACCCCCTCCCTATAGATAACATAGCATGATCCTGAAAGCTGGTTAATTATTTCCCCATCCAGATGGGAGGGGGAAGCAAGGAGGGAACATAGAGGTTTATCAGAAAAACAGAAGTGATGCTACATCAGCACAGAAGCCTCTCCACCCAAAGAGAGTGGATTACAAGCTAGAAAGAGACAATAACATTAAAAGCAATATTTCTGTCATGAGGCCTTCTCAGAGCTGTGAAACTAACCTGCTTGTATTTTTTTTTTCCTACAGCCCATAAAAGGGATCAGAGCCAGAAAATACAAATCCCATAGGCTGCTATTATGCTGATGACAGTGAAGAAAGGGGGAAAATTGTTTCATTGCTGAATCGTAGATATAATTATGATATTTTATATATTTTGCAGCCTGTACCAAAGAGTTGTATTAATATCTACTATGCTCTATAGCGGGAGAGAAGTTAGCACCTTAATGCATGGCATTCAGGCTCTGATTTTGCTAAGACTGAATCCCCCTGGCTATTTACTAATATGAATTTTGTAGTTAAAGGAAAATTCAGAAGCAGGTGATAATGGTTGCATCTCTTGCAGGACCAGCTGATTCATACAAATCATTTGTACCAGCACAGGGAATGAAGCTAATTGCACTTGGACAATGTGTCTTTCACTGCCAAGATCTGCAGCCCAAGTCTAACTGCTTACTTCAGCCAAAGATGGATACAATGGGGCGTTGAGAAAAATTTAAATACGTAGCCGTAGTTCACAGGAGATATGTGTGCGAGTCAATTTGTGGGGCTTGCAAATCAATGCAATTATGACGAAGCAGTTCAAACTCCTATTAGTGAGGTCATCTGACAGTCAAGTATTTGCGTGTTGGAAAAAGATGTAAAAAGGAAAACAAAAACAAAAACCATCTATCATTACTTTCAAATGTAGCTCAGCCCACACAGCTGGGGTTGGTGATCCAGTCCATACCTTATATTAAGAATTAAGGGGCTTCCCTGGTGGCACAGTTGGTTGAGAGTCCACCTGCCGATGCAGGGGACACGGGTTCGTGCCCCGGTGTGGGAAGATCCCACATGCCGCGGAGCGGCTGGGCCCGTGAGCCATGGCCGCTGAGCCTGCGCGTCCGGAGACTGTGCTCCGCAACGGGAGAGGCCACAACAGTGAGAGGCCCTCATACCGCAAAAAAAAAAAAAAAAAAATTAAGCATTCCTGGTGAACAGTGAGCCAATAAATAAACAAACAACATTTTGGGAGATGCAGAATAGACAGGGAAATAAAGTGTATAGTAATGAAATACTCATAACGTTGCATTTTATGGACCTCAAACACTAGTTCCGTGATCTACACTATTTCTGTAGGCAGTAGTATGGTATCTGCTGAACAATAATAAAGATGGCATTAGAATGTTACTGCCTCAGTGTCATGGAGAAGGGAGGATTAATCAGTATTGTACAGAAGCTGTAAACTTGAGTAAGTAGAAGCACATACAGGTAGTTGTGCTACACTACACACTTTATGGCTGGCCCACGGAAATGGAGGAGATGAGAAATACAGTCATTATGAAAATGACGGGTGTCAGCACTCAGCTTCATGGAAATACCCATATTACTCTCCCAGTCTGTGGTTGCTCAGGGGCTGGTACAGACCAGCTACTCCCAAGAAAATGTCATGGTTATGATTGCACACTAAGAGTCACCTGTCCAAAAGATCTCGGCCCACCTGACTCCTAAACTCAAAATGCTGCAGTATTCTGAACTTGGTAGTCTCCTTATGTAGGAGACAGGAGGGTCTGTCTGCTTTGGCCCTTTGGCCCTTTTTGCCCTTTGCCTACTTGTCCTCCAGCTCCAGGCAGGGGGGGACATGGAACTGCAGATTAAAACCTGGGGGTAACAGACAAACAGCCAGGCCGTCTTGCTTCAAAGACTATTTTGAATATTCCTAATACATACCTGTCTCTCCATTTGAGAGCTGACCTCAAAGCCCTGGTATTTATCTCGTCCCAGATTTCAGAGGCACAGTTGTGCGGTCAACGCGGTCAGATCTTCTGCTCCTGAGTCCTCAGCAGAGCCATTTGCTTCCATTTTTACTGAGGGATTAAATAAATACCCACTGGATGCTGAGTATGCCCTTTGCTGAGATGAAATTATAGTAACGGAACATGGCAATCCTCCCTGAAAACTACCAGGTTATCTTTGCATTTTTCTCATGTCTTTCACACTTGGAAGAACCCCATCGGTCACTGGGACCCTGTTCTCTAGCCTCTTCCGTTTTGAAATGAACAAAATTAATTAGCCTCAACATGCCTTTAAAGCATGAGCCCGATACTCAGAATATATCCACTAAATTTCCTACGGTGCAAACTCTAACGATTTTCATTAAAATTTTAGCGTCTATCTTTTGATATTTACCTTGTTACGGTAAGTCACCATTTCTTTCATTTGCCTTAATGACACAACACCGGAAGCCAAATTTCCTTCAGTTATATATTGGGATTTTGATGAAAATGACTTAGCATGCCTGTATTTCTTTTTAGACTTATGGGATATACTTACTGTTTCGGGCCTGAAGGCGCACTGACAAAATTTTTTGAGTGAAGAAGTGATCTATTCCAGAGAGAGGCAGAAGCTATACTCATATTGGTGATAAATATGCATAATTAACAAATTAACTATGAAGGTTGGGGACTAAATTGTTTTTACCCTTTGCTCAATCCTCTGTTTTCATCGCTCAGAACTGGAAGGATAGGATGAGCAAAGAGTAACGAGAGTAGGTTCTCAGGAAATGTTGAAGAAATGAATCAATGAATCCCAGAGTCCTGGTGAATTTTTCTTGCCCCTACATGTGATGAAGTTGGCTGTCATCTTGTCACAGAGAAATTAGTTCAAGATGGGATATATTCTTGTCATGAGTGACTTAGTAGGAATATTGAACTTAATTTAAACGCAGTGTTTTATTGGATCTCCTGGAAGGATACTTTCTTCCAGGACATCCCTCTTTTTCATCATCCTTGTGTCTGCCTCTTCTGTGTGCTGGAAGATTCTTTCACTTGGAATCTTCAAGCATATTCTCCTCTGTCACCTACTGAGGAGCACAGGTGGAACTGAGGAAGCCTTTGCTCAATTCCAGTGGTATTTTTTTTAGAATTTTCCTATCTTGTGTGTGTTTATCACATATATTTTATACACATGCGTCTCATACAAAAGATTAAAAAGGTAATACAGGGCTTCCCTGGTGGCGCAGTGGTTGAGAGTCCGCCTGACGATGCAGGGGACACGGGTTCGTGCCCCGGTCCGGGAAGATCCCGCATGCCACGGAGCGGCTGGGCCCGTGAGCCATGGCCGCTGAGCCTGCGTGTCCGGAGCCTGTGCTCTGCAATGGAAGAGGCCACAACAGTGGGGGCCCCACGTACCGCAAAAAAAAAAAAAAAAAAAAAAAAAAAAGGTAATACAAAAGAATAACAAGGTAATAAACTAAAGTTCTGTGATGCCGTTGCCTGATTCAGAGCCTTTTAAAAGAAGAAGAGCTTAGGATGTTCTGCATATTTAGAATCATCGGGGTCAGATGATTCTAAAGTGCTTTGTAGATATTCACAATGCTCAAAGATTAAGAATGATGGAGGGTAAATACATCATTGAAAGTAATGACAGAATCCATCGCCTACCTTGGGAAACAAATGAGATGAGTTATCTCATTACTTATGAAAAGCAACCATTGGTGATCATGAGCATCGCCTGAAACATGGACCCTTCCTTTGGGCTGTAGACTTGGTTCTGAACCCATCAAGCTGGACAGATGGTCCTAGCCACACAATCCTGCTAACCTGTTCATTCAGGCTTTTACACTCCCTGCAAATATTCCCTAAAACAGTCCTCAAAAGGGGTGTACTGTATTCTAAAACCTAATAACAGTAGCTTCCCAAGTGAAATTTTAAAGATAGTAAGTTGCAAACTCTACCTTTCCCTTTTCTTTCCCCTCCTGCAGGCATCCTTGTAAATGTCTCACTCTATAAGATTTTGGTCTAAGTTGGATAAAACGTTCCTTCCCAGGGTTCTCTATTTGTTAATAGAAAAAGAGCTGAATTGTTGCCACTGAACTTGCTGTGAAGTGCTTTGACTTCAGGTGAGCTCACATTCAGCTTAGCACGGCAGTGCTGTGATTTGGGTCATAATTAAAAGATTTTACTGCAGAAAATGACTGTGCTGTTTGTACATTCCTTTCATGTCCTTGAGGAAGAACAACATCAATCATTTATTTGCCTTTTATATGATTTTTTTAAAGGCAGCATGGTGAAATAGAAAAAAACCCCAAAGCCAGAAGAGATAGACCTAGTTTCGAATCCTGGCTCTGACAACTGGGAACTCTGTGACTTGGGTGGATGACTTAACATTGTTGAGCCTTAGTTTCTTCAACGGTGCAATGGGCCAGGCAGGGTTCCGACTGATTAAATTAAATAATATATGTGAAACATCTGATATTTTGTAGGCATTTATTTAATGCTGTATATCGTTATTATGTCCTCTATTCCTCCCTTCTACATTTCTATATCCTTCAATATTGCATTCCTCTGTGAAATGGTGTGATTCTGCTGGACTCGAAACTACCTGATAAGAAGTTATGAGGATTAATGACACCAGTGAGCTCATTTCCTTTTCAGTCATGGAATAGTGAAAGGATTCCCCAACCATGAAGCCTTCTCCATTTGTCCACAAAAATGTCTTCCTCTCTATGACCGGTTCCAACACTTTGCTCCTATCCCTATCTGAGCCACAATTTAAGTAAATACTGTGTTGCAGTCTGTGGATTAGATGACTCTCTCCAGCAGATTTGAAGCTCCTTGAGGGAGGCTCAGCTCTGTTTTTTTCCACAGACAATACCAGATATATTTATTGACTTTGATAGAGAATGCAATAAGGTGCTCTCATGGACTTGGAAGAGGAAAGAAAATTCATCCTAATTCACCCTCCAATTCTGCTTGGCAGGGGAACATTGTTCAATCCAAAGATATAATCTTCATTGTGCCACTTTAAGAAAGAGAAAGTGGTCCCCATCCTTCTGCTCACATTAGGAGGCACCTCGAGGAAATTCCCTGGGGTTCCCTACTTACCACCTCCCTAAGGATGCTGGAGGGGATGTGTTTTCCAATTCCTTTTTTCCCACCTGAAATACTACCTTCAGTAAAACCAGGAAAAAAAGAAAGGCAACTCGGGCTTCTATGTCTAATTATAGGTTTTATAAGATTTATAAATGGCCTTTGAAGGGATGGTAAAGAAAAACAATTACCGTCACAAGCTGTGGTGAAGATATGATACAAGCAGACTGTGTTCTTTCAAAGACCTTTGTAAAGAGATCGTGGGGATGTGATCGTGCAGCCATGCTCTTTCTGTAGAGGAAGAGAACGATCGCAGTTTTTGCTTTTGGTGAAACTAGGAAGTCAGGCTCTTACTAGTGAGGTTCCCCAATCTCTCTCCTTTTAGGTATAGTTTTACAGTTTCCTCATTTGTAGGGTAAGGAATATAATAGAACCCACCTCATGGGTTGTTGTGAGGACTGGATGTGTTATTATAGGCAAAGCATTTCGATAAATGTCCTGGCACAGAGCAGAAAGTCAAATACAGTTAGCTAAAAAGCAATAACAAAACCTTCTAAACCCATTTGTAGGTACTTCTGTGTGCCGGGTACATTTAGCTGGGTGGTGGGCATTAAAATGAATGGGAGGTTACTGGTCTTGAAACTCTCATTCTAGTAGGAAGAAAGATGTGTAAGCAAATAATTATGGTGGAGCATTTGCAAAGTGGTGCACAATCGTTTTTTGTGGGATAGGAATTTGGGAGAAGTTTTCTAGAGAGGGTAATAACTGTGTGGGGCTCTGAAAGAGTAGTTAGTGTGTTCTACACAGAGAATGGGCAGGGGACAAGAGTGGTTCCTTGAAGAAGCAACAGCAGAGCAAACCTGGATAGATGAAGGGACATGGTATTCTGCAACAGCAGCTGCTCTGACACCACTTGAGTAGAGGCAGTGTCCTAACCAAGTAGGACCCTATGGGGCCTTCTCAGAACAGGATGCCTCCCACCCCTGCTAAATGTCCTCCACCTGCTTCTTGCCTGTAGAAAAAACTTTAGCTTCCTAGGCCTTCCCCGAGTTCCAAAGAGTAAATTTAATCAGAGAAGTGAGAAAATGCAGAAAGAAAGGAAAACAGTCAAGCAAGACAATAATAGTTTAGCCATTAACAAAGTCAAGGACTTTTAGCTCCTACTCAAGGGCTATAGATAATACTCTGAGCCATGTCCTTTGAGCTGTTTTGCAGATACTGAAACCCCCACCAGGTGGAAGAAGTTAACCATATGCTGATCACAAGCATGTGGACCCCAGACTGGTTGGAACCAGAAGGTTGATGATGTTGGCTCCTGATTTCCTCATCACCAACCAATCAGAAGAATGTCCGTGACCTGATCACACACTCCGAAAATCCCCTCCCTCATCCTGTCTTTAAAAACCTTTCCCTGAAGGCCTTCAGGGAGTTTGGGCCCTTTAAGCACTAGCTACCTTGGACTCCTTGCTTAGTGCCCTGCAATAAACACTGCATTTTCCTTCACCACTACTGAGTGTCAGCAGATTGGCTTTACTGCACTGAGGCAAGTGGACTCAAGTTTCGTTCATAACAGTGTGGCTAGGGCAGGGGTGAAGGATGCAGAAAGTGTAGGCTGGGGATAGGTAGGTGGCAATGCCTGCATCTTTTGTGCTAGACCTCATCAGTGGTGGGCTTCCCTAAGAGGCTTCCAAGCCAGGAAGTGTCATGAGCACATAATTAAGCACTCACTTCTTATTGTATTCATGTTTCATTTAAACACTCAGGGAGAAACCATCACAGCTAAGAATTGTAACTAACATAGACGTGAGGGGTTTGTGGTCCAATTCCCCTCGTGCTACGAATAATTACCCTGTTGACTTGAGCCTACTGTTTAGAATCTCTGAACCTCATTTTCGTCAGGGTTTTTGGGAGATCTGAATGAGATAATATACGCTAGCACTTTGTGAAAGAAAAAGGAACAGGGAAACATGCCATATGAATTGATAAGTCTACTTTAAATCCTTTAGGGATAAGGAAGGCATGAATTAAATTGGGCATCATGGTCCCTCTTACCATCCCAACGACAGAGGGCTGCATCCTTCAGAGAACTGATGGGGCCAGTGTTTCATGCCTTCCTGCAAGAAAGGAAGTATGGCCAGGGCAGGGAAAAGGCTGAAGGACTATAAAGCTGAATGGTCTTGCCTTCTGAGGATGTGGGATTTTCTCTAACCTCTATTTCTTCATCTTCCTTTAGAGATGACACCTACTGTGCAGGTGCTATTGATATTACTAGGCCTGGAGCTGATCTACATGCCAGGCAGTGTGGGACCATGGCTAAGAGGGTTGTCTTAGAGTCAGACACATAGGTTTGACTTCTAGCTTATTTGGTGAATATCCTTAATTTAGCTAATCTAAGTCTCACCTTGCTCATCTGTAAAATGGAGAAAATAGTAATACCTATTTCATCGGACTGCTGTCCAGATTAACTGTGGTCACATAGCACAGTGCCTGGTTCACAGTGAGCACCCAGTAAATTTGTCATTGAATATACAAATTAAAACAACTGAAATCTGAATTGCTCTTTAATGATATAACCCCAGTCCCCAACTAGTAAAAGGCACACTAGACTTGTAAACTTAAATATATGCAGCTCCAAAGCTCCCATTTTTTTCTCCTGTACGATGCTGCCTCTCCTGATATGTCATAGACCTCAACACAAAAGTACAGCATTGGGATAAAAATGAGGAATTGAAAGTGAGCAGAGATGATATTTCTAGATTGTCTGTCAAGTTTAGCAAAATGTGTAAAAGTAAACAAGCAGTACTAAGACCTGAGGCTGAGTTGCACGTTTAAAATTCTTCCTTTTTAATAATCTAATCTGTTATTAGCAGCGGATAAGAAAACACTCATTTAAAAAACTGTGTAAGATTTTTTTTACCCTGATGCATTTTTTTTTACCTCTGATGCAATGTACATAGTATAAATAAGTAATGTAATCAAGTTTATCTTTGGAAGAAAAAGTTAATAATCTTACTGCAGAGTTGGGAATAAATGGTGCTCTTACTGCATTTATTTCAAATCACACAAATCAAGCCACCTCAAACTGAAACTATGTATCAACTGAATATTTTGAATTCCTCTGTGACCCTTCTTACCTTCCCAAGTTGCCTTGGACATGCAGAGGCACCTGGGAAGAGAAGCTGCATGGGATGGGTTCAAGAGCGAGTAGGAACCCTCACATCTGCTTTGGGGCTTCAGAAGGCACCAGCATCCATGGACTTGCAGTCGGCGGGGGGTGGGGGGTCTGGGGACCCCAGGTGGTTGGCTTCAGCATCCAGGGGCCCAGAATGGATTATACCACTCAGGTCAGTGGTGACAAATGGTTGACAAACCACAACAACTGGATGATAAAAGGAAACTCACTGGGTTTGTGAGTCTGCAAAAAAGTGAGTGAAATTGTGTAGAAGAGAGGAGAGAGGAGACAGTCAGAAACCAAGCAGAGAGGGGAAAGGGAGACATAATGGGCAAGAATAGAGAGGAAACAGAGGCAGTGTGGGCCCCCGTGGGCCTCTGCTGGGTCCTACCACTGGGAGAGTTTCCAGAGGTCATGATCAGGTGCCTGTGATTCTGATGACAAATCCACAGTCTTTATCCCCTAGGTGAGTTTTTTTCCCCCCATATCCCAGATTCTGTGCCTCCTTTTCCACACTGGGAATCTAGGATTGCTAAACCAGAGGAAGCTGGAGGGGCCCCTTCAGCTCTGAGCCCTGTGTGCCTCATCATTTCTCATTCTGAATGAGGGCTCAGCTCTTCCCACGAGCTCTGAATCTCTCCTCCTCCTGCCTTCTCTTTCCCCCACTTTCCCTCCCTCTAATACTTTCCATGTCTCCCTTTCTCTATCAACACTTTCTTCCCAGTCTTTAAAAACATGCAAGTCTCTCCAACAAAACAAACAAACTCGAAAACACGTTCCTTCAAGTCTACCCTACATACCCCACATGCCTCCACCCTTCCTTTGGGAAGTCTTCTGAGACACCCATTCCCTGTCCCCTAAAGACCCCCTTCCCTTCAGCTGAGTTAAGGGTCCCTCCCTGTGTTCCCGCAGTACTCTGTGCCTCCCTGCATCATAGCACTTTCACATGGTATCATCATGGGCTGTCTTCTCTCCTCTCTCTCCCACGACTGGTCCATAAGTTAATTCAGGAACAGGGATGTATCTTTCAGCTCTGTATTCCTGTGCTTATCACTATACCTAAGGCTTAGAAGATGCTAAGTGTACTAAAAGTTTTGTTGCATACTTGTAATAGTCAGGAATCTTTGAGGAATGCAATTATGAAGACTGAGAATTTTCAAGATCTACAGTCAGCATGCTGGAGACTCAGAAGGGCTGATGGGATAGTTTCAATCCAAGTCCAGGGGTTCCGAGAACCAGGAGAGCCAACAGTGTAAGTTCCAGTCTGAGTCTGAGTCCGAAGGGTAGTAGAGGCCTGATGTTCCGGCTTGAAGACAGGCAGAGAGAGAGAATTCTCTCTTATTTGGCCTTTTTGTTCTATCCAGGCCTTCTAAGGACTGGATGAGGCCTGCCCACACTGGGGAGGGCCATCTCCTTTACTCGGTCTACTGATTCAAATGCTGAATTGGTAGAACCCGTCTCACAGACAAACCCAGAATAGTGTTTAGCCTTGGGGTCCAGCCAAGTTGACATCATGTGTGTCCACCATATTTTTCAATTCCCATGGCAGGTTCTATCTTCTTCAGGAAAACATTAGCATCACAGATTTCAGAAGTTCCTCCCTTCTCCAATTTCCTCCAGTGCATATTATCTACACTATATACTATAAGACCTGATGACAGCTCTCTTCTACTGTTCTGCGTTTCATGAGCAAACAGAGTGCTTTATAAAATGGTAAGCTCCTTGAAGGGAATTAATTACCATGTGACATACTTTTACCACACTCTTCGTAGTACTTGATTTGGAGCTAGAACAGAGGAGGCAATCCAAAAATAGTTATTCAACTGTATAAAATTGAAATGTAATATCTATGACGAATGAGGTGTCATGTATTGATGACATTGTATCAGACTGCTGGTTACCAATCCAAATTCCATTCTCCTCCTTTAATGAGAAATAGAACGTGTACAATTTTGGGGTGTAGCAATATGTCGGAGCCTCATACCAGGAACTGTAAAGGGTGCAGTATAAGAGATGTGGTAATTACCGCAAGGAGCTTACAATTCTAGTAAAGAACTCTGCAACTCTAGTAAAGAACCAGAACAATAGAAGAAGGCTATAGTTGAGTATTAGATCGTGTAGAGTAGACAAAAGCATTAGAGGAGCCTGGAGAAGGGAGAGACCGCTGCATGCTGTGGTGCTAATGTTTTCCCAGCTTCCTTTGAAGCTACAGGTGATCATGTGATTACATTCTGGCCATCGAGATGCAAGCAGACTACTGTGTGAAATTGCCAGGGATGCCTCTTAGAGGGAGGTGACTCAGCTGGGTGCTGTATGGGGTTTCCTCTCCCTTTTCCTCCTTTGATTTCTGGGATCCCAGACAAGATGCTGGTGCACCTGCAGCTTGAGGATGGAAACTATGTGCTAAGAATGATAAAACAGAAAGAGAAGAAGTCTTGAGTCCTGGTGTCTTTGTAGTGCTGTTCTACCAGCCCTGGACTGCTCAGTGCTGGCTGCCTTTTACATGAAAGGATAGGATTGTGGTTTCAAACCTCTTTTATTTTGGTTCTCTATTTTATGCGGTAGAACATAATCCTAGCTGAAACAGATACAAATGAACGCTTACAAAAGAAGTGAAGTACTGTCTGAAATAAAGGCAAATATTCTTTCAGTTTTAAAAAAAAGGCATTTTTACTAATATCCAAGGTATACGTGAACTATTACCATCAAATATATTGGGTATTACTAATATAAAATATTATTCTATTTATTCCTTCCCCCTCCCCATAATGATGAATCCCTCAGTGATGTGGGCTGTAGCCTGTCATCCATGCAAGGACAATTTTCCTATAAATTAGAGCAAAAGGAAAAAAGCCTCGTAAATCATCTCTCTCACTTAACTTGCCCATTGTCCCCTCTCTGCAGGAAACCCATAGGTTGCCAAAGAAAATAGCTGGTAGAAATGCAGCAGGGAAAATAACGTGGTTTTGAAATGAGGTGAGAATAAGTGAAATTAGTGTAAGAGCAGACCTTCCTTTTTTTTTTGTCCTACTTCACAAACTTAAAATTGGGGAAATTGATGAGAGGAGTCTCTGTTTTAAATAAGAGCAAGACAGGGACATAGCCTTCTGAGGATCACATTAAATGTAGCGGAAAGAGAAGGGGATGTGGATGATAAATTAAAAATCCCCCCTTCTGTCTATCTCCCCCAATATAACACAGAAGGTCAACTTAAGGGGTCATTTTCTAGTCCTAGGGTGTGGTACCTTTAGAGAAAAGCCCAACTCTTTAGGTCTTTGATAATTTTTAAAAGGTGTTCAGAATACAGGCATTGAAGTAATGTCTTGTAATTCTCAAGTTCTGCAATTTTCCCTCAAGAAGCGCTGGGATTAATTAACCAAACTGCATCTTTGGTGATGAGACAAATTCTAAAGCAAATGCCAGTAGGATTTAGAAAGCAAAGAAACCTATTTTATAATCAAACAAAATAGCGCAGACCAAAGGCGGAGCTTATCATGAGCAGCTCGGATGGAGCTGACAATAGTATGTTAGCAACGTGAAGAAAGGATGGCAGCAAAATCTGGAGGATCCACTTTCAGGGTTCCTCACTCACATGGCTGGCTGGTCAGTGCTGGCCATTGTCTGGAGGCTCAGCTCGACCGGAGGCTGGGAGCCTTGGTTCTCTCCACAGGAGTCTCTCCACAGCCTGCCTGGGATTCTTCAGAACAGAGGGGCTGGGTTCCAGGAAGTGGCGTTCCAAGAGAGCTGGGCGGAAGTGCGTGGCGTTTTGATGCTCTAACCTCAGAGGTCACATAGCTCCACTTCTACCGTACTCTCTACTTAAGACAGTGGCAAAGGTTCACCCAGACTCAAGGGGAGGGGACAGAGACCCTGCCACTCCATGGGAGAAATGTCAAGTCACACTGTAAGGAAAGCATGTGGATGGGAGATGTTGTTGTAGCCATCTTGGGAAAATACAGACTACCACGGTAGGAAAAGCAAGTTCACGGTAGGAAAAGGGGAACTGTTCCAATCGCCTAATCAGCCTGAGACCAATCTACCAACTATTAGCTCTTATAATACCTGGGAAGGCCCCAGGAGGTGAACTTCTACCCTCGTGCCCATTAACATTATGAAGTCACTGGGTTCATAAAACTTTAGGAAATCAAGAGTCAAGGACTGATTTCCAGGCACCACCACTTTCAATAAACACCTCATAGTCATTTCACCTTTACTAAGAATGAGGTGGTCTTGGGAAAATTGCTTTCTCCTCTACCCCGTTCACCGAGAGGAAGAGCAATCCCAAAACCAGGTTGTCATGGCAGTGGGCTTCCATCTCAATACCTTCCTCCCACAGTACCTGGGGCCTGGGGAGGCAGGCAGTGCATGCTGGGAGCTGGCCTTTGGACAGACATCGCCTCTTCTGTTGTCAGGGAGACATACGTCATTACTGTGGTAAATAACCGTAAGCCAAGTTGTCCTAGCCTGCGGGTACAAATGAGGTCACATGAACAACAATAAATCAGATTTCATTGGTTAATGCCCTCATTCGGTGTGGGATCTCGGCGAGTATTTTGTGGGTTTGCGGGGGTTATCTCATCTGTGTTTACCAGTCGTCAATTGCCTGGTTATCTTTTGCTCCAGGCCCTCCTGGTTGATGTTTCCTGCCTGTGAAAGCATCCAAAAGTAGGCATCTCCTCACTGTCACTGGTGGCAGCAAGGGTCCTGGCATCTGTACTCAGGGCCAAGGCAGAACTGGGGACTCAGAAGCCCTCATGGAGCAAGGACGTGCTGGGTTTGGGGCAGAGATGGAGAGAGGGTTTCCTGCCCCACCTCCACCCCACCAGCTCCCAGCTCCAGGCCTCACTTTGTTATCTGGGTACCTGCGTAGCATCACGTGAGCCCTGGTGTCTCACAGAGCTCCTTGTGACAACAGTCTCTTCAACCTTTGCAGACAACCTGTCTCGCCACAGGGCTCAGATGAAAATTCAGGGAAACCAACTCCTTAAAAAATAGATGCCAGTAGGCTGCCAGCCCCACCAAGTCAGTTGACATTTCCAGACATGCCTGATTCCCAGCCGAGAAGACAAATTAGCTTCAAATTCGAATCCCTGCTATATTACTAACGTGCACAGCGCACGGCAGCGCTTTCTCCTGAATCGACTCTGAGAGGTAGGTAGGACAGACCTTATTATGGCTCCCATTTTTCATAGGAAGAAATTAATTCTTTGTGGAAATAAACAAGGAGCCTGAAGTGAGACAGTAATTAAGATTCGGATGGAGCCTAGGAATGGGGGTCTTTGAACAGCAAATCTGGAACTCTCCTTGGAGTCACTTCACGGTGACAGGTCGCTAAGCTTGGCCTGGGCGCTTGAGGCAGTGAGATGCACTTTCCTCTCTGTGCTCACAGCACATGGTCTGTTGTTGCATTTGTCATGTTTTAGGGCATCACTTTAAATGTCATTCTTCCCGGGCTTCCCTGGTGGTGCAGTGGTTCCCTGGTGGCCGATGCAGGGGACACGGGTTCGTGCCCCGGTCCGGGAAGATCCCACATGCCACGGAGCAACTAAGCCCGTGCGCCACAACTACTGAGCCCTGTGCTCTAGAGCCCGCGAGCCACAACTGTTGAGCCCGCGTGCCACAACTACTGAAGCCTGTGCGCCTAGAGCCCGTGCTCCGCAATGAGAGAAGCCATGCTCGTGGCAACCAAAGAAAAGCCCACACGCGGCGACAGAGACCCAGTGCAGCCAAAAATAAAATAAATAAATTTATAAATGTCATTCTTCCCCACTAAATGCCTCTCTGCCAGCAGAGTGCCTGGCATGGAAAAGGCGCTTGATAAACATATAAGGTGGAATGCATATCAATTGCTTAATGTTTCTGAAGTGGAGGTGGCCCCCTCCCACCCCAGAGAGGGTCTGGAAGTGTGGGACAGTTTTGGCTGTCACGGTATTGGGGAGTGATGCTTCTAGACTTGATCGACCAGGGCCAGGGCATATGGTACATTCTGCCTTCTTTCAAGAGAGTCCTACACCGGCAGAGCTCTGCCCCGCACGCCATTAGCTCCTCCTTTGAAAATAAGAACAAGGAAGTTCAAATGCAGGGATGTCCTGAGGCCTCTCACGGCTTCGGGCTTCACCGAGGAACACCTTGCGACCTTCTCTTTGAGTTTCGGAGTTGAATAGGGGCTGTGCTATATACCCATCTCATGTTATGATTTAATGAGATAACATATGTCAAGAGCCTAATAGAGTGCTTGGCCTGTGGCAGGCAGACAAGCGATTTGAGCTCCTTTTGGGTAACGAGAACACTTACTTATATGTACTTCAATGTATTGGTCTGGCCTATGGTTTGACTCAACAGAAAGGGGTTTTGTAGGCAGGTCTTGTGTCCCAGAATCTGGTCTCGTGACATACAGAAAACACGGTGGGAAGCACATCGCTGAACTGGAATGGGGATTCATTGAAATAAATTCGTAAAGTTTCGAAAGATCAGTGCCTGGCATTTAGCAGTGTCTTGAGAAATGGCTGACCTGGTGAGCAGACAGCAGAGGTCCAAGAATCAGTGCTCTTGCTTGGATATTAAGGCAGCATTGATCAAACCATATTCTCTCTCCGTAGCAAAATCGAGTGAGATTTTTTCCCCTCATCCTCTATTTCCTGCAAATTGAACAGATTTCCTACAGAGGACACACTTCTTGACTTCCCTTTCCATTCCCACCACAGCAGGTAAGGGATGCTTGGGGCAAAATCACGTATGATTCACCTGCTTCACTGAGTCCCTTTGTATTCTTTCAGTTCCCATTGGTGAGTGTATTTACTTTCCACCTGCTTCTTATTCGAAAAAAATATGTCATAGCAACATTAAAAAATGTTGATAAAAATAGAAAAACCATAATCCTACCCTATCACAACTCTTGTAAAAATTGCCTTCCAATGCTTTTCTGTAAGAATAATTTATAAAATTGCTATTCTAATGCACATACTACTTTGATTTCTACTATGTCAATTTCTATTATATATTTTCCGTGTGTATATGTAAGCTGCATAATTGTAATGTTTAACGACAGCAAAATTTTCCATAGCTTAATACACCATCCCATCCCATTGGATACTGAGTTTGCTCTCACCAGGCAGTACTGCACTAAGTACTTACAGTTTTTCAGTGTTGCTAAAATATTTCATAGAATAAATTCCTGGTATTTTAGATAGAGTCAAAACAGTGTCAACATTATGACTCTTGTTCTGTATTTCCTTATTACATTCCAAAAAAGTTGTACCAATTTATGATGCCTTTAGAAGTATATAAGAATCTAATTTCATTGCAGCCTTGGACTGTATCATTTAAAAAAAATTTAGTAGGTGTAAAAGGATACTAATGATACTTGATTTGCTTTATTTGATTATTATCAAGTATGATTAATTTTCCATACATTTTATTTTCTCTTTATATTTCCTCTTTTGTGACTATTCACATGACCAACCTTCCCCCCAACACAGTCAAGTATAGCAAAATAAAAAGTATACTGGGTTAGCTGTGGAACTGCTAACTGCATGGTTTTTTAACTTAACTTCTTTCTGCCCAACACATCTCATCTTTCTCTGAAGGGGACTGGCTTATCTTTGATTCTTTCCAGCTCCAAATTTAAATGACTCTAAGCATTCTAAATGAAACAGACCAAACCCAACTCTGTGTAGCATCATAAAGTGTTGTATCTGTAATTAGCATAGGTAAATACCTGGAATTTAACACTGGGTGTCTGGAATTCTTAAAAGATTCCAGGGAGGGACTTCCCTGGTGGCACAGTGGTTAAGAATCCACCTGCCAATGCAGGCGACACAGGTTTGAGCCCTGGTCCGGGAAGATCCCACATGCCGCAGAGCACCTAAGCCCGTGCGCCACAACTACTGAGCCCTGTGCTCTAGAGCCCACGAGCCACAACTATTGAGCCCGTGTGCCACAACTACTGAAGCCCGGGCACCAAGAGCCCGTGCTCTACAACAAGAGAAGGCACCGCAATGAGAAGCCCGTGCACTGCAACAAAGAGTAGCCCCCGCTCGCCGCAACTAGAGAAAGCCCACGCGCAGCAACGAAGACCCGCTGCAGCCATAAATAAATAAAAAAGGTTCCATGGAATCTCATAATTTCTGAGCAGCATGTGAAGATAAATAGGGGATTCTTCATTTATTCATTTACTCATTTATTCAACAGATGTTTAGAGAGGACCTAGAATACGCTAGGCTCCATAATAGATGCTTGGCATATAAAGATGAAGAGGATGTAGTCCCAGGGGAGCTATGATCAAGCGGAGGAGGGAATTACAATGATAAAGGCTGAAGAGAGCAGCATGGGGAGTGTCCATTTAAGAAGGCTTCACAGAAGACAGGACATTTGAGCCTGGACTTGAAAGGTGAACAGGATTTTACCAAAAGAGGGATGGAGAAATTGGGGTGGAGAGGAAACCCTAGTAAAAGGCTTGAAGTTGAGCAATGATAACTTGATACTGAGAAGCTAAGCTTCTGGAATATATGGTGTGTTAGGCAGAAACAGAGCTGGGCAGATAAATTGGGGTTAGATTTTATGCCAAGCCAAGGAGTCTGGTTTTTATCTTCTGGGAAGCTTGCGTACAGAAGGGAGACAGGGGAGGTTTAAAAGCAAGGGACTGACATGACCAGAGCTGTTCTTCTTAATTTTTAAGATCACTTCTAGGAAATTCCCAAGAACCGTTAATGTTTACTCATCTCAAAGTTAGGGTTAATTGTATGAACTTGGGGAGTCTATGTTTTGAGGCCTTAACCATTTTGCAGTTAACACACAGTTGACTGCTCTCCCTCTATTTGCCTATGACTATCTGATGTCTGAAGAGTTGGGAAGCATAGAATAAACTTATTTTTAAACAGTATGTTAGCTGTATTTTTAAGGAATATGTACAATGTTTTCCTTCAAATTCCAGACATCTTTTCAGGTGGAAAACCTGTACATTTAAAGCAACGGGGTTCAACTGTGGATTGGAAAAAGGTATAATAAATACAGTGTCCCAGCTTGGATAATAAATGATATGGTCCCCTTACCTAGTCTGGGGCATCACAGGTCTGTGGCAGAAGGAAAGAAAACATGGTGGAGCTGCAGGATGGCTCTTACAGCTTCTGCTCAGATGCAGCACGTGTTACTGCTGCTCATATTTCATCAGTCAAAGCCAGCCACAAGCTTGCTGAGTCCTGACTTCAATATGCTTCCTCCTGAGAAAGACACTGAAAGTCACTCGGACAGCCACCTAAATACGGATAGAATGTACGCTGATGCAATGCATACATCGGTATCCACATCTAGATATAGATCTCAATTATTAAGAAAGGTCTTAATTAGTTTTTAAACAATGAAATCAGGACCAGTCATTTTCCATTTGCTCTTGGCTACATCGCATCAATTTGCTGGCCCTGCTCTGTATTTCAGACTGCTGATCCTTGTAAAATACGTCCCTCGGGCTTCCTTGGTTTTGTTTAGGTTTGTTCAGTAGTAGGGTCTGGCTGGAGACTGGAGGATGTGAGGAGAGGCGAAGCGAGGCTATTTCTCCCTTCTCTTTCTCTGCTTCTGGCCACACCCCTGGCCACTGCTGTGTCCCCTCCGGAGCTCCAGCAACCACCAGGCCACCCTTCCTGTTGGTCCCAGCTGCCTATGAGCAGCCGTCACTTGTGGGCTCCCATCTTTGTCTGCCCAACTCCCGGGATGAGAGTGGCTTCTACAGTTCCCAATTTCCAGTCGCCTCACTCTTTGCTCCTTTATCTTTTGAAACACCTTTTGTCATATTAAATCCCCTCTGTTGAATGAACCCTCCACTGGCGTGGGTTCTATTTGCCCAGTTGGATGCTGTATAATACAGGCTCCCTTTGGTTCTGCATATTATTCGCCCTTCTCAAGCTTGTCTAGTAGATAGAAACTTAAGTAGTGTTTACTTTAAAAGTAAATGTAACAGGGCTAGCTGCAGACGTAGTTAATATGGTTAACCTCCTTTAAACCTCATATCGCAAGGCGAGACCCACAGTGGTTTTCTTTGGTTGTTGTTCTAGGCTCCACATCTGCAACAATATAGGTGTGTGGCACAAATGAATATCTTAATATTTAAAAAATAAATAAATATTTTAAAATACTTACAGGTTATTATCCCCTTTAAAAACATAGTAGGGCATAACAAGGGCAGGGAATTCATCTGAGAGCAAACAAGCAAATGATTGGCCCAGGTTCCATCCCTCAAAAAACAAGATAAACCTGTGTGTGTGTGTGTGTGTGTGTGTGTGTGTGTGTGTGTGTGTGTGTGTGTGTGTGTGTGTGTGTGTGTGATTAAGCTATACATTTGCATGTAGATATTGGCACTTACCTTAACATGCAGGTATACATACATGCATACACATGGCATTTATAAATTCATATACATAGATATGCATACAAGTGCAGACGATTTAACTATTTTTAAAGGACTATGGTCCTTTAGTAGTCTTTAAAGAGTTTATTTAAATGTAATGATCAAAGCCAAAGGATGATTCATTTAAAAGCTCCTATGTTGTGTATCGAATTTCTATTGATTGTTTTGATACAATAATGGAAGCAAATTTTAAATTTGGAATGGAGCAGATAGAGACACTGAAGGAAAAAGACTCGATGGCATCCAGACAGAAGTTTTCGCCAATAAGAAGGGAGTGAATGGGCAAGTGACAGCCTTGGAGACGGTGGAGTCACGTGACGTTTCCCCTGAATTAACTAAGGGATTTGGCTTCAAGGTCTATGGGGGAGAGGGGCGGGAAGGGTTGGTCTCTAGGGAACAGTTTGGTCCTCCTGCCTCAGTCTGCTACTGGTCTAAGTCACCAGCAGGCACGGCTGCTGCTGGGGAGGTCCAAAGGGACACCTGAGGGGCTTCTGATGGTCCAAAGGGACACCTGCGGGGCTTCTGATGGTCCAAAGGGACACCTGAGGGGCTTCTCTCCGACTATTGTCAGCACTGGGCAGGCCAGGAGCACAGGAAGCAGAGCGGCAGCCGTTAGGGTTTTCTGAGTCAAGATGATGGCAGGTCCCTTTGAGGGACATGTGCTAAAGAGGAATCTAGTGGCATCGGGTCCCTGATGCGTCTTCCTGTGGACTTCAGAGATAGACTGGCCTGAATTCAAATCCCAGCTCAGCAACGTACCAGCTGCATGAGCTTGCGCACATTATGCAGTTTCTCGAGCCACAATCTCTGCCTTCATATAAATGGACAGGAATATGTATACAAAATGTCTGGTTCATAAAAAGCACACAGTGATGCATTATTTTTTATTATTGATAATAATAACTGTTATTCATATTGCCGTGTTTGTAAAATGCTTGCAACCACTTGGGAATATAATTACACACCCCTGCTTTTCTGCAGTGGTAGAGGAATGCTTTAATCCCCTTTTCTCACGATACCGGCTAAGAAATGGAAGCCCCAAGAAGGTAAATAACTTGCCCCAATTTACTCCTTACTTGCTCAGCTAGAGAAAAGTAAACACAGAACGGTAGCCCATTCCATGGCCCTGTCTTCTAAACCAAGATCAACAAACATTCCAACTGGGTGTACCTCTCCCTGCTCACCCCCTTTACAGTGACTTTCCCAACAATGGTGGCGAAATCCATGAAGAATGCATCACATCAGCATCAAATCTTTTTCCTTTCCCTCATTAGAGTCTAACTCCCTGCCTCTTTTCATCTCTTGTTTTCATACCACTGCTTAATTCTTTTTCTCCCCTGAATCTCATTCTCCACTCACCCTTCATTCAATTCTCTGATACACTGTGCCTATTAGTTTATTTTTTAAGTCACTCAACAAACACGTACTGAGCACTTCTGACACTGGAGAATAATCGCTTAAGGAAATACCAGGGGCTCAAAACCTACGAAGGAAATGAATTTGTAAACAGAAATTGCAGTACCCGTGCTCAAGAAGGGGACAGAAGACCACGGGGGCCCCACGAACCTCCCACCAGCAGGAGGCAGTATAGCAAGGTGGTCGATGGCACAGGCTCTGGAGTCGGAGGCACTGGATTTGAATCTCAGCTCCCTCCATCCATGTGTGCCCTTAGGGTAACTGTGTGGACTCAGAGGAGGAAGTGTATTTTCCTCCTTTGTAAAGTAGGAATAATCATAGTATCTGCCTCAGAGGGAGTGCGGGGAGTAACAAAAACTTTTAAGGATTAAATATTTAAAACTATTTACAAGTTGTCATCTCCCTTTAAATATAGAGCTGATCAGACTAAGGACAGGGGATCCATCTGAGAGCACATAGTAAGCATTCCATCAAAGTGCCTTCTTGTTTCCGTAAGAAGGAGAGTAAACAGAGATTTGAATCGTCATTGAATAGCCAGGGTTTAGGTTATTTATGAAAAAGGATCAGGATCTCTCCTCTTTCTTCAGCCAGAGCAAAAATTTCATAGTTCTGCTCCAAACCCAAATGATGACTGTGATCAAGAGAGGCTGAAGAACTGACCCTGAGGGTGGTTGATGATCGACTCTGTATGGAGGGTGGCCTGCCAGAGCTGATGGACGAAACTTGTGCAAATCCCGCATCTTACAACCTGTGTGGTCCAGCTGTGGGCTGAACAAAGAGCAGCATGTGTGATGTGAGAGCTTTGAATAGAGCCCGAGACTGCATGTTTCTCTGTGTGGGAAAATGGTTTACTCAGTGAATACCTGATTTCTTTCTAGCATCCTTTCCTACTAAGGAGCATAGGGCTGAAACCATGAGGATATTTCCCTGCCTTGCTGGCTCTATTTCTTGGGCAAGATGAGCTTATCATTTTCTATTCAGCTCCCAGCTAATAGAGAAGTTCCACAGGCAAAAGCAAAAACACACTGACAAAAAAAATCATGATAGCCGGAAAAAAACACGAATGTCCTCTGCCCTGCTCCACTGTTCGAAAAAACGAACTTTCTGGAAAAGGGACATTGGATTAATTCTTCAACACTTGCAGATTTCAGCTAAGGGGAATCTGTAAACTCTGTTAATCTGTATGTATTCTATGGTCGTGTGTGTGTGTGTGTGTGTGTGTGTGTGGGTGTGGGTGTGTGGGTGTTGGTGGGGACTGGTTTAAAGGCAATTGCTGTAGCTCAGACAGGGTGGGAACTCATTTTTGTTTGGAATCAAATGTATTCAGAGCTGGATCAAATGAAAAACTTTATTCAGCATTTTCTGAAAGAAGCCATGCAAGGTCTCCCGTCTCAGCATCTAGGACCACAAATGCCACTGAAGTCACATAAGCTGTGTCCATGCACACATATATGTAATTTTTAATATTCCCCCCATGACCAGAATGGATTTGTTCCATTCAGTGGGAAGCCACAACATTTATTACATCTCTTTCTCAAATAAACCTCAAAGCTAGCATTTCATCTTTCCTCATGTAATCATCATAAGGTAGAAAATGAAATTTTCCAAACCTAAAAGCATGTTGCTAAGAGCTCCAGGGCACTGCATGTCACTTCTTACTTTGATGTGTTCGAGGATGACAAAAAAACATGAGAAAGGAAAGAAAAGAGAAAGATGCCCTGCATCTTCCTTAGGATTTTCAGAAAGCTTTTTTTTTTTTTTTTAACTCTTTATATAGTGACAAGATGGAGCTGATTAAAAGAAGACAAGGAAAGTGTTGGTGCCAGACCACTTCATTCCAGAAAGGCATGCAAGAACTCCTGTCAGAATCAGGGATGATTTCACAGCCCCTCTTGCATATTAATGAACTACAAGTAACCTCAGTTTAGTGGTGCAGATGCAACATTTCAGGAGCCGTGCCAGGATTCAGCGATAAATGCCAGCTCCAGGGGAAATACATTTCATGATAGAATTAGGAGATCAGCCATCTGAGACGTCCACAGAAATCACCCCCCACCCTTCGAAATGCAAGGGGGTTTCTGGGGAGCAGGGCGCTGGTGGCGTGCTGGATGCGGGGTAGACGGGGTTATTTATCTGAATCTGGTTCCTGTACATTTGTTCCATCTTCAACTCTTCTGATGCTGCCTATGTCCTCAAACAACAAATCAATCCACCAGCCTAAAGGTCAAGTTCAGGTGAACTGATTAATTTTGCTGCCTATTTTTCCGGTGTGATTTTTAAAAAACTGCTTAAACCTCGAATCCTCTTGCTTTAGAAGCAAAACATCTCTTTTCACCGAGCTCATCCTCCTGCCACTGCCTGTCAGGCGCTTTTCTTTCCCGACTTCCTACAACCTGTGGTTTGCAGACAGAAGACACCCTCCCAGCAATTCTCTTCTCTCCCAGCGTTCGTCCAGAATTTGCTGGATTCTCAACCCCTTGCTCACTCATTCCCCTTTGCCCCGTACGCAGAGTACGACCGTTACTTCGTCTGTGCTCACCATCTGTTTCTGAAATTCCTCTGATACAGAAATCACATGACAGTTTGAGGTGCAGCCATCTCAATACTGCAAGGTTTCGCTTGGCAGGGTTTGGAAGGGATGGCGGCTGCATGGTTCTGCCTTACGACACTGACCAGCTAACGTGGTGTGATAGCCAGCTAGCCCTCTAGAAGGACCTTCAAAAGCAGCTGCTGGCTCTCTCAGATGTTTCTGTGAGACTGAAAATAGAGAATAAAGCTGCAGCCTTCATTTTCAGCTGAGACCCAGGCTCGACTGCAGCCAAGAAGAGAAAACACGGATGGAGCTATGTTCTGGGATGTCACGTAAGGAAAGAGCATCGCCGGGTTTGACTCAGTGGCTCTCTTGGTCAATCCTTGCCACCACAACGCCGCATAGGAAAACACTGAGATTCAGCAGCTTAACACAATTATTCTTTCTTGCCCAGAGGCCCAGATCAGCTGGGGGTCGGCTGACCTTGCCTGGGCCTCCTCCCTGGGTTGGCCTCCAAGCTGCGGATTACGTCCAGGTCTGCTCCACGTGTCCGTCCTCCTCTTGGACCAGGGGACTACCTCTACCAGGTTTATGTTCATATGGTGATGGCAGAGTGCAAGAGGAGAGATCCAACTGTGCTTGGGTCATATCTGCTAACATTCCATTGGTCAAAGCAAGTCACGTGACCAAACTCGAAATCAAAGGCAAGGAAGGATAGTCCCATGCTTAAGCCCAGGTTCAATGGGGATCAGAAAGCAGTCTTCTCCCATGGAGATAGGGAAGGGGTAAAAACAATTAAGTAATAACCTATGATCTACCACACTTACTGTGGTGGACAGATGGGTGTCCTTCCAAGTACCCATTTCTTCTTTTGGTAATGACTTTGATTTTCATACTGGTATCTAATTTCTTAGTGGTTATACCTTTTGGAGAAACTGATGCTCAGTCAGGTTCTACAGATTAGGTCTGTAGATCAGGCTTATGTTCCCAGCATAATCTTGCCCCTGTCCACAATTATAGGTTTAACAATAAACTCATGATCCAATGTGGACCAATTAGAATGGAGGATACATTTGCTAGGAGCTCCTGGAAAACAGGCTTTCTTCTCATGCTGTGGGAACTACTAGAAGACATGCTGTCGGCAGCGTGGTTACAGGAGGGCTTTTTGCAACTGCTGGGCTGTGATGATGAAGCTGGCACACAGAGGAGGATGTACGTGAGATAACTGCAGGAAAATCAATCCGTCCCCTAATCAATCCTAACCTGAAGCTCACACAATTTCAGGGTTTTTTAGTTAAGTCAGCTACTACATTACCTGATTATTTATTGAGTTTTCAAATCACTTGCAATTACACTACTTTAGTGAATTCACTCTCTGGGTGACTTTGGGATACTGGCTGTGTGTGTGTGCATGTGGGTGCACATGCGTGTGCGTCTGGTTTGTATGGTGTGATATTAATTCCTCTGCGCCTCGGATTCCTGATCCACAATATGGAAATAATTGTCGTATACAGTAATGGGATAGTGCATGTCAAGGCCCTAGTACACAGCAGGTAGCGCCATCCCGCACATTCCTGCAGGCTGTTCCCCAGATAAGAGAACGGGGGGGGGGGCACTGAAGACAGAATCAATTCACCAAGCCCTGTGCCTGTGGAGCTACCGCCAGCAAGAGAGGATGTCTTTTTCTAACTTTCCCCAAATCCATGGGTTAGCAGAGGCCCTGACAGAAGACATTTAACAGACATCAGTTCCTTATTTCCCCATCTGTAGTCATTACTTCTTTTGACAGAAAACAACAACCGCATTTTCTGTTGTTCAGCAATAGGATTCTTAAGGAATGTTGCAAAATTTTTATTGTTTCTGTCTTGAAAAGCAGTTGATTTCACCCTTATTCTGTGGTCACTTCTTTTCCCTATTCCTTTCCTGAAGCTCATTTCTTTTCCCCTCTGTTGTTTCCTATCTTCTGCTTTCCACTAACCTCCCCCTTCTGGTCCCTTCCTTTCTTTCTGCTCCCCAGCCTCTGCCTGTTTTTGCCTCCCTCTCTTACTCTAGGAAATGACTTCTGAGGACATGGCCTTTGCAACCTCAGGGTCTCTTCATGTCAGAGCTGATAGGCATTCTCCAAGAGCAATGCCTGGAGTGAGACATATCTGAACACTAATCCTGTTTCTATGACTTTGGACATACTAAGGTCTCTGGGCCTTGCTTTTCCCCTCAGTAGAATTGGTCTAACTCAGGGCCGGTGTGGAGGACTCAGTGAAATAATGTGTGTCAAACATCTGAGCCTACATAATGAATCAATAAGCTGTAGCTTCTTCTCCTTCTAGCTTCGCCAATTAAGGTCATAGCTGTACATGCCAAGCCTGGAGTAGCCACCAAACATTCAGCATACAGCAGTCGCCTCTGACTTAAATAGAACAGCTGCTGATGCCATTATTTTCCTGCCTTAGCTTTCTTCCCTATAAACAAGTCTTCACCTAATTGTTTGAAGAGCTGAAACATCTCTTGTCCAAACATGGACAGAGAACATAGGGGTGAACACTCCAGTTCATGGCTACTGAGAGAATTCTGGGAACGCTTCCCGCATGCCCTCAGGCAGATGGTTGGCCCACATATATTTCAACAACACAAATTAATGTAAAACATATTCATGTATGTATTAATTAATGCTAATGTATTCACAAGAGATTTGGATAACGGGCAGTCCATTTTGACACCTCCCTCCTAATCCATTCGCCTTAAAGAGACTAAATCTTGCTTAATTTTTGGCTCAAACAAGTAGATCTCCCGTGATTTGGGGCGCTTGCTCTCTTCACACTCCCTATGGCCACCTGCTGGCTATCTAAGAATTACTCTAATTGGTAAAAAAGCCTTCCATACTGTAATTAGATGAGAGGAGAGATGGGGTCTGTGCAAATACTAGACTAAATTAGCACTTGAGTATGAATGAATATGTGTCTCAGGGAAATATGATAAAAATAGGTATAAGAGTAAATTAGTAGTATTTGAAGAAGAGGCTGAAAATGAAGGAGTAGTCACTTGGGATGGGAGGGGGGCCCAGAAAGGGAAGGGGAATCCAGGGGTGCAAAAGGCAAGCACGAAGACGTTAGAAAATTGCCCGGAGTCAGATCTTTGTATCTTGAAACAGAAGCTGTGTTCTGAGGAATTTTTTTTTCATGGAGTAGCATGACACAATTTAGGCAAGGTTGAATTTTAAGGTTGATTTTGTCACCGCTGTTTTTTAAAACTGAGTTGCCTTCAGTAGAGGAGGATTTTCCTTAGGGAATTATTTAATGGTAAGGCTTGAATATAGAGTTTAGAGACTAATAAAGCCTCTGCCTTCCAAAAGTTTACAGTCAAATTTGGATAACTATGGAACGAGATAAGACAACTATCAAAGGCAAATGTATCTAACATCCTGCTTTCTTCTGACCCTCCCCTTCTGCTGGCCTCATCTCTGAGGGATACGCAGGTCTTTGGGAATTGGGTTGTCAGAGCTTCTGTTACTGGGAGGTATACAGTTAAATAGGAAGCCCGTCCTGAACCTGGAGGAGTTAACACTCTGCTTTCTTACTCCCTATTGTCATTTCTCTGTTCAAACTGGAAGATTTTCACTCTAGAAACAAACTGCGTAACCCACGATGAAATCATTAATACAGGGGATGAAGAAGAATAAAGGCCAAATCTGGAATGGATACCAATGAGAAAAGCAAAATAATCCCTTCCATTTTCCTGTGCTGGGCAGTTTTCAAAGCCCTTTCAGAAGCATCATCACAACTACCCTGTGGAGGCTTCAAGGTGAGCGGTAGAGTCCAGGCTGACATTCAGATAGGTTTCTGCTTCTGTAAAATCAGGAGCTTTGAGAAAGTAGTTATTGTGACAGCACCTCCAGGATGGTCTCCGTATCACCCACCTCCCAGTATTCATGCCCTTGGGTAATTCCTCCCCTTGCACATGGGCAGGATATAGTGGCTCTTAAAGACTAAACCATGGCAGAAGTGATGGGATATAACTTATGAGATTAGGTCATAAAAAGACTATGGCTTCTGTCTTAGGAACTCTCTCTCTCATCCTCTCTCTCTCGGATATTTTCACTCTGGGGAAAGAGAGCAGCCCTTTTAGTGAAGAACTGATGTCTCTGGTCAAGAGCCAGAGAGGATGGGAGGCTGGGCAATATCCACGTGAGAGAGCTTGGAGGCAGATCTCCCCCCAGGTGAGCCTGAGGTGACTGCATCCTGGGATACCCTGAGCCAGAGGGATGAGCCAGAGGCATTCGCCTGAGCTACTCCAGGATTCTTGACCCACAGAAACTGTGAAATAATAAACATTTGTGCTTCTCAGTTGCTGAGCCTTGTGGTACTTTGTTATGCAGCTATGTATAACTAAGATAATTGCCTTTTGTCTTTATAAACTATGCTTTTTTTTTGCTTGTAAAACTGAGATATGCTTATTATTAAAACAGAAAAATAAAGAAAATCAAAAATACCCAGCAGTGGTAACCAAGAGTTTATCAATACTCTCCACAGGGTAGCCAGAGTGAACCATTTAAAATGTGAATCATATCAATCCATCCCCTGTCCAAAGCCATCCAATGGCATCCCATTCCATTGGAATATAATCTAAGGTTCCTACAGTGGCCTCCAAGGCCAATATGACACCCCTGCTGTCCCTCTGATCACATCGTGTTGCTCTTTCCCTCATTCACTGAGCTCTAGCAAGCCTAGCCTCTTGATACTTAGCAAGTCTGTCCTGCATACTCTTGCTTTGTTTTGTTGAGTTTTATTTTTGACAATTAGAAATTGTATATATTTAAGGTATACAATGTGATTTTTTGATATACGTATACATTGTGAAATGCTTACCAAGTCAAACTAATTAACATATACATCATCTCCCGTAGTTACCATACGTGTGAGTGTGTGTGGTGAGAACACCTGAGATCTACTGTCTTAGCAAATTTCAAGTATACAATATATTATTATTAACTGCAGTCAACATGCTCTATATTAGATCTCCAGAACTGATTCACCTTGTAACTAAAAGCTTATGCCCTCTGTTCAATACCTCTCCTTTTCCCCCATTCCCCTCAGCCTCTGACAACAACCATTCTACTCTCTGTTGCTATGAGTTTGTTTTAGATTTCACATATAAGTAAGATCATATGATACTTGTCTTTCTGTGGCTTATTTCACTTAGCATAATGTCCTCCAGGTTCAAATATCCATGTTGTTGCAAATATCTGATAAGGGGTTAATATCCCAAATATATAAGAAATTCATAGAACTCAATAGCAAAAAAACACAAAAAACAAATAACCCAAATAACTAGATTAAAAAAATGGGCAAAGGACTTGTATAGACATTTTTTCAAAGAGGACATACAAATGGCTAACAGTATATGAAAAGATGCTCAACATCACTAATTATCAGGGAAACACCAATCAAGATCATAATGAGATAATAACTGTTGGTGAGGATGTAGAGAAAAGGGAACCCTTGTGCACTATTGGTGGGAATGTAAATTGGTGCAGCCACTATGGAGAACAGTATGGAGGTTCCTCAAAAAATTAAAAGTAGAGCTACCATAGGATCCAGCAATCCCACTTCTAGGTATATATCCAAGGGAAGCAAAATCACTATCTCAAAGAGATATCTGCGCTCTCTTGTTTATTGTGGCATTATTCACAGTAGCCAAGATTTGGAAGCAATCATATATGTAAATGAATAGACAAAATGTGATATATACTGGGTGTGTTTATTTTATTCTTGTATTTGTGTCTTTTAGAAAAGTGAATAATCAGTAAGTGGCTTAAGTTTTGCAATAATAGCATTTGATACTCATATCTATCTATGTATCTATCTACATATATATACACATATATTATATTTTTTATATATATATATATATATATATATATATATATATATATATATAATTAAGCCTTAAAAAAGCAGGAAATCCTTCCATTTGCCACATGTCTCAAGTGCTCTTGCTCCAGGGTCATGTGCTCACTGTTTTCTTTGCTGAACTGTTCTTCCCCCAGATGGTCACATGGCCTACCTCCTCATCACATTCATCTCTCACATGTGACCTCCTTAGGTCCCTGTTTAATTCTTACTTCACAGAGACACTTTCCCTGGATACCCCGTCTAAAATAGCTCCCTTCACTTACTCCCTCCATGCTTTATCCCTCCTCATAGCATTCTGTCATGTTATTTGCTGTTACTTTTTGTGTTATTGTCTATCTCTCTCCCACTAGAGTGTTGGTTCTCTAGATGCAGGGATTTTGTTTTGTTCACTGCTGTTTCCTCAGTCCAATAAATATTTGTTGAATGAAATTTATGAATACTATGATTATTGACTGTATTTCCTTTCATTCTTTACTCTCTCTTTTTCTCCCTCTACAAAGGTTTCAGATTTTTAGGTAGTTTATTTCTACAAGCAGAAAATAAAATATATTTTAGAAAGATAAAACTACAGTTTTCAGATCGTTAGAATCCTTAGAACACAATTTCTATACAGTATTTTATCACAGGGACAGAAATTCCTGAACACATAGGGATGGCATAAAAAACCCAGCCAAGCTTTCTGAGCTTCCGTGTCCTCATCTTGAATACGGAGATGCCTCAAACACATGAAATGAGACAGGGAACTCACTTTGCACAGGGGCACACAGTGAGAAATCAATAAATGGGAAAGAAACAGGGATCTCATATCAGGAGTTTCAGGGAGTATTGTAAATAACAAAGATATTTATTCTAGGTTTCTTTGGAAGAGTGTTTACAAAAAGAAACACACATGGCAAAGTTCTTCTTTTCCCATTCATCTCCTCATATCTTCTGTCCCCCCTTTTGGTCCCATATAGTCCCCTCACTGATATAATATTTTTTCTCCTTCTTTTCTTTCAATGTAAATCAAGCTATTTCCTCCACAACTTTAGATGTAGGCCTCCCACCCTCAACTCAGTAATTCATTCTGGTGAAAAATATTTGAGGACTGGGGAGGGAGAACAGGAAGGAAAGACTTGAGCAGAATTTTCCTGGGATTCAGGCAGGGTTTTTGAAGTAGGAGACAGAAAAAGACACTGAAAACTCACATGTTAGTATATATATATTTTTTTCTATCATACATTCATTGTAATGTATTTAACTATTCCTAATTATTAGACACTCAGTTTCAGAGCTTTTGCTCTTCTAAATATTGCTGTGCTGAACATCTTTGTATGTTCCTTACTTGCAATTCTGATTATTTTTCTAGGATGATGTATTAGTTGGGGTCCAGAAAGGAAAAAGAAGGCACACTTAAATGGGGCAACTGAGGACTATTTTAAAAAGTGTGAGCAGCATTAAAGCATCAAGAGCTGGTGAACAGCTGGGAGCTGTCACCACCCCAGGCCCAAAGGGGCAAAAAGAGGGAGCAGTAACTGCAACTGAGAGACAGAAGCGGAGCTGAAGCTGTGCAGGTGGCTGGAGTTGTAGGAGGTGGCCTCCCACGATAAGCTGTGGCCTGCACTAGAGGAATCAGCCACTCCTAACGCGTGGCCTTGCCAGGGAACTATATGCTCCCACTTTTCTCTCCTCCCATTCTCTGATCTCCTGCTGGAGATTTCCATTGGCTGAATCCAAGTAGAAGTCAGAACACTAGGGAGCCCATGATGCAGAAAGGAAGAAGGGTGGAGAATAGATCTGGAGGACCTAGTAGAGAATATCCATGAGAGTAGGACCTCTAGAACTGCAATTTCTAGGTCAAAGGGTAAATTAGGTTTAACGTGTTTAACATATATTGCCTTAGATTTTTAAAAAAATACAAACTTACTTTCTATGATAGAGGCTTCTGTATGTTTACCAAAATCTATTTCCTAGTCCCTCTGGAACAAAAAATAGCCTATGTTTCCCAGCCTGCCTTGCAGGTAGGTGTAGCCATGTGACTGACTTCTGGTCAAGAGGTTATAGATGGACGTGATAGATGCCCCTTCCAGATCTAAATCATAAAAACTTCCTATGGGCGATCCTTCAGCCTCCTTTTCCTTCTTGTCCATTTAAATAAAAAGATAACCATGGTGACCTTGGCTATCATCTGTTGAAGATGGTAGAGCTACAATATGGCAGATGCCTGGGTCTTGCTGTTTAGAGGAGGGCTGCTGGAGACACATGCACTAAGACGTTAGTGAGCCTAAACTTGTATGTTGCTATATCACTGTAGCAGACACTTCTGCTACCATACGCCACAGTCCTGCATCTCTTCCGCCCACCTGTGATTTCTACTGCTGCTGAGATAAAAAGTTCTATAAAAACTCGGACAGGCTTTGTGTTGGTTGTATCCCACCTCAAATATACACTGAGCATCTTTCTACATTTTGTCCGGGGGACTTCTCTGCCCCTGCAGGAATCTACTTGGCCTACATACAAGCAAATGCATCATGGATAAGCAAGAGTATTAACATCCCCAGGAGCAACCCTCAAACAATGCGGACAGGAGTGGGTCAATAAATGCTCCAGTTTCCACCCTTCAGAAAGACAGTTGTAGGAGGCATTCAATACACAATTCCTGCAGAACTGAGCCCACAGCAGTGGCCTTGATAACACATTTCATAGTGTGCTTTCCTTCTTCCCTGTCTCTCCTTATTCCTTCATTTTTGTCTCCTGGGATCACTTTCCAAATAAACCACCAGGACTCAGGTCCTTGATGCCTTCTGCTTTTGAAAGAACCCAAATTAAGGCAGACATTGATAGTTCCATGTTTATCTATTATAACCCCTAGAATTATTGTAAGAAATAACGTAAGTAGTATCATTTAGCAGGATGCTGTCATAGTAACATTTAAAACATGGGCATTGATATAGAGGTCAGGGAAGAGCAGTGAGGAAACTGATATTGGAGACTGGAAAAAAAAGATGTATTATGCAGTGACAAAACACTTGGTAAACTGTTGTCTGTGATGACTTGGAAGAACACACTATATGTTACTGAGACTGTAGCTTGAAGGGAAGTGGTTGTCAGAAATCAGTGCAATGGAATATGTTGGCTTTTATTTTCTACTTTTAGCAAATTATTACAAAAAAAAGATAACCATGGGTGAATGGATAAACAAAATATGGTATATATATACACAATGGAATATTATTGAGCCTTAAAAAGGAAGGAAATTCTGGTACATGCTACAACACGGATGGACCTTGAAGACATTATGCTAAGTGAAATAAGCCAGTTACAAAAAAGACCAAATATGTAAAAAAGGATTCCACATAGATGAGATACCTAAAGTTGTCAAATTCATGGAGACAGAAAGTAAATGGTGGTTGTCAAGGGCTGGGCCAAGGGAGAATGGGGAGTTAGTGTTTAATAGGTACAGAGCTTTAGCTGGGGAAGATTAAAAGAGTTCTGTGGATGGATGACGATGATGTTTGTACACAATGTAAATGAAGTCAATGCCACTGAATGGTACATTTACAAATGGATAAGACGGGTAAATTTTGTTGTGAATATCTTTACTACAATAAAAAAGGAGATAACCTCAGAATGGAATTGACCAGTTTCCACACAGGATAAAAGGGATTAGAGAGTGCAGACATTTGGTACCAAAGGTTGGAAAAGCTATTGCTTCTAATACTAAGCTGTTGATCCAAATACTAAGAGATAAGCATGGAAAAGGATTTATGCAACAAAGGCCCAATAAAACTCAGCCCTGTGGCAAAGATCAGATTGAGGGCTTGGCCTTCTCACCTGTACCATAATTCTAGACAGCTTTAAGAAAGTCATCACTGAAATCAGAGAGGAAGAGAGGGGTGGTGATAAAGCAAAGAAATAAATCAGGTCTGAAAATCATGATTAGGAGAGAATTTTGGGTATGGTTACTGGTACATGAAACTGAATGGAAGCAAATAGATCAGAAGTTGATTATGTGTCTTAGGGTACAGTGATTGCCAACGAAACCACAAACCTGGACTGAAAATCCCTTTAACTATGTGAGGCTTAAAACAACCTTCAGGCATCCACATTTATACCAGCTTGAAGTGTGCAGTGAAAACTGTACAGCCCTGAAGGACCGTTTTTTCCTCAATAGCAACTTTGAAAATGGACAATAAAGAATTCTCAGAAGGCAGAGCCAGAAGCCAGGAGCAATGTGTAAGAGAGTTGCTCCCAGAAAGCAGAATCAGTGGTATGTGTTCCCATTCCTCCACGGGAGTACTGATGGTTTTCATCCTCTCCCTGTCCCACCATTGAGTGGGTGTGTTGGGATGAGATGAAGGAGAAAATGACTTGTCTTTTTAATTCAAAGCCTGCTGGACCACAGGGAGTCCCATCTAGACGGATGGCATGGACTGTGTGTATTCTGGAGACGCAGAGCTTTGAAATGGGTACAGCGGCTGGTTGGGACTTCTGAGTTGTTTCTCAAAGTTGTTGCTGGGGAGGAGCAAGTGTGTTCTTTGTGTGAGAATGAGAGTCAAATGGAAGAGCTGACTGTGGCCAAGACTTCGATGTGTTCACCATCACTTGTTTTCCTTCATACTGGGTACACAACTAGACTACATTTCTCAGCTTCCCTTGAATCTAGATGTGGCTAAGTGACAGAGATCTGACCAATGTGGATGCAGGAAAAACTGATGTATGTGACTTCCAGGCACGGCCCATACGATCCTCCCAGGGGGTCATCTTTTCTCTTTCTGGAATGCAGGGATGGGTACATCTCCTAGGAAAAACTTGGGATTCACTTGTTGAAGATGGCAGAGCCACAAAATGAAGAGGGTCTGGGTCTCTGAATCACACTTGAAAAAAATGTATCCCATCAGGAACAACCTTACTGGGCTGTGATAAGAGTAAGAAATAACTTTTTTTGTGACAGCCACTAATTTTACTTTTTCCTGTACCAGGGACTAGATTTACCTCTACTGACATACTACTATAAAGATAATATATGCTTGAATATAGATGATTTGGTGAAGTCAGAAAGTAAAAGGAAATAAAAACTCTTTTTCCACTCCCCAGAGTTAATCACTTTTAATATTTTAGTGTGTGTTCTTACTAACATTTTTTTCTATGCATTTATTTTTGCATAAAAACATTCATACGTCTTAGGTGGAAATATTATGAAGAGAGTTTTGGTGATAGAAAGTATTTCCCAATCTGGATCTCTAATTGCTCAGATTATTCAACATATGTTTTAAAAATGTAAACTCCAGGGCTTCCCTGGTGGCGCAGTGGTTGGGAGTCCGCCTGCCGATGCAGGGGACATGCATCCGTGCCCCGGTCCGGGAAGATCCCACATGCCGCGGAGCGGCTGGGCCCGTGAGCCGTGGCCGCTGAGCCTGCGCGTCCGGAGCCTGTGCTCCGCAACGGGAGAGGCCACAACTGTGAGAGGCCCGCGTACAGGAAAAAAAAAAAAAAAGGAAACTCCATAGTTGATTAAAATCATTAGCAATAAAAATGAACTTGAAGAGATTTTTCTTATCTTACTGATATTCATACATGCTATGAAGCAAAGAATTGTCTGTTATTTTCACCATTTCACGCTCAGCGAGTAACACAGTGACAGGCAAAAAGAGGCACTAAATAACTATCTGTTGAGTAAACTGACATATGAATGAATGGATGAATGAACGAATGAGCACAATTCTGCTTTAGTACAACAGGAAAAAAGTTGTTCATTAATCATCCTGGCAGTGTCTAAACTATGTAAATAACCATTTTAGATGGGTTGTATCAGTTGTTTTACACATACATCAGAGATGCTAAGATATGCCCTTTGAAGGGTGGAAGGAAGAATATTGCTAATGAAAATATTTCTTCTTCCGTACCACACCATCCTTGGGCTGACCGTGGTGGACGTCTTGAGCGCAGTCGATCCGCAGCCTGTGCGCCCCGCACCGCCTCCTGTGGAAGCTTGAGCCGGCTGTGTAGCTTTCTCCCTTTGTCTCATAACCACGTCCACCAATGAGAATGCTAATTCACCAGCTGCCCGCCTTAACAGATTCAAGAACAAGGGGAAAGACAGTCCAGGAATGAAGCGGCACCGAACAGAAGTTAGTGTGGAGCTCAGGAAAGCTAAGAAGAGTGACCAGATGCTGAAAAGGAGAAATGTCAGCTCTTTTCCAGATGATGCTGCTTCTCCACTGCAGGAAAACCGCAACAACCAGGGCACTGTAAATTGGTCTGTTGATGACATTGTCAAAGGCACAAATAGCAACAATTTGCAAAGCCAGCTCCAAGGTACAAAAGCTGCTAGGAAACTGCTTTCCAGGGAGAAACAGCCCCCTATAGACAGCATAATCCGGGCTGGTTTGATTCCAAAATTTGCGTCCTTCTTGGGCAGAACTGATTGTAGTCCCATTCAGTTTGAATCTGCTTGGGTCCTCACTTACATTGCTTCCGGGACATCAGAACAGACCAAGGCTGTGGTAGATGGAGCTGCTATCCCAGCATTCATTTCTCTGTTGGCATCTCCCCACACTCACATCAGTGAACAAGCTGTATGGGCTCTAGGAAACATTGCAGGTGATGGCTCGGTTTTCCGAGACTTGGTTATCAAGTACGGTGCAGTTGACCCGCTGTTGGCACTTTTGGCGGCTCCTGATTTGTCATCTTAACATGTGCTTACTTACGTAATCTTACCTGGACACTTTCAAATCTTTGTCGCAACAAGAATCCTGCACCCCCCCCCCCCCCTTAGATGCTGTTGAGCAAATTCTTCCTACTTTAGTTCGTCTCCTGCAACATGATGATCCAGAAGTTTTAGCTGATACCTGCTGGGCTATTTCCTACCTTACCGATGGTCCAAATGAACGGATTGAAATGGTTGTGAAAACGGGGGTTGTACCTCAACTGGTGAAGCTTTTAGGAGCTACTGAATTGCCAATTGTGACTCCCGCGCTAAGAGCCGTAAGGAATATCATCACTGGGACAGATGAACAGACTCAGGTTGTAATAGATGCAGGAGTACTTGCCATCTTTCCCAGCCTGCGAACAAACTCCAAAACTAACATTCAGAAGGAAGCTACGTGGACGATGTCAAACATCACGGCTGGCTGCCGGGACCAGATACAGCAAGTTGTACATCATGGCTTAGTCCCGTTCCTTGTTGGCGTTCTCTCTAAGGCCGACTTTAAGACACAAAAGGAAGCTGTATGGGCTGTGACCAACTACACAAGGGGTGGAACAGTTGAGCAGATCGTATACCTTGTTCATTGTGGCGTAATAGAACCGTTGATGAACCTTCTAACTGCGAAAGACACCAAAATTATTCTGGTTACTCTGGACGCCATCTCAAATATCTTTCACGCTGCTGAGAAACTAGGGGAAACTGAGAAACTTAGTATAAGGATTGAAGAATGTGGAGGTTTGGACAAAACTGAAGCTCTACAAGACCATGAACATGAGTCTGTGTACAAAGCTTCATTAAACTTGATTGAGAAGTGTTTCTCTGTGGAGGAAGAGGCAGATCAAAATGCCAGAAACTACCTCTGAAGGGTATATGTTCCAAGTTCAGGATGGCACTGCTGGGACCTTCAGCTTTTAGACTGTACATCTGAGGCATAAAGTTGTTTGTTGTGTACTGTGTCTGGTAGAAGTTTGTCTTACTGTTTCTCTACTAAGAACTCTTTACACATGGTTTGTTATTGTAGCACTTTTTACAAAGAAACTATACTTGAACAGTTCCAAACTGTACATACTGTATGAAGCTTCTCCTCTCAATGGGTTTCCTATTTCTATGTGGAATTTCATATCTTGCAGTGTCCTGTAAATAAAGATTAAATACCAAAAAAAAAAAATTCTTCTTCCGTAAGAAAAGAGTGGAAGTAGAAATAAAGAACAGCAGAATACAGGCCACATCCTTGCCCCAGGCTGTAGTATCCACCTGACAATATATCAATATAATTTAAATGGATCTTGAGTTTATAGGCTAAACAGAAAGGTATGACCTTCAAGTCTTTTTATAACTTGAATTCTCCATTCTAGAATTCCTAATATGACTTCATTTCTCCATTAAGCAGCATGAATACTAAAGTAATTTTTTTTAAAGGAAGGCCCTTTTAAATCTGAGGGATTTTTCTCTTTAAAGACAGACTATTTGGGAAAAATTCTTAGGTCACAACTTTCCAAAACCGTAGCTACTGCTCCCATGAATTACTGCATATAACATTTCAGAGAAATTTTAGGTCAACCTGGTTTCTTTCTCCTTTGATGATTCTTTTTGTTAATTTTCCTTATACTTAAAGGGTTTTTCTTCCCCTTATGGTTAAAATGCAAAATTTTTGCCAGAGTTTGTCTAAGTGTGTTTGCCAGTTTTCATCAAATGTGATATGGTGACTTTCAGTTTGTTCATTTGTCTTTTTCAATTCAGGTAGGTTCTTTAATTATCTTAATCACAGACTGATGGTGTGTGGCTGCCTCACTCCAGGGGCCTCCTAAAACCAGAGACTATGTCTTAGCCATATGTATATCTTCAGCCTTTGGCATAGCAGTGATGGGTGACTGAAGTAATGAAGATTAGAGTCACCTGGGAAAATCTCTAGTAAAGGAAGTATCCATGCATTGATAGAATGACATTTTACTGCCTTTGACTTCCACATGATTTCATGGATCTACTGGACCACAATGATTGTGAAACTTTGGTCAGGTGATTTGCTTTAAGTGATGGGATATTAGTAACTGTGATGCCAGCAAAAACCTGAAGAGCATTTGTACATTGATGCTTGCTCTCTTCAGATGCCTAGGGAACCCTGAGACTGCCCTGTGAAGATGGTAAGCTAGAAGCCCACTAGAAGATGCAGTGCCACATGGAGCAATGATGAGCTAATTCAACTTAGGTGCCACCCCTCCCCCTCTAGACCACCTAGTTTACCTACAGCCAGACATCTGAGTGAGATCATTTTTGACCATCCAGCTTCAAACAAACTCAACCAGGCCAGAAATACTTCTCACTGACCCACAAAACTGCAAGAGAAATCCAAATATTTGTTGTTTCAGGCCACTGACTTCCAGGGTAATTTGTTATGCGGCAAAAGCTAATTGATACAGGAAACCACTGAATTATTCTAATTAGAAGGATGACATTAACTGATTTATATTTTAAAAGGATAACTCTGGATAATATATTCTTGGGAAGTGGGTCCAAGAATGGAAACAGCAGTTAGGAAGCTATTGCAATAATCCAGTTGAGTGATTTAGTGGGTCTGTTCCAGGGTGACGGCAGATCTCTCTCAGAGGAGAGAACTGAATACACTTAAAACATAGTCTGAGGAAGAATTGGTTTTGAGGAATTGTTTTGTCCAGAGAGAAAAATGGTAAAAAACACCCTGCAATAAGAACTAGACTCATACTTCTAAAGAGGTGTACATGATTCTAGAAGACAATGGAGCAATGCCTACCAATTTGAAATGAAAACAATTTTGAAGCTAGAATTTTGTACTTAACCAAACTATCAATCAAACGTGAAGACACAATCCAAGCATTTTCTGACACGCAGAGACTCAGAATGTTTGCCTTTCAGGCATACTTTCTGAGGAATTCATTGAGAAATTAGAAGTTTTTACACCAAAACATGAAGATGTAAGCCTAAACGAATCCAAAGTCTGCTCCAGAAATGGTTTGTTGGCTCTCAGCTACACACTGATTTTCCATACTCTCCTGTGTATTTCTGGACCTGAGAGCCTGAAAACTACCTTTTTGAGACTCCATTGTTAGCTGGGTTCTAATTTATTTTATCCTGTGGGAGAATTTTGAATGCAATTAGAAGGTAGGAGGAAGGTAGAAGACCTTGTGATTCTGGCAGTGGCTTCAGTAGCTTTAATACAAGTGCACCAGCCATGTTGGTAGAACTTCCAACAGCATCTGCAGAGCATATGTTCCTAGAGCATCAAGGTATTGGAGGCTATGGGCTTCTTCTCAGTGGTAGAGGGAAGTGTGGACTCGGGTGTTTCTGCAAGGGCGGTGGTGTTTACTGCAGTTACTGTCTCTGGGTAATACCACCTTCTTCCTCTTACTCCTTCTGTCTTTCCAATACTTTAGTAATGAATTACCTCAAGAGGAAGTTCATTCCTCCCTGATTTAATTAACTAGAGTGGTTTCTGGATTTTTTGGCCTGGGAACTGAATGATAGAGTCCAATGAAATGAAATCATAGTCTGAAAGACATTTGAATAAGCCCTGAAAGCAATCGATCTGTTTTATATAGGAAGTCAACAAGCTCTGAGTACCCTCAAGAAAAAGAATGGAGTCATTTCTAAGCTTAGAAATGAAAGTTTAAGGAATATGATAAGGAAGCCATGTATTTCTTCTCTGAAAGCTAAATCCTTATCTATCTTAATACGAAGTCAATGAATAATTCCTAAAGTCAAGGAATCAAGGAATCCAGTTACTAGGGTGATATTTAGAGTTAAGTATTTTGGAAGATGATCTTCTACGTAGCAGAATTGGGGTTGGGCTGGGTCAAAACGGATGTTATATTGTTGTTTATTAGTAACTCTATACTATTTTAATGATCAGGTATCACTTTGAAACAACACATTATTTTAAAGAACACTGTATCAGGGAAGGAGGGTAGCCTCATGACATTACTGTTTATATGTCTCGTAACTGAAACATCTTCATCTATAGAACGAAGGAGTTGGATTAGGTAATTTACAGTCTCAAGCTATAAAATACTAGGTATCTTTGAAGCGTGGAATGCGTCCCTCCTAGAAAGAGACTTCTGAAAGTGTCTACATTCCTACATCTTTTTTCTAGCTGAGGATCACACTTAGAGACAGCCATCCAAAATACTGAGTTTTAATCATGACAAAAAGAGTATAGTCAATGCAGGAGATATTTATGATAGACCTCTGAGAGTACTAAGTTCCAGAGCTGTCATTCGTTAAATTAGAAAAAATCTAAATAAGGATCACTAATAATTCATACCATGTAATTAGAGATAGGCAAAGCCCACATATGTACTTTAAAAAGAACAAGTCTATACATTGACACGGTATATTAAAATGGGGGGAGGGATAAATTAGGAGGTTGGGATTAGCAGATACACACTGCTATATATAAACTAGATAAACAACAAGGACCTACTGTATAGCACAGGGAACTATACTCAATATTTTGTAATAACCTATAAGGGAAAAGAATCTGAAAAGGAATACATATATATATATTTATACATATATATATATTTTTATATATATATATATATATATAAATATTCCTGTGTGGTATACCTGAATCACTGTGCTATATACCTGAAACTCAATATATATTGAAACACAATATTGTAAATCAACTATACTCCAATTCCAAAATAAAATAAATAAATAAATAAACTAACAAAAAACCCAAAGTTTCCTGAGCGGAGCTTTCTTTCCTGAAGTTCAGGGTGACAGAAGGAAACATTTTCTCCCCTAAAATGCCTGCATAGGAAGCACTGATAATGTTTAATTGTATATTTTATTAAAAAATGATGCATATATAAAATACTAAAAAGGGCTGATATCCACAGCTTCATCACTTATTATTTTTTCAGATTCATTAGATATAAAATTTCCCCCCAAAATTAAAATTTTCACTCTATTATTTTTTTCATGCCCTCTTAGTGATTATTCTCGCAGAGGCCTGCCAAGTTATCTTGAGCCATTCAGCTCGTTGGCAAGGCAGCTCTGTCCATTCATTGAACCCCACAGGCAAGGAAACTATTCCCTTTTCTTCCATCTGCCACATCCACTTTGAATCTGGTGGGTAGTAACCATCCCTTCCAAAATGGAAGCCACCCCCCTTCAATCTGTAGGTTGTCATTATATCCCATTCCATAATACTATGCTCTTGTCATCAGGGGTCCTTATTTGATATAACATGAAACAGTAGCAAAATCTATAAAAGGACTTGCCATTAACTTAGGTACAGTCAGCTTGGACCAGAAAGCATCCACTGACCAGATGGCCCCTTGAATGTGTGCTTGCATCATCCCAGAAAACTCCAATCATCTTAATCATTTTTGACTTAAAATATAGTAGGTAGTTGTACTTATTGCCCAATCCTTACAAGAATAAGTATAGCAGCTTTGTCTCTGCAAGGGACTCTTGCCATCATGGTGTCTGCTTTTTCTGTTGAGAAATTATTTCTTTCCGTGCTGGGGAATGGCTTTTTCTTTAAGCATGTGTTATCCTTTTTATGTACATGCACATATGTTTGCGCATCTACACGTGTGATGTTGTTCTGCAAATTCAGGGCAACATTTGCCTCAGTCAAGTTCATTGTATCTCAGGGTCATGCACGTCTCATGCAAGGCCTCCTTTTCAATACCGTCTTTTATTTTCTAAGTGCTGAGAGGAAAATGAATGCCTAATGTATGGCTTTGCTGAAAGGTTAGCTGATCCCTGGACTTGGCTTAATTTTTCATTTGCTCAGAGCAAGACAAATTAGTAAATGGTAGGTATTTCTCTGCCAACAAACCTTCTCGGATGTCATATCTGCTGTTTGATGCTGGTGTGTTTCTTATAACATGATTGCTATAGAAAATGTTGCTATTAACTTTGCTGGTAAACCCTGTAGCAGCGACTTGGGGAGTAGGTACTTTACTCCCTAGGTTCTGTCAGTGAGGCATCTCTGCTCAAGATCCCTGTTGAAGTTTCTTCGTCCATCCTAATCTCCCACATTCACTCTATGTCTCAATTTGCTGTCCCTTTCACAGCACCCCTGCCATTGCTTCAGGTCCTTACCCAGTGGCCATCAGCATCAATAGATCTGTGCTGTTTAGTGATCGTGCAGTCAGTTGAAGTCTCTGCATCCTTAGTGGGTGACCAGCAGAAATAGCAACATCTGAGAATGACAACCCTGCAGACATCTTTAGCTAGAGGTGAGACTCCCTCAGCTTAAGGCAAGTATCAGGTGACAACATCTGCAGTCTCCAAATGATACAAATTAGTCATCACCTTCCCTCCCACAAATGTGAGTGGAAACCTTACTTTGGCATGAAGGAATGGCTGGGGTGTGAATTAGGGAGGCCTGGTTCAATCAGATGCTCGACCATCTCCCGACTCACTTGCAAACATCCTGAGAAGTTTGAGGAATTATGTAGGGTCCAAAGTCAAATGCTCTCTCTAGGCAGCATCTTCCTCTCTTGTTAGCCCTGGAGGGGACTTCCAATCTCATATAGTTCTGTGCTATGCTTCAACAATGGAGGGGAGTAAGGTGAAAAGACAGGATGGAAGTCGTGCCCTGCTGGAGCTATTGAGCCAAAACTCAAGCTCAGGCATTCGAACTCCTAGACCATAGTCCTATCTCTGCGCCACCTTGCCTCCTTCATTGCTCTTTCCCATCCCTCAGTGCACAGAGCAGTAAAGAACCCATTTTCAAATGTTTACCAGTCCTTATCTGCATTCGACAATTAAGGGTGGAGTAGGTGCCTTCAGCGAAAGACCCTCAAGCTGCTGTCTTTTGTACTTTCATAGAACTCTTCTGATCTGGCCACTTGGAATTGAAAGGAAACAATGGCATTTGCCTTCAGGGAATTCTTGATGGACATCTTCCTTTTTGGTGCCTACTGGGTGAAAACCTGTTGATTGCTTAACTGAAGGCAAGAGGATGAAATAGATGTTCATTCAAGCTCTAGCCTGATCAAAACATTTGTAAATGTATCATTCTGATACAGGAATGTTACTCCTGCAAGACTTGAGCAGGAAATATAAGAGCCCCAGGATTCACCTCCATGAATTTGGTTCACCCTCAACTTAAAAGCCAGCCGACGAGGGGTGGGCATAGCCACGTGGAGATGCCTCATAGGGTGATGTTACCATGTTGAGTCTGCCACAGACTTCAGCCTCACAGGTCTATAAAACTGGGTTTCCTTCCACTGAAGGTAGATGCGTTTTCAGGGGGAAGACTCGCCCTAACTACACTAGTGGATATCAATATACAAACACAGAAAATTAGAATCCTTATTTATTAACTTATATTTGGAAATATCCTGTCTTGTGGACTATAGTATTTATGTTGGCATATTTTCCCCCTGTTTGAAGATCTCTATGGGCAGCCATATTATCAAGAAGTTGGCTGTTGAGGACGCACAGACATAGAGAACACACTTGTGGTTGCCAAAGGGGAGGGGGGGGTGGGGGAGGGATGGAGTGTGAGTTTGGGATTAGCAGGTGCAAGCTAGTATATATAGAACGGATAAACCACAAGGTCCTACTGTATAGCACAGGGAACTATATTCAATATCCTGTGATAAACCATAATGGAAGAGAATATAAAAATAGAATGTATATATTTATATAACTGAATCATTTTGCTGTATAGCAGAAATTAACACAGTATTGTAAGTCAATGATAGTTCAATTTAAAAAATTAGAAATTGGCTGTTTAGGATCAAATCAGAAAAAGGGGAGGTAGTTAACATAAATGGCATAGGGTAAATTAGCTTGATGTTTTCATCTCTATTCAGGCATTTGCGGTGAAATCCTAATAGTGAAGGCCCACTGGTTAAGACTCCTCTCCCCTGGTCAAATTAGGTTAGGCAATTCAACACTTATTGTTATTCTTTGGGTTTATGCTTCCATTTCAGACCATCCCCTCTCTTGATTGACATCATTTCTAAGGATTTGTTAATATATTTATCCTCCTAATAGTTCAGTCTTACTGGCTTGGAACCATTCCCTTTTTAAGGTATATTTGCATAGACTGACTCTAACCCATTAGTGTAGACTTTTGAGGCATAACATATTGCCAACTCCACTCCCGGTGCAGGTACCAGCAACTGTCCACGTGTAGAAATTTGTTCTTTGTGTTGTTATACTGAATAGTTGCAGCTTAGCAAACCATTGTGTCATTAGAAACAATATCCCAAAGCAGTAATCCAAACCCTAATGCTTGCATTATCAGAACTATTAATGATTTCCATCACTTTTGCTGTGGCAATTGAGTAGCATAAAGTCTTCTCCAGCACTTTGGAGACTGAGTTAAGAGACAACAGAATGCAGCTTTGTTGAGGCCACTGAACGGGAACTTAATTAGAAGAACGTGCAGGTATGGTCTAGGCAGACAGGGATGATACTCTTTGCCTCCCATTAACAAAGCTGAGCATTCCAGATTTATCCCTTTAGTGATTAGATCATTTTTTTATCCAGTGCCATTTCTTGGTCATCTTTCTCAGCGGATTATTTTCCAAGAACACGCGCACCAGAATAGTGTAAGCTTGCTTGTGGGGTGAAGGATATTTGTAATATAAAAGGAAAAGAAAAGGATAGAACAGGGAGTCAGATCTCATAGATAGCACCTAGCCATCATCAGCAGTTATAATTTTCTTCAAATACCTGAGAAGCACTTAATTGAAACAGCTGTTTCACAGAGTTCTCGTCCAAGAATGTCACTATTGCTTCATAAGAGGAAAGAGTAATGAAGGTGATCTATAACTTTTGGTCGTGGGAGATGCTTTTGGCCAAGTGGAAGGCAGATTGAGATAAAACTAAGTCTAGTGAATTGAAAGCTAAGGCGGGAATAACACCATTGAAGTTATAGAGCTGGGAATTGGGAGAAGTCTGTATTTACCATTACCAGCCTCAGTTTTGATCTAAAAAAATGTGTGCATGTATCAGTCCTTTACCCAAGGCTAGTCCCTCCCAGATACAGACCCATGGATACATCACTGTTCGTCCTTGAGCCTCAGTTTACCTATGTATAAGTAGTTGAGACATTTAACTCTATACTTAGCAATCTGAATATTTAAATCTTTTCTCCTCTACAGGTGGAGTTCCAAATGCAATTCTCAGACCCTTCTACATGCACTTTACCAGGAAATCCAGTTCATCTCTATATTAATCAGTAATGATTTTGGCCACAGGTAACAGAAACCTTAAGAGTGACTTAAATATATAAATGTTTATTTTTCTTGCATAATGTGAATTCTTGGGGTAGCCAGCTGCTGGCTCTAGTTCAGTGGCTCAATTACGTATGTACACACACACACACACACACACACACACACACACACACACAAAGTTCAGAACATGTTAGTTCTAAAGGGAAGGCAGGAGGATGGAATGGAGAGCAGCATGTTAGTAAATATAAGTTACTGATTGTATCAGTTTGCTATAGCTGCCTTCATAAAGTACCACAAACTAGGTGGCTTAGACAACAGAAATTTATTGTCTCATGCTTCTAGAGGCTAGAAATCCAAAATCAATGTTAGTACTTATGAGTGCTATGAGAAAAGGATCTATCCAGTCTTCTCTCCTTGGCTTGTAGATGAGTGTCTTCCCTCTATGTGTATCTGACTCTGGATCCAGATTTCCCCTTTTTAAATGGACCCCAGTCATTTTGGATTAGAGCCCACCCTAATGACCTCATCTTAACTAATTATATCTGGAATGATCCTATTTCCAAATAGGGTCACATTCTGAGGAACTGGGGGTTAGGACTTCAAAATATAAATTATAGGAGGACACAATTCAACCCCTAACACTGACATTAGGTTATAATTCCTCCTTGGGGTGAAGAATTGTGAGTATTCATTACACTATTAAAATAATTGAAAGAGGATTATGCTTGAATTAACTGTTGTCATGAACCAACGACCATGATTAATCCAATTTTGTGGACCTGAGTTCACAGAAAGAAAAAACAAGAAAGAAAACTAACTCAAACAGATTAGACACTCCATCATCTCATTCATACTGATACGTTCTGGTCTTCAGGCATGACTGGATCCAGAGCTTCAAACTCATTTAGAGTCAGCCCCTTGACATCTCTGATCTCTGTTCTCTGCCTCAATTCTCAGGCACCATGTGGCCAGCCCCCCACAGTGCTCCTCCACAGGGGACAGTCTCACTCCCCAGCGTTACATTACTCAAAGGACCACTCAGCATTCTCAACACTGCTGATTTACTCCCATTCGTTTTCCCAAGGTAAGAGACTGTTCCCTGGAGGGCAGAGAACAGGTAACAGGCAGTGCTGCCGGCTCACAGGCACAGAGACGCAGCTCCCACACAGCTTCTCACCCATCCAGTACCAGTGTCTGCCCTCATAGTTATTGAAGTTCTGGAGTCTCATTGCCCTTCCTACTTTTGAGCATTTGTCAGAATCACTTGGTCTCTCTAGACAGGTTTCCTTCACTTTTGGGTAATGGGGTTAGAGTTTTAATATCTTTTTCTAAGCAGATCTCCCCTGGAATCTCTGGGCAATGTGAATATAACCCTGCCCAATCTCTGCAAAGCAGAAGAGATTGGGATACATGGTCTTTGAAGACACCCACACAAAATAAGAGGTCCTGTTACACATTTTCTCTGGGACTCTGGGTACCTACATGCCTTACCATTTATGAAACAAGGTGGGCCTCTCAGCAATCTTTTTCTGTAGTAAGGAAAATCTTTCTTAAAGTGGCAGTCTGTCTCTGGCCCTATTTAGAGAAGTGGCTGGTTTAATTTCTTTTTTTATTTTCATCTCATCAGGTGCACTGAAATACAGGTCAAATTAGAAAACTAGAAAAATAATCTCAAAGTTTCTCTCTTGATTTATAGATTTTTTTCCTATTATGTCTCATGAAGCTATGGACAGTTTGTATCCATTCTGTGATCTTCATATGAAATACGCTACTAAAACGAATATAATATTCTTAGCATTTTCCTGAGTTTTGGGGCTCATGGAATTTTTCAATCGCTAAAGCCTCTAAGTCAGCATTTAAGATAGTCCCCAGTGGTCCCTCTGTCCTAGTGTTCACACCCTTGTATCATCCCTATACTGTACCAGGGTTGGTCTGTGACCAATAACATATTGCAGAAGTGATGGTAGTTCCAAGACTAGGTCATAAAAAAACCCTGTGGATTCCACCTTGCTCTCTCTTGGATTACTTGCTCTAAAGGAAGACAGATACTATGACATGAGAACACTCAAGCAGCCCTCTGCAGAGGTCCATGTGGCAAGGAATGGAGCTTCCTGCCAACAACCAGAAAGAAAATGAGACCTCCTGCCAACAGTCATGTGAGTGAGCCCTCATGGAAGTGGGATTTCCAGTCCCAGCCATCCTTTGGATGATGTAGCCCTAACTGTAGAGACTCTGAGCCTGAATTGTCAGCTAAGTTTCTCCTACATACGTGACCCACAGAAAATGTGAGATGTTAAATGTTTGATGCTTTAAGCTGCTAAGTTTTAGGGTAATTCATTATGCAGCAGTGGAAAACTAATACAAATCCTAAAACTGAACAAAAGAGCTGTGCAGAGTAAAACACACAAATTAGAGTTACATTCTAGACTAGACATTGGTAAAGTTAGCTTAGTCTTTGCTCTGGTTCACCTGGAGAATAGGTGTCTAACTTCAGCAAAGGTTGTCTTCTGATTGTGATACTCTGTAGTAAAGTATCTGTGCTTTATTTATCTCTCTACTGCTTGCTCCATCACAGTACCTGACCTGACGAAGGGACTTGAATTCTGGTTGAATGACTAACTGAAGAAATAATGAATGCTTCTGTTGCCTCACTTAGATAAAAGTGAGGGCTCATTGCTGCTTCATACCCTTCTTCAAGATTCGATCAAATTAAGTTAATGGATATAAGAAAAGAAGGGCTGGAGCATTTTGACCTAGAAGACAAGAATTCTCAGAGATGCCATCTTGTCCCGGAAGACATGGAGTGGTAGATTATCAGCATCATATGCTTCAATAATGGGAAACTTGTTAAATAAACTTTGGTAAAATGAAATAATGGAATATCATGCAGCATTATATCATGCAGCCATTTGAAGCAGTATTGCAGAACTGCATTTTGTCATTTGGAGAAATGCTTATGATATTTACAACAGAGCCCGACACATTAAGTAAGGCCTTAACATTTGTTGAATAAGTGGGCGAACAAAGATTCAAAAGAGTATATTCTAGTTTTAATATAAAATATTAATATAGCTATATATGTAATGAGATGGAGAAAACCATATTTGGCATAATAGTTCTGATTTGAATACTCTGTGTTTTGGGAATCTGTTGAGGTGGTGGGTAGTGTAAGGGTTGGAGATGAGGTCCCTAATGGTATGCCTGAGTAAAAATTTGTGATCAGTAAGTTGTTATCTACAGACACTGGTTAAAAGGATTTTGTTTGTTTGTCTGAGCAATGAAATAATGGGCATAAGCAAACTTCAGAAAGAGCTGAATTGCTCTAGGAAATTGAATTGGCTTTGTATGGAAATAGATAAAGTATGTTTAAGTTATTTTAATGTTCCCTCCTGTAAGAAACTGTATATAAGGCAAATCCCTGGACCAGGAGTTGAACCCTTGTATTACAGACTCTCCACAGTCTAATTAATTGAGCAACTTCATCTTTATCTTCTTATGGAACTAAGATTCATCTTCTCTCTGGGCCCTCATTTCCTCATTTGTAGAATGAGAGCATATAATTTTAAAGATCCTCAAATATACTGTTCAAAGTGCATACTGATATTGTGGAAAAGACCAAGAGAATGACTGGTGAGCATAAAATACCCTGGATATAATTTTTAAAGCTGTTATTATATTCCACTTCAAATTTTAGAGTATTTTGGGGGTTTCTGGTAGATTATCTCTGTTAAAATTTGTTTTGGCAAAGGTAATAACCTGTCATCTGGAGTCTCCAATTCAAGCTATTCTCCATTTTAGAAAAAGAATATAAAGTTGCTTGTATACTTTTTGAGAAAGGAGAAGAAATCTCTTTTATTTCTATCATTGTTCTTAAGTGAGAAAAATGTCAGCATTCTTAGGATTGTCATAGCTTCCTGATACGTCCTAGAATAAGAGGGAAGATTACAAAGAAAGAAACTTAGCACTTACCTTGCCCTCTCTTCCAAAGTAGTGCTTCTCACATTAAAAAGAGGTTAAGTCTCAGAAAATATAAGCAAACACTAGTTTTTAAAATGCACATACTCCATTTAATAATTTTTGCATTTTCTAGATGAGTCTACTTCCAAATCCTATGAGAAACCCATCACATTTTTTTATATTGGTGTCTCTGTTTTGACTAATATCTTTACAACTCAAGTTGTCTTCCCACCATTTCTTGATCTGAATATTTTTGCTCCTGGCAATTCACAAGAAGTCAAATAGATACACAAAAAGCAAGATTTTAAATGATTAAAGATATTCAAAGAATTCAATGCTGACATTTAAGGTAATTTTAGAAGTTTCACAAATATTTTTTCTAACACTATCATCCTTGAACAAGAGCTTTACTTGTTTTGTTCACTGCTAGAGTGGAAACCCAACAAATAGAAATGAATGAATGATGGACCTAAAGATTATCATAGTAAATGAAGTAAGGCAGACAGAGAAAGACAAATATCATGTGCTATCACTTATATGTGGAATCTAAAAGAATGATACAAATGAACTTATTTACAAAACAGAAACAGACTAACAGACATAGAAAACAAACTTATGGTTTCCAAAGGGGAAGGGGGTGGGGGAGGGATAAATTAGGAGTTTGGGATTAGCAAATACAAACTACTATATATAAAGTAGATAATCAACAAGGACCTACTGTATAGCACAGGGAAGTATATTTAATACCTTGTAATAAACTATAATGGAAAAGAATTTGAAAAAGAATATATACACACATACACATTTATATGTGTATATATATATATACATACATATGCGACTGAATCACTTTGTTGTACACCTGAAACTAACACATTGTAAATCAACTATACTTCAATTAAAAAAAACAAACAAATCCAAATGAATGAATAAATAAAAAATGGCAACTTTGATAGAGACAATGCTAATTTAGATTTAGAAAGTAATATATAATAAATATATTGTTTATATATTGCATATCATTATATACTATATATTTTTGGATTTATTCTAAATATATAATTCTATATATTTATACAGTATATTATTTATATATTATTTATGCATACTATATATTGTGTTTATAATATATAAAAAAAAGTATGTATTTTATAAAGCTATCCTCATATGTTTGTTAAAACTCACAGTTTCGATAGCGTACCGTCATACATTACTGTATCTCACACATTCAGCACTCCCTCAGATGGTCTTAGCCTCTGTTTCAGGTTCCAGGTATCTCTGAGGTGACCAGAGTTTGTGGGTTCCAACAAACTCCACACAGGTGTCACCTGAGGGTCTCTTGACTCCAGCCCCAGGGCTTCTCTGATGTCCAGGCATGGACCCTGCAGTCCTGTGCTTGTCACCCAGGCATGCACAGCTGGCATTGTGGAGGACTTAACACCTCATGGGGTGAGTTTTAGTCAGTGGGCAGTGGTGGATACCTTTCTCTTTTTCTCCCTTCCAAGATGGATGGTGCCAAGATGAAATTTATCCGGTCTCTTTGGCGATGATCCAGCGAGACTGAACAGTCAGTCACAACAGGTGGGCAACTCAATAGTGGCTCCTACTAGCCCTCCCTCTGCCCCGCGCCACTCCCCTTGCACGGCACTCTAGCTTCCTGGGAGTGCCCTTTTTAGTAGCTGTCTTCACAAGCCTTTGCTTGGGCTCTGCTTTCTGGAAAACCCAGGCTAAGGCAATTTCTAACATTACATTTAGGAGGCAGGTTCTATATCCAGTTTTTCTTTTCCACTTCCATATGTCCACAGCTCAGACACCCACTCTAGTCTTCCTTTAAGGAATCAAATGTTCTAGATAAAATAATCAACCTGTGGGGCTTCCCTGGTGGAGCAGTGGTTGAGAGTCCGCCTGCCGATGCAGGGGACACGGGTTCGTGCCCCGGTCCGGGAAGATCCCACATGCCACGGAGCGGCTGGGCCCGTGAGCCATGGCTGCTGAGCCTGTGCGTCCGGAGCCTGTGCTCCGCAACGGGAGAGGCCACAACAGTGAGAGGCCCGCGTACCGAAAAAAATAAAAATAAAAAAAAATAATCAACCTGTGGCAGGGTAATATTCTGAGATGTTGATTTGTGTTCTTTTTCCCCTACTCTCAACCCAACCTGCACACAGAGTTCTCTACCAAGAGTAGAAGATTCTTGCAGGACTTTTCCTTCCCTGTCATTTATTTTTTAAAAGTAAAACATGTTGGAGCGATGTTAAATGCTCTCAGAGCAGCTACAGGAGAGAGGCAGTCTTTGAGGATAATTGGAAGGAGAGAGGTCAAACTTTGCTGAGGTCAGAGGTCAGACTGAGTCAGAGGCAACAGTGGGAGTGACATGGGAGGAGCCCAGGACTCATGCCCTCTTTGTGGCCAAGCCTAGAGCCAGCTCTACCAGGCCTCTGTGGAGGTAGCCATGTGATGTGCTTTGAAAGGCTAGGACCGGGACACTGGGGTTCCAGCCCTCGGCAAAAAAACGCTGAGACATCACGTACGTGTAGCAGCTGAGACCAAGAGCTTCAACGGAATGCACGCTGGCACAAGAGGCATCTGGGTGGTACCTAGCGTGGACCCATCTTGATATCTTGGCCTTTGGTGAGTCCTTAAGACCTCAGCCTAATCCTGGGGTGAATTCCAATAATGACTGGACTAAATTTCTTGCCATGCTATGTGGGTTTAAGAAAATAAAGAAATGGATCATCATCACACGTCCTGTTTCTGTGGACGGGAATTCATACCTGCAAGAAGCTTCTTTTTTCTTTCTATAGTTGATTAATTTTTCCATAGACTGGCTGCCCCAGATCTATACAAAGACCTTGGTCAAACTTTCTCTTCTAGCTTTACCTGAAAAGGCGGGGGTGTTTTGGGAGGTGTTACCCAGCTCATCACCACAGCCTAAAAGAAAGCTCCTTAAGCTGTTGAACTGTTTGCGTTCTGATTACGAGGATTAAAGGTCAGCTTCAGAAAGTAATGGTGTAAAAAGGATTAGCCAAAGAGAGCGACAGCCTGGCGAGGCAATAAGCATCGTTGGAGTTAATGTTGTGTTACCGCCACTGAACGCTGCAGGTGAGTCTTCGGGGTCTATCCTGTTGAAGGTCATTCTGGGCAGAAGAACTGGCATTTGGATGATTTGTCTGTAATGAATTATTTCTCAGAGAATGGCTTTATGCCACTACTTGCTATCATTTTGATGAACAAAAGCCTGAGCTGATGAAGGGCAGCACGCACGGCGTAGCGTGCGCACGTGTGCGTGTGTTCTGGCTCATCATAAACAAAACCCAGTTATTTCTCAAGGGACATCGGGTATCCTAAGTGCACTGATGAAATAGGCTTATATTTCTAAAGGTAGTGGGTCCCATGAAGAAACAATGGAGCCAGATGTGTTGGCTCTTTTGGGTCTAGTTGTTTATCAGGGAATCTAAGAAATTACACTGCTATAGCTTGTGTTAAAATGGTAAATGATGAAGCCAACTGACAAATCAACTTGGATATCCACCCCTTCCCTTTGGCTGGAGTGACTCTTCTTTGACAAAAATCTTACTACTCTTGGAACTGACGCTAGTATGCAAAAGTCATTGTTGACCATCAACCTTGGAGCTCATGGAGAGCACAGGACAAAGTCATTACAGTGACCTATAATATGCCTTCTCCCCTCATTTGTCTTTGACCTCATTTCCCACTAGGGTCTACTTCTCCACTCTTTTCCAGGTATATTTGCTTTCCGGTTATTTTCTAACATCTAGGCTTGCTCTCAGTCCAGGGCCTTTGCACCTGTTACTCTACCCGCAAAGCCTTTTCTCCAATATCTAAATGGCTTTGCTCAAATGTCACCTTCTTAGTGAGGCCTTCCCTGATTACTCTGTTCACTATTAAAATACCCAGCCTCCCCCAAATGTTGGCATTCCCTATTTTCCACCTCTGTTTTACTTTTTTTGTAGCATTTATCAACCTCTGCTCCATTTTTTACTTTTCAAATTGTCTCTCTCTAGAATGAAAGCTCAGTGAAGGCAGGATCTTTTTGTCTGGTTTATGTACTGCTGAATTCTCTATACTTAGAATAATGCCTAGCATGTAGTAGGTGCTCTACAAATACACACTGGATAGATGAATGTGATGGTGGCAGTACTGTTGCTCACTTCACCGGTAGTTGAGCAGTGGAGGGTGTTATTAGATGGGTTTCAGGGCAGAGGGACACTTCCAGAGTTTAGCGAATTGAGTCATGCATGCCTTGTGCTGCGGGTTAAAGGGAAATGTAGCAGACACTGCAGTGTTTGCATTGTTTTCATTCCTCTCTAAGACCACAGCTCTCATTCTTTCTGCTGCTGGGAGGGTTAATGCTGAGGACTCACAACTGAGTCCTATTTCAGGAATTGCCCTTGGCCAAAGTGAGAGGAATCACCTGAGCTGACACTTCCTCCTTGAAGGCAGCTTAGCTGTTGATAAATAGTAGATCCACGGGTACAAAGATCTGGTCCTTGTGCCTTTAGTAGGGAAAACTCCGAAGGACTGTTTCAGCTTCAGAGCTCCTTATTGGATCCACACTGCAGTTCAACATCTCCTGTAAAGCCCTACTTCAGCTACTCCTCAATAAACCTCCTGCATGAAAATCTTCATCTCAGAATACGTTTCCAAGGAACCCAACTCAAGACAAGCAATGATGCCCTTATGTTTTTAGTTATTCATTCAAGCAATGTTCATGAAATATTTACTACTTTCTTGGCACTAAGATAGGCTCTGAGGGATACAATGATGAATACGGTAGAACTAGCCCATGTCTGCATGGCGCTTATTATCTGGGAGGTGAATATCTTGGAAAAAGGCAATTACAGTGCAATGCGATAAAGACATGAATGGCGTGAGCTCAGGATATAGAAGTTACCCATTTCTGCAAATGATTAAGTAGGACTGAAGCAGAGAATATGCTGGCAATGATGAGTGATACGATATGTGGCTAGAGAGAGAGGAGGGAGTCTACTAAAAAATGAACTTCTGAGCCATGTTAAGGCATTTGGACATAATCAAAGGACAAGGAGAAATCTCAAAAGCAGTGAGACATTTTAAACGAGACATGATCATATTATTTTTTAGAAATTATCTTGGTGATCGTCATTGTAGAGAAAAGATCAGAGAGATCTACTGATAACATAAAATTCCTAAGGGTCCTTGGTTATTCTCACAAGGCTATCAGTCAGATGGTTCTTTCTTTTGCAAACGTTCTTAGTTTTCTCTTTTAGTGCATTCTTTTCCTTCAAGTCTGGACTTAAGTCCATTTTGATCTAACTTCATTTTCCTTTAAGATGATATCACTGGAGAAATACGTTTAGAACGTACGAAGAGAAAGGGAACAAGACGATTGCATGTGTATCTTGGGGATAGAAGTAGGAAAAAGCAGTAACTATACTGTGTGGTTGGTTTTAGTTAATCTTCCAGAATATCTTGGATCTTAATCCACATTTTATGGACCAATCACTTAATACATTTTACTGTAGTAATTTCAGGGTGTGTTCTACCATTCCTATTTAATTCTAGATTCTTTGATAGCAGGGCTTACGCCTTATAAATCTCTCACTTCACTGGGAACTGTGCAAAATCAAGACTTTACTAGATGTTCAGTTGACTGAATGAATGAGTGTGTTTATTTGGTGGCAGTGGAGGGAGACACTTTGAAAGCAAAATGGAACAGAGTAAAGCCAGGTGATTATGCAATAGCCAGCAGTTCTCCTGGGGCTGGTTACGAGTGCTAGGAATGAGTGGGACTTTGAGGAGAAAGAGAGTTGAAGAAGATCTTCAGGAACTTTGTGCCATAAGGTTTAATATAAAGTTTAATATACTTTAAAGTTTAATATACTTCTTTGGTGCTTTTGAGAGATTTCAGTAAATATTTAAATTACTTTTCAGTGCTTATTTGAATGTCAGTTTTTGTAGGATACTATGTTAAGATGGGCATTAAGAAGGTTCAGTTTAACTCATGTGTGATACCAAGAAGCAGAGCGTTCTCTGAAGCTCTTGGGAAAGTCCTCTTTAATGCAAAGAACGAAACAGAGCCCTTATTTCTTGGGATTATTAAGGCACAATGAAGGGCATCAAAGCTCATCTCTCAAATCCTTTGAAGACACACCAGATCTGATCACCAAAACTCCTAGTGAACCAGAACTGGATTCTTTTGGAATATTTCTCTCTTCTTAGTAGGGAACCTTCTACCTCCTCCTCCTTCTCTCATCCTTTTGTTGATTCAGCTCCATGCTAGGTTCCAGGAGATGTCACTGTCAGAATACGAGGAGCTTCTGCCCGATACACTGGGTCATTGACTCATTCAGGCTGCTTATTTGCCTCAGACTTTCTATCTTAACTCTTACAATAAAGTCCTTTCTTGTCCCTAGATTCTTTCTTTGCCCTGTTGTGGAGTTGGGGATTCTACCTTGTTCTTGGGGGTCTGAGATCCTGCCTTAGCAATCTGTCAGGGGACACTACTTGTTTTTCGCTTGGTCCTCTTCCAACTCTACAATTTGGTGTTGACGCTAGATTAGTGCCTTGATCACCCAGTACCACATGAGCAATATCCCTAATGCAAGTCTTCAGTTCTAAAGACTGCCTGCTCCTGGATTATCCAGAACTGAAGTAGAGCATACAAGGACTTTGGAGAAAAGGAGTCTAACATTCAAATCCAGGATCTACCATTCACTAACTCTATGACCTTGAACAAGATACTTAACCTCTTAATAGAAACAAGTCCTTTATCAGAAAAGTGGGAATATCAATACCACTTTGAAGAGTTGTGATGATAAAATGAATAACTTATAAAGTACTCAAGGACTCAATAATGATTATGCTGCTGCTGGTCATACCTTGCTACCTGACCCTTTGAACACAGGTGGACTTCCAATATTACTGATAATCACCTGGACTGTCTTTTCTAGGTCTTAGCCTTTCCCAGGCCATCCTGCATCACTGTGGTTCACCAGGTCCTACCAAAAATATATTCAAACACGAAAGCTGAAGTTTAAGTTCATGGCAGTCCTGAGTACGTGTGCTTAGGCCCACATATACTTATATCTCTTGTGTTGCAGTGGAGAGGGAAGACAACTTCATTGCTACCTTATTGGCACATCTTAGTCCCCTTGGTCCGTATTTGCATTAGGTTATTACCAGAGTGACGCCTCCAGGCTACTTTCACAACCTGTCAAATATTCACTGCACATCAACCACGCCGGGCACCAAGGGGATTACCAGGGTTAATAAGAAAAGAACTACCACTGACTCAGCCTCTGCTGTGCAGCAGCCATTGTCTCATTTACATCCTTTATTGAATTTCACCCTCAGAAAACCTAGCGAGACAAATATTATCCCCATTTCATAGATGAGTAATCACGAGTTTCATCAGAATATGAGACTTTAGTGCATCTAACCAAAAAGGTGCAACAGTAACTAAGCTTCGCCCTGTTAATTATTTGGATCAGTTCTTGTGTTGTCAACATACATTTGCTGAAGAAAATATCCTAGCGGGATCTCAGAGAACGTGCTTTCCAATCCCTTTAAGCTAAGGATCAGAAACCACGCCCACAGAGGTTACATGACTGGTTCATTGACATGGCGATAGAGCAGCAAGATTGAAACCCAGGTCTCCTGTTTTTAGATCAGGGATTCAAAGAAAAGAAGAAGAGAAAAAAAAGCCTGTAATATTAAAACACCAAATTAAAGTAAAATCCTTTTCCAGCATTACATATTCATACTTTTCCAATTCCGTCCCTGGATCTGCTTTGCTTTATAGTTCTATTTCTGTTCATGACACAGTGCTCTCACGCCTATCATGTTGCAGGAAGGGCCAGGCCGAGCAAGGAAGAGGCATGTGGCCTGTTAAGAGTGTAGGTTGCCGCTCGTGGCCCTTTGACGTTTATCTTGGGAGGTCTGGTGGCTCTCTTCCATTGCTGCCTTGTTTTAAAGGCTTTGCCAGCAAGCTTGTCTCATCCTAGAGTTTCTGTTTTCAGATCTCACACTTAGAACCACACTGCCACTGGGAAGGCAGGGGTCCTCGTGCAAAGGCAGAGAATGCAGGAGAAGCATGAGTCCCTGGGGCCTCTGGGGCCACTGCACACCATCCTGTCCACCTAGCCACTAGCTGGTCAGCACAGAAGACAGATGGGGCGGTGCAGCCAACTGCAGAGTCAGTTACGTTCACCCTCAACCTCCTGCCCTCTCTTTATGAAAACAGGGAAGGACATTCAGAAGCTGCCAGGAATTCTTTCTCACCCAGGGGGCTCACTTGTCTAAGTATTTACATCTGTTTTTAAATTGTGATATTTATTTTATTTTTAATTTTTAAAATTGAAGTATAGTTGATTTACAATATTATGTTAGTTTCAGGCATATAGCAAAGTGATTCAGTTTTATATATATTTATGTATATTGTATATACACACACACACATATATATATGTATATATATATAGATATAGATATATATTTTTTTTTTTTTTTTTTTTTTTGCGGTACGCGGGCCTCTCACCGCCATGGCCTCTCCCGTTGCGGAGCACAGGCTCCAGACGCGCAGGCTCAGCAGCCATGGTTCACGGGCCCAGCCGCTCCACGGCATGTGGGATCTTCCCGGACTGGGGCACGAACCCATGTCCCCTGCATCGGCAGGCGGACTCTCAACCACTGTGCCACCAGGGAAGCCCAACACACGCATACATATTTTTAAGATTATTTTCCATTATAGGTTATTGTAAGATATTGAATATATTCCCTGTGTTATACAGTAAAGCCTGTTGCTTATCTATTTTATGTATAGTAGTTTGTATCTGGTAATCCCATACTCCTAATTTATTCTTCCTCCTCCCCTTTCCCCTTTGGTAACAGTAAGTTTGTTTTCTATGTCTGTGAGTCTGTTTTGTATATAAACTCATTTGTATTATTTTTTCGATCCTTTAAGACTTTCATTCTTGCTTGTGGAAAGGGAGATTTTGTGCAAGCTGAATTAGGCTCTAGTCATCAGCTGGTGACATGGCCTTTGCAGTTGAGGAGTTTTAGAAAGGAAGTTCTGTAAATTGCCAGGCCTGGCAGAAAGACTGCATCCCCGGTTTTTGTATATTTCAAGAGTTAGCTCTTCCTCACAGTTTCCCTTCTGTTATTGCTGAATTGTGTCCCCCATACCCCCAACTCCCGATTCATATACTGATGTCCTAGCCCCGGTACCTCAGAATGTCACAGTATTTGGAAAAAACGTATTTAAAAAGTCAAGTTAAGACGAGGTCTCTAGAGTAGGCCCTCAATCAAGCTGACTGGTGTCCTTATAAGAAGAGGAATTTGCACAAAGAAAGAGAGAAGCACCAAAAACACGCACGCGTAGAGGAGAGACCACATGAGGACAGAGATAAGGTGGTACCACGTGCAAGCTGAGAGGGGCCTCCGAAGAAACCAAAGCTGCCGACACCTTGATCTTGGACCTCCAGCCTCCAGAGCTGTGAGAAAATACATTTCTGTTGTTTAAACCACCTAGCCTGTGATATTTTGTTGTGGCAGCCCAAGCAAACTCATACACTTTCCCTGATACTCCCAGAATCTCAGAAGATAAAGATTTGGGTCCATCTTCATGTACTGTCTCCCCTGTCGGTTTTCCTATCCCTTCCAAAAAGTTCCGACGGTCTAAAGTTTTTGTGCTTCCTTCCGGTCCCTAGTCCTTCTAGCACCCAAGACAGCCGATGAAAGAGCCAAGAGCAGGCATTATCTGAAAAGCTCCTTGATGATGGAAAGGAAAGCAGTAATACAGCACTCTCAGAACTGAAATATTATCTCAAGAGAGAATAAACTACACCCTGATATTTTAAAGTGTCAATATCACTATGTGGGTATGTGAGAGAAAAGGACATGGATTCATATGGAATGATACGTAGTATGGAAGAACAGAGGACCCTGATACTAATTACAGAATAACAAAGTGAGGAGAGAGAAAAACCGAAGACTTGAGTTGGCTTGTGTTTAAGAAAATACTAATTATAGTCACTTATGTGAACTGCTTACTATTGATAGCTAATTATCGTGCAGCACAATAACAATTACGTATATCATTAAATATGTATCAGATTAGCTTTACTTGATTACAACAACAAAGTCCAGAAACATAGACTGTCAGGCCTAGAAGCATCCTTAGAGAGCAACATCTAGATCCATCCCTTCATGTTACAGATGAGGATACTGAGGCTAGTCTGTGGCAGCCGCTTATGACAAGGCTGAGTCCGGAACATATGTCTGTGGCTTTCCAACTCTACTCCCCACAAGAAAACTCCCTGAGGTTAGAGCCAGACATCGACGAAGACCACATCCTTCCTGACTGTTCTATGTAGGTAGCACATGGTCCAGGCACTGTCACGTCATGCTGTTGTATTTCCTTCACACCATCCGTCAGTGGTTGAATGCACCTTGTTTATTTGTTTGTCTCGTTTTCACTGCTGTAGCCCTAGCACAGAGTAGGTGCTCAATGAACATTTCTCAAACGGAATGAATGAGCAAGTGATTCATTAACAGAAAGACTCTGGTAGGAGGATCACATGGGATCCAGGGAACAGGATGTGACTAGACCTGAAGGCTGGTACTGAGGTTGCACAACGCCAGGTTTTCTGTCTTTCTGCTTTCCATGCTTAATCGTAAGAATTATCTGAGACACTTGTGAAATATACAGATTTCCAGGCCATTTTCCTAGAATTTCAGATTTGGTGGGTCTGGATAGGGTTCTAGGAACTTATATATATGTATTTTTAACAAGCACCCCAGGAATTTGTTATGCTTAGTGTATTTAGAAAGCACTGCTTAATAGATCTGTCTCATGTCGAGAGCCTCGCTATTAATTCACAACCCAAAGGAAACAGAGAAATCTTTAACTCTGAGTATTTCTATGGAGAAAATGCCATGTTTAGAGATTATTGGATTGTTTAAAGCATCTATTCGTGGTGATATGACAAGTAGCATCTGAGAAGAAAGAGCAGGACACATTCTTTTATCAAATTATACCAGAGCAGACCCAATGCTAGGTGCTGGGGGCTGGGAGCAATGGCATGGGAGACACAAAACGCCTGTGTGTAGAGAGCTCACCGTCTAGTGGAGGGACAGGGGAGAGACCAGGAGATTCTTTCCAGCCCTTTATTAAGGAATAATTTACATAGAGTAAAATTTACCTGTAAGTGCATAGTTCTGGAAGTTTTAAAAACTGCAGTTCCACCTCCCCCAATTTCCCTCATGCCTCTTTGTCAAGATCCAGGGTGACCAAATGTTCTGATTTGCCTGGGACTGAGTGGTTACCAGGGATGAAGAATTTCTGGGCTAAAACTGGGACAGTCCCAAGCAAACTGGGATGGCTAGTCAAGCTGTTAGGTCCACCTCTCCCTCTACTCCTAGCCCTGGAAACTCGATTTGGTTTTGGTGCCTAGAGTTTTCCTGTATGGGATCATACAGCACGCACCTTATGTGTTTGACTTTCTTCGCTTAGAATAATGAATTAGAGATTTTTTAATGTTGCTGTGTATTCCAGTAGTTTATTCCCTTATATTGCCGAGTAGTGTTCCATCATATAGATGTACCATGGATGCAAAGGCATTCCCCAGGCAATTGTAATTTATTGTGAAACTGTTGTTAGGAGTTGAGTGACTCCAGCCCACCGCAGGGATGTGCTGCCTCTGTTACTCCCCTCTGTCTTCTAAGACTACACTCTCTGGTCCTTGTCCATATGAACTTTCACTGCCATCTTTCAATCTGCATCTCAACATGCAAGTTCATCATAAAGGAGGAAGAAGGTGGGTGAGGGGAGACTACAGGGGACATGGATGTTGGCAGTGGTTTGCTCGGAAGGATCCCAAAGTACTGCACGCACTAGCGCAGGGTTCCTTTCAGCCTGGAAGCACAGCTCTGAACTAGCACATGGGCCTCAGAAAGAGGAAGTAAGTTAGCGCCTTGCAGGAGCACAGCAAGTGAAAGAGGAGGAGAAGGAAATTTAGATCCAAGCCGTCCGAGAAATGCCTCCTCTCATTAAGAAGTGCCTAGGTTAAGCAGATCAGATCTCGGTTTTATAAAACATCCAGGGAAAGCACCACTCACTGTGGACTGTATAAAACTCATTTCATCTCCTTGAGAAGGTAAGAGCCAGAGTCACTTCCAGTTAATGAAAAACTTAAGGTGGGCAAAGTCAAATGGTCTCATTTTGACTCAGGAGGATATCTTTAAACAGCGAAAGCAAATCCAAACTCTTTCCGCCTTTTCTTTGCCTTTTCCAAGAATAGACTGCAAAACCCGGCCATGTTTCAAAAGAATATGCATCTACAGCTCTCTCTGTCGTCTCTCAAGATCCTGACATTTTCTCCAGGTCAGAGACACTGCGTGTAAATACCCGTCTATCTATTCACGGCCTGCCACTCAGGCAGTGAGGCAAAAAATCTGGACTCAATCCCCGCCTTTAGATAATTGCTTAGCAAACAGGATGCACATAATTCATTTTCATTATTAATACTCCAGTTAGAAGCCGGGCTCTGTGTTTGGTTTCTCATAATGAGAAGCGCCTTACGAGGAAGGTGATGAAATCTGCCGTTCAGCACACAGCATCGTGAGGAGAGAAGAAACCCCTCCTGCGGCAGACTCAGATTCTAGATATTTCTGCTCCCCATAAAGCAGTGGGCTAGACGGGCCCTCTTTCGAAGAGCAGGACATGCTGATTCTCCTGACTGCGTGAATGTGGAAAAACGTCTTGCCTGCTCATTTGCTTATTATACGTCACGCGTTCTTAGTCTGGGTTCGAGAGCGCCTTCCAAGGCATCCGCCCCATACAACTAACCGCACACCCAGGGAGCACATCCACTGGCGTGAGGTAGAACAGAGTTTGAAAGTGATCGTCAAGCAGGGCTAATTCAGAGGTAACCAGCACAGCCCTGGTGGTTGGCTAAGCCACACAGCAGAAACCTGGTTAGTTTTTAAAGGTTATTTTTTTTTAATGCTTGAACTAGAGGTGGTTCCTAAAGAGTGTTAGAGGACTTCTTGGTGAAATCTGTTCCCATTCTCCTGTAACTTTCATTCCATTTCAGCAGAAGGTGGCTTGCTATTAAAAGAAAAGATAATCCATTATCACTATGAGTCTTGAACTGCCAGCGGGGAGCCTGCAGCTGACTGGAAGGAAAGGCTGATAACTTGCATTTAAAGGAAAAAAAAAAGAATCAACTGCTAGTTGGTGTCTTGCCATCAGTCAGAAATACACCATAAATTTGTTCATGGGCAGAGGGACTGGGGCCCTTGGAGGATTTGCAGTGGGATTTGAAGGCTTCCTATTTACCTCTAGGTGATTAGTTTGAGCCCAGTTTGGATCCACAGTGACTAAGTTGGTTATTTTTGTCAAGCTTTTTGGTGACAGGTGTCCGTGTTATAGGAAACAAATTGGCACTAATTGGGCACTCCTGCTGGCATCTAGGCAGGAAAGAGCAACAATGGCTCGACTTTGGAAACTGCACATTAACAGGAAGGGGACACCTGTGCTGGACACACCCAGTCTGTCTTCTTGTTGATTTGGTTTTTGTTTGTTTCAAGGAATTTGAGACACGGTAATTTTGAATGTGGCAATTTTCACCAGCATTCCCTCTCCCACCTACTCCAACTCATGCAGGCACAGACACACGCACACAGGCACACACACAACCATGAGGGAATTCTTCAAAAAATAGTATGCTGATGACGGACCCATCACTCTGTTTACCCAAGATCAGCAGTAAGAGATGCTGGCCAATGAACACACTAAGATCAAAACATAAATTATCAGTGGGCAGGGGGGCTGTAGTTTTTGTTTCCCTGCGTACCTGGCACCCAGTCAGGTACATAGTAGATGCTGAATATGTTAAATGAACGTATGTATGTGGAATGAATGGATGAATCTCTCTCTCTCTCTCTCTCTCTCTCTCTGAACTGTTGATGCATGATCCTTTCAAGTAGAATCCTAGACGTTTAGAGTTGGACGGGGACCTAAGCCATCATCTGAAGAAACTGCCTTCCCTGTTCAGGGGCCTTGGTGAGGTGGTGACTGAGCTGCGAGCAGAATCTCTTGTCTTCTGAGCCCTGGTGTACCACTCTCTCAATGCTTCTTCTGAGAAAGAACTATTTCAGAACACAAAACAGTGCTGCTAATGAACGGCACGGTGGACCGTGAATAGAGAAGGCTGATTTCTATATTGGGGGTCTTTCCTGATTATGTGGCCTCAAGAAAGTCACTTAGCACTCTTGGGTTTCTGCTGTTTATAGTCTGTTTGGGGAGAGAGAAAAGTAACCAAGCAATTACAAGAAAGAATGCCACGTTTGAATAATAGGAAAATAAGTTGGAACACAAGGGCAAAAAATAATAGCACCATTTTGGGGTAAATTATTTTTCAGCTCTAGATAATCAGCACACTGAATGAGAATGTGGAAGGCTTGTGAGAGGTGACCCTTGATTCTGTAAGTCTTTAGGGCCCACATGGTGATTTCAGAAGTGACTCACCCGGCATACTCTCATGGTCCACCAGGGGGCGGTAGAGGTCAAGTTCTTCTGTACCAAAAGAGGTAGAGTGATTTGAGTTTTGTAATTAAGAGGAGGTAGGACAGAGGAGGGTAAACTTAGGTCAATGCAAATTTATCCTCCCTTTGGTGGCCTACATACAATGACCCAAGGTTTGGGATCTCACCGTCAACCTGAAGCAACTCCTTGTAACCTTAGGCCTTTGTGGTAATTTCCTAGAAATAGAAGTCTAGAGAGAAAGGAAGATAAGGGATGGCTTCTGAGCTGAAGATAAATTATTCAGTTATCTATAGTAAGGGACACAGAAAAAGATGAAGCTCTTTAGCCATCCAGAAACTGTTCCATTCAGACTTTTGCTATAGCAAGTAGCCAAACCACTGAAGTTGATTGCATTTCCCTTTTTTTCTAAGGCAGGTGCTCACAAACGTCCATAAAATGGACAGGATGGAAAAGGAAGATGTAGTCTAACCAGAAAAGTGTATAATAATGACCTCATAGCACTCTCCTTGAGAAGCTTCAAAGAAAGGTTCTAGTCTGGGCTACCTGGAACCAAGGAGGATACAGCTATGTTCAAGGATGAGTATTTCTGTCTATGGCAAGTATAGTCCTGTGTCTGGCAAATGTCTACTTTCCAATTTAAGGGTGTTAGAAAAGGCCAGAAAAGATTCTGCTAGACTTGGCCAAACTCACACATGTTAAAGAAGGAGATGGAACCCTAGCAACTCACCCCAGCTTAGGTAATGATCTTGCCATTAGAAAGATCTTCTTATTACTATGTATGTAGTACTAATTTTTGTTGCAGATGTGCCTAGTGGATAGTTGTTGCTTTACAGAGTGGCTCTGAAATGGAAGGTCACTACATTATGCTAATTTCCTGTATGTAATCTCTAGCCTAATAATAATATCATCAATATTTATACAGTGCTTTTACGTGCTAGTCATTGTCTCATATTAACTTATTGAATCCTCACAAGCTTATGGATTGGGCCCTTATTGTCTCTGTTTTATAGATGAAGAAACTGAGGTTTGCAATTAAGCGACTCACCCAAGGTCACACAACATGTCAAGAGCCATGATTCAAACTCAGGGGGTCCAGTGCTGGAGATCGCGGTGCTAATGACGTACACTCTTATAAACTGTTGTAGGGAAACTATGCACAACTTATTCTCCAACAAGAAAACCGACCAAGGAAGGAAGCTGCTATGGTCCTTTTGACCTATAGACAATACAGCTGCCAAGAACCCGAGAGAACATTCCCAGGCAGCAGGAGGCAGGGTGTGTTTACTGCAGGGACAGACTCTGGTGCTTAGAGGGCAGTGGGCCGTTTGTCAAGGCTCTGTAGAAGTGTGCCATCTGTGGAGACAGTGCGCAGTTACCAGGGATCTGCAGCCTGTATTTCAAGACCTCATCTGGTATGTTTCCTTGTATTATCTGTTTTTATATTTCCTTTCTTTCTTATTAAGTCTTAGTATTTGGAAGGGTTAGGTTTTTAAATAGTAGCCCCTTTCATCTGGGCTAATGACAAGCTAAGAAGGACTAATGGAAAGCCCTACACTTGGGCTTCTGGGGTGTTACAGTAGACAGCATGGATCCTCCACCTGTATCCTCTAGACCTGCTACTGGAGCAGACGGTGTCTACCATGCTGACGGCCTCCTGCACCTTCCTTTCTCTCTACTGAGGCCTTTCTCTAACATCAAGGGAGCTCGTTCCACCCAGCTAGGTACGACCTGGATGGTCAGGAAATGTACCTCCTCAAGGGGGTAGCCCTGTGTCAATGGGGGATGGGAGTCAGTGGATAAATGTCCCAGCCTCCTGAGACTGGTGGGTGAATTCAGAGGTGTGTTTCCCAGTTCTCTAGAGGGTATTCTGTAGGGTTGAGCCTAAGGTGTCCTTAGAGGTAACTCACTCATTAACACACTCTTTGTTGGCTCTTCTCACCACCCCCACCCCTCACATACTCTCCCCCGGATCACTTCCCCAGTGAACCAACTGCACCCAAGTCCTTGACCTGGGCTCTGCTTTGGTAGGAGATCAAACTAGGACAATGTTGTAAAGGGGGCACACTCTGGAGCTGATTGCAGTGGCAGCAGGGAGGCCCTATGGGAAAGACTTCCCAGGAGCAGGGGCAACGTAGGAAGAAACCTCTAAGTTAGGTGAGAGACTCCTCTGCTCATGAGGGCTCTCCACCTACAGCTTGGGGATTTTAGGAGTTTTCCCTTTTTTTTTTTTAAATAAATACATAATTTTATTTATTTATTTATATTTGGCTGCGCTGGGTCTTCGTTGCTGTGCACGGGCTTTCTCTAGTTGCGACAAGCGGGGGCTACTCTTCGTTGCAGTGCGTGGGCTTCTCATTGCGGTGGCTTCTGTTGTTGAGGAGCACAGGCTTTAGGTGTGCGGGCTTCAGTAGTGTAGTTTGCAGGCTCTAGAGCGCAGGCTCAGTAGTTGTGGCACGTGGGCTCGGTAGCTGTGGCATGTGGGCTTCAGTAGTTGTGGCACACGGGCTCTAGAGTGCAGGCTCAGTAGTTGTGGCACGTGGGCTCGGTAGTTGTGGCATGTGGGCTTCAGTAGTTGCGGCACGTGGGCTCTAGAGTGCAGGCTCAGTAGTTGTGGTGCACTGGCTTATTTGCTCTACAGCATGTGGGATCTTCCTGGACCAGGGCTCAAACCCGTGTCCTCTGCATTGGCAGGCGGATTCTTAACCACGGCGTCACCAGGGGAAGTCCCTAGGAGTTTTCCTTGATCAAAGGGAGCCATTTCTTCCCTTTGACCTCACACACACTTTTTTTTTATTTTGTCTCATTAAAGGAATCCATTCTCTGGCTGACGGATTCCACAAAATATGTTTTAATCAAGCAAGTAACTGAAAGGACCAGCTTCCTGAAAACAGATGACTGCCTTTGGTAGAGTGAGCCCCAAACCCGTCCTCGAAGCACCAGTTCCCTGCAGTTTGAAAACGAAATGAAACTCCTTTCCTCCAATCATCTGGGACTGGGAAGAACTCTAGGCCCAGCCTCTGAGAAATGGAGGTAAGAGAACGTCAGGGTCTGCTCCTTCCCTTGCATAGTTTTTTATTAGCAGATGATCTTATTCATGGCCCTCCCGTGTGCAGGTCTTTACATCGGGGAACCAAACCCCCTGCTGATGCCCGGCTTTTGTGATTGAAGGGGGGCCCATTTGAAAGTGATGGGGTAGAGGGGAGGCTGGGGGTAACTCATTGGGTTTCTAGAGAAGCAATTTTCTCAGTTTTCTGGGGGAGACTCTAGTCAAGTAAAATATGCTATCTGTATAAAATATTCAGGCTCTGTGTAGTTAAGGTGTCTATGGCTCAATTAGTTACCAAGCTTCAGTGTCTAAGTCACAGAGAACTTTCTGTGCTGTGGGTCCACACTTGATTATATTCTGTTCAGTTCTAGGAACTACAATAAGACTTTGACAAACTGGAGAATGTTCAAAAGACTAAAAACCATGATATATGCAGCATAAAGTAATATGCTGGGGTTTTTCCCTCTGGAAGTGAATTGCATCCTTTCTCCTTTCAAGTTTGCAAGCAACTGAAAAATACACACAGAGGAGCTCGAACCATCATTTTTATTGTTGGCAAAACTGCATTCACGGAGATGGGTTGGACCTGCAGCATCAGATGTTGGGAGCTATGTTTGCAAGGACTGAACTGATGGAACAGACACTGAACCAGCCCACGTCAAGGAGCATCTGTGGACCTCCCTGTACCTGCTGAACACAGGGAGCAAGGACAGAGAAAGTCCTCCAGCCATGCCTCTATAAGGCAGCATTGGGCTCTGACCCACGTCTTATCACATGGAAGCAGGAATGGGGTGAACACTATCTCTCTCTAGCAGGTCTGCAAAAAGATGGTCAACCAGGGGCTCAGGCTCCCAACTTTAGGACTTGTATCAGTCTCCCCTATTAGATAAGGTTCTCTTCAATCCTTTGGGAAGAAGACGGTGAGGACAGGAAACAAGTGAAACAATTCTTCTTAATACTTCTAGAGGAGCAAGAATTCCTATTTTAGGGGCCAGGACAGAATCACGGCAGAGGGAGAAAACATTTTCCCCAAAAGGATACTGGGAAATGGATATGTTTATCTAGGGAAAAAGAAGATTTATAAGAAGATATGATATTTATCCAGAAGTCCATCACTTTTTTTTTTTTTTCGGTACGTGGACCTCTCACTGTTGTGGCCTCTCCCGTTGCGGACGCGCAGGCTCAGCGGCCATGGCTCATGGGCCCAGCCGCTCCACGGCATGTGGGATCTTCCCGGACCGGGGCACGAACCCGTGTCCCCTGCATCGGCAGGCGGACTCTCAACCACTGCGCCACCAGGGAAGCCCTAAAAGTCCATCACTTTTAGATAAAGTGGCAGAGTGGGCCCAGTTACTAAAGTACAAAAGTAAACAACACTAAAAAAATTTTGTTACTTCTCATTACTAAGGTAATTCTGTCCTTCCCCCCAAAAGGCTACCTTAGTCACTGAAAGTTTTCAAGCAAAGATTGGAGGTATTTGGAGAAGATACCTAGGTATTTATTTGGAATCTGGGAGATTTCCTATGATCCTTCCAAGCTCTGAGATTCTTTGATTCTGTGAAGGACAGTGCAGGTCAATACAGATCTGTCTCTTAAGTAGAATGGGTAAAGACTGTTCTAAGTACAGACAAGTCTTGAACATATATATGATAGAAACACGGAAAGAGAATAAGAGAAGAGCTTAGATAATAGAAATGGCTTCTTCTATCTTCCTACCAAATCTTTATTTCTAAACATATGATAGTCAATTCAAATCCCAACCATGTTTCTCTCTTAGTACAAATGCTCTCAGGCAAGAAAAGGAGGACAGCTAAGAATCCTGGGTGATCCACATTCTGAAATCAGCCTAAAAGTAGATATAAAATAAATGTGAACAGTTATACCACTCGCATTTCACGCATCTACTCTCTCTAGAAAAATACCAGAACGGTTCACTATATTGTTTAATACATTTGCTCTCCTAGGATAAAGGGATAGATGGGATACACTTAGGAAAAAATTGGGAGACACCAGGAAAGACACTTGCTTGAGTAGCTCATCTTCTCTACTGCTTACAAATTTTTTCATAAGAATTTGTTCCAATCAAAATAAAAACAGCATTGGAGGAAAAAGAATTAGAGCCCCAAGGGAGGTTTCTGCTTGCAGGGCTTTTGTAAATGGCCCTTTGAAAAGGGATCCATAAGAGAATCAATGACATTTATATATTATTTGCTAAAATTAAGCTCTAATAATGAATTAGGCCATAAGAGCTGAAATCCAGAAGCATCTGCCCAGGGACAAAACATATGTTTTTCTATTATCACCTATGCTTACCTTCTCCTTGTGGTATCTAGTTTCTTTAACTTCTAGCAGGGCTAAGCAATACCTATCACTTGTAATTTCTCTTTCTTTCCTCCATTTTTTTCCCAGATTGCATAGGTTTTTGGCTATGAGCTCATAGAAGGAGAGACCAAGTCAGATATTTCTATGTTTCTTAGAAGCTGAGTAGCCAAGTGGAAAGATCATGAACTTCCAAGTTGGACCAAACTTGCTTTGAATCCCACTTAGCAATTTTGAAGCTCAATTTCCTCTTCTGCACGAGCTTCTGAAAAACCATTTTATCTAGATATCTGACCCAGTGTTTAGCGCAGTTAGAGGAGTCTACTAGTTTCTCCACAGGAGTTTGTTCAATGATCGTCAACTTACTTGACAGTAAACAGAATTGGTGAGGTATCGGGAGAGGGACAAGGAGAATGAAGTAAAAAGCAGTTGTGTGGTGACAGACGAGATGTCCCGTGCATTTGCCTTGTTTGCTGAATTACTTAATGTGGCCTCAAGTCCACATTAAGTAATCTCCACAGTTGGAAATTGTGTTTTGTGTTCTACACTGAGACATCCAGGTAAAACAACTACGATGTGCTCATAAATGGGAAGAAACGTTTCTTGCCCTTCTCCAACAATCTTCTATTTTGCAGGGTTAACGGCTCCAAATGGGTTTCCTGTCCATACAATTGCCTGGTGTCAGTACTTAAGTGTGACATTCACCCCAGAAAACACTTCTGTCTGTCCGTACCTCACTTAATTAAATTCTAAACTTCTTGATGGAAAATACCTTACTTTGTCCCATGGCTAGCTCAGCGTCTTTTATTTCAAGTAACAAGAAAAACACTCCAAATGGCTTAAACAATGAGGGAAACTTATTGTCTCATATAACAAGAGCCCTAGAAGGAAGGTGGGGTATCAAGGAGGGGGATGTGGTGACCATGGTCTGCCCCGTAGCATTGTTGAGAATTGTTGATGCTTGGTGATAATGGAAAGCAGACTAACTTTTAGTCAGTGTTATTATTGTTCTAAAATTCTCCAAAGACGATGCATCCCCTATCTGCCTGCTCCCGTTGGCTGTTCCCACTGCCCCCTCTTGGTTCACTACTGGGAAAGAGGTCTGTGTACCATCCTGCCTACTTGCTAATCACGGGAATAGGTTACAAAGGAGTAGTAGAGGCTCAGAAAAGGTCTTACCTCTATTTATCTGTTTAATTATGTATCTATAATTTGTATGTATTTCTTAGGGTTATTTAAATCTAACTCGCCTGTGATACTTTTGTGGGCTCATGGGACATTCCCATCAATGGGGCAATCCTCCTGCCGTTTCCTTGGGTGGTTGCCTCTCTTTTACGGATAATCAGTCACGAATCCTTCCTCAACCCCCAGGAGACTAAGGTTCACCTCTGGGTTGTTGTTATTGGGGTCCCTCTGCCCCTAAATGTGGCCCTTTTTTCCTTTTTTAGATGTGATAATGGCATCATGTTCATTTTTTTTTTAAACAGAAACTTTATTTTATTTTTAAAATTCATTATTTATCTATTTATTTATTTTTGGCTACGTTGGATCTTTGTTGCTGCATGCAGGCTTTCTCTAGTTGTGGCGAGCGGGGACTACTCTTCATTGTGGTGCGTGGGCTTCTCATTGTGGTGGCTTCCTTTGTTGTGGAGCACAGGCTCTAGGATCATGGGCTTCAGTAGTTGTGGCACATGGGCTCAGTAGTTGTGGCACGCAGGCTTAGTTGCTCTGCGGCATGTGGGATCTTCCTGGACCAGGGCTTGAACCCATGCCCCCTGCATTGGCAGGCAGATTCTTAACCACTGTGCCACCAGGGAAGCCCCAATGTGGCCCTATGTTGATGTGCTGTTGCCTCTCCTCTGCACGGCCCATGGCCAGGTCTTAAGAATCTTGTGTCTTTCACCCTGACAAATTGTGCAAGTACAGACCAATCTCAAAGTACCAGTCTGCTCCTGGCTGTAGTCCTTCTCATGTCCTCTTGAGGCAGGAGGCAAAGCTGACTCCATGGCTACTCCCAAATGCAGGGCTGGTGGAGGAAGCCCAGCCTCTCCAGGTATAAGCCAAGCAGTTGATAGCTTTCCCTGTTTCCTCTGGAGGGCAGGGGAATGCAGCATGGAAACAACTCTCTTTAAAGAAATATTGTTTCCAAAATACTCCTTTTCCTTCACACTCTTAGCCCAATCATTGTAGTAGAGCTGGTTTTTCATAGGTCCTTTGGAAGTGCTGCATGAAGGGTCTTCAGATCACCTTCAGTGCATATGTGGTCTTTATTCTGCAGGTGTCTTGGTCACAAATGAGGCAGGGTCATCTTAACATCCATGTTACATACACATGACAACATCCAACAGAAGAATGAGAGACACTCCTCATTCACGTGTGTCTGTCTGGGAACCCCTTTCCAGTTAGTCATCCCCAGAAGACTTCCTCTCACATCCTACTTCTCAGGACTGGGTGCCACATCCTCCCCCAAACAAAGAGCTGGCCAGGAGAACAGTAATAACAAGAGTGGCTCTGACTAGTAAGTGTTTACTCTTGAGCTAGGGGTATGGCTAACTCCCAGAGCACATGGTCATGGTAGAGAATGATGATGTACGACCAAATTGAAGGGACAGGTACCCAAAGGCATCTGCTAATTGGGCATGCAGTATCTGTCAAATGGTAATGACTTTGGAAAGCTCAGAGTCAAGGATGCCTGCCAATAAATCCAATCTACCCTAAAAATTGCTAGGCTTTTGGAGGAGAATGACAGGGTTAGGGGAAGTATGGATGGGGCTGCACGGATGGCTCAAATCAGAATGAAGATGGGCTGGTGGTGAAAGAATCTTTGGGGCATCAGAAAGCTCATGGTTTCCTGCATGTGAAGAGACAGCAGGGGAAGGTCCATCTCTCTGTGGGCCTTTCCTCCCTGGGGGATTCTCCCTCTGCTTAAGTTTGGTCATCCTGAAAGACCTCACTTTGACCTGCTGGAGTGTACTCTTTACCTTATTTCTATGGACTGCTCAAGGCCTCTCAGATGAGCTTATTGGACTCTTGCTGTTTTATAGGAAGGAAGAACTCGGTCGAGTGCAGGCTGCTACCCAGCATGCTCTGGGGCCCTTGTGCCAAGCCCCTTTTCTGTTCTGACCTGTGAGATCCTGCAGGCTGTTTCTCGCTGTCAATCAGGCCCCAACCCTGTCAAATTATGCAGCACTATACTCAGTCACAAGAGCCAGGTTGAGACCCACAAATTCATTTTCACATGCAACTTAAGCCAAGATCTTTTTCTCAGGCCTGCAGTGGTGCTGAAAAGAAATGTGATGCAAAGGGCCAAACACATGGGATAGGAGGTTAAAACTATGCCCTTTTCCTCAAACCAGCCCATTGTGCTGCCCTGTTGAGCTCTGATTTCCTTTGCTCCTAAGAAAATAGTTTCTAAAGTACTCCCACCGCCTTCTCAGGATTTGAAAAATAAAGTTTTATTTTTCATGGGCTTCTATTTGCATGTTTTGAACATGGTGTACATTATCTCAACATCTTTTTTCCAGAGCTTGATTTAAGATCTAGGTGAACAGTAATTCTAGACTATGTTAAGCTCTCTGCAGAATTAATTATAATTTGTTGTTGTTCCTTTTTTTTTTTTTTTTTTTTTTTTTTTTTTGCGGTACGCGGGCCTCTCACTGTTGTGGCCTCTCCCGTTGCGGAGCACAGGCTCCGGACGCGCAGGCCCAGCGGCCATGGCTCATGGGCCCAGCTGCCCCGCGACACGCGGGATCCTCCCGGACCGGGGCACGAACCCGTGTCCCTCGCATCGGCAGGCAGACTCGCAACGACTGCGCCACCAGGGAAGCCCTGTTGTTCCTTTTTTAAGCACCGTTTAGGAGGGTAAGAGATGCAGTCTGGACGAATAATAGAGGTGTTAAGGAACACACCCAACATGGTGTACACGTGTCTGTACATGTGGTAGTATACTTTTATATATGTGAATAGAATATATGCAGAGATATTTGCATATATTTTATATCCATAGATCTGTGCTGTATGTAAGGGTGAAGGTAATGCTCAGGCGTTGAAAGTGAAACAGCTGCATTCCTTGAGCCTATCTGCTACGAGCCCTTATGAGTTTACTTGTTTTCTTTTTTTTAGAAGAGGTCCGGGTGGGCTCAGAGGCAGAGGGAAGGAAAAAGGAGATGTGATGACTGGAGAAGCTGACTGCTCACTGATTTACCCCGGAAGCTTAAAGTTAGGGTCCTTATCCTGGTTGTCCCACTGACAAGTCCTAGATTCTGTTCTTTCATGGAGAGCAGGGCAGATACCATTCCATCTTCATGGCCTCCCAAAGTGGATTCCTTTGAGAAAGTTAAGTGAGAAGCTGATTACCATGCATTCTTAGTCCTGGTTTCCTGCATGGTCAGAGGCTCCTCTCCCTACAAGGTTCTCAGATTCTTGAGATTTTCAGACTTGCACTAAGCGGTATGTATTGCACATTCCTGCAGCCAATATTAATGAGAGCTACTATTTACATAGGGCTTCTTATGTGCTTCCACGCTGTTAGAGATTTCCTTCTGTTAATTCACCAGGTACATATAATCGTTGTCTCCATTTTACAGATGTGGAAACAGAGGCACAGAGGGTCCCACCATTGGCAAGAAGTGAAGTGGACCCAGAATTTGGCAGTCTGGTTTGGGGTCTGAGCTCGTAACCACTCTGCCATGCTATTCTCATTTTACGTTCAGAGACAATAGCAGGCAAGGTGTTCCCTAGAGACTGACAGTCGATGCTTTCATGAATGACAAGCCATGGCACTAGAGAAAAAGCAGCATTCAGCTCACTTTCATTCTGTTCTATATCAGAACAGACACTGGTGTTTCAGTTGCAAAAGGGATGGGGAAGTCTAATTTTGGCATGCTGTTACCTAGACATCACAACATCTAAAAGGAGAACAGAGGATGCTCTTCCTATGTTTCTGGAAGCCCCTCCCCATCACCCAGAGGTACGTGGTGAGTCACGTGCAGAGTAGTCATTCTCACATGGCATCAGCGCTTGGCTTGAGCTTCAGTGATGGCTCTTGTCACTAAGATCGATCATACCCAAAGTATGTCTCCCTAGTTGCTGTTGTGGGGTGTATGTGGGGAGCGGGTGGAGTGGGGAGGACGCTGAGGCAGAGGATTAGTGTAGAGACATCAAAGGAGGGTAAGATCAGATTTCACCCTCTAGCAGTCAGGCAGACCCTTCCAAACTTACCCCTCACTCTGCTCCGAAACAAAGCCTTCCTGTCCGTCAGCTAAATACATTTCCCCATGTCCCCTGCATATGGACCACCCCCTCCAACTGCGGTCCTCTTTCCCATCCTCTGTTTCTGAGGGAGTCTTCTACAATCTTTAGTGTTCACTTAGAATTCCATCTCACCTGCACAGTCTTGCCTGAGCACTCCCATTTCTAGACTGTTCACAAATGGCTGGGAACAGCGTCGAGGTTCACATCGAGGAGATGTGTGATTAGGTGTAGAGACTTAATTGTCCGGGAGGCAGTGTCTGGGTCCAACTGTGGGCCCAGTAAGTGCAGTTTGTAAGAAGGCTCTGAGAGTTGTCCCAGTGCTGAGCCTGAGTTCAGGGGAGGTCAAGCGAGGCCCATGGTAGAGCCCGAGGGGCAAACAGCCAGGTGTGGTCGAGAAGAGCTGGCACCAGAAGCCTTCTGCTTGAGCCTACGTGTACCCATGTGACAGATCTCAGCCAGGGCATCAGGGAGAGGCTCCCTCTCTCCTCCAGGTTTCACCAGCATTCCCACTGTACCATTCACATGGCATTTGATTATTTATACCTTCCTAATACTGGTAAACGTCTTCTAGGTGCTGCCTCTCCAAACTCCGTGAGAACAAAAGATAATCTTTTATTATATACATTTTAGCATCTCTTTAGCGCATTAGGATTCTGCTGTGTTATGTCTGATAGCCATACTAGAAACATCAATTGCATGAATGAACCACAGCCACCCTGTCTGCTATAGGTTGAATTGTGTCCTTCAAAAAAAGATATGTTGGAGTCCTAAGTCCCAGTACCTCAGAATGTGACCTTATTCGGTGACAGGATCTTTCCAGAGGTAATCAAGTTGAAATGAAGTAATTAGGGTGGGTCCTAATCCAATATGACTAATGTCTTAATAAAAACGGGAAATTTGGACACAGAGACAGACACCCATAGAGGAGAGATGGTGTGAAGAGACAAAAGGAAGAAACAGACGTCGATAAGCCAAAGGGAGAGGCTTGGAACAGAATCTTCCCTCACAGCCCTCAGAAGAAACCAACCCTGCTGACACCTAGATCTTGGACTTCTAGCCTCCAGAACTGTGAGACAATACATATCTCTTGTTTGAGCCACCTAGTTTGTCGAACTTTGTTATGGCAGCCCTAGCAAATTTGCAAATACACTATTACTTACTGAGCACTTATTCTGTGTGAGGCTCTGTTCTAATCACTTTACAAACGTTAACTCCTTTAGTCTAACAAAATATCCCTGAGATAGGTACGGTACTATTGTTACCAGAGACAAAGAAACTCAGATCCTGAGAAGTTAACTGAACTTCCCAAGATGGCTCAGATAGTAAGTGACAGGGCTAGGATTTTAATCCAGGCAGTCCGGCTGCAGAATACTCACTCTTAGTCATGATTGCATAGTGCCCCGGTAAGTTCTCTTTATCTGAAAGACTACAGACTGGTGGGCTTCAGGTCACATTCACTTCACATGTGTCTTGATCTTGAGGCAGAATATGTTTTCAAAAGATGCATGAAACCACTTCTCTTATCCCACATGCTCTCATGCGGTATGACTTTGCCACCTCCTTTCAAGAGATGGAGTCCAGGGGACTTCTCTGGTGGCGCAATGGATAAGACTCTGTGCTCCCAATGCAGAGGGTCCGGGTTCAATCCCTGGTCGGGGATTAGATCCCACATGCATGCTGCAACTAAGAGTTCGCATGCCACAACTAAGGAGTCAGTGGGCCACAACTAAGGAGCCTGCCCGCCGCAACTAAGACCCAGCACAACCAGATAAATAAATAAATAAAATAAAATAAAATAAAAAAGAGAGATGGAGTCCATTTCTCTGCCTCTGCTTCCATGAGACTAAGTAGGTACTGTGACTACTTTGACAAACAGCAAAGGATGATAGTGATTCTGTGGAAGGTCCAAGCATGGTTCTTAACTGGTCTGGCAGTTTCTATTTTCTGCCTCTTGGAAGCCAGTTGCCATGTAAATGCGTAAATTCTTGAGGCCACCATGCTGTGAGAAGGCCAAGTACATGGAGAAGCCCTGAAGGATGAGACACCATTCAAAGAGAGAGAGACAGAGAAAACCAAGGAGCACAGATAGAGAGGCACTAGATATGGGGGGTAAGAATCCATCATTTGGGACATGGACCCATAGCCCCAGCTGCCTCAGCTGACACCACATGGATCAGAAGTGAATCACTCAGTGGAGCTCTTCTCAAGTTCCTGAACCACACGTCATGAGCAGCATAAAATGGTTGTTGTAAACAACTAATTTGGGGGCTGTTTGTTACTCAGCGTAGATAGCTAATACAAATCTAGACAATATTTTACATAATTTAAGTTGATTACAAGTTGAGACAGGTCTCTGTCACACACACCCACCTCTCCCCACACAAGGATTTTCAGTATTTCCTGAAGAATTAGAAGAGTCAGCTCTTCCTGCTTGGCAACAATTGCTTGAGATTCAGTAGAGCTACCCTTTGGAGGCACATGCATTCTGTAGAGGTCACCAGAGTCCCCATCAGACTTACTCTTCTCCTTTATGCTACTTGCCTGTCCCATCCAGGCATTTGAAATTTGCCATGTAGCTTCAGCTGTTTCATTAAAGCCTCCCACTCGGTTCCCAACAAGTTAGCAACATTCCCCGGCTCCTCCAGATATTCACACAGCTGCCCCAGGCTCTGGAGCTCCAGAGCCACTGGCCCTACTCTCCATTCCTCCAGTCTCCTCCAAGTACCATCTCCACACTCGGGAGGGTTGGGGCGTGCAGTGCTGCCAGGCCATCGTGCCTTCTGAGGCTTTCCTTGTTTGCTTGTTTGCTACTGCAGGAGGGGTGCTTCTCCAAAATTGAAACTTCATACTGTGCCATTCCTTCACCTCATTTCCAGGCCCCCTGCTGTGTGACCATGTGACACACAGTCATTCTGTGAGAACTGAGAAGGATATTGGCAGTTTGGGAGCTGTTGTTCCTGCTTATGTATTCAAGGAACATAATTGCTAAGTGCATCATCTGCTGTAATTTACACATCCACATATAGCACTGAGCAGGGCATTCTCTTCTTCCACGGACACCCAGGGTTGAAGTCTCATGCACACTCTAGCCTAGAGCGAAGCTGGCTGCTTTCCAAGGCCCGAGGCAGCCCAGTGGAAGACTGGAACAGCGTGGTTTCTAACCTCCGAAATGGAACCGGCAGAATTTCTTGTTAGATTATTTAGAATTTTTGCAGGGAGGATGCAAGGGATATATCTGCAGCATCTCACCTCTTTCGGCACTCTTTTCAAATGAGTTTCAGGCCCCTCGTAAGAGTTAGTTGTAATGATAGATCTAGGATTCACAGCTATACACAAGCGGTGGTATTCAATAAGGGCTGATTCCTGCCCTCCAGACACAGCCCTTGGAGCAGAGCAGCTAGATGTCCCTTGAGGATTTCCCTGAAGAGAAAGCACTTCCTGGTGGCAGATTGGTTCCAACCGTCAAGTTTGACCAGATCATAAAGGCGCACTGCTCTTTGACTTTATTCCACTCTTGGTTTGCATGCATTTCTGAGGCCTGTAGAAAGTTTCACCGATGGTTTGCAAAGTGGGAAGGGCACTCAGCTGAGGCCCCAGGATTCAGCTTAATTCATTTTAATGGCACTGCTGAGATGGCCCCAGGTTGTATCCCAGAGCTCAGGGTCTTTGAGAAGCTATAGATATGACCAGGAATGTGTCCAAAGTTGTGAAGGGCACACAATAGTATAAGGTATCTGCTCTCCCCTAGGTTATATTTTAAGCTTACATTTTAAAACAGGAGACACAAGGAATAATGTGGAACAATGATTTTAGAGGACTGGAAAAAGAGAATGTTGGGAAACTCCAATCCAGGCAGACTCTGCTATCAGACTTCCTGGGTTGGAATCCTGGCTCTGCAGCTCAGCAGTATGACTTGGGGCAGTATACATAACCACTCTGCCTCGGTTTCCTCATTTATAAAATGGGTACAAGAGTGCCTCTGTCAGTGGCACTGTGGAAGCTAAAGGACTTAGTACATGTAAAGGGCTGAGAATGGTGCCTGGCGCTTGGTAAGGACTCAAGGAATGCTAGCACTTAGCGTGTCACCCGTAACTCTGCATCAGGTGAATGCTTTTATAGCCCTTGTGATTTCGGTTGCTCATTAAATGTCAGAATAGCACCCCTAAGCGCCAGGCCCCTGAGAGCTGTCAGTGTCCTTCTGTTCTTAGCTGCAAAGGGCAAAGGAATAGAGCTGGTCTTTGGATCCAACGGCACCACCACTTGTTGGCTGTTTGACCTCGGGTCACAGGGTTAACTTTTCCATACCTTGATTTCTCCATCTGAAATGGGGACAACAGTCCCCAGCTCAAAGGACTGTTATGAATTGAATTGTATCCCCCAAGATATGTTAAAGTCCCAACTACCAGTACCTGTGAATGTGAAACAGGGTCTGTGTAGATGTAATCAATTTAAGACGAGGTCATTAGGGTGGGCCTTCATCCAATAGGACTGGTATTCTCATAGAAGAAGGACATTTGGACACAGACACATGAAGAGAGAAGACCATGTGAAGCCACAGACACAGAGGGAGGACAGCTATGGGAAGACAGAGGCAGGGATTGGCATTATGCTGCCACCAAAAACTGGAAGAGGCAAGGAAGGATCTTCCCCTGAGCCTTCAGAGAGAGCACGGCCCTGCCAACAGCTTGACTGTGGACTTCTAGCCTCCACAGCGGCTAGAGATGAAATTTCTGCTGTTCTTAAGCTACTGAGTTTGTGGTACTTTGTTATGCAATCCTAGGAAACTAATTCAGAGATTATGTAGACAGTGGACTCATAACAGTATGTGGCATAGCGTGGGTGCTCAAAAGTAGTTCTTCTGAAGGCTACAAAGCAGTGAATACATGCCCTGTATTTGCTGTTGAGAAGACAGCTCAATTGCCCAGAGGAACAAAAGGGATGGTTAGGTTCTTTAGTATGCACCTGGGATCCTTCAGACGCAAGTTTTCAAAGAACAGGTCTTCTATTTATTCAGAGCCTTTGGTGTTTCACAGGAGGGAGAGTGGAGCCCATGTGGGCCTTCAACCACTAGAGGGCATTTGCAGGACATCAGATTAATAGGAGCCAAGCTCCTGTGGCCAACCGAAGGCCAAACATTCTGTATGACCCACTGTGCGAAAGTAGGAAATAAATGATTCAACAATGAATTTATTTATTGGTTTCTTTTGGTCAGTAGCTAGTCAAGTGTTTCAGTTAGGAATTCTGAGCAGGTAAGAGTGTAAACATCTCAGCGTGTGTCCTATCTGACTTTGTAGTGGTAGCTATTTCCCCATCTGTGTGGGAAGAGGCAGGACAAAGAACTCCAGGAGTACGAAAATAAATTCAAAACCAAAGTCAACAATAAGTGACAGATTTAAGCCCAGTTATACACTCAGGTAATAAAAACCAAGCAAGGCTACTAAAATAGGAAGCCCCAAGATGGGACGCTTACCCACATGCCCTTTGGAAAGGTTCAAAGTAGAGTCTTGGACTAGAATCCCACTTCATGGCGATTCCCGTAATTCAAAATCTGGCAAGTGGCTAGGGGCTGAATGGGAAAGGCAAAGCCGCAGAGGGGAGGTGGGGATTGGAGATCTGATTCTGTCTCTTTCTCAGTGACTGACATTCCAGTCAACCCTAGACAATTCACTGAACCTGTCTGGGTCATTGTTTCTCAATGTATAAAACTAGGATTATACCAGCCATCAGATCAATTTTCTAGAGTTCATTCAGGTCCCCTAATGAAAGGCACATTATAAACACAAATTGTAATTATACCTGAGAGTGCTTTTTCCTCTGAGGGAACCAGAGGGCTTTTCTGTCTTTGAAACTTCAATTATGAGAGTTAGAATATTACACATTTGTCAGTGGTGGATAAAAATTTATTCATGGTATGAATCACATAAGAGCAGGTTAATGAGGCTCAGAATCTAAAAGTGGGGCATTACTGAGGTGAACAAATTACCTGGAACCTGGAGGCTTAAGGTCTAGTCCTCATTTTTCTACTAATTAACCTGGGGCCTTAGGCAACTCATTTCACCTCCCTGTACCTTGGCCATAAAATGATGCGGTTGGATTTACAAGGTATTTTCCAAATTTCATTCATTCTCTTCATGATTTTTGCCAGATCTAAGAACCATGTGTATTATTATTAACTTGATATCATCTCTTTATTTTTTTCATTATTTCTTTAAATCCGTTAATGTTTTAAACTTATCTTGAAGGAGTCTTCCAAAGCTATGAGCCTAAGAAAGAAATTAAAGTAAGTATAAAACAAATAGAAGAGCAGCTGATGGTGTTGATAAAATCTGGATCTACGGCGTAGCAGAGAAGCTATAAATTTTTTAGACTAACAGTGTTTTGTCTACCAGATAGACGTGTTAACGCCTGATACTGTTAAGTCAGAAAAAGATTGGCGAAAGCAGTATCAAATGGATATTGATGGGAGAACGCTGGGAGAAAACATCCTTTAAAAAATATTAACTGAAAAGATAGATCCTCAAGGCAGCAGAGAAACGCATCGCACAAAGCCAGGATTTGTGTTGACTGTTGCCCAGAATGTTGTATAAAATAAGGGTGAATTTAGAAAGAAAGTGTTCACGTCAAAATATTCCATTAATTTCGTAGGTGGATGGGTACCAGCAACCCTACAGTTGTTGGTTTATTCAAGTAGTCGTGTTCTTTGAGTGCTGATAACGTTCTAGTAACTGGTGATACATTCATGAACTAAGTCCTTATTCTCCAAGAGCTTGCTCTGCCCTAGGCTGTGACATCAGGGGACTTGGGATGACACCACGCTGTAGCTGTACGGCCTCCAGACCTGGAGATAAAGGAAGGGTCTGTGTTCAAGAATCGCCTCTGTGCATACATAGCTCTGAGCTCTATACCAAGTCCTTTTACGTTTCTGAGTCTTCATTGCCTCACCTTTAAGCAGAGCGAATGATATTTCCCAGAAAAGGTGAAATTGACAGAGGATATGTGAAATGACCTGGCATGGCACAAATGGCAAATGCTACATAAATGTTCCTTGAAGCGGAGAATCATAACATTAGAAGGGAATTTAGAGATAACCTAGCCTGTTCTTTCCCAGAAATAGAGCTGGAAGCCGCAAGACATTTAAGCTGAAGGGCACAATATGGAGGCTTGGCCTATCGCCCCGTTGCTTCAGCGTGAGATTTTTGTTGTTTGGCTACGCGATCTAATTTCAAATAAGGTGATTCTACACTCAGAGCTACAGTCAAATGTAACACCACATAGTCATCTTCACATATCCCCAAACCAACCTACAATGGTTTGATGATGACTATGTACTCTGGCGAATCCAGCCCACCATTCTTTTGCTTTAGGGTAAAAAATTCTATATTATCTGCCGTTAGGCTTTTTTAGGTTGTGTTTTAGCACACGTTTGCCATCGTTGCTGTATTTCTTGATGCATGGCATAGTCAGGATACTATTTGAACAGCTATATTTCTACTTTCCTGTTACAAGTGGGACTACAGATGACTCAGCCTAAGACCTGGGCAAGCAGGCTGGCTGCCCTGGGCCCTGTGTTATGGAGGTCCCTTCTCCAGCCCCCCACCAGTAGTACTACTCACTAGGAGAACGGGGCAAAGAAGAAACACCTCTCCCTAGCCTCTCCTTCCAGATCCCACTCCTGGTAATTGGGACTTTGCAATTCCTTGTCTAGATGATTCTAGTACTTTTGCTAGGCCTTCTCCACCAGGTCCCTCTCCCTTAGGATAGACAACGCTTTCAGCACGCACAACCCTAGGCATGAGGGGTAACCCAGGAGAGGGACAGGTAGAGGAGATGATGGTAGAGCTTGGAAGTGCAGCTTAAGGTGTCCACACACACATGCAAAAGGCTGTTCACAGCAGAGCAGAAGTGGATGGGGGAGAAGTAGGAAGAAAAGTGGGGTTGGGCTTTGCCGTTTTAGTCTACTCTCCCCAGACCCTGCAAATATTTCGTTGGAGCTAATTTCTCTCTTGATAGATATCTGGTGTGTCCCTTCTCCCTTCCACCTGATGGCTTCCCTTTGTCCATTCATGACTCTCCGGCAAGTCTACAGAGGACTGATCTGGGCAGAGAGTAGAGGCTAAACTCAGATCAGATCATGCTCCCATTTGGTGAGTAAAAAATGATCTTTGTAACTTGTAAGCAGCCTTGATAAAATGTTTCCTAGAATCACAACATCTTAAAATGTGAAGGGACCTCAGGGGTTATTTCTCAAGTCCATGATGGCAAGAAAAATGAAAGCTAGGAGACACAAAGACAGATAGCTAAGTAAACACACGATTAATCTAACATCTCAAATTCGTCTATTGATACAATCTTGTTTGCCATCAAGGTATGTGATCATTAGCCAATGGTACCAAAACGTGACTTGTTCTTAGACCAACGGTACTTGCAGTTGTATGTCTTTGCAGTTGTATTTGCAGTCACTATAAAGCAAAGGAGCCTTGTGACTGTTTTATACCTGGCAGACTATTCTGAAGGAGACATTATAATTCTTGGTCCCTTGCAGGTGACTCTAAAGCACTTCCTACACTCTATTTATTTTGTTCATTTAACTAATAATATTTTTAGATGTATTTTTATTTTAATATTTTTAAGTGCTGACAACTATCCCTTTTCCCTTAAAAATCTTACCTGTCCTGTGTCTTATTTTCTCTGTTTCCTGCTCTTTGCCCAGGTTAGTACGATACGCTCATCTAGCGTATAATGTCAGTGGCCAACGAAAACTTAAAGGTTCCTGCCTTAGACAGCACTATAAAACCAACTCTCAATACCTGAACTAAAAATGTTAGCATTTTTGAAATTTTAGACAGAAAAGCAGATCTGGAAAGGGAGGTAATAATGTACCCCTAAAGCTTTTGGAATTGCTTCAGCCACAGAAGCAGCAGGAAGGAAAAAGTTTTGGGTGGTAAAGAAAATCAACCCTTCAACATCCAGCATAAAACAAACAAAGCCAAAAGAGACAGAGACCTAACCATGCTTCACTGGGTCAGTTAACCACACAGGATTAAGCAGCACTGAACAGAGGGTGGTGTCTCCGAAGACCAGGAGATGCAGAAAATGAGATGAGACAAGGAAGAACTTCTGCAAGGGAACAGCTGCAGTCAGGGTAGAGGCATCACAGAAATCATATCTGGTGACAAAGACAGTGCGGAGCCCACAGGCTGTCTGTGGGTGTAGAAGAAAAAAGCTGGTGATGCAGAAACATAAAAGAGTTGCGTGGTGCAGAGGGCCGAGTGAGGGATCTCCATTGCAGTACGGGAAGGAGCTCTTCAATGCACAGGCTGGCTCTGCTTGGTGTAGAAGGAAGAACATTTGTGCCTCAGTACGGGGACCTGGAACGTGAACTCCTAAACTTTTCTCTGTGCGATACACACAGTGATGTTCCCAGACAAGACCTGCTCTGATGGTCATGCCGGGCGTGAAGCAAGACTGCTGCGGTCCCGTCACTTCCCTCTCACCTTCTCAAAAAGCATGTTAGAATGCAGGGAAGAGGAGTGTTCCTGTCCACACGGCAGGAAGGTTCCCTGCTTCCTGCGGGACAGCAGTCACTATAACCAGGAACAACAAAAGGCAGTGTTTGGTAAAGCAGCTCCTGGCTAGGAAGTCTCAGAGACTCTCTAAGCCTAACACAGAGGAGGCCCAGCTTGGGCATGGAAAATGTCTGCTCTACGCAAAGAGCCAATGTGCCATCCAGCCAGCCGCCACCTCTCTCTCTCCCCCCGCCCCCTGCATACCCTCTCACGCACACACCTGTCGAATGTAAAAATGTAAATGTGTACAAGGACAGGATTGATGATCCACGCTGATTCAAGAGGAGAGAGGAGGAATACACAAGTCTGACTGCCTTGTGGGCATCTGATCTGCAGAGAAGAGAGAGATATCCAAGGGGACGGTTTTTTCCTACAGTGATGGTGAAAGGGGCAGCCGTGGGGAAGCCCCAAATGCCCAGAGTGCAGCATCTATGCCTACTGAGTAGGGGGGTGAGGACAAACCCCACTGCATATGGACTTTCCATAAATCAGAAGATAGGACTCAAACCTGAAGGCAAGAATTTTTATAAAATTCCTCTGAATTATCAAAGTGTCTTGACTTGCTAATAGTAAAGCCGCTTGCGAGTACACTTTGTCTCCCCTCCACTGTGACGGGCATAGTACTGGATGACATCAGGGTGAACTTGAATCTGCACTACTCTTCTATTTGATAAGTAAATCATAAACAAGCTTTTTTTTGGTAATCACGTTATCTGCGATCCAGTTCACAACTGGTGAGGACCCTTCTGTGTGTCATGCTACTGAGTTGGACGGGATCAAGATAGATCAATTTTCCCTGAGTGGCGTTAAAACTGAGAAAAGACAATAATCATAAGCTGTCAGTTTTCTGTATGTGTGTGGATTCTGTGTCATGGGAAACTGAGGGCCAGCACCTCTTAATGTTGAATTAGAACTCTGTCCATTACATGAGTGGTTCCCAGAGACAAAAAGAAAAGTCACACGGACACTCATTTCCATGAGCCAAGGCCTTTGGAAAGGGCCTAGTATTCTGATCTGACTTTGTTTTAAAGGTTGGTCCTGGCATTTCAGACTGAAACAGGACAATAGACAGCTAGATAGAATTTTAGGAAACAGTTTGAGCTGAATCTTGTTTGAGTGGAAGTGACGATGCTGCAATATCAGAGCCACCAATAAGAACCTTTGGGGAGGCATTGGTGAGAAACAGGACTTATAAGGTATTCCTTTTACCTAAGTATCTAATCACATCATTAAAATTGAAGACATTATAACTAGAACAACACAGAGTACGCACCAAGTGTCCAAGAAACTTTGAGGTGGGGGAACATACAGATACCCCAGGCATCTGGGAGGAGGGCAAAGGAGAGGAGGGGAAATAGGCTGGTTCCATCTGAACCCAAGGAGCTGCTGTCTAGAGCATGGGTGATCATGTGACTGCATCTCTGGGCAGCTTCGCCTGGGCAACAGATGTCCTGCAAAGTGACTTAAAAAAAATAAACAACTTTGGAATAATTTTAGATTTACAGAACTATTATGAAGATAGCACAAGAATTCCCATATACCTCACGTCTAGTCTTCTCTATTATTAACATCTTATATTAGGAAGTACCTTTGTCATTGAACCAATATCAATACATTATTATTACCTAAAGTACATACTTAATTCAGATTCTCTTAGTTTTTATATAACGTCCTTTTTCTGTTTCAGAATCCCATCCCCAGTACCACATTACACTTAATCATCATGTCGTCTTAGTTTCTCAGAGTTTCCTTTTATGGATGACCTTGACAACCCTGAGGAGTACTGGTTAGGGACTTTGTAGAATATCCCTCAACTGGGATGTGTCTGATGTTTTTCTCCTGATTAGAATGGGGTAATGAGGTAATGTGTTTTTGGCCGGAGGACCACAGAAGCCAGTTTCATCACATTGTACCTATGGTACATTATATCAATATGACTTATCACCATCGATGTTGACCTTGATCATCTGGCAGACGTTGTGTTTGTCTAGTTTCTCCATTGTGAAGTTATTCTTTCAATACGGTACTCTTTAGAAGGAAGTGACTAAGCACAGTCCACACTTACAGAGTGGGGAGTTATGCTCCCTCTCCTTTAAGATGAACTAGCTTCATAATTTATTTGGAATTCTTCTGTATAGGAAATTTGTGTCTTCTCTCCCATTTATTCAGTCACTTATTTACATGAGTATGGACTCATAGATGTTTATTTTATACTTTGGATTATAATCTAATACTACTTTATTTATTTTGTTGCTCAGCTGATTCCGGCTTTGGCCACTGGGCGCTCCTTTAGTTGGCTCCTGTGTCTCTGTGACATCCCGCCCTCACTGTGGGTTTGTTTGTTTATTTGTTTTGAACACTGTCTTACTTTCTGGCACTACAAGAGGTTTCAGGCTCATCCTGTATATGTACTTTCCCAGTCTTAGACTCAGTCATTTCTCTGAAGAACACTGGTTCCTTTTACAGAAGAATGACATTAGAAACCAAGATCTGAGTGCTAAGCAGTATGACTTTTTTTTAAAGTTCTGAGCTGTCCACTCTGTAGCACGCCTACAAATGTGACCTGGCATATTCAGGATGCTGCAATGACAGCTAATGATCTGAATTGTCCTGACAGGTGGAAGGATCCACACAAAAATTGAGAAGACAATGAAAGTCCCGGTACCATGAACTCCAGCGGGGACAGCGGTGCTCCAACTTTTGAGTCACTCGTGTCTTACGCAGAACCCAGCTCCACTACACTGCCCAGAAGCTGCTGCACCTGCATAAGCTTTGTGTGACATTTATGAACAGGAGTCAACTATCTAAACATTAGCTGACATCAAAGAATTTGTCAAGAAAGTAGACTTTGGGGTTATGGCTGGTGTTTCTCCCCTGCTGGGTTTCACATCTCGGTCTTCCGTAAAGGCAGTAAAAGCAATCATGGCTGAGTGCATGGGCTCTAGAGCCATCGCGGCCTCATTTTAAAAGCTCAGCTTCTTCCCCTTACTACCCCTTAGGATCCTTCTGGGATTTCGCTTCCTGGTCTGTACAATGAGGACCATAGTAGTACCTACTTCGGACCTGTGGTTTTGAGGATTAAATGGGTGAATATATGTAAGCGGATTAAAGGAGTCACTGACATATAAGTGAGTGTCTGTTATTAAAACCTCAACATCCACCTCTGTATGTATCTAAAGCTTCATTAGCAGCATTTCACAGAAATGATTCTGAGTAAATGGGAGATGGAACCACATTTCACCTAATGTTAAGATGGCATGGAAGTATATAGCATATTTAGAAAGGTTTTGAAATTCAAAAATCCCTCAAAGGACTGGGTTAACAATGAGTCATCTGGAAAAATACAGCAATTCGGAAGAACTTTCCCCAGAGTTACGGATGGCGATGTCCTCCGTGTACTCTAGGTTTAATAGGAAAACCGTATGTATAGGATTGTTAAAGTTTACTGTAGCTGATAACGTTTTAGGGTCACAGGCAGAGAGTCAAGGAGGCTGGGACCGGCCAATAGAAGTGGCTGACTAGAAGGTTGCGGGAGGTGAAAACTGGCATCTTCCTCCCGGAAAATAAAGTTTTGAAAATTTTGCTTTCGTTATGTGCGTGTATCAATGTGAGTGTGAGTGTACCTATTTGTGTGTTAGGGGTGCCATCCCAAACTTCCACAGATTGGGTGATTTTAAAAGAGAAATGAATTTCTCACATTTCTAGACACTAGAAGTTCGAGATCAAAGTGCTGTCAGGTTGGTTTCTACTGAGTTCTCTCTTCCTGGTTTCTAGGCGGCTACTTTCTTGCTGTGTTCTCACATGCCTTTTCTCTGTGTGTGAGAGAGATCCCTGGGGTCTCATCCTCTTCTTATAAGGATACCAGTCCTACTGAAGTAGGGCCCCACCCTTACTTAACCTTAGTCACCTCCTCAAAAACCCTATTTCCAAATATAGTTACATTGGGGTTAGCCTTTTAACATATGAATTTAGCAGGTGCACAATTCAGTCCATTACAGGGTGTGTGTGTGTGTGTGTGTGTGTGGTTTTAGGTTTGATTACTCTTGGCATTTGGCAAAATTTTCCTGTCAGTTGATATAATGTTCATTGTATTAAAAGGCAAATTGATTCCGGATTAGCCTTTCAGAATTAGCTCTTCTGATATGGGTTAGGAGAAAGCAGCCTGAGAAAAGGAGAGAAAATCCTAAAAGAATAAGCTGGAAGACAGAAATATCTTAAACTAGACTCTCTGACCTGAAGCCTCGTGAAGTAAGTAGCTGGTATGCTGATTTCTGGAGTGACCAAAGCCAAACCCTGAGCATTCTTTATATAATCTGGTCGGAAATATGTTTGCACAGAGTTTAATCACAGATGTATTCAAATAAGAAATGCCCCACTTGCCAATGCTTTCCTGGAAAAGAATAAATAAACCCCAGGAAATTGGCCTCAAACGAATTAATTCCACTTCATGTTGCTGGTCCATCTTTGGTAGGATCAGATGCCCATTCATTCTGGGGAAGATGGACCACATATATTTGGCAGAATCTCAGGGTATTTAGGGACCTGGAAAGAGTGAGATTAGAACTACATCCAGGGAATTGTAAACCTTTTAAAGTGCTGAAAAAGGTGTTTTTATATCGCTTTTATAAAGTTGTGCTATAAAAGATAAGCTAAAAATCACAATTTTATATACAGTCTATCTGCCACCAAAGAGCACTACAGCCAGGCTAGAGGTCATGGTTACTTAAACTGCATTTGATATATTTAGAATTATTTATAAATTCTTATTAAACAATCATGTTGAACACTTACCATGTTCAAGGAACAACATTAGACACTATGAGTATAAGAGGTTTTGTAAGATGCTGCCTTTTATTCCAATGTCTTCTTATCTATTTGGGGTGATGGCACATGTACACAAACAAGGATAATAATAATAAAAATAATAAATAGCTAACATTTATCTGGCACTTCTATGTGTGAGACATTTTCCATATATGATTTCATTTAACCTAATCCTCAGACAACTCTAAGAGATGGGTAATCTCATTTAACAGATGTAGAAACAAAACTCATGGAGATTCCACGACACCTCAAAGTCACATCGTAGGAAGCAGAGACACTGGGATTTGAAGCTGTTCTATCCACTGCAAAGGCCTAATCTTTCAACCACTAGGCTATAGTGAAAAGTGCCCAAAGACTGGTGTAAATGAGAAATGATTTGGATTTTAGGGGAAAATGTGATCAGGTGGCAAAGTAGAGAAAGACTTTGGGTTGGAAATATAGAAATGTTAAACATCTTCTCAGTAGGCAGAAATGAATGCAAGGAAAGAGTATCGACGATGTACGAAGGCAGAAAATGACAAGGCAGGGTCAGGAGAGGAAGTATTAGTTGATTATGGCTTCATGCTAATTGGGTGGATTAGGTGGGGTCAGATTATGTGGCAGCAGAAGTTAAACTGAACAGTTTGAAAATTATCACATAGGTGTTGGTGTATTTAAAGTTTTAGAGTGGGTATATATAAAGAAAGAACCCTTTAGAATCATAATCTAGCATGCAAAATGGATTAAATATGGGGAGAAATGGAAGGTTAACTGGTGGTTCTCAATCCTAGCTGCATGTTAGAAATGCCTGGGGAGTAAAGAAAAAAAAAATCATGTAGGGGTCCCACCCCAGCCCAATTTAATCAGAATCTTTGAGGTTAGAACCAGACCTAAGAACTTTTTTTTTTAAAAGCTCCCCCCAGGTGATTCTAATGTGCAACCAGGGTTGCGAATCACTGAGTTAGATTATTGCAATCCTGCAGCATATAATACGTTTTTGAGCCAGGATGTCAGCAGGGGAAATGGATCAAACGCAGCAGATACTATGGAGGTAGGGGAGAAAGTAATAGCTGTAATATTGGGGGAGAAATTATTATAGGTAGGGAGGAGAGGGGGGGAAACAAAGATGTTATGTGGGTAGCTCTGACAAGATTATAAGAGACTGAATTCATGAGAACAAACCATCTAGGGCTGCTGAAGATTTCCATCTTAGGTATGCTAAGATTCAGTCAATACTGGAAAGTTTTAGGGAGTCAGATGTTTAGGTCCAGATCAAAGGAGAAATCATGAGAAGAGATGAGATCCCAGAGAGGGACAGGATAAAAAAAAAAAAAGAGGGCAGGACCTTGGGAGATGCCCTAAGGGAGGGAGAGCAGGGGAAAGAAGAAGATAAAAAAGAGAAACACAAAATGCAGATTCCCAGAGGGAGACTCTTAACCAGACTTGTGATGGAAATGAAGGAATTGGAAAGGAGTGGCTGCAGTGGAAAATGAAATGGGGTTGATGCAACCTACCCAGCCCTGTGTCCTCAATACGTAAGAACGATAATGCTGCTGCGACTGCTGCAGCTGTTTGCATCTGCCTATCCGGGGCTCTTGAGCACACGATTTTGCTCGCTGTGAATGCAATCTGGTCTCTTTGCTTGATGAGAAAAGAAATGCACTTTAAGTATGTGTCTCCATGGAGGCGCTCATTAAACAGGCTGAAGGTTTCTGGGATAGGCTGGAAAGAAATCATACAGGAAGGAAGCCAAGAAAGGGAAGTTCTTGAAGAGGCAGAACGGAATCAAATTGGTATCAACAACTGGGCAAGTGAAAAACGGTGACACAGAGAAGAAACAAAAGGAGGGACAGACAGCCTCTCCAGAGATAGACGATAGATTAGAACCTTGAGGATTTTCAGCCTCCTGAAAGGGTTACTGTTTCAGTCTCTGTTCCTTCAAACAATGGAAGGAAGCTTCAGCTTCCAGCAGCTTTGAGGAATTCTGAAGAGAATATCCAAATGCATAAAAGGTGTATTGCGGATTCTTCAGACCAGTAAGATGGTCATCAACCTGTAATAGTATCTGAGGCTGGACTTTAAGTTGTCTTCATGGTCTTCAAAAAAAAAAAAAAATCAATAAATAAAAGGAAAAGAGAAGCAGCTGTCCTTAGGAGGTATGATGAGTGCTGTATGTTGAAAAATTAAACTTTATTTCCTTCTCTGATAAGTGACTTGGCCTGTTGATTACAGCAGTGACATAGAGAAATGTGTATCTGACAATGTCTTTCATGATGTTCTTGTGACAAATATGGGGAAATATTAGATGACAAGACATTAGGTGGATTCATAGCTGGTTAAATGATTATAAAAATCACTGGGCCAGGAATAAAATACCTGGACTCTGGTCCCAACCCCACCACTTAGTGACTTTTACCTTAAGGGAGCTTTCATATTCTTAGAGCTTTGTATTCTTCATCTCTAAAATGGGTCTAATAACAGCTGCCTTTTACAGCACACAGGGAAGAGTGAGCATGAAATAAGTCAATACAGTAGATGGAAAGAGGCTTTGCAATCGGAAAAATCTAATACCTTCAGGGAATTCTTATTATTGATGCCTATGGTGGGCACAATACCAAAGACATCCTCAACCTAATCCCCAGAACCCGTGGATATGTTATGTTACAGAGCAAGGGAGAATTAAGGTAGCTAATCAGTTGACTTTAAGAATTATACAGGATTATCCAACACTAGACATAATCACAACGTTCTTTATCTGGGGAAGAAGGGAGCAGAAGAGTCAGAACCTGAGTGATTACTTGACCAGTATTATTTGCTTTGAAGCAAAAAGCCAAGAATGCATGGGCTAGAAGCCAAGGACTGCAGGCAGCCTCTAGAAGCTGGAAAGGCAAGAAAACTGATTCTCTCAGATCCTCCAGAAAGAACGTAGCCCTGCCAACACCTTGATTTTAGCCTCAGTGAGACCTATTTTAGACTTCTGACCTCCAGAATTATAAGATAATAAATATGTTTTGCATTAAGTCACTAAGTTTGCGGTAATTTGTTACAGCACCAATAGGAGACAGATACAGTGCCTTCGTGCAAGCCTTTCTCGAATTCTGTGCTCTTGTCCTAACCTATACAAAATTCCTATTAGCAATTTATATGAAGCCATAGGAAGCATGCTTCTATAGTTCGCATATAATACAAAACTGGGAAGGAGAGCATGTATATTACTTAAACTCCTGACGATTCTAAAAGACCTCTGTGAATCAAATCAAGATAAAATTTCAAAGGGAAGTGGAAACTTTTCCTTTTAGGTTCAAAATATAAACTGTACAAGTACAGAATGAATAGACCAAAAGTTATTTATGCAAATACAACATATGAATTTTAATTTATTACATAGTAATGATGATTACAAAGTCATAATGAATCATCAGAGACTGATAAAAAGCTAACGCAATTCAAGTCTGCATTGATAGAATCTGGGTAAAGAAATGATATACAATTGTGTTGGACTCTAACAAGTGAGTCCATATATGAAATACAGATACCTTTGTGGAATACCACATCATTCACTAGTTTCGTATTTTCAAAGTAGAGAAACCAATAAGGTAAAACCGTCAATAACAATGCCAGGGTTTGATCAGTGACATAAGAATCATCTGTTTAGAAATAGAGATTTATGGCTCCCATCCTAGACCTACTAAATCAGAATATCTAGAGAAGGGACCCAGAATATGTATTTTGTATTTATAAAAAGTGTCCCAGGTGACTCTGATGCACAGGACATGTCTGATGTATGGGACCCATGGCAGACAAGAAAATGGTGAAGTTAATGAGATGAAGGGTAGGTATAGATTGTAGAATCTCATATTTAGGAAAGGTCTCCTAATTGTCTACAAATATTTGAAGGGTTTTCATATGACTACCCTCTGGAGTTATACAGAATAAACAATGGTGTAAGTTGGAGGCTGGCGAGTACTTCCCAGCAATTGAGCCTATGTGTATATACCCTAGGTTACCCCAGCCTGAGGGCTAAAAATGGATCCAAAGAGCTGTAACAAAATAGTAGGTCTATGGATACATCCCAACCTGATGTGTGGGGACTCCAAGTCACCCTTGCCCAAATGTTTCTAGGAGTCTCCAGGGGGTATTACATGTGTCTTTGAGAACTAGCTCTAGTTCTTTAGGCTTCCATAACATATCTGTAATTTTCTGTCTCTGGTGATTACTGCTAATGTCACCAAAGTTACCACTGTACCCTCATTAACGAAAGCACAACCCACTATAAAGTCACTCAACAGATTGGGTATAGAAGGGACATACTTCAGCATAAAAAAGGCCATATATGACAAACCCACAGCTAACATTATATTCAATGGTGAAAAATTGAAAGTTTTCCCTCTAAGATCGGGGACAAGACAAGGATGCCCACTCCCACCACTCTTATTCAATACAGTACTGAAAGTCCTAGCTAAAGAAATTAAACAACGCAAAGAAATAAAAGGCATCTAAATCAGAAAGGAAGAAATAAAACTGTTGTTATTTGCAAATGATATGATTTTGTATAGTAAATTTCAAAGATTCAACCAAAAAGCTGTTGGAACTAATCAATGAGTTCAGTAAAGTTGCAGGATATGAAATCAACATACAGAATCAGTTGCATTTCTATACACTAATAGTCTGAGACATCTGAAAAAGAAATAAAGAAAACTATCCCATTCACAAGAGCATCAAAAACCATAAAATACCTAGGAATAAATTTAATCAAAGAAGTGAAAGTTCTGTACAACAAAAAAGACTTTGTTGAAAGAAATTGAAGAAGACACAAATGGAAAGACATCTCATATTCATGAATCAGAAGAATTAATATTGTTAAACTGTCCATATTACCCTAAGCCATCTACAGATTCAACACAATCCCTATCTAAATTCCAATGGCATTCTTCACGGAAAAGAAAAACCAATCCTAAAATTTGTATGGAACCACAAAAGACCCTGAATAGCCAAAGTAATTGTGAGAAAGAAGAACAAAGCTAGAAATCACACTTCCTGATTTAAAGCTATACTTTGAAGCTATAGTAATCAAAACAATATGGTACTTGCATAAAAATAGACACAGACTAATGGAACAGAATGGAGAACCCAGATAAAAACCTCTAAATGTATTGTCAACTAACATTTGATAAGGAAGCCTAGAACATCCAATGGGGAAAGGACAGCTTCTTCAACAAATGGTGCTGGGAAAACCAGATAAACACATACAGAACAACAAAATTGAACTCCTATCTTATAACACTCACAAAAATTAATGTAACATCGATCAAACACTTAAACATAAGACCTGATATTATAAAACTCCTAGAAGAAAACATAGGCAAGAAGCTCCTTGACATTGGTCTTGACAATGTTTTTTCTGGATATGACATCAAAAGCACAAAAAACAAAAGCAAAAATCAATGTGTAGGATTAAATCAAACTTTAAAAGCACAGCAAAAGAGCAATCAACAAAATGAAAAGGCAACATACAGAATGGGAGAACATTTTTGAAATCCCTATATTGGATAAGGGGTTAATATCCAGAATATATAAAGAACTCATACAACTCAATAACAAAAAGACAAGTGATTAAAATATGGGCAGAAGAACTAAATAGACATTTTTCCAAAGAAGACATCCTAATGGCCAACAGGTACATGAACAAATGCTCAACATCACTAATCATCAGGGAAATCAAAATGAGAATGAGATATTACCTCACAATTGTTAGAATGGCTATCATCAAGAAGAAAAAAGATAACTGTTAGCAAGGATGTGGACTATTGATCCTTGTACACCACTGGTTGGAATGTAAACTGGTTCAGCCACTATGGAAAACAATATGGACTTTCCTTAAAATATTAAAAATAATACTCCCATATGATCCAACGATTCCACTCCTGGGCAGATACTGAAAGGAAGTGAAAATAGGATACTGAAGAGATATATGCACACCTATGTTTATGTTTATTGCAGCATTACTCTCAATAGCCAAGATATGGAAACAACCTAAGTGCCCACCAACGGATGAATGGATAAAGAAGATGTGAGATACAAACACACACACACACACACACACACACACACACACATACACACACAATGGAATATTATCTGGCTATAAGAAACAAAGGACATCCTGCCATTTGCAACAACATGGGTAGACCTTGAGGACAGTATGCTAAGTGAGATAAGCCAGACACAGAGGGACAAATAATGTATGATATTACTTATATGTGGATCAAAAAAAACCAAACTCATAAAAACAGAAAGTAAAATGGTGGTTACCAGGAAACTGGGGCAGTGAGGGGAGAGGGAGAAGGACAGATGTTGTTTAAGAACACAGACTTGCAATGAATAATATGTAAGTCCTAGAGATCTAATGCACAGTATAGTGAATATAGACAACAATATTGTATTATAATCATCAGACTTGCCAAGAGACTAGTTCTTAATTATTCCAACCACTAAAAAGAAATGATAATTATATGACATGGTAGCGGTGCTAATTATTGCTACAATGGCAGTCATATTACAATATATAAATGTATCAAATCAACAAGCTGTACACCTTAAATGTTATATGTCCAATATATTCCAATTTAAAAAAGCAAGAGGAATCATCTCTAAGAAACTGTAGAAAAGATGCATCCTTGGCCTGACAAGCTAGACAAGATCGTTTTTAAACTCATCAGTAACTTAAGTTTACAGGTACTGTGAGGTTGATTTACCAGCCAACTGACAGTTTAATTTCCATATTCTCATCCAAATTGACAAAAAGCTTGTGTACCTATGAAATAAACCTAATCTGAGAACCTGACATATATATATATATATATATATATATATATATATATTTAATATTCCTGCCATGACTACGAATTCATTTAGTTTGCCAAGAGAAGGAAGACCCCATGGGGTTAATAGTTGTAAATTAGGAAATTAATCAATTGAAAAGGTTTTTCTTGTGTATTTTTTTAACCAAATATTATAGGGATTTTAAGAGTGGTTTTCTTACTTTTTAACTACTTTCAATATTTCCTAAAGAACAAGAATGGTGAGAAAAACTAGGTAAGATAGTGCAGTTGAGGGACTATCTATCTTGAATACAAAGCAGGTGCCCAGCAATGGATTTGGGGCAGCTGCTGCTGTGTTTGCTAAGGGAGCACCATTGAGATTTCAGGCCCATTTGGCAACTTCATTTCTGTTTTTGGCAACTCAATTTTAATTGTGTTCAATGCTGAAGATAGCAGTCTTGAGTCTAGGTTTGTTTTAAAAAATGAAAAGTGTCTTCAGTGTGTCACAGCTTTTTCCCTTTCTTGTTTCTTTCTCTAGTTTTACAGAGTGTGAACATTTATGTTATTATACACAGAAAGCAAGCAGTGCTAGTAGCCCATGAACCACTGGTCTGCCTGTCTCTCAGGTGCCTGTTCATGCAGGAGATTTCTTTTCTTTTCTTCTTTTTTATTTGAATACATTTATTTATTTATTTTTGGCTGCATTGGGTCTTTGTTGCTTCCTGCGGGCTCTCTCTAGTTGCGGAGAGCGGGGGCTACTCTTTGTTGCGTGCGCGGGCTTCTCATTGTGGTGGCTTCCCTTTGTTGTGGAGCACAGGCTCTAGAAGCGCGGGCGTCAGTAGTTGTGGTGCATGGGCTTAGTTGATCCACGGCATGTGGGATTTTCCTGGACCCGGTCTCGAACCCATGTCCCCTGCATTGGCAGGAGGATTCTTAACCACTGTGCCACCAGGGAAGTCCTGGAGATTTCTTTTTTGTTTGTTTGTTTTAAATTTTTATTGGAGTATAGTTGATTTACAATGTTGTGTTAGTTTCAGGTGTATAGCAAAGTGAATCAATTATACATATATATGTATATCTACTCTTTTTTTTAGATTCTTTTCCCAGAAAATCTATACATTATAGAGTATTGAGTAGAGTTCCTGTGCTATACAGTAGGTTCTTATTAATTGTCTATTTTATATATAGTAGTGTGCATATGTCAACATGCTGGAGATTTCTGAGTGCCCACATCAGAGCACTTTAAACCCAGGGAGCACTCGGAACAGTATAATGGTCACCTTTCTTGCTATGCAGATCATTATGGCCAAACATAGTACTTCCCCACAAAACTTACTCCATTTTCTCCCCAAGTGGAAAAAATTAATTATCTAATAACTAAATAAACAGATAAGTATGTACATACTAGAAAAAGCATGGGTCTCCCAAATAGACATAAGTTTGAGTACTAACTTGATCCCCTGTTCTTTTGACCTTGTTAAAATTGGAATAATAACATTGAACTCATGGGAGTACTGGAAAAATTAAATGATAAATATATAAACATAATACATGCTCAAATGTTATTTGTCTTCTTCCATTACCTTGAAGGTTATGGAAAGGATTAAATGAGGGCATGCCTGTCAATAGTGCTTGTACATTTTCTAGTCAAGGAATCCTTTGAGATTTTCATAAAACTCTAGACTTTCTCCTGGGGAAGGGGAGAACCCACATAGATGTATAAAACAAATGAATTAATTAGGTTCAATTTGAGGAAATTCATGGACCTCCTAAGCATAACAATGGATCGGCAGAACAAGAAACTCTGTCACCAAACAGGTGATTCAGTAATGTTAACTGCCATCTCCCTGCTTGTTTCTCTGTTCTGAACTAAATATGTCATTGGGGCTGCCCTTAACATACAGGACCCAGGTGATGTTAAAGACGTCAGCAAAGAGAACTCGCTCTTTCCACACCTAAGAACTTGAATTTAAGGCTTAGTTCACTTTGCAAAGACTAAAGTTTGTTAATTAAACTCTGAACCTTGTCTTGAGATCAGACTGCAGATGGGGAGACCCTGGGGGCCTGAATGGAGAAGGAAGGAATGAAAAAAGGGACCACCAAAAGTTTGGGGAATAGGTTGGAGAACAAGGGGTTGGGGGTTATTGAGTTTTTCTTTTCCCACTTTACAATTTTAATCAACTGTTTGTCTTAGCAGATGTATTTAAATTTTATTTAAATATTTTATTTAAATATTTGTTACATCTTTAAAAATCAGAGTAAAACATATGCTTGATTTTAAAAAATGAAATAACATAGATAGCTTATAACAGAAAAAACAAAAACAAAACCCAAAACACTTGCCTACCATCCATCCTCTATCTAATCAACATCTCTTTCCCAAGAGAAAAATTTCACTGGTTTCAATTCTACTATTTTTCCACTTTAGATATTTTATGAACTTCCTCTTATGATAAGTGAGGATTTAACTTACATCACCTATTTAGTGGAGGGAGAAAGAGAGAGTGGGGGAACAGGGAAAAAGAGGAGAGAAGAGGAAATATAAATGTAGGGTAGGTATTTCAGTTGGAAGGTTCATGTGTCTCTCTTTAGGTCTGAACATTTTCATCCTACTGTTTCTTTGTAGGTATACTTCACTTTCTTGGCTCTCTTTCTTTCTGAAAATTCTTTTAATCAGATTCTGTATCTCCTCTTTAATTCTTCTCTTTCTCTCTTTATAATATGTTCTGGGAGAGTATTTTTCCTTTATTTTCCACTCTCTCCTTTGAATCTGTTTTTTGATAAGTATATATAAAATTACAATATTTTATATATATATTATATATGTACAATATTATATGCAGGTGTATAATACAGTGATTCAAAACTTTTAAAGGTTATATTCCTTTTATAGTTATTATAAAATATTGGCTACAGTCCCTGTATTGTACAATACATCCTTGTAGCTTATTTATTTTATATATAGTAGTTTGTACCTCTTAATCCCTTCCCCCTATCTTGTCCCTCCTCCCTTCCCTCCCCTCACTGGTAACCACAAGGTTCGTCTCTATATCTGTGTCTGTTTCTTTTTTGTTATATTCACTAGTTTTATTTTTTAGATTCCACGTATAAGTTGATACCACATAGTATTTGTCATTCTCTGTCTGGCTTATTTGACTTAGCATAATACCCTCCAAGTCCATCCATGTTGCTGCAAATGGAAAAATTTCATTCTTTTTTGTGGCTGAGTAGTATTCCATTGTATATGTACACTACACTTTCTCCATTCATCTGTTGGTGGATGCTTAGGTTGCTTCCATATCTTGGCAATTGTAAATAATGCTGCTATGAACACTGGGGTGCATGTACCTTTTTGAATTATTGTTTTAGCTTTTTTTGGATATATACCCAGGAGTGGAATTGCTAATTATATATATATATGTTCTTTAATTTTTGAGAATTATTTCTTATTTTCTGGTGTTCCTTTTTCAATGCCCCCTGTTCTTGGTTTATGGATGTAATATTTTCTCAAATCTCTCTTAGTAAAATAGAGGTAAAGTTCTCTTTTCTTTCCTACCTTATCTCTGTTTCCTCTCAGTCAATTTTTATTTTTGTTTAATTTGGTCTTTTCATTCATGCTGCAAGTTTTGATGAAATGCCTGGGAGTTCTTGGTTGTCAGTTTATATTATGAATGAAAGAATGCTGACAGCAAGCTCTATTCACGTAGGAGTGGGGCTTGAAGACTGAAAGCACTGCTAGAATATGAAGAGCAGGGAGCCAGCCATTAATCTTGGGAGGGGTGGGGCTGGGGTCCACCAGAAGCCTAAAAGAAGTCTTTATTTGGAATTCTAGCATCTACACTACCACTCCTAATTCTTCTCGAGATGGTTTACAATCTGTTCAATTTCTTCAGAAGGGAGACTTCTAGGGTTTTGTTGATTTTTTGTAAGGTCAAATACTTAGTTGGCTGCTGGCTCTGCCTATGGGGAGGGTGAGGGCATGTCTTGTATTCAGATTCTGACATAAGCACATAGTTTCCAGTCCCACTTAAATCCTACTTTGCCATATTTGCTATTGCCAGGTCTGCAGTTTCACGGAAGTTCTTCTGAGAAGAAAAATTTCCTCCTATGTTGTGCCCCTCAAGACTCTAACTTGAGTCTAAATTTGAACTTTATCTACTTTTTTTCAGTCATGGCCATTTTTCCATTTGCTTTTTTTTTTTAAATAAGTTTACTTATTTATTTATTTTTGGCTGCATTGGGTCTTTGTTGCTGCGCGCAGGCTTTCTCTAACTACAGCGAGCGGGGGCTACTCTTCGCTGCGGTGCGCAGATTTCTCATTGCGGTGGCTTCTCTTGTTGCGGAGCACAGGCTCTAGGCGCACGGGTGTCAGTAGTTGTGGCATGTGGGCTCAGCAGTTGTGGCTTGCAGGCTCTAGAGCAAGGCTCAGTAGTTGTGGCACACAGGCTTAGTTGCTCTGTGGCACGTGGGATCTTCCCGTACCGGGGCTTGAACCCATGTCCCCTGCATTGGCAGGTGGATTCTTAACCACTGTGCCACCAGAGAAGCCCTCCATCTGCTTTTTGGAGTTGAGAAGTTTGTTGAAATATGTGGTCTGATCATGGTCCCTTATTCATTCTACTCTATTGGTTTGTCTGAAAAGGAAAGCCATCATTATAATTTACATGGAGTACCAGGAGAAAGGGGAGGCAAATGAGTCAGCAGAGTAAGCCATCATGATATGGAAGTCACAGCAATTCTTATTAAGATCCCTGCTCTCTCCTATCGTCCAGAACCCTGATATTTTTAAGGTATCTTTAAGCAGCTAATCTGAAAGAACTGTCTCTCTCTCATCCATGCTGCCCTGGCTCAACATCTTAACCATCCAGCTCCTCTTTCCTCCACACTATTACATACATGTGCCATGTGTGTCCCATGACATATCACATCCCTCTACCCAAAATGGCACACCACTTGGGGAATAGTGACTTTCATTTGAGTCTACATTTTTCTTAAGAATATTTTTTTCTTCTAAAAACAGGGGAAGGATGCAGAGTATAAGCATTTATAGCATTGCCCAAATTCCACGTTCTGGTGGATGGGGAGGGTGGAAGGCTGTTAATCATTGCTTTTAATGGTTGTTAACCCATCAAAAATGAAAAAATGAATTTCCCTGGAGCAATAAAACAGTAAGGTCACATCTTTTCCTTTACAGAGAAATAAAGCCATGTAGTTGGGCAATGAAAGACAAAGGAAGAAGACAGAGCACCTGCTTGAGGAATTGTTTTTCATATTGGAATAGGTATTCCCCGTACCCACAAAATGAAGTAACAGATAAAACTTTTAATAGAGAAGACGACTGAATAAAGCCCTTATTTACATTTCTTGAATAGCATTGCATTCTGTTAACTCAAACTGCTGAAATGACTTTTGAACTGTACTCAGAGTCACGGAGATATATGTCTACTTCGGTTGTCTCCCCCATCACAGTCATAAATACAAAGAGTGAAGCCTGCTAAATCTGTCATTTCATAGCAAAAAACAACACCATGACAATTTAACTAATGATTCCCTCACACCACTTTTATCATACAAAGAAAGATTCCTCTTTTTGACAGAGAATGACATCTGTGTGGATTCTTTTTCGGAAGGGCGGAAATGTGTGTCTTGGTGAGAGAGAATATTGAACAGAAATACAGAAATGAGGCAAAGAAATAAGCCTGCTCCCTCTTAATGCCTTTTACGATTACTTTCTCTCTCCCACTCTCTTACGTCTTCATATCCTTTCTAAATATAGCTTGTAAGTGGATGTCTTAAACATTTGAGTTGGACTGAGTTGGTGCCAAGCATTTGATGGACCTCATACTGTGAAATTAAGATCTCTTTTATCCCTTACTCCTTTGTTCTAGTCAAACTATTCTAGTGACTGTCTCTTTAACATGTCTGAAGTCTTCTTACTGTCATGCTACCATTTACATTGTTTTCCTTACCTGAAAAGTTGCCTCTCACTTATATATCTAAAACTTTCATCCCTCCTTTAAGGTCTTATCCAGATCCTACCTCCTCTGTAAATCTCTTAGTGACTGACTTCTTCCCCTTGAAGTATTCTCTCCTTCCTCCGAATTTCTATCACTTGTATTATCTGTTTTGTCTTATGACTCTCGTGGGTACACTGTCTCTAGTATCTCTCTGGCTGCAGCAAGATTACTCACAGTCTTGGCTTTTGTGACCAATGCCCATTAGGGTGTTTCATGAACAAAGAAAGCACCAATTTTAGAAGAATTTAAAAAACAGATTTATCACTATTTAATCTAAAAGCTTAATATTTTAATATTAAAAATAGTTGTTATTTCATGCTTGAGAGAGGAAAAATGCTGTTGAAATATTTCATCAAAATATCTACAGCCAGCTAAAGGACAAACAGCTGAATTTACAGGTCAGTTTCCTTATCCAGCCATCTTTTCCCTTATTCTCTGTTACTGCTAAGGTTGAAAACTCTAGTTCATAGTTTATGGTTTTCATACAGAGTTATGAACATCAGACTTGAACACAGACCAGAAATTAGGCATAGATTCCTCACTAAAGACTAATTACAGCACTGCTTTCTACTTTAAGTTATGAGCACACCCTACTGCAAAACTGGAAAGCTGAGTGATTTATATTGGGAGAGAGGAATGAAGGATTCCTAATCCACTGTATGGCTGCATTTGGCTCAGCTAAGTAATTCTTCATATTCCATGGAAGCTTGTATATATGGGTTTAAAATATGCTCAGTAATAGGTTACAGATTTTTTTCACAGATGATTAAAGGAAATCATTAAGTGTTGGTAAAGGGTCAAAATCATGGTGACTGAGCTACGTTCACCACAATTATGACTTCCTCAGAAATTTTATATGTAGATTGAAATTCATGCTATTTCATTCCTGAAGAAATATGTTCAGGATATAACAGCAATTATTAAAACATCTAATATTTATTGCATGATAACTATGTGTCAACCAGCATAAGCATTTTATATGGATTATTCCTTGTAAACCTTAGTATAATTATTTAAAGTAGGTACTATTACAAACCTTATTTACTGATAACTAAATTATGTCATAGAGAGATCGAGTGACTTGTCTAAAATCACGTAGCTTGTGAGTGGTCCAGCTGGGTTTTGAACCCAGAAAATCTGACTCCAGAACCTTAAGTCTTAACCACTGTGCTTTCATTCTGTATTGCTATTTGAGAAAGCCACTTAGAGAAACGACTGTGGACAGAAATGTCAACTTAATTAAAATGTTTTAATCTCATTCATCATTTAATAAAGATTTACGCAAGCACCACTTCTTCTAACATCAAGTGTTCTTGTGCATTGGAAAAGCAACATTTTACATGGCTGCCGTTTTCTTTGCCATAAAAGCTGAAAAGACCTACAATCAATAGCTGCAATTTATTTGTATTTAAAATGTCACTATTTCCCTCAAAACTGAAAGAATATTATAAATAATGTAGTTGACCATCACCTGTATTCTGTGAATAAAGTGCTCCGTGAATAGGTGCAAACGTTTTTCTTTGTGTAGTGATGCCCTTCCTTTCTATACACATAACTGGTGTAACATTCAGTACTTATTGCAAGACAATCTATACCACAGTGCATAAAGTGATCGTTCACTAAACAAACAAAAATCTTCTGTGGCACAAATTTTCACTGGTGAGAAAACAAGTCATCCAGCACTTATTTCTCACATATTATTATTTGTATGCCAAATGTGGTCTGGTCAAACTTTAAAGCAAAATGTCAGTTAACAGCACACATGGTATTAGTTGCTTTTAAAACAATATGATACTGAAATCCCAAGAAGTTATATTCTAGATGAATTTTATCAATAGCTTGTTTTGTATCATGGTTTTAAAATATGCCCACCAATTTTTTGACATTCCTCCCTTCAGAAGGTCAATTTTAATTCCCCTCCCCTTGATGTGAACTGGACTTAGTAGCTCACATCTAATAAAGAGAATATGGCAGAAATTTTGTCAGGCTTCTGAGACTACGTCATAAAGAGCAGTGAGCCTTCCTCTTTGCTCTCTCTTGGATCACTTGCTCTCGGGAAATCTAGCTGCCGTTTTGTGAGAACACTCAAATAGCTGCATGGAGAGGCCACGTGTCAAGGACCTGAGTTCATCCAACAATCACAAAAGAAGTGAGGCTCCCTGCCAAAAGTCATGTGAGTGAGCTGTCTTGGAAGCAGATTCCCCAGCCCCAGTCAAGCCTTCTGATGACTACAGTCCTGGTTAACATGGTTGACACCTTGACTACAACTTCTTTAGAGACCCTGGGCTAGAACTACCCAGGCAAGCCACTCCTAAACTTCTGACCTACAGGAATTATGAGATAATAAATTTAAGTTGTTTTAAGCTTCTGGGTTTTCTGTTAATTTATGATATAGCAATAGATAATTAATATACTTTGTTTCCCTTCTGTACACACTATCATCATTAACTTTACAACTTGTTTTGTATTTTCTCTGCAGTAACTTGAATAATAGCTATTTTTAACTTGGTGCAATTTAGAATATGTTTTATCTCATCTCTCTTTAGTAGCAAAATTCATCATTTCTAACTGGAAAGGTATAAATTTGCATGTGTACTAGAAAAACACAATTATTTTATGATCACTGTGCTCCGCTGAAATTCTGATGATTTTATGCCACTATTGGAAAACATTGTATCAATGAATTAAAAGACTATGAGAAAATGTATCTCTAGTCTACTGAAAACAAATTTTCGAATAAAAGTCATTATATTTACTATTTGCTTTTCATTTTTAACTGCCTTAACAAAATCATGATACATACGGATTCACTGTAGCATATTCAAATTCATCCTCCATATTTGCACAGACACTCTTTTAACTACTTAACTTTATAATTTTTCCTCAATGATAATATTTGCATTAAAATTTCCAGCAATACTTTTAAGACTATCTGAACTATTTTTAAGTCACTATGCCATTTTGTAAAAAAATACGTAATGCAATGTAATAGTAACACAAATTTGTAATTTAACATATACAAATAAAAAGACAAATAATACATATCTGCCTGCCAAGTGTTGTTGCAAATATTAATAAAATAAAAAATCTGTAATCAGATTGATAAAAAACATACAAATAATCCATATCATAAACAGAAGAGGAAACATAACTACAAAACCAACTGATATAAAAAAGATGACAAGAGAAAATTATGGACAATTTTAGGCAATAAGTTCAACAACATAGATGAAAAGATCTTCAAAAGACCAAAACTACCCCAGTATAGTTGAGAAGACATAAGAACCCAATTAGCCCTTTAAATCAATAAAGAAATTGAATTTGTAGGCAAAAATTATCCCAGAAAAACTCTAGGTGCAGATACTTTCAGTGATGAATTATACCAAATGTTTCACAAAGAAACACCAATTCTACACAAAGTTTTCCAAAACAGAGACAAGGAGCAAAAACTTCCTAACATTTTGTGATGCCATAATTACTCTGATACCAAAATTAGACAAAGACTTACAAGAAAATAAAACTAAAGACCAATATCCCTCATGAGCATAGATATAAAATCCTTAACAGAATTTTAATAACTCCTTAATAAAATTTTAGCAAATCAAATTGAGCAACATATAAACAGATAATACATCAAAAGCAAGTGGACTTTACACCAGAAGTGAGATTTTGATATAACAGTTACATGAAAATCAATGTAATCCATCATACTAATAAAGTGAAACAGAAGAAACATATGATCATCTTAATAGATCCAGGAAATACACTTACCAAAATTCAACACCCAGCATGATAAAAACTAGGAATACAAGGTAATTATATCAACTGATAAAAGGATGCTACAAAAACTTATATGCTAAAATTATACTTAGTGAAGAAGGACTAAACTGCCATCCCCAAAGATGGAAACAATCCAAGGCTATATGCTCTCATCACTTCTATTCATTAGAATAGAGGTTTCAGCTAGTTCAATAAGGCAAGAAAAAGAAACAAAAGACATACAGTTTGGGAAAGAAGAAGTAAAGCTGTTAACTCAAAGACAGCATGAGGGTCTGCCTAGAAAACTTTAAGGATTCTGTAATAAGCTACTAGAACTAATAAGTAAATTTTGCAACAGATATATTTCACACAGAATATAAGGTCAATATAGAAAATTCAATTGTATTTCTATATATTAAAAATGAAAAACTGGAAATGAAAACTAGTAAAACACATTTACAATAATATTTTTAAAATAAAATAGGAATCAATATAACAAAATACGTGCAAAACTTGTACATTGAAAACTACAAAACACTGCTTAGAGAATTTAAGGGAGACCTAAATAAGTGGAGAGATATACTATGTTTATCAAGTGGGAGACTAGGGACTTCCCTGGTGGTGCACTGGTTAAGAATCCGCCTGCCAATGCAGGGGACATAGGTTCGAGCCCTGGTCCGGGAAGGTCCTGCATGCTGCGGTGCAACAAAGCCCATGCACCATAACTACTGAGCCTGTGCTCTAGAGCCTGCGAGCCGCAACTACTGAGCCCACATGCCACAACTACTGAAGCCCGCGTGCCTAGAGCCTGTGCTCTACAACAAGAAAAGCTACCACAATAAGAAGCCCATGCACTGCAACCAAGAATAGCCCCCGTTCACCGCAACTAGAGAAAGCTGGCGGGCAGCAATGAAGACCCAACACAGCCAAAAATAAATAAATAAATAAATTTATATAGAGAAAAGTGGGAGACTAATATTGTTAAGATTTTAATTCTCCCTAAGATGATCTATCCATTCAATGCAATTCCAATCAAAATCTCAGTAGGATTTTTTTGTAGTAATTGACAAACTTATCCTAACATTTATATAAATGCAAAGGATCTGGAGTAGACATAACAAATGGGCAAAGAACCAAGTTGGAAAACTTAAAGTACTTGATTTCACGACTTATTACAAAGCTACAGTAATCGAGGAAGCACATACTGGCATAAGGATCAATGTACAGAACATTGTAACAGAATAGAGTCCAGAAAGGTACTCACCCATATAAAGTCAACTTTTCTGATAAAGATACCAAGGAAAAAGGGCAGTATTTTCAATAGCACTGCAATTGGATGCCCATATTTTTAAAAAAATGAATCTCAAACCTTACCTCACAACATGTACAAACATTAACTTGAAAAAGATAACAGATTTATATGTAAGAGATAAAACTATAAAATTTCTAGATAAAACATATAAGAAAATCTTTGAGATCTTTAATTAAACAAAGAATCCTTTAAAATTTACAAAATTGACATAAAATTTATAAAAAATAAAAATAAAAAATAGACAGATTTTATCAAAAATGAAAACCTTTTATTATCTGAGAGATACTGTTAAGAAAATTAAAAGGCAAGTCACAGACTAGGGGAAAATATATGCAAAACATATATCTGATTAAAAACTTGTATCCAAATTCTATAAAGAACATTTATTCCTCAACAGAAAGAAGAGAAACAACCAATTTAAAAATGGGCAATATATTTGAACAGAAACTTCATCAAAGAAGATACTTCAAATAGAAAATAAACACATAAAACGATGTTGCACTTCATTAATTATTAGGGAAAAGCAAATAAAAATCATAACGAGAGAGCTCTACATACCTGCTATTATAGCTAAAATTTAAATAACAGACAAAAAAATGTCTTAGTAAGTGTATGGAACAACTGGAACTCTTATGGCTGATAGGAACGCAAAATAATAGAGCCAATGTGGAAAACGGTGGGCATTTTCTAACAAAGTAAGCATATACCACGCAGCCCAGCAAAAGCACTAGCAGATATTTACCAAAGAGAAATAAAAATATCTGTCCACATGAAGATGTGTACCTGAATGTTCACAGAAACTCCATTGAGGAGACATCACCGTAAAGGTTAAGAGCATGAACTTCAGAGCTAGGTCACATAGAAGCTGTATTAGTAATAGCCTCAAAATGAAAACAATCCTAATGTCCATAAACTGGTAAATGAATAAACACATTACAGTACATCCATATAATGGAAGGCTACTCAGCAATGAAAAGGAACAAATCACTGATGAATGTGACTATGAATGAATCACAAAATAATTATGCTTTATTATGCTTTATTATTGATCAAGGCCAAAAAAACCTACATGACTCCATTTATATAAAGTTCTAGAAAATGTAAAGCCATAGTGATAGAGAGTCAATCAGTTGTTGTCAGATCCTGGGAGAGCAGAAAGGGAATTGACTGCAAAGGAGTACAAGGGAACTACTTGGGGTGATGCAAATGTTCAATATCTTGATAATGCTAGTGGCTACATAACTATACACAATCGTCAAAACTACTCAAACTTCACATTTAAAATTAGTGAATTTTTAAAATATAAATTATATTTTAATAAAGCTTATTAAAAAAATAAAGAAAATAGACAGGAAAATATTCCTCTAGCCAAGATGAATGCCACCTGTTAAGAAAATAATGACATTTAGAAGCACAATAGGATTTTATGGAAAAATCATGATTTACCTTATGTTTCAAATTTGTAAAAAATGTGTGAATAAAATTGTTTTCTTCATTTTTTTCACTAACATACCACTTGTAGATCACTTGATAGATGCCCAAACTTTGTGACACAAGAATCTAGAACATAGCTCTTGGTGTGAATTTGCCCTGACTTAACACTAGTAAACTTTTAGTTTTCTTCACTGAATTATTTTAGTCTATTGCTCCCTAAATGTAGACATTTCTCAATATCCTGTTCTTGGTCCTTCACCATCTTTTTCTTTTTTCCAGTTCTTCACCTTTCCCCATATCTATGTCCAGTATATTGTGACTTCGTAGTCACTCTCAGTAGAAGTGGAGTATACTTCTATACCCCTTGACTTTGAGCTTAGCCATTCTTTGGTCAATGTTATGTTTAGTGCACTTGACCCAAAGAGAAGTTTAAATGTGTTTGCAGAATTAGCTTGCCTTCTAGTACAGGCAGACCTCGGACATACTGAGTGTTCAGTTCCAGATGGCCACAATAAAGTGAATATCTCAATAAAGGGGGTCACACGAATTTTTTGGTTTCCCAGTGCATATAAAAGTGAACTTTACACTATACTGTAGTCTATTAAGTGTGCAATAGTATTATGTCTAAAAAACCAGTGTGGTACCTTAATTTAAAAGTGCTAACCATCATCTGAGTTTTTAGTGAGTCAACTTTTTGCAATAGTAATATCAAAGATCACTGATCATAGATCACCATAACAAATATAAAAACAATGAAAAAGTTTTAAATGCTGCAAGAATTACCAAAATGTGCAAAGAGACACAAAGTGAGTAAATGCTGTTGAAAAAATGGCAGTGATAGACTTGCTCGATGTCGGGTTGATACAAACCTTCAATTAGTAAAAAACAAAGTATTTGCAAAGGGCAATAAAACGAAGTATGCTTGTACTTCTGTAACTGCCTTGAAAAGATGTTCTCCTGGGTAGCTTCTGTCCCTTCAGCCTGAGCCTTAGAGCAAAGCCTACATGTGTTAACCTTCAGTCAAACTGAAGACCCATGAGCATGAGAAGAAATACTATATGCCATTGAGTTTTGTGATAATTTGTTACGAAACATTATTGTTGGCACCTTCTTGTTCTTTATCATTCCTTCCCTTCTCTTTTCTAGGGGCATTTAGTGGAAGACGTTATCTCCTCCCATTGCTATAATCATCACTTATAGGGAGAAGACCACTAAATCCTCTTCTAGCCTGGCCTTCTTCTGAGCTCCAGGTTCTCACATGATATTTAAACAATAAGTACCCACTTGATATACGATAGAAGGAAAAAAAATGAAACACATCAATTAGTTGCCTAGTAGATATTTATACACTTTTATACATAACTTGCTCTCAGTAAATATTTTTGAAGTTAATAGAACTACTATTGCTATAATTTTAATTGGGAGAGGATTACTTATGATTACTTTCTCCCAGCAAGATATAATCTGATCTTGTTTTTCTATTTTATCTTCTTATTTAGAAAAGACCCCTTAAAGAAAAAAATGAATCTTAGGATTCTAATTAATAACTTTTAAATTATTTTTGGTATAACTCTTAAGAACTTTTAAAAAAATTTAGGTACTTATATTGCTATAATGTAGAGCCTATATTTACATAAAATATTTAGTTTCTCCCTTCACTATAGTATAGAGTTTTCATTTTTAATAGGAAGAAGCATAGATGCCTTGGTGTTGGTTTACTGAGATAACTTTTTAAAAAAATTCTTTACTCCATTGAAGTTCCTTGCTTCTTTCTTTCTTTCTTTCTTTCTTTCTTTCTTTCTTTCTTTCTTTCTTTCTTTCTCTCTTTCTTTCTTTGGCCACACCGCATGGCATGTGGGATCTTAGTTCCCCAAGCAGGGACCAAACCCACATCACCTGCATTGGAAGTGCGGTGTCTTAACCACTGGACCGCCAGAGAAGTCCCTATTGAGATAACTTTTTAAAGATTTTTGTGATTGGCTTTGAGAGTATATTAAGGTAACATAATTGCTATATAATCTATCATTGTAATGGATTAAATGAATAAGGAAGCAAATGACTGTAATGTCAGGTGTTTGAAAATTAAGGTGTATGAACAATTTATTTTGGAGATGTAAAAGACAAACTACGAAATATTTGATGGGGAGTTATTGAGATAAGATACTTTTCTCCATGTTTAAATTTTATTAAAATATACTATTTTTTTTAAGAACTGTTATAGATTTTCAGAAAGTTTGGAGAGAGTTCCTATATATTTCTTCAGGTAGTTTCCCCTGTTATTAACATATTAGCGTGGTATATTTGTTACAGCTCATGAACCAAAACTGAAACATTACTGTTAACTAAAGTCCATAGTTTATTCAGATTTCCTTACTTTCCACCTAATGTCTCTTTCTATTCTGGGATTTCTTCCAGACGACCACATCACATTTACTTGTCATGTCTCCTTAGGCTCCTTTTGGCTGAGACAGTTTCTCAGACTTCCCTTACTTTTGATGAACTTGACAGTTTTGACCAGTACTGGTCAAGCGTTTTGTAGGAGGCCCCTCTACTGGAATTTTTCTGATGTTTGTCTCATGACTAGACTGGAATAATGGGTTTAGGGGAAGATGATAACAGAAGTAAAGTGACATTTTCATCCTATCATAACAAGGGTATGTGCTTTCAATGTGATTTAACACTCTAGATATTGACCCTAATGACCTGGTTGAGTTATTGTATAACAGATTTCTCCTCTGTAAAGTACTATTCTCCCCATTTCTATACTCTACTCTTTGGGAGGAAGTCACCATGTGCAGCCCACACTGAAGGAGCGCAGTGGTATGGTCTCCCTTTTTGAGGATGGAATACTTAATTATAAATCACTTTAAAATTCTTCTGCATGGGAGGTTTGTCTCTTCTTCCTCACTTATTTATTCTATCATTTATTTATATGTGGTATGGACTAAGAGATATTTATTTTATACTTTGGGGTATGGTACAATGTTAGTTTATTTATTTTTGCCGCTCAAATTGTTCCAGCTTTGGCCATCAGGAGCTCTTTAACTTGGATTGAGTTGTCTTTTTTCCCTTTGGCAAAATTCCATCAATGTAGGTTTTTTGTTTTGTTTTGTTTTGTTAGTTCTTCCTTTAGTTCTTCCTTCCTTTTTTAGTTCTTCCTTTCTGCCACGCTAATGTGTTCCATGCTCATCTTGTGTGTATTTCCTACTCTAGGTCCAAAATCAACCATTTCTCCAAGGATCCCTTGTTCCATTTATTGGAGAATGATATTAGAAACCAAGATATAGGTGCTAGGTTTAATTGTTGTTACTGGGTACTCTTGCTTGTAGGGTCTCTCAACTGACAGAGCAAGGACTATATGTATATATATTAACCCAAGTAATAAACTTATATCCATAAATATTTTCATATGTTATCTGTATCTATATTACATTAAACATGAGTACATAATAATGTCTCAAACTCTAATTCACTACCACATGGACCATTCTAGCCTCCTTCCCTTGCTTAACTGTAGATTCCTACTCTAACAGTAAAAATCCTGGGTCACACCATCTACCATACAATTACTTAATTTTTCAATTCCAGTATACACATATAGCATGTATACACATATATCAGATTTGTTAATCCCTATCCCCATGGGAAACAACTTTATTAACTAGAGTGCTGTGCTTATATACATTTCCTTTTGCTTTAGTCCTCCAGACTCTACTCATTCCAAAGTTACTTAGGTCAGCAGCTTCCCCCCATGCCTTTCAGTGAGGTTGTTTCTTACATTTGTAATAGAGTTAGATTTGCTTGTCACAGTCTGCTTTCCTTCTTGAGATCTCTGACCTCTTAATTGATTTTTTTAAAAGGTACGTAGATTAAAGTTTACTTTTTGCTGTAAAGTTCTGTGGGTTTTGACAAATGCATGGTGTCAGGTATCTGGCATTATAGTAGCATACAGAATAGGTTCACCGCCTAAAAATCCCTTGTGCTTCACCCACTCATCCCTCCTCTCTTGTCCCCAAACTCCTGACAGCCACTGATCATTTTGCTGTCCATTTCCATAATGTCATATAATTGGAATCATAAAATACATAGACTTTTCAGACTGGCTTCTTCCAACTAGTAATCTGTATTTTAGGTTCATTATGTTTTTTCATGGCTTGATTGCTCATTTGTTTTTATTGCTAAATAATATTCCATTGAATGGATGTACCACAATTTGTTTATCAAGTCACCTATTGAAGCATATCTTAGGTGCTTCCAAGTTTCGGCAATTACATCCCATAAGAATGTATGAAGGCTTGCTTCTCCACATTCTCAACAGTTGTTTCATGACGAAAATAGGAAATTAAGTGAACATATACTTACAAGATGCTGAGACTCCCAGCTATCTTCCCTACTAGGGTTCCAGAATTCTTGCACCAGACGTTTTATCCTCCAGGTAGGATGTGGAAAGTGTTTTCTCTGGAGGATCTAAAGAAGGATACAAGAGGAATGATGTGACATTAAGAATTCCTGCATACAATGGCCCAAGCAGGTCACAGTCCCAAAACCCTACCTAAGTTTCTCCAATCCCATTGAGTTTGTACTCTTTCATTCTCAATGTAAGGAGACATCAAAAAATTACAAAAATTCAGAGAAAGCTTCTAACAAGCAAGGTCGACACCAACAAAATAGAAAAAGACAACTTGGAGTAAAAAGACACTGAAATGAGAAAAAAATTTAAATATTATTTTCCTTAGTAACCTCAGAGATAGAAAATATTGCAACCACAAAAAGAGAACAGAATGCTATATAAAAAAGAAATATTCAGAGAATAACACTAGTTTTTAGCAAGCAATAAAAAATTATAGCAGAAATGAAAAACTCAATTGAAAGCCTGAAAAGATGATACAATTAAAAAAAAAAACCTTGGTAGATAAAGTAAACAAAAAAAAATAGAAGACAGAACAGGAGGTTTAGTAAGTTACAGTGCCAGAAGAGAAAATAGAAAACACAGAGGAAAGAGTAATGATACTATTTGAGCAAAATTTTCAGGATTAGAACATGGCTTTCCAGATTAAAGGGGCTCACTGACTATCTAGAATAGTGAATAAAAACAAGCTCATAGAAAAGTAATAGTGAAATTTAAAAACACTGGAGACAAAGAACAGGCCCTAAAATCTTCCAGGTAAGAAGCAAATTAGGGCTCACATAAAAGATTAGTAATCAATATGGTTTTAAATTTGTTAAGACTAGCATAGGAAAATAGAAGAAAATGAGAAACACCTTCAAAATTCTAAAGGAAAATGACTTCCAACCTAAAATTCTATACCCAGCTAAACATTAATCAAGTATTGGGATAGAATAAAAATATTTTCAGACATGCACAATCTTAAATAATTTATCTCCCGTGAATGACTTCTCAGGAAGCTCTTAGAAGATGACCTCCATCAATATGAGAGCAAATCAAGCAGTGAAAAGCATGGAGTACAGGAAACGGAAGAGGAAGTGTTGACACAGATGAAAGGTACAGTTGTCTGATGATGGTGAAAGGAGATTTCCATAAAAGGGCTGTCAAGTAGTTGATTGGCAACTAGTCCAGCTGGAGCATGTCAGAAGGCTCCAGGAGAGAATTCTCCAAGAAGATGAAACTGTTGGAATGCTTCATGTGCAAATTGGTTGACAGCATATTGAAATAGTTGGCAGAAAGTTTGGGGCTGAAATAGTGATAAATATACTCAGAACTATACAAAGTAAAAAGCAAAAAAATTATTAATTCCAGGCAAAGGAAAAAGTATTGCAGGGAAAAAACTCCTATCATAGTTTCTTAGCTCTGAATAGCATTTGCACAGTCATAGTAAAGTAAACACTGAGTACTGACACAAATAAATTGTGATATAACTTTATTGGGAGGATAGGGGAAGGAAGAAGTATAAGTGTTTTAGTGCTAGAGTTGAAGTGAAAACTCTTCATATTCCTAAATCAGAAAGAAAGACATAATAATATCTTTTAAAAATTAACAATTATTGATACACTTTTTAGACATATGGACATAAGCCATGAAAGGGTTAAATGAGTAGAAATTTTAAAGATTACCTTTAAAAAAGGCAAATGGTGGGGGAGAGAAGAAACTGTTACTTTTGGTAACTAACTTGAAGAATTGGCTTTTATATGTATACAAGTAAAATTTTGATAAAAATAGAAAGTAAAAATTCACACACAAAACAGACACATAGATCAATGGACCAGGATAGAAAGCCCAGAAATAAACTCATGCACTTATGGTCAATTAATCTCTGACAAAGGAGGCAAGAATATATGATGGAGAAAAGACAGTCTCTTCAATAAGTGGTGCTGGAAAAACTGGACAGCTACATGTAAAAAAAATGAAAATAGAACATTCTCTAACACCATATACAAAAATAAACTCAAAATGGATTAAAGACCTAAATGTAAGACCAGATACCATAAACCTCCTTGAGGAAAACATAGGCACAATACTCCTTGACATAAATCACAGCAGTATTTTTTTGGGTCCATCTCCTAAAGTAAAGGAAATAAAAGCAAAAATAAACAAATGAGGCCTAGTTAAACTTAAAAGCATTTGCACAGCAAAGGAAACCATTGATAAAACAAAAAGACAACCTACTGAATGGGAGAAAATATTTGCAAATGATGTGACTGATAAGGGATTAATATTCAACGTATATAAATCGCTCACACAACTCAACATCAAAAAAATGAACAACTCAATTAAAAAATGGGTGGAAGAACTGAATAGACATTTTTCCAAAGAGGAAATGCAGATGGTCAACAGGCACATGAAAACATGCTCAACATCTCAAATCATCAGGGAAATGCAAATCAAAACCACAGTGAGATAGTACCTCACACCCATCAGAATGGCTATCATCAAAAAGAACACAATTAACAAATGTTGGCGAGAATGTGGACAGAAGAAAAACCTCATACGTTGTTGGTGGGAATGTAAGTTGGTGCAGCCACTATGGAAAACAGTATGGAGGTTTCTCAAAAAACTAAAAAGAGAACTAACATATGACCCAGCAATTCCACTCCTGGGTATATATCTGGAAAAACAAACAAAACCACTAATCTGAAAAGATACATGCACCCCAATGTTCATAGCAGAATTATTTACAATTGTCAAGATATGGAAGAAACTTGGAGGGTATTATGCTAAGTGAAGTAAGTCAGACAGAGAAAGATAAACCATGTATGATATCACTTATATATGGAATCTGAAAAATAAAATAAACTAGTGAATATAACAGAAAAGAAGCAGACTCACAGATACAGAGAACAAACCAGTGGTTATCAATGGGGAGGGGTGCAGAGGGACAATATAGGGTTGAGGGAGTGGAAGGTCCAAAGTATTGTAAGACAGGCTCAAGGGTGTAGTGTACAACATGGGGAATATAGCTAATATTTTGTAATAACTGTAAATGGAAAGTAACCTTACAGAATTATATAAAACTTTAAAAAACTAAAGAAAAATTTAAAAATTCACTAATATAGCACACGAGAGTCAGAATTTGGCTGATTCCAGGCAGAATCGTAAATGACCCTCTTCCCCACTACCCTCTTAGTCCAACATACAGTTGTTCGTATGTATTGGTAACACGCAACTTTTTGCTTTGACTAAAAGAGAAGTGAAGAACTTGGTATGTTTGTTTTTGTAAGAGGGGGGCGGTGAGAGGTAGGATAATGATCGAGAGACTAGAGGAAATATCTGACATGTAGCTTTTCTGTGTATGTCCTCTTGGTCTGGGCTGCTTTCTGTGTTTAGAAAGAAATGACACCAAAAGATGGAGAAGCTATTTTCACCAGAGGCTTTTTAACGTTCTTGACCAAGCTGTCTTGTTATAGGATGCAGTGACAAAGTGTAGCTCAGAGTTAGGGAGGAGATGGTTCTCCTGGTTTAGAACATTTCGAGGAAGTAGCTTAACACATCAACAACCTTACGTGGGATACTATTAGCAGAGGCAACAGGGAGATTCCTTCAGGAAGGTTCGTGAGTAGCATGCATATTTTGACTAGCTGAAGTTGAGCTAAAGAGAAAGAATATGGTTGATATTACTCTGTATTTGTCGCAAAGAAGCAATGTCTTTAGCATATGTGTCTCCCCCAGAAAGTAGAGCTCACGTCAAGGGCTTGTGTGTGGTAATCCCAGGGAACAGGAGTTGGGGGCTGGAAAGATTGAATAGGGAGGGTGGTAACACCAGTACAAAAATATATTACTGAATTGATCACCACTTGGGTAACGGACGATCCATCCTACTGGAAGTCTCTGAAATGCCATGTAGAGTTCTCCTCAGAATTACCCATTTGAGGGATCACGGAAGATGGAAACATTTATGCATGACTCTCATCCCCCACTGGCCCAGGTTTATACACGTGGGAGTACCTTTCCCTTAGACAATACTCAGAATGGGAGAAGTCCCTGACAGAAAACAAGAGATTCCTGGTGCAGCTGAGGCTACATACTCTCAGGTTACACTTGTAAAGGTGGTTCTTACGTTAATGACTGCAGTAAAATGTTGTCTACAGGATACGAGGTGAGGCAGATGAGGTGTTTGCTGCAGTGTCTGATATAATCTTATGTGGATTCCCTGAAATACTTGGGGGAGAGGGGGTCTTTGAAGAGTGATCCTATATGAGCAAGCAGATAAGAATAACACTGGAACTTGGAGTATAACTGTTAGAGTGACATTAATTATTTATATTTTCTGGCTGCTGAGGACTGAGTTATTCTGTTTGTATTTAGATTTATATTTGTCTTTTTTTTACTTTTTATTTTATATTGGAGTGTAGGTGATTAACGATGATGTGCTAGTTTCAGGTGTACAGAAAAGTGATCAGTTATACATGTATCTATTCTTTTTCAAATTCTTTTCCCATTTAGCTTGTTACATAATATTGAGCAGAGTTCCCTGTGCTATACAGTAGGTCCTTGTTGGTTATCTATTTTAAATATAGCAGTGGGGGGAGGGATAGTTAAGGAGTTTGGGATTGACATGTATATTTATCTTTTATAAGGGCTCAACCCCAAAAGGATGCTAGGAGAAGGAGAGTTTGGAGATGGGAGAGGTTCTCAGTCATCTTCACTGATGAACCTGCACCATAGAGGTGAGCTTATCTTTCATAATTTTTTTTTTTTTTTGCCAGCCACAGCTTATGGGATTTCAGTTCCCCCACTAGGGACTGAACCTGGGCTATGTTAGTGAAAACACCAAGTCCTAACCACTAGACCACCAGGGAACTCCCAGAGGTGAGTTTATCTTGAGTGTATGACTCTCAATCCCATAAAACATAGAGATGACTCCAAAAATCATACTGCACTCTAGTTTTGACTGGAGAACACAAACCTTGAGCTGTGAATAGAAAATGGAAGTGAATTGGACAGGCTGAGTGGAGCCTCCCCAGACGTGTTAGTTGGCAGCCAAGTACTTGGCACCTCTTGAGGAATGCCGGTCTTTTCACTTAACATTCCTGGTTAGTAAAACCAACTCTGCTACCATAGCCACAGCAGATTGAATGGGGGACTACAGGAGAGGCTAGAAGCAACCAGATATGGCCACGGGAAGGCTGACCATGCAGCTGATGAGGTAACTTTTCATACTACTCCCACATTGCCCTGGAACCTTGACATATGCCTCTAGCATCAAAGGGAGCGTCGTACGACTCCTTTGCATCCTAAGGGATCTAGCTGTGGCAGGAGTCAATTCTGAGCATGTCAAAATAAGTGTTATACTGTGCAATGCTTTCTAATAGTAGATACTTCTTACCAATGAATCAGAAACATATTTTGAGAAATTATCATCTATCATTTCTCTTTATTTTATATTCTTCCTACTCTATGTTCAAGCATGTATCACAGCTGGCTCTGTGGATATTATCTCAAGGGCAGGGTGTGCTTTCTGTGTGTGTGTGTGTGTGTGTGTGTGTGTACATGTATAAGAGATAATTCTCATAGGGAATAGAAATAGTCTACAAGATTCTTTGCAGACGTATTTAGTTAAGATGAGGTCATACTAGATTCAGGTGGTCCCTACTCCAAAGACTGATGTCTTTGGACATCTTATAAAAAGAGAAATTAGAGACACATAGAGAGGGAGGACAGCCACGTAAAGACAAAGGCAGAAATTCCTAATGTAGCTGCAAGCCAAGGAACACCAAAGGTTGCCAGCAGCCACCAGAATCTGCAAGAGGCAATTAACTATCTTTCCCTGGATCCTTCAGAGACAGCCTGGCCCTGCTGACATCTGATCTCAGACCTCTAGCTTCCATAACTGTGAGGAAGTACATTTCTGTTGTTCTAAGACACTCAGTGTGTTACTTTATTACAGTAGCTCTAGGACACTAATACAAGGAGATACTTGTACGTACTCAGTTATCTTGGCCAGAAGTTTGACAGAAGTAGGAGTGGAAGCCTGGGCAAGAGAAGAGGAGAACGAGGAGAGAGATCTGTGAACGGCAGCAGCAGAGAAGAGCTATGCCTTTGTATTAGGATTTTCAGAGAAACAGAACCAATAGGAGAGAGAGAGAGAGATTGATTTATTAGAAGGAATTGGCTCATGCAGTTATGGAAGCTGACAAGTCTCGAGATCTGCAGGCTGAAGACCCAGAAGAGCTGATGTTTCAGTTTACGTCTAAAGGCATGAAGAAAACCTATGTGTCCTATCGTGAGAATATGGAGGAAAAGGGGAAAACCTTCATGTACTGTTGGTGGGAATGGAACTTGGTGCAGCCACTGTTGAAAACGGTATGGAGGCTCCTCAGAAAACTAAAAACAGAACTAACATGATCCAGCAATCCCACTCCTGGGTGTGTATCGGAAAAAAAGCAAAACACTAATTCAAAAAGACACATGCACCCCAACGTTCACTGCAGAATTATTTACAATAGCCAAAATATATAGGCAACTTAAGTGTCTATCAACAGATGAATGGGTAAAGTGTGGTATATATACACAATAGACTGTTATTCAGCCATAAAAAAAGAATGAAATTTTACCATTTGTGACAACATGGATGAACCTGGAGGGTATTATACTTAGAGAAAAGCCAGACTGAAAGACAAATACTGTATTCTTTCACTTACACGTGGAATCTAAAAATTAAAACAAATGAACAAATATAACAAAACAGAGACGGACTCACAGATACAGAGAACAAACTAGTGGTTGCCAGAGGGGAGGGGGTGGGAGGAGGGGCAAAATCAGTGGAGGGGATTAAGAGGTACAAACTACTAAGTATAAAATAAATAAGTTACAAGGATGTAATGTACAGCATGGGGAATATAGTCAATATTTTATAATAACTTTGTATAAAGTGTTATCTAAAAATACTGAATTACTATGTCATATGCCTGAAACTAATACAATATTGTAAGCCAACTGTAATTCAATTTTTAAAAAAGAAAAACAAAACAAAACAAAACAAAATGCTGTGTCCCAACTTGAAAGGCAGTCCGGCAGGAGGAGTTCCCCTTACTCCCAAGAGGGTCAGGCTTTTTGTTTTATTCAGGCCTTCAATAGACTGGATGAGGCCCACCTACATGAGGAGGGACAATCTGCTTTACTCAGTCTACTGATTCAAATGCTAATCCCATCCAGAAACATCCTCGCTTACATACCGAGAATAATGTTTGACCAAATGTCTGGGTAGCCCCTGTCCCAGTGAAGTTGACACGTAAGAGTAACCATCACAGACCTGCTTCCTGGCAGGACTAGCATGGAGACAGCAAGTCCTTGGCAAGCAAAGTTCAGAGGTGAATGAAGCAGAGGAGATACTTACTCAAGAAACTTAGGGGCAAACACTGCCAGGAAGCTACAGAGAGCTGTCATCCTGAACGGGCCACATGGATCTAGTTTGAGCGGTCTGACCATAACTAGGACCAACCAAGGCCATGATACATAATGACATCCCACTTCTCTTCTGCAAAGGTTCAGCAACACATGAGCCTCCAAAACCTGACACAATGCTAACTGAGGTTATTTCTCACAAGCCCAGCGCATGAGAGCTGAAACTGATCCATTAGTTTCCAGAATAGAAAGAGATGAGAGTTCTCACACACTTGTGTCAGTTACTTGGGATTTATACTCCCTCTATAAAATACTCCCTCTGGCAAAATAAAATATAGAAAAGGGCAGCCCCCAAAACACCAGAGATCAATTAAAAAGTCCTGTCACATAGAACCTATTTTAGTGAATGCCAGACTACAACTATATACTTGGCCATTTAATAGAAGAAATAGAAGTTTCTCTGCATGACCCGCAACTCTGATTACACACTGGGCTACTGGCAGGTATCTCCAGCTCTGCTACTTGATAGTAATGGAAGGATCTCCTGTGCTCTGCTGTGAAGGTTTCTGCTGCCACCGCCAAGACCACCCAAGAAGTAAGGCCTTCAGACAATAGAGAGGGAAGCTCTTAGGACATGCACATCCGATGCTACAAACCCCAAGTTCTAAGTGCATCCAACTCAGTATATTGTGATGAAGCCTCTCTATCATGATTTCCCAGGAAATCAACTTATCCTGAATATAAAATGTAGAGAAATGTTAAATCAGGGCCATGTAGTGCAATGACTGTAGAAAGCAGGCTTGTAAAGGTGCTGAGGCCAGCAGGTTAGGACCTAAGATTCAGTTACTGCTGCAATGATTCAGTCATGAAGCGCGTCCCCAGGATTAAAAAGCACAGGGATGTGGTGCCTTTTGGAAACTCTGCAGGCAGGAAGGAAGCTTTTAGTGAGTGGCTGCTTTTCTGGATAATTTTCATCCCTATTGATGGTGTGGGGTTCCTGGAAAAATATAGGATTTGGCATCAGGAAGACTGGGGTTTGAATTCCAACCCTGCCACTTAGGGACCCTGGGCAAATTACTTAACCTCTTCGTTCTTCAAAGTAATAGTTTTCTTACCCACATCTTCCCCTTCAGCTCAGTTCAGAACTTACATTTCTAATTATGACTTTATAGTCTGGCAAGAGAAAGCCACTTTGGGAGGCCGTTTTCCAAAAATGACCCAGGTCTCCAGTCAATCAGCAATGACTAAACTGACCAAGGTTTCGACAGCCAACGGCTCTTTAGAAAGAACACTAATGAAGGAATTACCTAATAAGTGAATGAGTGTATGAGTAGAGGAAAGAATATGGACAGATGAGAGAAGCACAGGAAAAAGAAAAAGGATATAGAAGCATTTTCTGGGTCTTCTCAAGCGAGATTCTTAAATGGAGAAGGTCAATTGCCTGTGGCTTCTGAGGCCATAAATTGCGGTCCACTTCTAATCTGAAGCACCCTTTAAAGGCCGTTGCAAATATGATTTTCTGCCACTGCAGTGGCTGGGGTAACCTGGGGAAATCACACTTTTGTAGTGCATGTGAAGGAAACTAGTGACACTGATAAGGGACTAATGAATGGCAGGGTCTTAGCCAATGAGCTGGGCCTACAAAAGACCTGGCTTTTCAGAACAAGCTTCTCTAACCCTTAGTAGCCACCTGAGAAGGCCACCCTTAGGCCCTAAAGCACGGCTCCCAACTGCCTTGTATTAGGAGAATCTTCTGATGCTCACCCCTCATGATTATGAAGAGAAGGTCCCCATGACATCACTGATGTCATCACTCACCTCCACACACATACACGAGCACTCATGTATTCTCTAAGGGACCATCAGCGTTAGAAGAGCTCTCAGAGAGCATCTGACCCAGCATCTTTATGTTACAGAGGAAGAACTGGAGGTCTGAATCGACAACTTACTTTTGCTTTCTCATTCTGTCCCTGACGGGCAGGATCCAGCTTTATTCTTGCCATCATACATCACCCTCGCTTCTCAGATGGCCATGAGGAGAAAACATCATGGATAGTTAGATGTAAATGTTAAAGTTAGGTGGAACCCAAGGTGTCTCTTGGCTTACTCATTTACTCCTATTCCTTTGAGGAAGGATATCTATTAATGCTCTTTAATGCCTGTTTTCTCATCTCCTAAACTCAGATTAAGAGGAAAATAATGAAGACCTGGCTGGTCGGTATTTATGAAGAGCTTTTAGATACAGTATGGGTTTGGATCTTCATAAGGACACCGTGTGATAGGTAGGACGTGTAGGTTTCCATTTTACAGGCAGATACAGTTCCAGAGAGGCTACACTTAGACATGTCATTTTCAATACCATGTGAATCATCTGTTGTTGTTCCTTGCTTTCTTGTCTATCTGAGGAAACCCACTGAGTCACCAAGGAGCAATCTGAAAGTCTTCTTTTTTTACCTTTCCTTAAACTTATGTAGAGCTAGCCAGCCCCTTGCTTTCTTTCTGTTATCACAAAACCGGTAGCATCTCCCAAATAAAAAATGTACCCCTAGGTCATATTGCTTGTACATCACACACACTTTTGACTGGCATTGGCTATCATAAATCCTTTCTCAGATAATATAAGATGGATAAAAGAAAAAAATAATAGGTAACTTGAATGTAAAAGCAACTGCATTCTATGTTTGTTCCCACCACATTCATGAAGTCCACCGAAAAATATCTGCAATTAAGTGATGTTGACAAAACAAAACAAAAAGTATTGGATTGCAATTTGCTACCTCTTACTTGTATTTATACAGCACTTCAAAGGAATACTTCTTTTTTTCCCCCTATTGCTCCCATTTTATAGGTGAGGAAATAGAGCTTCAGTGAGTTTAGGTGAAATGGATTTCCTGTGTCTACCTATCAGCACTTTGCACAGGTGTTCCACAAGTATTTGCTGAATTGAAGAGCATTCACTTCTGTATCTCTTTTTGTACTTAATATTCAAATTAATGGTTGAGCCAATTTTTGTTTTCTGGGAGAAGTGCACACCATGGAAATGTGCCTCTGGGAATGCAAATAGCCCACACGCTGTATTAGGCAACGATAAACAAATGGAGATTTGCACACATGTAATTAAGAATAGAAAATACAAACCTATGTGCAGAACCATGATTTATGGTCATATTCACCTGCCTTGAAAGCTCACATTAGATTGCTCCTCGTTTGATTACCAAGCTGGTGTTTCAACGCAAAGCATATGCTTGTGGGCTCCCAGGTTTTCTGGGCTTATGAATTAGCTAATAACTTTGAAACGAACCTTCTAAGGGAGGACTGGTTTATGCCTCAGCAATGCAAACATGTGCAAGTGAAAATATATGCATCTCAACTGGTTATTTTTGTAGGTAGGACAAATGTGTAAAAATATGTTTCCTAGAAAAAAATTCTGGTTTTGACTGTTTGCCAAACGTTACACAAGTAATTAGTGATGTTGTTAAGTGCTCAGCAGCTCTTCTGAGACTTCTTTTTTGGCATCAAATATATGCTCATTCTCCAATGAATAGGCACATTGGATATTTTTAAATATTCATAGAACAAAGCTGCTGGTTTGACTTATAAATGGGCAGCTGCCGCTTAGTCCCTCGCATTTCTCCTTTGCAGGTTCTTGAGAACCTGAAAAGGGACAGATGAGTTTTTTTCAAAACGGTAGCTTAACTTTTCCAAATTGTAAGTGAAATATCCTAAAGCAGTTGTGTTGTCTACACTCCCATCTTTACCTTGCACTCAGTTCTCCCTAGTGTACTTAGAGGGTAAAATTTCCAATGCAAAACCAGAAAGCATAAATCAAAGTTTCTTCAATTCCACTTTCCAGATTCAATGGATGTTGTTAATATGAATAGACTAGCGTCCCAACAGTAAACCTTGGGTCTTACCACCATGTAAATTCGGAATGTTTGTCAATATCAGTTGCTGCCTTGATCAAAATGCAGCAGCTGTGGGATATCAGTAAAGAAAACTCCCCTCCTATGCGTAGACCTGCTGTGGTCAGTGTCATCCTAGGGCGATACATGAGCTGGTCTGTCCAGCTGGAGCTCCTCACCAAGGTCTTTCCCCCTAGAGGGGACCGTGGCCAGTAGAGGGCCTCAGAGGGGTCACCTTGAGGACCATGTTGTGTTGGAGCCAAACAGCAGAACTGTGACTGATATCTCTCATACCAGGAAAGAAAAATTATGTCAGAGGAGGAAGAATCCTGCTCAAGGCAAAATGCCAACTTTGAGACAGTGTTGTAAGTCAAAACTGAGCACAGCTGTGATGTTGTGATGGAGGCAAAAATCCAAAACGAGGGGAAGAGTATGTCAGAGGATCAGGAGACAGGAATAAGGAGCCACCCCAATGGGAGGCAGCCTGGCCACACCCCAGGGCACAGCACCGTGGCAGGGCAAAAATGGGAAGAGTAGATCAGACAACTTCTGAAGAGAAGTGAGATCCCCCCATTTTATACATCTAGAATCTGAGTTAGCACAACGTCCACCCAGCTGACCAAAGGTTCTAGAAAGAGCGAGTCAGGCTTCACACTTTCATTGTGCAGACTCCCAACTCCTGATTCTGGATGGAAAGACATTTCACGGGCCCTGCTCAACACTGCCGACCTCTAAGAAGGCTGGGAAAATAAGAAGACACAGAGTTACCAACGGGAAGGGGTAAAGGGTGTTAGCAGATGAGACTGGATAACATGTAAGATGAGACATCTACCATTAGAAAATAAATAATACTTATATCGATGAGAATCAAAAACCGTGTGTGATCCCAAAGAAAACTCTTCACATCAGAATCTAAAAAGAAATATAGCCGCGCACATAAGAGCCCGTTATCTCCCCCTCTGCACAGAATGACTGGCTTTGAGTTTTAACATGGGAGGAAAAGCCAGATGGCGGCAGACGGGCTTATTATAGAAAGTCCACTTGCATTGAAGTTTTCTCAGCACTTGCCGTCGTTGCTGAGTGAGGTTTTGTTTTGTTTCCTTCTTAAGTGAAGGGCAGGCAAGTACCAAAATTTGTATAAAGTCTGCAACCTTTTCATGAAAATGTTCTATTCAATACCTCCTATACATGATATATGATGCCACTACAGGAAAACTAGTACTGCTACAGACGTTAATCATAATTATGAAACATTTTAATTTAAATGTAGGTCTGAACACACAAAATACAGTGCATGGCCATCTGTTAGTTTTCCATCTGGGCTCATTTGCAAAATACATTCTGTTTCACTCCCCCCTTCCCCCTCTATTTATAATCTTCCCTGGAAAACAAATATGGCTAATCTATGGCATGCCAGAGCTGAAGTTAGCTATTTACAAGTGGCTTTTAATAGACATGGCTACACAGTTGAAAGCAGTAACAGAAACTTCTTCAAGTTCTTTTTTTTTTTTTTTTTTTTTGGTGGTGGGGTGAGAGACCTTCTCAGATGTTTGTCAATAGAGTTTTCCTTTGACAGTCCCCCATCCTTGTGTAAAGATAGTTTTTTACAGTTTATCTGTAAAGAGTAATGAAAAATGGAATATTGCTCCACTTCTCTCTTGGTATGATGATAAGAATAATGTCTAAAATTTTAGAGCTGTCATAGCAGCATTACTCCTAATTGCCAAAAAGTGGAAATACAAATGTCCATCGATGGATGCATGGATAAATAAAATGTGGTATATCCATAAATTTAATATGATTCAGCCACAAAAATGAAGTACTGGTACATGCTACAGCAGGGATAAACCTTGCAAACATTATGTTAAGTGAAAGGAGACTGACAAAAAAGTCCACATGTTGTGTGATCACGTTTATATAAAATGTCCAAAGCAGGCAAATCTATAGAGACCGAAAATATCTTAGCGGTTGCCTATGGCTGGAGAGTGGGGTCGGGGAAGATGAAGAGCGACTACTAATAGTTTGCTTTTAGGGTCGATAAAAATATTCTAGAATTAGATGATAAAATTTGCACAATTCTGTGAATACATTCAAACATATTGAATTATACGCTTTAAACAAGTAAACTTTATGAAGTATGTAAATTATATCTCAATAAAGGTATTGAAAAAAACTGTAGGGCAAGACAGAGATGTAGAAATCATTCAGCCCATTTTTCACATTTTAAAGATGGCGCAGTGAGGTTCTGGAGGGTAAAGAAGATTAGTATCCAGTTGGTCGGTGTTGAGGTTTCTCGACTTCCACTCAAGGGTTCTCGCTGATGTGTAATGCTGAATGATGACACTAATAAATTCACCTAGTGGCATAAAGAGAGTAGATGGATGAAGGAGAGATTCAAATGGAAAGATGAATCAGAAAGCTACTGGGGTGATTCCAAATAAGGTTCAGGAAAGCCTTTAAAGATGGCAGCGGTAGTAAGAATAGAGCAGTTTATTTGGATGTGGTAGATCTTTTGGAGATAAGTTCTTTGTGGCTTTGTATCTGACTGACTATGAGGGGAAACAGAGGGGAAAGAATCATAGATGAACACGATGGTTGTGATCAAGAAGCCTGCAAAAAGTAGAAGCTGGAAAAGAAGGAAGATGGGTTTAATCTTAATATGAGCTGAAGTCATTCACAGAACACAGAGTGCAGACACTCCAGAGGAAGATGGATGGCAGAACTCAAATTCTGTTGAAAAGCTTAGGGCTAGAGTCAAATAAGGGACTTAACTGGTGGGCAGGGGCAATGCAAGCCCTGAAAGGGTATAGGTGCTGCTGGGGTAATAAGGAGCAAAGCAGAGACTGAGGATGGAGCGCTGGGTCTCCTACACATAAGGGCAGAGAGAAAAAAAAGAGAAAGGGGGAAGGAAAGCAAAAGAAAGATTCCAAAATAAAGGTGGGACACCAGGACAGGTCAGCAAAAACAAGAGAGTGGATCTAATGTAAGCCAGCCAAAGGCTGGTGGATGGATTTTGGACTTTACCATTTGAGGCTTCATCCTTTGGTGGAGTTTTTAGTCTATGTAGGCAGCAAGTGGGAAATAAATTTAGGAACTTGAATCAAACAAAAGCTCTGACTCTGGAGATAGGCAAAATGAGGAAAAAATCTACAAGAATCAAACTGATGAGATGAGAAAAAGAAGTGAATGGCATTAAAATATGAACAGAAAAAGCTGGAAATTTTGAGAACAAGGCTATCATGGAAAAATATGTTGTAAAAAGGAAAATATAGTTCCCAGAAGATCTACTATCACAATGAGAGTGAAAATATACAAGTAGGCTTTTTCTGAATTTCTGCCATAGTGGAGTGTGGGCACAGTAGTATTGCTCTGGCTTCAGTACATCAGTAGATTTCTCTCATGTTCAGGAGGTTAACCGAATTCCGTAGTTCCCAGTCCTAAGAAGTTTAGGTTGAGAATAAGGGCAAACAAAGACCTCTGAAAATAAAATCCAGCTGCACAGATTCTCACTAGGAAATAATGAAACCAGGAGTCACTGGGGGCTGCCACCTCTAGGACACTGTTACTTAAAAAAAACATGTGTTGAGCATTTGTTTATTTACCAGGCCCATGGTTAGGTCCTAGGAATTCAGAGAAAAGAAGGAAGTCCCAGCCTGCCCTTAAGGAGTTCACAGTTAAGTCGCAGACAGGCAGACCAGCTGTCTCCAAATCATATGCTAAATGCTATGACGGGGCATGGGTATGAAGAGACAGGCGTGCTCAGCCCTGCGAGGAACTGGCAAAGTGGGATGGGGGAGGGTTTGCACAGAGAAGTCTATGCCTGGACTGAATCTGGAGGGATAAATAGCAACTTCTTTAGGCAGACTAGAGGTGGAATGGGCACGCGGACTATTTCTCCTGGTGGGCAGAGAACCAGTAAAGGACTTATGGCGTGAGCAAGCATGCACATTTGGCGAATGACAAGCAAGTGGTTACGGCTGAAGTGCTGATGATACTGAGAAGCAGCAGAAACTTTCCTGGTGTCGTTTGCTGGAACCACATCATGGGACATCATCCTTCCTCCCATCTGACTCTGCCTTATATACCCCCAAACAGACACTGGGACAAGGACTTGGGTGAAGCTAGTTTATGAAGCACAAAGGAGAGAAGGGAGAAAAGTCAATAAACACTGAGTTACCAACGGGCCTATGGCTGTGGGCACCTGAGACTCAGTCCCTCTGGAATCTCCTGGGAAAGTGAAGAGGAATACGGTTCAGAATCACCACGTCAGAGGACAGGGGTGGGGCGTTTACTCACCATTTCCATCTCCTCTGAGCTGAGGCTTACTCTGGGGGTGTTAGGTCCCCCACGAGACACACACACACTTTTACATTTTTAGGTTGAACCTGCTGCCTGTTTGCCCACACTCCTCTCAGGCAGAGAAGCAGAGAGAACAGGAAGCTGAAGTGGGGATTTGTCTCTGTATAAAGAAACTGTCTCCCACAGGTGTGGGTGAACGCAGAAGGGCCAAGGGCATATGGGGCAGAATACGGATGGTGTCCGCTAAACAACCCAAAGCAAGCTACTTGTCCGCTCCTTCCATCTGTATCTAGGTCACATCCACCTCCGCAGCGTGGCTCAGGACACTCTTCCTCAAGCCTAAACTTTTAACACCCTGAAGCCAAACGTTTGAAGCCTGCCTCATGGCTCAGTCAGAGTACTTCCCTGTGTCCACAGCACATGTATAGCTCTTACCACGCACTGCCTGTTGTCTTTACAGTCTCTGAACACTCCATCCTACTTAAATTGTTGGTTCCCAAAGGGCAATGATTGTTCTTACTGCTTTTGTATTACCCACGGAGCCCAGAACATATCAGTACTGATTGTCATTCAGGCAAAGGAAACTAGTCTTTGGAAAACCAAGCCCTTCTAGTAATTCAGCCAATCCAACAATACCTCAAAAAGAATATTCCTTGTAAATTGGTGCAGCCACTATGGAAAACAGTATGCAGGTTCCTAAAAATAGAGTTGCCATATGATCCAGCAGTCCCACTCCTGGGCATATATCCAGACAAAACTCTAATTCAAAAAGATACACGCACCCCTGTGTTCATAGCACTATTCACAATAGCCAAGACATGGAAACAACCTAAATGTCCATCAACAGATGAATGGGTAAAGAAGATGTGGTATGTATGTATATGTATATGTATATGTGTATACACACACACACACACACACACACACACTGGAATACTACTCAGCCATAAAAAAGAATGAAATACTGCCATTTGCAGCAGCATGGATGGACCTAGAGATTATCATACTCAGTGAAGTAAGTCAGAAGGAGAAAGACAAATACCATATGATATCACTTACAAATACCATATGGAATCTAAAAATATGACACAATGAACTTATCTATGAAACAGAAACATACAGACATAGAAAACAGACTTAGGGTTACCAAAGGGGCAAAGGGATTGCAGAGGGATAAATTAGGTGTTTGGGATTAGCAGATGCACACTATTATATAGAATGGATAAAGAAAAAGGTCCTACTGTATAGCACAGGGAACTACATTCAATATCCTGTAATAAACCATAATGGAAAATAATATGAAGAAGAATATATATATGTGTATGAATAACTGAATCACTTTGTTGTACAGCAGAAATTAATACAACACTGTAAAACAACATACTTCAGTAAAATAAATTTTAAAAATAAGAATAAAAAGCATATTCTTTTTTTTTTTTAATTTATTTATTTATTCATTTATTTTTGGCTGCTTTGGGTCTTCATTGCTGCGCGCTGGCTTTCTATAGTTGCAGCGAGCTGGGGGCTACTCGTTGCTCTGCAGCATGTGGGATCTTCCCGGACCAGGGCTCGAACCCGTGTCCCCTGCATTGGCAGGCAGATTCTCAACCACCGCGCCACCAGGGAAGCCCCTAAAAAGCATATTCTTAATACTGAGGCAATAAACCAAGCCCTCTCTGAGGGGAAGAAACGTGTTGCACTCTAATGTAAACCACATTAGCCGAAAACAGAGTTTTGACTTCTTGATAGCCTTCTGTCAAAAATTAATGAACTGGTAGGAGTTAGAAAGTACTTATATAATTGAAACCAAACTGAAGAATCAGAGCAGATGCAACACAGAAAAGGGAGACAGCACACTGGCTTTAAATGCCTATAACAGAAAACACGGATGCCTGCGTCCTCACATATATTCAAAAATGTTTTGCCCTTGCACCACCTTAATTTTGGATACTGCCCATCCCTATGGGTGTTGTGAAGACTTGCACATTTGTGAAAAAATCTTTATTTTGATACATATTTTCTGACAGTTCCACTAGCATGGAAATCCTGAGCCTTGGGAAGTCTGGGTCTCATTTTTATATTTATCCAGGGAACATGCTGTTTCTCACTAAAGTAAGTTGAACTATATGGGCCAGTTTCTTTTGTCAGCTTCTTGTAAGCTTTGAACTGGAAAAAGAAACACGCAGCAGGGTAATCTAGCCCTTTGAAATTTGGGACAACAAGGAAAGATGCACTGTGGTATCGATTCATAATAGGCTTTGTTCACACGACATCAATCTGTAATATGATGAGGATTCTTCTTGGATTAACATGTCCAGTGCTTATAAATGAAAAGCTGTTCTCTCTTCTGGAAGGGAGGGGTGCTGAGGTGAGGTATGTAATTTCCAGTTATTTCTTTTGTGGGACTTTTGGCATTTGAAAACAAGCATGTCCTTTCATTATTGGCACAAAAGGCAGTGTACAAGGACGTGTCAATTTAGAAGTTATACATCACAGGGTTTTTCTCTCTTAGAGGTGAAGAAGCTGAAGGAGCCACTCTCGTAGGCTTTTAAAACTGATACTCACTGTCTATCGAGTTCTCACAATATGCTGGGCAAGGTCCTAGTGCTTTACGACTGCACATGCATCACCTCATTTCAGCCTCACCAGGCCTCTAGGAGCTGTGCACCCACTGGTCTGTTTTAGAGATGAGCAAACTGAGGCTCAGAGAGGCAAGGAGACCTGGCCAAGGCTCAGAGCAAGTAGAGAGTGGGACTGAGATAAGGGGTGAGATCTGTTATCTCCAAAGGCCAGGTATGAAACAAAGATGCTTCATCCACAGCGTCTTCACTGGCCAGACTGGGTGAGTCACCTGCTGCGTATTTCTTACTGGTGTAAAAGAGGTGATCCAGACCATTCCTTTCAGAAGAAATTGTTTAAACTATTTTGACTTTTAAACTTAACCTCTTTTCAAAGGGCTTAATTCTAAACACTCACTTATTCTGGCTCCATATAGGTGTCCCTAGAAATCACTGAGATGGCCTTTTTTTTTGGTTTCCCCCAATTAGGCATGTAATCACAGTTAGGATTACTAGAGTCTCAGTGTTATGGAATTCCAAATTATTTTTATGTATTGATAATTTTGTGGGTGTAATTAATTCTTTTCTACTATAAATCATAAATCTAACCTATTTAAGTCTTGGTATCTGTCTATAACGAAATAGATTAAATTCCACTCCTGGGTATATATCTGAAAAAAACAAAAACACTAATTCAAAAAGATACATGCACCCCAATGTTCACAGCAGCATTATTTACAACTGCCAATATATGGAAGCAACCTAAGTGTCCATCAACAGATGAATGGATAAAGAAGATGTGGTATACACACACACACACACACACACACACACACACACACAATGGAATACTACTCAGCCATTAAAAATGAAATATTGCCATTTGCAACAACATGGATGGACTTGGAGGATGCTATGCTGAGTGAAGTAAGTCAGACAGAGAAAGACATAATACTGTATAATATCACATGTGGAATCTAAAAAATACAACAAACTAGTGAATATAACAAAAAGAAGCAGACTCACTGATATAGAGAACAAACTAGTGGTTACCAGAGTGCACGGAGAGGAAAAAGGGGAGGGACAACATAGTGGTACGTGATTAAGAGGTACAAACTATTAATATTATGTATAAAATAAGTTACAAGGATATGTTGTACAATATGGGGAATATAGCCAATATTTTATAATAACTATAAATGGTGTATAACCTTTAAAAACTGTGAACACAATATTGTACACCTGTAACTTATATAATATTGTACTTTGACTATACTTCAATAAAAAAAAATTAAAAACAAACAAACAAAAAAAGAAAGCATTCAGGCTATGTTGCTCCCCTGTTTATATTCCTTTCAGTATATCTTATTGCTTCAATTTCCATTTCCTAGGTTTCCTGTGGGGTTGAGTACATTATGTTTAGTAGTCATTTACATTTCTTCCAGAGTCAGTTAGGAGCTCAGCCGAACTACAGAGCCTGAAGGAGTTTTAGAATGGAGTGTGGGCCCTACCCCTTCCTCCCATAATTTTATAGATACCTGGATGAGGATGTCATAAAGGGATTAAGGAAGAGGGGAACAGAACAAGGATGTCTCTCAGGTCCAATTCCCTCTCTCTCCCACAGAGCATTCTGCCCTCCTTCATTATGGCTTGAATTAGGTTCCTCTAAAACATGTGGGAGTTATCAAGTATCTATGAATGTGACCTTATTTGCAAGATGGTCAAGTAAGATGAGGTCATAAGGTTGGGTCATAGTTCAATATGACGGTTTCATTATAAAAACAGGAAATTTGGACACAGAGACAGAGATACAGGGAGAACACCATGTGAAGAATGGAGTTTTGTTGTCACAAGCCAATGAATCGCAAAGATTTCCAGCAAAACCAGAAGATAGGAGAGAAGCACAAAACAGGTTTTCCTTCACATCCTTAGAAGCAATCAACCCTGCTAATACCTTGCTTTTGGCTGTCTAGCCTCCAAAACTGTGAGGCAATAAATCTCTGTGGTTTAAGCCATTTGTGGTCCTTCATTACGGCAGACCTAGCAAACTAATACATATTTTATCCCAGGGCAAGACTTGCTCCTTAGTCCCTGCTCTCCTCTTTTCCTCACAGACAGGTCAATTTTCTTAGCGCCTGCTTCAGTTTATTTTAACCAGAACGTTTCCCCATAGTCATTCTACCTGGACAGACTCAAGCCTGAAGCATAGAGGGACATCAGACAGGTACCAAGGCCTCTGCCTAGAATGACACCATGTGCCGAGAGTAAAAAATACGGCATCATCTCACCCTTTTTAATGAAACACTAGTATTGGGGCTCTACAAACCAAATATCAGAAGAATGGCAATGTCATGCTTTTGCTCTGGTATTTCAATTGGTCATTCCAATTTTCTCCAGTATGCCATTTCTTCTTTTATTTAGGTATGCCATTTTAGGGAATCTAATACTTCTAGGAAGAAAGGAGCCAATTTATAGGGAATGCTGTATGTGGGAATACGCATTCAATATTTAAATACAGGAAGATATGAAAGCATGATGAAGTTTCCCCCAAAGGCTCTGCAAATGTGCTTCTTACTGTATCTATTTGGATGTGAGTGCACAGATGAGCTTGAAGCTGGAGCTCTCAGAATCCCTGTGGGCGGGTGATCCTTGCTTTGTGGACCTGTGCTCCCTTTGTCTTCCCTTTGACTTTCAAAGATAACTTATTAATGTTAATTATTCAGAAGGAAAGTTTTGTTACAGTTTATTTTAGCATTCCTCCAACTTTGAACTGTACTTTTAAAATTATCTGTAAATAAAAATAACTAAAATTTTACTCTCTCCTATTAGGTTTCCTTTAACATTTGTAAATGTCTAAATGAAAAGATTCTGGGAAGAGTCATGGCTAGTGGAATGGGGAATCTTTAATGAGAAAAAGTTTCACTCTGCTGTGTCATCCCAGTCTCTAGTAATTGATTTCAGAATCTTGGAGGTTTTAAGAAAGAGAGTGGGATAGATGTCAAACCTGGAAGCAGTTCATTCTTGGTGTCTGGGACACCTTGTCCATATAAGTTCTGATTGCCCTTGCTTTGTTTCATACAGTGGTGAGATTTCTAGTCACCAGAAGAACTGCATGTATGGTAACACTGAAAGTTCCTGCCCCAAACTGCAAAGGGCCAAGGGGAACTATTCACCAACCTGCAGTGTGAGCTGGAAATTAACAGTGGTGCAGACACTGTGTGTTTCTTTTTAATAACTTAGGTGGAAAAAAGATGCTTCCTAATATTTTAGGTAGAGGACTTGGTATAAGCAAAGTAGCTAAATCTGCCTTCCTATCCTAAGGGAGAGGGTCCACGTTGTCCCAAAGATTAATCTTCCCCATGATGCTTTGTGATGTCATCACTTTTCCTCATTTGTTACTTATTGAGGGCTTGCTATATGCCAGGCACTGTGCTAGGCTCTTAGGTATTAAAGTGAATAAAACAGAGCCCCTGCCTGCAGTGCGGGAGGCCAACATGATCTATTTCTTATATCAAGAGATACTAAGTGCTAAGAAAAACATAAAATAAGTTAAAGGGCATAAAGACAGCCAGAGTGGGGAACAGAGTTGTTCTTTTAGTCAGGGTGGCCAGGGGAGGCCTCAGCGACAGGTTACATTGGAGCAGAGACTAGGGGGCAATAAGGGAGCAGATCATGGTGATAGCTGGGTATAAATATCTCACCAGAGGGAAAATGAATAGAGAAGGAGCTTGGTTTACTTGAGGAGCCACAGGAAGAGTGGCCTAAAACAAATAAGTGACCAGTAGGGGAGTATGAAGGTCCAGTTTCTTACCTTTGTAGGGACAACGCTCAGGTAAATTTATACTCCAGGTCTCCTCTGACAGGTCAGGCTGAGGTTGGGCCACAGCCTGAAACCACATTCTCTGTCTTCCTCCTCTCCCATGTCCTGCTCTCCCTTCTCCCTTGATGTTCCCATCTCATAGCACTTCTTTAATAAATCATCTGATCAAGAATCCTCATCATAAAGTTTGCTTCTAAGATAGTAGCCATTGAAGAGTTCCATGCAAATGAGTCCTAGGACCTGACTCACTGTTTCTAAGGATCACACTGGCTGCTGTGTGGAGAACCAAGGAGAAGAAATAACAGGGAATGGGAGGAGCAGGGAGACCCATTAGGAGGCTTCTGCAATAGTCCAGGAAATGATGGTAACTTTGACCAGACAATAGTCGTGAGCAGGTGAGAAGTGATTGGAGTCTGAAATATTTTGAAATTAGAGTTGACAGAATTTGATGATGGTTTGGAGATGGGGGTGTGAGAGAAAGAAAAAAATCAAGGATAATTCAAAAACTTTTGTCCTAAGATACTGGAAGGATGGAGTTGAGTTCATGGAGAAGGGGAAGGCAGCAGAAGGCCTTCAGTAGAAAAGTCAGGAGTTTGGCTTTGGACAGGTTGAGTTTGAGATGACAAGTGGACATGCAAGCGGAGAGGTTAAGGAGGCAGTGAATATGTCAGTCTGGGGGTCGGAGGAGAGGCCTGGGGCAGAGTGTTAAATCTGGGAGCACTCGGCAGTCATGACAATGAAATTGTATCACCAGAGGAGCGAGTCTAAATACAGAAGGAGCCTCGGGGGTAAGCCGCAGGGTATTCCAAAGTTGGAGGACGGGGAGATGAGCAGGAACCAGCTAGGAAGTCTGAGAAGGAATGGTCCATCAGACAAGAGAAGAACCAGAGAGAACGGTGCCTTGACGGTCAACTAAAGAAAGGCCGTCCTGTAGAAGGAAGTAGCCAGGCGTGCCGTGATGAAGAGACACAGTACCAGGAGGTCTAAGAACATCCTGTTGGGTCTGGCAGCAAAGAGACCTGGGGTTGTCTTGACAAGAGTTGTTTCTCTGAAACTGATGGGGACAAAGACTTGACGGAAGGGGGTTCAAGAGAAAATGGAAGGGCTTCCCTGGTGGCGCAGTGGTTGAGAGTCTGCCTGCCAATGCAGGGGACACGGGTTCGAGCCCTGGTCTGGGAAGGTCCCACATGCCGCGGAGCGACTAGGCCCGTGAGCCACAGCTACTGAGCCTGCGCGTCTGGAGCTTGTGCTCCGCAACAAGAGAGGCCGCAACAGTGAGAGGCCCGCGCACCGCGATGAAGAGTGGCCCCCGCTCGCCGCAACTAGAGAAAGCCCACGCACAGAAAAGACCCAGCACAGCCAAAAATAAATAAATAAATGAAATTTAAAAAAAAAAAAAAGAGAAAATGGAAGATGAAGAAGTAAAGATGCCAAATAGAGGTAACTCTGAGAAGCGTTGTTATAAAGGGGAGCAGAGAAATGGGCAGAATCTTGGGGGAACGTCGGGTCAAGAGAGGGTTTCAGAAAGATGCAGCTATTGCAGGATGTTTTAGAGTCAAGCAAATGATCTCACAGAGAGGGTGAAATAAAGATACAGAAGAGATGGGCAGCTCTGGAGCAACGTATTTGATGGGACCATTCTCAGTGGAGGGGTGGGTCTCAGTAAGTATGTACAGAGTTCATCCTTATAGGAGGCACGTAATATAGACACAGACACAAGCAGATGGGAGGCGAGGTGATTAGAGACGTGAACTGTCTTTTCTGATTGCTAGTATTTTCTTAGATAGCTAGGACTCATGGTCATAAGCTGTGTTCCAAATACCTGATCAGCTATCACACATGCATTTTCACACTCTTGATGATTTAGGCATTGATTTCTCTAGCCTTTGATCAATCATTGAGACATGATTGATGTCTACAAAGAGTTAAATCTGCATGCAGGCTAATGCCCTTCCCCAAATCTCTGGATCCCAGGTTGAAGTGTATGCATAGGGGTTATTTGTATATCAAGCAGTCAGTTAATCAACTCAGTATATATGATTTTAAGAAAGACTAAACTCATCCAGAAGGGCTATTTTTTATGAGCAACTTTTTACTAGCAAAATATAGTTTTTAGTTTTAAATTTCCTGATCTGAGCTTACACAAAGGATGGCGCACCAACCTTCCCTTTCTAGTCTACTGGTTTTTGTCACTCTGACCAACCCTTAGTATCATTTAAACATTTTTCTCTTTTTATTATAAAAACGTCAGCCTGCAGATTAATGAAAACTTATCCTTTTTGTGTAATTTATCCTTCGAGGCTGAAGGAAAAACTTCAGGGGGAATATAAAAGCAATCAGACATCCATTTAGAAGAAAAAAGCTGTGATTATTTTTTGTATGTGGTTTTATATCATTTCACTTTTTCAATATGTCTGTTTCACATAATTTATTACTTGACACTTTTTATTTTCAATCATTTTTGGTTGCTTATAAATAAACATGCATTAATGTCAAGAGAATTAGCATCACATTATAAACTTTATACAAGCGGAAAAACCGGCTTCAGTGAAGTTGCCTCTTTATTTGGGACACGCATATACATTCCATGAGGCCTGTCTAGAGAATTAAACACTGGCACATTTTTATCTTTGCTAAATAGAAGCAGTTCTTAAATGGAGACAGTGATTTCCAGAGCAACATTATGCAGGTGAGAATTATGCATTTTAATGTTGTTCTGTTTGGAAGTTAATCTTAAAATAATTTAAATGGTAGTTTAAATGATAATTTTTTGTACCTCTCCAGAAAGAATCCTCATTCATAGGATGACCACATGTGTTCATATATATTCAAATATAATTTACTATTCTTAACATATTAAGAATAGTATATTTACTATTTAAGAATAATATATTTATACGAATAGTATATTTACTAATATTTACTATTCTTTACTATTTCTTAACATGATAGTTAAAATGCATTGTTGGAATATTCCAAAATAAAGCATTCATTCACTAATCATCAAAGCATATCAAGTTTGAGCCCCTCTGTGTAAATCTAGTAGGAGACCAGGTTTTTCACTAGCTTTCAGCTGAAGGCCATTGAATCGGGGGCTGGACTATTAGTGGGGTGGGAAAGAAGATGTTATACAATTTTTAGAGTTATTTCTCAGAAAGTATAATATATAACATTTAAATATAAATTTCAGAAATAATAGAAGGAAACTATAAACAAAATAAATCTATGAGCAAAATCAATCTATGTAAACAATTAGTACTGTTTTCTCTTTGCTTTAGGTTATACAATTATTAGATAATTAACATGTTAATAGAGAATACAGTGGCATAAGTGATGACGCCTAGTACTAAATGGAAGTTTAGCATTTAAATATTTAACTCTTTTCAAAGTTTATAAATTTTACTTACAGGTAAACCTTTAATATCAGTTACAGGTAAACCTTAAAGGTAAACCTTTAATGTCAGTTTTGTACAAAACTAAGGCATGTATGCCTGAGGGCACAGGATAAACAGTGCTGATTGAATGGACCTCTCTTTCCATGAATGCATTTGTGATTGTTGATCTCATTAATAGGTCACTAGGAGGAATGCTAGACTTCCCTTGCCTAAAGCCATGTGAAGGACCTCATCTGAAAAAACTGCCTTGCAAGGGGATATCAATTCTTCTTAAAACTAACCTCTACCACCTTTTTTGCTTCCAGATTCATAATCTGAGACAAATCTCTACAGATTCCAGAAGACGGTTATAACACCTGGCTCTGGAAGAGGTAGCATTTCACTGAAAGAAGATTTTTGCCTATTGATATCAGCAGAACCTAGAGAATGTGTAGGGAAATAAGTTTTAACACAAGGGAGAGAGAAATGTAAACTGTATCAATATGGGTGCACTTAGCACAGATTTTGCATTCCATGTGTTATCTCAATAAGCTAGTATTTAATAATTTACTTGGTTATCTGAATGACAATAAGACTCAACACTGTCCTACTTTCTGTGATGTTTGAATTGTTAGAACTTCCTTGGTAGGACGCAGAGGAAGGAATTCAGAAGTTTATGAAGGTAAGAAAGATAAATTTGATTTATCATATCAATTCCTGCACACAGCCCCATGTACACTACGTTCCTAGGAGGGCTAAGAGAGCACACTTTTCTCTAAGGTATTGAGAAATGACTTGATAAGGGTAGCACCAGCAGCCCTGAAAGGATCTGTTGTGGCTTTTCTCTAATCTGGGAATGAGGGTGAAAGATACAGCCCACTGAAAAAGGTTCCTTGATTGCATTAGAGGATGATGGTCTCCAGAAGTGGGAGATGATTAAGTGGCAAGGCTTAAGTGCCTATGATAAGATCAATGTTATTATTGTATTAGGTGTCAGGTCTATAACCCCATTCAGGATGGTTTGATTTAGCCAGTAGAAATCTTTGGCAGTGGTCATGATGTCCCTATGACTGAAGTTGGTGAACAGCCTTATCGAGATGCACTTAGTCCACAGAAGTGGGGAAAAAAAGGAAACACCCTCTAGTCCTAGTGAATGGAGATCTGACTTCAGACATCAAAGGAGAAAGGCACAGCTCTTCATTCAATTCCCAAACCAGTACAGACACAGAGTTTCTTGAATGAAGGCTAGGCACAGGCTCCTAGAAGAAGGACCCTGCAACAGTGCCACAAGTATGATCTACATTTCTCCCTCCAAGCATTTCCCCAAAGTGGTTATTTATCAGAGTGACTGTGTATTGGGAAAAGAGAACTACCGAGACTTTTCAGAGATTACAGTATACCTCTTCAAAACGAATACAACCACTAATCTTTGTGGACCTGATATATCAGTCAGAGGAGGGGCTTAAGAAGTTCAGTTAATAAATGAAGTTTAAGTCTGAGTCCATTTACAGTAAGACCTATGAGTCTACAGCCCCACTCTGTAGTTATTTCTCTAGTTCTTAGATGCAAGCAAGGGACAGATATACTTGGCAACTGGCCCAATACACACATTTGATACTCTGGTTATTCCTTCATCAATGCATTGGGGGCTATTATGGTAGAAAGGCCCAAGTGAAACCACCTGGACTATATTTTCTATCAAAATAGCAAATCATAAATATTACTGCTTTCCTAGGGAAAATGTAGAGATTAGTTCCACCATCAGAGATTCGCAAGATGAAATATACTGATTTCTGTTAATTCTCTTTTATCTCCTAATTTAACTTGCGCAGAAGACAGACTGCTCTTGGAGAATGAAAGTGTATTTTCACAGACTTAATCAAGTGCTGGCTCCATTTGCACTTACTGTTACAACTGCAGTCTCTTTATTGGGGCATGTCCAACATAAACCTTGCAAACTGCTATGCAGATATTGACTTGGCATCTTCTTTTTTCTATCAGTCAACAGGATCACTAGAAGTAGTTTGCTTTCATTTGGAAGAGAGAGCATTATACCACCAGTGACTTTACTCAGGGGTATGTCAACTTTCTGACTCTCTTATTGAAACTAGTCTCCTTTTACTCAGTGTGATTACCATCACCTGGCAGATTGTTAGGAATGCAGAATCTCAGGTCCCACTCCAGACCTACCAAATCAAAATATGCATTTTAACAAGAGCTCCAGATGATTTGGAGCACATTAGGAGTTAGAAAAGAACTCATCTTGTCTAAAAGGAACTTGATCATACCACCATCTCATAGGGTACCATACTGGTCCACTATGTTGATGGCAATGCTGAGTGGATGTGGAAGTAGAAAGTACTCAAGGGGAATTTATTAAATATATGCATGTTAGAGGGTGGGAATAAACCCTAGGGAAATTCAGGGACCTGCTACTCCAGTGTGATCTTTAGGAGTCCAGCGATCTAGGAAGCAATGGGATCCTATTTAAAGAGGAAGACAAATTGATGTATCTTGTACCTTCTGCTACTAATAGAGTCACAATAACTGGTGAAGATGGCTGCATTTTGGAATCCAGACAGACAACATAGGAACATGTTATTCCACCCTGGTTACCAGTGGTGCCAGTTGTGACTAGAGCCCAGAGCAAGAAGAGATTTCACAGCAGGTCCAGGCTGCAGGTCAAGCTGATTTCCCATTTTAACCATATGACTCACTAGATACAATTGTAACCTAATTATCTGTAATTCTTATGGTTTTGATATGGTACCTGTGGCAACCCCAATGAGAGAATCACGGAGTGTAACTCTAAAATTTGGAGAGAAAGACATGCCCTGTTTTGCAGAGAAATAGTCTCATTTTGAAAACACAATGCCTGCTTGTTACTGGGCCATAGTGGAGACTGAACAACTGACCCTAGAACACCACGTGACCATGCTACTTGAGTTATAGCTCATGGATAAGGTGTTGTGTGAGCCATGTAGACATAAATTCGGTCATGTTTGACAACACTTCATCATCAAATGGAAGGGCGACATATGAGACTGGATTCTAGCAGGTTGTTAAGGACCAAGTAAATTCATGTGCAGCTGACTGTCATGGTAACTATGATTGATACATAGCCACTTCTCCCTCAACCCCATGGAAAGTTCATGCTACTAATTATAAGAATGACTTTAGGCCTATTTTAAAGGCTAAAAATCCCACAAAGAATGCCACCACAACGCCAACTTAGACCACTGCAGGATACTCTGAAATGACTCTAAAAGACATTTGGGAAGGGAATACTCCCAGCAGAGCTATTAGTGATGCATCTAGTTGTTACCTTTACCTGGAAAGATACATATGCAGAGGTAAAGTTTATGTCAATTTGTGGGCAACAGTTAATGGTTTGGCCAGATGGTCAAAGGAAGTAAATTTGAAGAGCAAATGATAAGGAAGACAGAGGAAGAAGTACATGGCTGGAGCTATCTCAGAATAGGTGCAGGATATGAGAATATTGGTATCCATGTGAATTCTTAAAAAACGGTTTCCCTGAAAAGGAGTCTCTTATTGATCAAGTGGACAAGAATAGCTGTTTGGGGGATCTCAGTCAGCCTCTTTCTCTAGTCATGGGTTTATGAACCAAGTGGACTCTGCAGGAAGGATGTGTTAAAATTACCTATAGATTTAACAACACAGATGACAGTTACTGTTGAGTACCCAACACACCAAGAGTAGAGACAACACTGAGTGCTCAGTATGGCATCATTCCTTGGGAATACTGGTCAACCCCTTGGTGGCAAGTAATCACATTGGAAGACTCCTTCCGTCATGAAGTGTGAAATTTTTAGTCACTGTAATTGATACTTACTCTCTATATTATTTGCTTATCCTCCCTGTAATCTGCAGTGATTCTACCCACAACATCATATGTGGATATTCTGACTATCTTTTTCACCATCAAGGCATCACACTCAACATTGCTTCTATCAAAGAAGCTCACTTTACAACAAAAGAATAGAGGCACGACCACAATATTCATTGATCTTATCTCTCTTATAACCCCAAAGGGATCTGCCTAATAGAATAGTGGAACAGCCTACTGAAGACCCAGGGATGGTGCTAGCTGTTATGGATCTGGGAAAAACCAGTATGGCGCCATATATTTTCTGAGCCAGAAATCAATAATGGGGCTGTTTTCCTATAGCTAGAACTTACAACTTGGGGAATGAAGGGGTAAAACTGGCTTCTTTCTCTATTATCCCTTAATAGCCTACTCCAAGACTTTTTGCTTCTCGCTTTTGCAACTGTGAAGTCTCTGGTTTAAAGATATTAGTTCCCAAGGGAGGAGTGCTTCCAGGGGGGCACAACAATGAATGCAGTTAACTGGGAGTTGAGGCTTCTTTTGCTGCTAGCTGTAATGCCATAATGCCTAATGCTTTGGGCAAAGAGGCATTATGGTACTGAATGGAGATATCGGTTTTGCTATAGAAATGGGGTAGTTTCATAATGTTATATAGTGGGACATGAAGGAGTACGTCTGAAAGTAGGATATTCTCTTGTGAAACATTTAGAACTTATGTAGAGTAAAAGTTATTGGGAGACTAAACATTTAGAACTTATGTAGAGTAAAAGTTATTGGGAGACAATGCAACACTGGGAGGACCACTAATAGCCCTGGAAATGAAGGTTTGGATCAGAGTAGCTGTGATAAATGGAATATAGAATAAGTTATGGAAGAAGAAAATAACCAACATGGCCTCATGACCAGTTTCAGAAATGACGACCATAGTAGATATACACAGTTTGTTCCTAGCTTTCTTATATATGTATTTTACATGTTATTTAGTAATGTCTTCTTCTTTGTAAGTTACAGAATATTAAAAGAGTACTTGCTGAGGAAAGGAATAAGAATTACTCAAAAAATAGTAAAAAACTTATAAACGAATAAAATTTCTGTTTTCCATCTTGGGGGACAAAGTGAGCACATCTTTGATTATTCAAGGTATAGTTATATATATTAGCCATAAGCATGATGTTGTTATTTGAAATTTCAAATATGGGTAAAGAGATGTGCATAACTGTTAAGTTAATAAAGGGTGGACTGTGTCAAACTCCCTATTGCCAACTAGGCATCACCCCTGATCCCTTCTACATTTGTAGAGTAGAAGTCTGGATCTGCATTTTACAGAATCCCTTTCATTGCATGGTTTTAGGATACTGTCTTGGACAGAAGATTTGAAAGTAGGAGAGGAGAAGTCATTATTCTGGCAGCAGGTATATGTAGACAACCAAGATGATCTACAGCAGCTTCCCTTGGCTTCTGGGGATCCTCCTGAAATCAAGAATTCATGGGGTTTTCCATGAATTCCAGTGAGTCTTCTGAGAATCACCCTTGAAGTGCTGTAGACAGCTAAAAGCACTAGAACTGGCTTCTGTTGGCTTCCTGAGTCATAAGAACTACACATTAGTGTTGCAAGCAGTTGGGATCATTGTTGGCAGCTTCCCTGTGATTCTTACACTTCCTGATTTTCCCCAAAGAAATATTCCTGATTTGTACTCCCCCAGCCATTCCTACCACAATTCCTATTATTGTGTAAGCCTCTCTTTAAGTTTGAAATCCTCAGAGTGATATAGTCATTTAGAGGCAAAAAAGCCTCCTGATCAATCTAAATAGATATAATAAAGACCAAATATATTTTATTCATAGGAAGACTTCTCACGTTCTTACTTAGAATCTACCTTATTTTTGGCAGATAATCCTAATAATCTCAGTCATTGATTCCCAGGGAACAAAGAGAAGCAGCAATTGGAAAGAAGGGAGAGTTTATGTGAATTTGGGATTCTGATAGCACTAATAAGTAAAAGCCATTAGCAGTATAGTTTTACTGCCTCTATTACATAATAGTAAATATAAGAACTTTAAAAGTTTAGAAGTTTGAGATAATTTAGTATAGGATAAAACACTTCATATACTAAAAAACCCCCAAACCTACTGTGATATTACACCCTAGTAATAAAAATTATAACCTGTAAAATCAAGAAAAACATATACCATATTGAGAATACTTTACTTAAAAAACTAAAGAGATGTGTAATCCATTTAAGGGAGTTTCTTTTCCCATCAAACACATTTAAAATTTAATAGATATGCATTTTCTGATTCTGTCTCTTAGTTGTTGGTATTGCGTTGGCCAAAAAGTTCCTTCAATATTTAAGTAAAAATAAGACACATTTTTCATTTTCACCAAGAACTTTATTGAACAACGTATTCACCCTTTTGTTCCACTACCTTCTACCGTATTTCAGGCAACTTCATAATTCCATCTTCCTAAAACTTTTTATCTTTTTGAGCACAGAACTGTTCCAAGTGCCTTTTACAGCCTTCCAGGGAATTAAAATTTTTTCCATTAAGAGAATTTTGTACAGACCGAAATAAATGGAAATCCAAAGGTGCAACGTCTGGCGAATGTGGCACACGAATAAGAACCTCCCAGCCAAGCTGTAACAGTTTTTGCCTGGCCATCAAAGAAACATGCGGTCTTGCGTTCTCCTGATGGAAGATTATGCGTTTTCTGTTGACTAATTCTGGGTGCTTTTCGTCAAGTGCTGCTTTCAGTTGGTCTAATTGGGAGCAATACTTGTTGGAATTAATCGTTTGGTTTTCTGGAAGGAGCTCATAATAGAGGACTCCCTTCCAATCCCACCATATACACAACATCATCTTCTTGGATAAAGAGTGGCATTTGACGTGGTTGGTGGTGGTTCATTTAGCTTGCCCCACGATCTCTTCCATTCCACGTTATTGTACAGTGTCCACTTTTCATCACCCACCACAATTTGTTTTAAAAACGGAACATTTTTGTTACCTTTAAGTAGAGAATCGCATGCAGAAATACAGTCAAGAAGGTATTTATTCGCTTAACTTATGTGGAACCCAAACATCAAAGCGATGAACATAACCAAGCTGGTGCAAATGATTTTCAGCTCTTGATTTGGATATTTTGAGTATGTCGGCTATCTCCCGCGTGGTATAACATTGATTGTTCTCAATTAATGTCTCAATTTGATCACTATCAACTTCAACTGGTCTACTCGATTATGAAGCATCGTCCAGGGAGAAATCTCCAGCACGAAACTTCGCAAACCACTTTTGACATGTTTGATTAGTCACAGCACCTTCTCCATACACTGCACAAATCTTTTTTTTTGCGTTTCAGTTGCATTTTTACCTTTCTTGAAATAATAAAGCATAATATGCCAAAAATGTTGCTTTTTCTCTTCCATCTTCAATATTAAAATAGCTACCCCAAAATTCACCAATTTTGATAAGTTTTTTTTTTTTTTTTGCGGTACACGGGTCTCTCACTGTTGTGGCCTCTCCCGTTGCGGAGCACAGGCTCCGGACGCGCAGGCTCAGCGGCCATGGCTCACGGGCCCAGCGGCTCCGCGGCATGTGGGGTCTTCCGGGACCGGGGCACGAACCCGTGTCCCCTGCATTGGCAGGCGGACTCTCAACCACTGTGCCACCAGGGAAGCCCTTGGTAAGTTTTTAAAAATGCACACTGATATGACAACTGTTACAATACAATCTAACAAAATTGCTCTGAATAAAGTTAATGACGACTAAGGGCTACTAGAGCCATTTTATGGAAAAAAACGAACAAATTTTTTGTCCAACCCAGTATTATCCAGTATTTTGCCTGACTTCATGTTTCTTTCCTCTCAGTACACTGTCCCAATGTTTTTGTATCAATTATCTTGAGTAGACACTTGATCTAAGCTACCTAGGTTTGTAAATATTCTCCCCCTAGATTTAGGAAACGAGGCTGTTTCCTAAAACTTCATTATTGAAGGATGGTAGCTATCACGTATATGGTGCTTATTATGTACCAGGGACTGCTCTAAGTACCTTGCATATACTAAATGAATTAAACTAATTTTCAAAATAAACCTGTGGGGGTGGGGGAAAAACCTGTGAGACTTTATATTTCTATATATATTTATTTGTTTATTTATATATTTGTATTTATTTGATTTTATATTAGATAGTAGTATTTTATGTTACTATTATTTCTAATTTAAAGATGAGGGAACCAAGCCAAAATCACCACCTGTTGTCAACCATCATCTAAACTCAACCGTAGGCAGTCACAGTGGCCTTTCCCTCAGGCAGCTGCTATCTTATCCCTCTTCTCACTTGGATTCAGGGACTCTTCCAACTTGACACCAACTCCTGGAAAAAGCAACTGTTGGGCAATCAGGACGTATTCTTTAGTAATTGTACTATGTCTCAACTCTCCAGTTTCTACATTCTTGTCTCTTTGCCACTTTGTACACACATTCCCAGGCATCTCTAAGACCCTGTTGATGCTTCCCTATCCATTACTATACTTCCTGGCTGGTTCCCCAACCCTCTATTTAACCACCTAGACCTCTGATTCCTGATTTCTCCAATGTATCAGATTTATCACTAAATCCCCCAATACCAGCACAGACTCTGGCATATACTCTGTTCTCTATAAATGTTTGCTGAATAGCGTGTTGGAATCTGAGTCACAGCTACCTGCAGACTCCCAATGCTAATTTCTATTCTCTGCCTCCCAGACCCCAGGCATATGGTACTACAAATTGCCAGGTGGTGGAACCAATAGTTAAATACAAAGGAAGTTCAATTCATCAGCACTAGAGGGCCAGGGGTACAGGAACTAGCTGATAAATCTCAGCCTGAAGACGATTTTGAACAGAAAAGCAGAGTTTTCCCGTGAGTCAAGTTGGTGATGAGGGAGGATGGAAAAGAGGAATAAACGATTAAGGTAAGGAGCTAGGAGAAAGGGCACCAGATTTATGGTATAAACCTGAGTGAAACTGAACAGCCAATATCTGGCCCATTTTGATGTTTCTAAAGCTATAATAGCCAGTCTCCAAGATGGCCCCCAATGACTCCCAACTCATGCTATTACACCTTTGTGAAGTCCAATTCCACATCACACCAAGGCTGGTCTGTGTGACCGACAGAATTAGGCGGAGCTGATGATAAATGACCTGAGACTAAGTCATGAAGGGCATTGTGGCTTCTGCCTTGCTCTCTGTTTTAGCTCACTCTCTCTAAGGGAAGCCAACTGCTATGTGGTGAGCATGCTCAGATGGCCAAAGGCGAGGCCCATATGGAGAATAATGGAGGCCTCCAGCCAACAGTCATTTAAGTGAGTAAACCCCAGTCAAGCCCTGAGGTGACTGCAGTCCCAACAGACAGCTTGACTACATGTAACCTGTAAGAGACCTTGATAAAGAACCATCCAGCTAAGCCAACTCTGGATTTGTGGACTCTAGAAACTGTGTGAGATAAATGTTTGTTATTTTAAGCTGCTAAATTCTGGGGTAATTTGTTTCATAGCAATAGCAAACTAATACAAAAGCCTAAATTACAGGTTGCAAACTGAGGGCTGTGGGATCATTTCTGGCCTGCTGACATGGTTTTGTTTCGTGGAGGAGGGACAGACAACGGTTTTTAAAATTCAATTGTCAACATTTACATTTGGGAGATTTTTTTTTTAAGTCTCAGGTTTTTACTTTCTTTAAAAAATGAAAAGATCTTGTAACGCAGCCCTGTCCTCATGACTCTGTTGCCTTAGACTTGATCTCTCCATTCATTTAAATATAAGTAGGCGCTCGATTTTGCTACCATTGGCTCAGGCTTCGCTCTATTGGGAAATGATTTCATTCATTTTGTACTGTCCCTGTTTTAGCAGGAATTGTCTTTTTATTAATTAGGTGCTTTTTGTTTTTGTCATTATTGTTGTTTTTAAAGATTTCACTAGATGAAAGAGTTTTGCTGCTAAAACAAAACAAACAAACTGCCACGATTCCCAAAACTGTTTATCAGAAACATCTGAGAAACTCTAAAATGTAAAGATTTCCAATCATGGATTATTGTACACATGGTTATTTTAAGATCGTGTATTTATATATCAAAATAGGGGGAAAATTCTCTTTCCGCCTTCTGGAGGTGGGGCAGAACTATCGAGGCATCAGTGTGGAATGGGGGTTTAGTCCAAAGAGATCAGGTTGTATGTCCCCAAAAGGTGATTCACAGTGGGATGACCCAGCAGAGAAGATTTGAACCAGGTCCTTTGTTTGCAGGGAGCACATGCAGAACATTAAACTGGGAAGACCAGATAGCAATAGCAAGTCAAGAGAGGCAGTAGTGGGATAAAGAATAAGAAATGGAGCCAAGAGGGCAAAGGATGGAAAGCAAGAGTTCAGGACAAAGCAGGAAGGTCTAGGATGATTACCATAAAAAGCATCGGTGTTTCCTCAGTTCTCCTTTCTTAATCCATGGATACATGAGATATGATAATGAAGTGGCAATAAATCTTCAGGAACTCTGCCAAATAAAGGACTGCTCTGAAAATTTATCACAAAGACTACCCACATGATATGGTTGGTTTCAGGCAATCTAGCCGTTCTAGGTACAGAAAATCCCATTGATTACTTCCAATTATTTTGTTCCCTCTTTTGAAATGGCCTAGTACTTAAATGCATTAGGGAAGTGGTGAGCAGGCTTAGTTGGGAGAAACGGAAAATTACTGAGGCCAGGTGATATGATGATTTCTTCTTTCAGCAACCTGATAGATTTAAGTGAAAGATGATACTTTAACATTCATGCACATCTAGTTGAAGTGAATTATATTCCCATGCAGATCATATACTTGGCTCATTTCATAAACACACGTTTTGTGCCATACATTCGAGACATGTGAGATCAAGCCAAGTTTTATATAACCCACATCATCTTACACATTTGGGAAGGTTAATAGTAAAGATTCTAGGCAACCGATTTAGGTGCTTTTTAAAATTTGGATATTCTACAGCTGATTACAGATTTAGAGGAAGTTGGAAAGCCTCAACAAATTTCTTCTTTTCTTTAGTTACCAGAGAAGGGTAGAGAAAAGATTTGCTAAGCAGGAAAGAATGGTTTTGCTAGTTCCCACAATTCCTTTTCACCACCATCTTCCTTCAGGCAAAAGTTAGCCTGTATTTTTAAGTGTCTTGGTAAAACATGCCTGTATTAAAACATTCTCCTTGTTTATAATTTTATGATTTATCTATATATCTTTATTTCTGGCTACCATGACTTTTTACAGCTTTCTAATTTATATAGCCATTTGTTTAGGCTGTCAAAACATTTTTAATTTTAATTATTGTGTATCATGCCTGAGGGTGTAAAACTGTCAGAGAAATCTGAGACTCTGCATAAACATGTGGAGAACTGCATGTGTTATCACTCAACAATTGCTAGTGGGCAGTTAGCAAATGCCTTTCTAGGGGGTTGGTTGGTTGGTTTCTTTTTTTCCCCTCCATGGAGGCACAAGATGATGTTGTCAGGCTGGGTACTGGATGCCTTGTTACATACCACATGTTGATGACCTTGGCATAGAAGGGGCAAGACTGTGTGATGGACCAGTCACAGACGAGGCAACCTGCAGATGGCTAATGGGAGAGCACTTAATGTTTAAGTTTGTCAGATTAGGCAACTGGACAGTCAATCTGGCACTCATTTTTAAAAAAGAAAAATAGGGGCTTCCCTGGTGGCGCAGTGGTTGAGAGTCCGCCTGCCGATGCAGGGAACGCGGGTTCATGCCCCGGTCCGGGAAGATCCCACATGGCGCGGAGCGGCTGGGCCCGTGAGCCACGGCCGCTGAGCCTGCGTGTCCGGAGCCTGTGCTCCGTAACGGGAGAGCAAAAAAAAAAAAAAGATAAATAAAATAAATAAATAAATAAAAAGAAAAATAATTGGGGCAGAGGAGTCAGATGTCTTAAAAAGTAGGACTGTATATTTGGTAAAATGTGATCAGGGATTTGGCTCTTTTTCTTTCTTATAAAGCCTCAGTAGTATAGATGTATATGTATGGATGTAATATGTATCCATCGATCCCATCCATCCACCCATCCAACCATCTACCTATTATAAATCTAAACTTCTTGCATTTGGGATCAGGAGACATGAACTTGAACTTGAGTGATGTCACTTACCAGCTACGGTAATCTTGGACAAATTCTTTAATTGTAGATTTACATTACAGTGAGATGGAGATAATCTAGCCATTTATTCAATACAACAGCTAGATATATGATGAGAAATACATCTGGAATATGTCTGTATTTATCCTATGGCAATGTACTATAATTACAGTTATGATTTTTTTATGTCAACATCCAGGGAAGGTTGCCTCCACCCTCTGCCCACTTTCTACAGCCTCAGCCCTTGAGTTCAAGAGGCAGAGAGTGGACAGGGCAGGGAGAACGATGATAGAGATTCTCTTCTGCAATCTCCTTTCCTGGTCTCTTCTACCTTTTACCCTTGACATGCCCAAGAAACATTAACAAGGCAATATGCCTCAGACTGCATGTCAACTAATCTAGCTGTTGCTATTTGTGCTATTGAACTTTCCAAAGGAGTTTGTGTTTCTAGTCTATGATCTCAACCAGGTAGAGGCATTTGTAATATGGAGGTAAATTGATTATTGGTGTGGAATCTTTCAGACAAGAAGCCATAGTTGAAAAATAAAGAATCTTGTACTTCTAAGTATTAAAGGTTGGTATCTTATAAAATATGTAGGAATTGCATAGGTCACATGAATTCAAAAAGTATCCCTCATGTACATTTAGCTCTTTGATGGAAAAGTGCCTAACTGAAGGAAGATATTTAAAAACCAGCTTATCACTTTTGATACAGGAAAGCACTGCTGAACTAGCCCTTCAGGACTCTCCTCTTTTTCCTTGAAAAAGTAATGCTTTCCCCTCCTAATTTTTCAAAATAAAACATTTCTCTTTTCCCCCCTGAGATTTAATAGTTCCCTGTTGGAATGATTTACTTCCTTATGAAAACTTCATTCACTCCAGGTTTATTAAGAGTATTTGGTAAGTGCCTATGATGTGCCAGGCACTGTACAAGGGGCAGGAGTTTTAAGGGGGAGTAAAAACAGATACTAAACAAGAAGACAGAATTGGGCTGTATTTCTGATAGGATGGTTGTTGACAGTTATTCATGTATAGTAACTATGTAAACTTAAGTGTAGATTATATCTCATTTACAGAAAGTCTGTTCTTCTTTTCTCAGTAACAAGCACATAGTAAGTTAAGTGAGCTCATAGTAAGACTCTGAGTTAATAGATAAATACAGAATGAGTATTCTTTCTCTTTTTCTTTCTATTTTTTGATTCTGTTAAGTTTGAAGTCTATATTAAGAAATTAACTTAAGAAAAATATAGCACTCATAACACTATGGTTATTCAATTATAATTTGCATTAACTATGAAGACGCAAAAATGAAAACAAAGTATATATGCTTGTTATTTGATTATTTGCATCAGCACAAGAGATAATAGGGACAATACACCCACATTTATAGCAGTACTATTCACGGTAGCCAAGAGGTAGAAGCAACCTAAATGTCCACTGATGGATGAATGGATAAACAAAATGTAGTATACACACAATGCAATATTATTTAACCTTAACAATGAAGGGAATCCTGTCACATGCTACAATATGGATAGACTTTGAGGACATTATGCTAAGTGAAATAAGTTAGTCACAAAAAGACAAATACTGTGTGATTCCACTTATATGTTGTAGTATCTGCAGTAGTCAAATTCATGGGAAAAGAAAATAGAATGGAGGCTGCCAGGGACTTGGAGGATGGGGGAAAGGGGAGTTGTTTAATGAGTTTCAGTTATGCCACATGAAAAAGTTCTGGAAATCTGTTTCAAAACAATGAGAATATACTTCATACTACTACTGAACTGTACACATAAAATAGTTAAGACAGTAAATTTTATGTTATGTATTTTTTTACCACAGTCAAAAAAAAAGGGAGTGGGGAAAGTAACTAATATTGAATAAGTTCTGACTGTCTTCCAGGCACTTTACTAGTTTATCTCACTCAGTCCTGTCCACACCATCACTGAGCAGGTAAAGAAACACAGGTAAGTTAAATAGTTTTCTAGGCTATAGGATTCAGAAGCTAAGGACCTGAAATATGAATTCAAATATTTTTCTATTTTACTCTTAGTAATCTCTGCAACAAAGCATAAATAGAAATGCCACAGATAGAAGTAGAGATTAATAGTACTTAAAATAACAACAAAATAATAATGCATTAATGTTAATTTTATGTTAATATTCCATGTGCTTTTTCTGACGGCTTTACACACAACCTATTTAATCCTCAAAACTTACAGGAATTTTTATTAACCCTGTTTTACAGATGAGGAAAGTTAGGTAAATTGCTCAAGGTCAAGCAGTTATTAAGAGGCAGAGACCTGAATCCAGGTAGTCTGACTCTAGTGCCCATGGTCTCATATTACTTAACAAGAATGAGTGTCTAAGGGAGTGGCTAAGATGGTGGAGTAGGAAGACCCAGAGCTTAGCTCCTCCCACAGATACACCAAAATTACAACTATTTACAGAGCAACTGCTGATGAGAAAAGCCAGAAGACTAGCAGAAAAGATATTCTACAACTAAAGCTATCAAGAAGGAACCACAAAAAGATGGGTAAGAGGGATGGAGATGTTGTGCAGTCAAGTCCCATACTCCCAGGTAGGTAATCCACAAATGGGAGGATAATTATAATTGCAGAGGAATGGTCAGAGCCCCATATCAGGCTCTCCAGCCCAGGAGTCCTGCACCAGGAAAATGAGCCCCCGGAACATTTGGCCTTGAAGTCCAGTGAGGCTTACTTTTAGGAGAGCCAGAGGGCTGTGGGAAATAGAGATTGTACTCTCACACGCTCTGAGACCCAGGGCAGAAGCTGTAATTTGAAAGGAACCTGGGTCGGACCCACCTGCTGACCTTGGAGAATATCCTAGAGAGGCGGGAGACAACTGGAGCTCACCCTGGGGACACAGACACACGCAGCAGCCATTTTTGGTAGCTTGTTCTACCACGAGGACCCTGGTATTGGCAAGCGTCAATTTGGAATCCTCCCTCTAGCTTATTAGCCCCAGTACCTAGCACCATCCACCAGCCTCTCTGCACCAGTACTGGGATGCCTCGGGCCAAGCAACTAGCTAGGCAGAGTCACAGCCCCACCCACCAGCAGGCCAACACCAGCCTCAGGACACCCCAGATTCAACAGCCAGAGTGTCATGAGCAGCAGGCCTTGCTCACCAGTGGGCTGACATCAGTCCTGGGACCCCCAGGGCCCTGTAACCAGAGACCTCGGTACTTGGCTCTGCCTACCGGTGAGTCAGCATTCGCCCTGGGAACCCCAACGGCAGACTTGCACCAGCTCTGAGACACTTTGGATCCCTTAATGAGCAACGCTGGAATCCAGCCCCACTAAACAGGGGGCCAGTACCAGTTTGGGGACATCCTGGACCCTGCATCCATCCATGTCAAGAACTGACCTCACCTACCATCAGGCCGACACTAGATCCAAGATCCTAGCCAGTCAAACACCCAGTCCAGAACTTGGCTCTGCCCACCAGTGGGCCAGAACTAGCCCTATGACCCCCCTGGGGCTCCGCAGCCAGCCACCTCATGACCTGGCCCCACCTACCAGTGGCTGGCAGCCTCCCCATAAGGTAAGGCCTAGCAACCAACCAAACCAGGAGCCAGCCACACCTACCAGATCACTCACAGTAGTAAGCCCACCAAAACAGAAGGACCCACACAGCTCATAGAGGGAGCTTCTCTAGAGCATACAGCTTGGGTGACCAGAAGGTGTGCAATGCTGGGACACATAGGGCATCTCCTACAAAAGGCCACTTCTCAAAGGTGAGGAAGTACAACCAACCTACCAAATACAGAGAAATAAAAGCAGAAAATTAGGCAAAATAAGGCAACAGAGGAATATGTTCCAAAGGAAAAGAAAAGATAAATTCTAGAAGAAGAACTAAGTGAAGTGGAGACAGGCAATCTACCCAATAAAGAATACAAGGTAATGATCATAAAGATGTTCAAAGAACTCAGGAGAAGAATGAATGAACAGAGTGAGAAGTTAGAAGTTTTTAGCAAAGAAAATATATAAACAAGAACCAAGCAGAGATCAAGAACACAATAAGTGAGATAAAAATACATTAGAAAGAATCAACAGTATATGATATGAGAGGAACAGTTAGGCAAGCTGGAGTAGTGGAAATCACTGATACTGAGCAGAAAAAAGAAAAAAGAATGAAAAGAAATGAGGACAGTTTAAGAGACCTCTGGGACAACATCAAACACACTAACATTTGCATTACAGGGGGCCCAGAAGAAGAAGAAGAGAGAAAGGGGCTGAGAACATATTTGAAGACATAATAGTTGACAACTTCCCTAAGCTGGGAAGGGAAAAAGACATCTAGGTCCAGAAATCACAGAGAATCCCAAACAGGATCAACCCAAAGAGGACCATAACAGGACATGTTACAACTAAAATAACAAAAATTAAAGCTAAAGACAGATGAAAAGCAGCAAGGGAAAAGTAACACGTTACATACAAGGGAACTCCCATAAGGCTATCAGTTGACTTTGCAACAGAAACCCTGCAGACCAGAAGGGAGTGGCATAATATATTTTAAGTGATGAAAGGGAAAAACCTAAAACCCAAAATACTCTACCTGGCAAGGCCTTCATTCAGATTTGACAGAGAGATCAAAAGTGTTACAAACAAAAGCTAAGAGTTCAGCACCACAAAAACATTTTTAAAAGAAATGTTAAAGTAACTTCTTTAAGCAAGAAACAAAGGGCTACAACTAGAAACATGAAAATTATGAAAGGGAAAACTCACTGGTAAAGGCAAATATACAATAAAGGTGGCAAATCAACTATGTGTAAAGTTAGTAGGAAGGTTAAAAGATAGAAATAGTAAAATCATCTATATCTGCAATAAATAGTTAAGGGATACAGAAAACAAAAAATTGTAAAATATGATGTCAAAAATAGTAAACAAGGGGGATGAGTAAAAATGCAGAGTTGTTAATGCTTTTGAACTCAAGAGATCGGCAACTTAAAATAATTACTATATATATATATATATATTTCTATGTATAAACCTCAGAGTAACCACAAACCAAAAATCTATAACAGATACACACAGAGAAAAGAGAGAGGAATTCAAACATAACACTAAAGATAGTTATCATGGGGGGAGAGGGGGAAGATGGAGGAAGAGTAAGACGCGGAGATCACCTTCCTCCCCACAGATACATCAGAAATACATCTATACGTGGAACAACTCCTACAGAACACCCACTGAATGCTGGCAGAAGACTTCAGACCTCTCAAAAGGCAAGAAACTCCCCACGTACTTGGGTAGGGCGAAAGAAAAAAGAATAAACAGAGACAAAAGAATAGGGACGGGACCTGCACCAGTGGGAGGGAGCTGTGAAGGAGGAAGGTTTCCACGCACTAGAAGCCCCTTCACAGGTGGAGACTGTGGGTGGCGGAGGGGGAAGCTTCGGGGCCGCAGACGAGAGCACAGCAACAGGGGTGCGGAGGGCAAAGCGAAGAGATTCCCACACAGAGAATCGGTGCCGACCGGCACTCACCAGCCCGAGAGGCTTGTCTGCTCACCCGCCGGGGCGGGCAGGGTTGGGAGCTGAGGCTCCGGCTTCTGTCGGAGCACTGGGAGAGGACTGAGGCTGGCGGCATGAACACAGCCTGCAGGGGGTTAGTGTGCCACAGCTAGCCGGGAGGGAGTCCAGGAAAAGTCTGGACCTGCCAAAGAGGCAAGAGACTTTTTCTTGCCTCTTTGTTTCCTGGTGCGCATGGAGAGGGGGTTAAGAGCACTGCTTAAAGGAGCTCCAGCTACGGGTGCGAGCCGCGGCTAAAAGCGCGGACCCCAGAGACGGGCATGAGACGCTAAGGCTGCTGCTGCCTTCACCAAAAAGCCTGTGTGCGAGCACAGGTCACTCTCCACACCTCCCTTCCCGGGAGCCTGTGCAGCCTGCCACTGCCAGGGTCCCGGGATCCAGGGACAACTTCCCTGGGAGAACGCACGGCGTGCCTCACACTGGTGCAACATCACGCTGGCCTCTGCCGCTGCAGGCTCGCCCCGCACTCCGTGCCCGTCCCTCCCCCCCGCCTGAGTGAGCCGGAGCCCCCAAATCAGCGGCTCCTTTAACCCCGTCCTGTCTGAGCGAAGAACAGACACCCTCCAGCGACCTACACGCAGAGGCGGGGCCAAATCCAAAGCTGAAACCCGGGAGCTGTGAGAACAAAGAAGAGAAAGGGAAATCTCTCCCAGCAGCCTCAGGAACAGCGGATTAAAGCTCCACAAACAACTTGATGTACCCTGCATCTGTGGAATACCTGAATAGACAACGAATCATCCCAAATTGAGGAGGTGGACTTTGAGAGCAAGATTTATGATTTTTTCCCCTTTTCCTCTTTTTGTGAGTGTGTATGTGTATGATTCTGTGTGAGATTTTGTCGGTATAGCTTTGCTTTCACCATTTGTCCTAGGGTTCTATCTGTCTGCTTTTTTTTTAACCTAAAAAAATTTTTTTTCTTAATATTTTTTTATTTTAATAACTTTATTTTACCTTATTTTATTTTCTTTTATCTTCTTTCTTTCTCGCTCTTCTTCTTTCTCCTTTCTTTTCTTCGTTCCTCCCTTCCTCCCTTTCTCTCTTTCTCTCTTTATTTATTTCTTTCTTTCTACGTTTTCTGCCTTTTCTTCTGAGCCGTGTGGATGAAAGGCTCTTGGTGCTGCAGCCAGGAGTCAGTGCTGTGCCTCTGAGGTGGGAGAGCCAACTTCAGGACACTGGTCCACAAGAGACCTGCCAGCTCCACGTAATATCAAATGGCGGAAATCTCCCAGAGATCTCAGTCTCAACACCAGCACCCAGCTTCACTCAACAACGAGCAAGCTACAGTGCTGGACACCCTATGCCAAACAACTAGCAAGACAGGAATATAACCCCACCCATTAGCAGAGAGGCTGCCTAAAATCATAATAAGGCCACAGACACCCCAAAACATAGCACCAGACGTGGACCTGCCCACCAGAAAGACAAGATCCAGCCTCATCCACCTGAACACAGGCACTAGTCCCCTCCACCAGGAAGCCGACACAGCCCACTGAACCAACTTTAGCCACTGGGGACAGACACCAAAAACAACGGGAACTACGAACCTGCAGCCTGCAAAAAGGAGACCCCAAACACGGTAAGATAAGCAAAATGAGAAGACAGAAAAACACACAGCAGATGAAGGAGCAAGATAAAACCCACCAGACCTAACAAATGAAGAGGAAATAGGCAGTCTACCTAAAAAAGAATTCAGAATAATGATAGTAAAGATGATCCAAAATCTTGGAAACAGAATAGAGAAAATGCAAGAAACAGTTAACAAGGACCTAGAAGAACTAAAGATGAAACAAGCAATGATGAACAACACAATAAATGAAACTAAAAATACTCTAGAAGGGATCAATAGCAGAATAACTGAGGCAGAAGAACGGATAAGTGACCTGGAAGATAAAATAGTGGAAATAACTACTGCAGAGCAGAATAAAGAAAAAAGAATGAAAAGAACTGAGGACAGTCTCAGAGACCTCTGGGACAACATTAAACGCACCAACATTCGAATTACAGGGGTTCCAGAAGAAGAAGAGAAAAAGAAAGGGACTGAGAAAATATTTGAAGAGATTATAGTTGAAAACTTCCCTAATATGGGAAAGGAAATAGTTAATCAAGTCCAGGAAGCACAGAGAGTCCCATACGAGATAAATCCAAGGAGAAACACGCCAAGACACATATTAATCAAACTGTCAAAAATTAAATACAAAGAAAACATATTAAAAGCACCAAGGGAAAAATAACACACAAGGGAATCCCCATAAGGTTAACAGCTGATCTTTCAGCAGAAACTCTGCAAGCCAGAAGGGACTGGCAGGACATATTTAAAATGATGAAGGAGAAAAACCTGCAACCAAGGTTACTCTACCCAGCAAGGATCTCATTCAGATTTGATGAGAAATTAAAACATTTACAGACAAGCAAAAGCTGAGAGAGTTCAGCACCACCAAACCAGCTTTAACACAAATGCTAAAGGATCTTCTCTAGGCAAGAAACACAAGAGAAGGAAAAGACCTATAATAACAAATCCAAAACAATTAAGAAAATGGGAATAGGAATATACATATTGATAATTACCTTAAATGTAAATGGATTAAATGCTCCCACCAAAAGATACAGACTGGTTGAAGATACAAAAATAAGACCCATATATATGCTGTCTACAAGAGACCCACTTCAGACCTAGAGACACATACAGACTCAAAGTAAAGGGATGGAAAAAGATATTCCATGCAAATGGAAACCAAAAGAAAGCTGGAGTAGCAATTCTCATATCAGACAAAATAGACTTTAAATAAAGACTATTAGAAGAGACAAAGAAGGACACTACATAATGATCAAGGGATCAATCCAAGAAGAAGATATAACAATTGTAAATATTTATGCACCGAACATAGGAGCACCTCAATACATAAGGCAAATACTAACAGCCATAAAAGGGGAAATCGACAGTAACACATTCATAGTAGGGGATTTTAACACCCCACTTTCACCAATGGACAGATCATCCAAAATGAAAATGAATAAGGAAACACAAGCTTTAAATGATACATTAAACAAGATGGACTTAATTGATATTTATAGGACATTCCATCCAACAACAACAGAATACACATTTTTCTCAAGTGCTCATGGAACATTCTCCAGGATAGATCATATCGTGGGTCACAAATCAAGCCTTGGTAAATTTAAGAAAACTGAAATCATATCAAGTATCTTTTCCAACCACAACGCTATGAGACTAGATACCAGTTACAAGAAGAAATCTGTCAAAAATACAAACACATGGAGGCTAAACAATACACTACTTAATAACCAAGAGATCACTGAAGGAATCAAAGAGGAAATCAAAAAATACCTAGAAACAAATGACAATGGAGACACGACGACCCAAAACCTATGGGATGCAGCAAAAGCAGTTCTAAGAGGGAAGTTTATAGCAATACAATCCTACCTTAAGAAACAGGAAATATCTCGAATAAACAACCTAACCTTGCACCTAAAGCAATTAGAGAAAGAAGAACAAAAAAACCCCAAAGTTAGCAGAAGGAAAGAAATCATAGAGATCAGATCAGAAATAAATGAAAAAGAAATGAAGGAAACGATAGCAAAGATCAATAAAACTAAAAGCTGGTTCTTTGAGAAGATAAAGAAAATTGATAAACCATTAGCCAGACTCATCAAGAAAAAAAGGGAGAAGACTCAAATCAATAGAATTAGAAATGAAAAAGGAGAAGTAACAACTTCAAAACTACAATGAGGTATCACCTCACACCAGTCAGCATGGTCATCATCAAAAAATCTAGAAACAATAAATGCTGGAGAGGGTGTGGAGAAAAGGGAACACTCTTGCACTGCTGGTAGGAATGTGAATTGGTACAGCCACTATGAGAACAGTATGGAGGGTCCTTAAAAAACTAAAAATAGAATTACCAAATGACCTAGCAATCCCACTACTGGGCATATACCCTGAGAAAACCATAATTCAAAAAGAGTCATGTACCAAAATGTTCATTGCAGCTCTATTTACAGTAGCCTGGAGATGGAAACAACCTAAGTCTCCATCATCGGATGAATGGATAAAGAAGATGTAGCACATATATACAATGGAATATTACTCAGCCATAAAAAGAAAAAAATTGAGTTATTTGTAGTGAGGTGGATGGACCTAGAGTCTGTCATACAGAGTGAAGTAAGTCAGAAAGAGAGAGACAAACACCGTATGCTAACACATATATATGGAATTTAAGAAAAAAAAATGTCATGAAGAACCTAGGGGTAAGATGGGAATAAAGACACAGACCTACTAGAGAATGGACTTGAGGATATGGGGAGGGGGAACGGTAAGCTGTGACAAAGTGAGAGAGTGGCATGGACATATATACACTACTAAATGTAAAATAGATAGCTAGTGGGAAGCAGCTGCATAGCACAGGGAGATTAGCTCGGTGCTTTGTGACCACCTAGAGGGGTGGGATAGGGAGGGTGGGAGGGAGGGAGACGCAAGAGGGAAGAGATATGGGTACATATGTATATGTATAACTGATTCACTTTGTTATAAAGCAGAAACTAACATACCATTGTAAACCAATTATACTCCAATAAAGATGTAAAAAAAAAAAATTTGAATTATGAGGTTGACCAACAGCCATCATGATCCTTATTTTATGGAAGATGATACAAAAGATATGTCCAGGAAGTTAGGAATTTTGTTCAAGGACACACAATTAAATGACAAAAGGAAGATTTAATTCTGCATTTCCTGACTTCTAACCCCCTGTCGGTCCTCCCCCACTACCCAGGTGAGGTCTACCCCAGAAATTCCCTAGACCACCTTGGAGATGGAGGGACTTGAATGTGTCACAGACACTTCCTTACTTTTACACTGGTTTCCCTGAGCTCTGTATGATTGCCAGTGGCCACAGATCGTTGAGGAACTCTGATGGCTCAGCCTTGGGGTCAGGCCACAGGGACAGCCTTGCCTGGGGCTCTCCTGGACTGGTGATGGAGGGCTGGGCAAGTCTGTGCCCTGCTCTTTCCTGACATGCCCTCAGAGAACAGAATTTTTATTGGACACTTGGTGACAGGCACAGAATGTGAGCAAAAGCGACCTTGGTTTAGTATCTCACGAGATGGACAGCACATATGATACAGCTAGTAACTTACCACTGATTTACTGCCCTATATGACTGGTGTTTTTTGAAAGAGGGGGAGGAGGCAACAGCAGAAACTGCTTTTGGTCCCAAGACTTCTTTTATTGCAGATGTTTGCAGCTGGCAATCTCTGCTTTTCTTCCTCTGTGGGTGCATAAGAATAACCCACATAATCATGTTTCTGTCTTAATTACCTTTCTATTAGTTAATTAAAAGACCTGATGCTGATGCCAGAAGAAGCTGGCAGAATTGTTAAAATCTGAACAGAGGGAGAGCTGGGCTATACTTGAAGCAGTCAAGGCCTCTTTACTGTTGAAATCTCTCAAGTGAATAAGGCCAAAAATCACAGGCAACTTATCTTTCCCTCTCTCCAAATAGTTGGGTGATCTGTGGATCTGGGTGGGGCTTGTTCCTGTATTGTGTTGGGTTGACTTGTTGGGTTGGCAGGGGTCTGGCAGGTCCAGGATGGGCAGGGCTAGATGGGCTCTGCTCTGCCCCACATGGTCTCTCCTCCTTCTGAAGGCTGCCTGGGCTTATAGTCACCACGGTTGTAGGGTTCTAAGAGAGGAAACAAAATGTGCTGCTGCTTTTTCAAGCCTCTGCTTATGTTAAGTCTGCTGGCATCCTATTGGCAAGTCACATGGTTGAGCCAAATGTCAGCCAAGTGTGGCCTCTCCGACTCCACAGAAATAACAGAGCCTAAGAGCATGGATACAGGAAGGGCATGATGGGGGGCTATCATTCGAATCAATCTTCCACACTTGCAAAAACACAGTGATGGTTCCCTGCAACTTTAGGGTGGTAGCTTTCTGTAAGAAGTGGAGACATTGTTTTCCCTCCTTCTATCCTAGTGCTTGCTTAGGATGGTGCTGGACGTACAGAAACTGTGAGAGAATAAATGGATGTTGTTTTAAGCTGCTAAATTTGTGGTAATTTGTTAAGAAGCAATAGAAAACTAATACACAGGGTGATTACCATGTCCATTGTATCTCTTTAAAAATGTGAATACCTTTTGAGAAATGGTATAAATGGAATTATCACTCCTATTTTGGTCTAAATTTGTTGGCCTGAAGGACTTTATGATCTGAGGAAGCAAAAATGTTCTGAGGACAAAGAAACATAATTTGACAAGGGTAAGCTGTGTGTGTGTGTGTGTGTGTGTGAGAGAGAGAGAGAGAGAGAGAGAGAGAGAGAGAGATTAAGTTTCGAACTGAGCTGGTTTTTTGGATTGCAATCTTGCATGCTAGACCTTCAAGGAGATATGGGGTGTGTGTGTGTGTGTGTGTGTGTGTGTGTGTGTGTGTAGAGAAAGAAAGAAAGAGAGAAAGAGAGGAAAGAGAGAAAGAGACAGAAAGAAAGAAAGAAAGAAAGGAAGGAAGAAAGAGAGAAAGAAAGAAAGAAAGAAAGAAAGAAAGAAAGAAAGAAAGAAAGGAAAAAGGAAAAAGAGAGAGGGAGTGAGGGAGGGAAGGAAGGAAGGAAGGAAGGGAGAGAGAGGAGAGGGAAAAAGACAGAGAGGGAAGGGATTAGTAAAAAGCTACTGAAAATAAATGAAAAAGCCTTCAGTTAACCTCTCTGTTTGCATATACCATCTCCTTCTCAATTATATTAATATCATCAGCATTCAAACTTGCTCTAGCAAATCTGATCTCAAAGAAAATTCCCTCTCCTGAACTAGCATGCCCCTCTAACTACCACATTGTTTTCCTGTTTTTCTTTTCTCCAAGTAGTCTACACATGGTATTCTCCAGTCTTCACCTTGTATTCATCCTTCAACCCATCTCTAGTCGGCTTCCTCCTCAATCACTCCAATGAAACTGTTCTTCCCAGGTCATCAGTGCTCCCCATCTTGTTATGTCCAATGGACTCTGCTCTGATATCTTCCAAATGGATCTTTCATAGGGAATAAACCCACTTGACCACACTTCTTATTTTGGAATATTCTCTTCTGCTGGTTCCTATTTCAACACCCTCTTCTGGTTTTTCTCTTTTCAGGCCACTCTATTTCGGCATCCACTGCAGGATTCTCTTTTAAATGCCAGCATTTCTCAGGCTTCCACTTTGGATCCCTTCCTTTTCTTACACACCTAAACTCTTTCCTTAGGTGATCTCATTTGCTCCAATTACTCTAAATACCCTAGCTTCATAGGGGAGATGACTTGAGAACTTATTGTCAAAGTAGAAAGAACACTGAACTCAGAATAAGGAGTCCAAGTTTCAAATGTTGACTTTCTATGAGAATATCGTAACTGACTTGGGATGTGTTATAGATTCTGTTTCCTCACCTATAAAATGGAGACTTGCCTTGTCTGTCTTATAGGATGAGAAGACCTGCACTAGAAAGAGAGATGGAGAGACAGAAAGAGAGAGAGAGGTAAATATATATATATGAGAGTATGAATATGAATGAGACAAAGAGAATGAAAAAAAGTGTATGTGTGTGTGTGTATGAGAGAGAGAGAGAGAGAGAGAGAGACAGAGAGAGAGAGAGAGAGAGAGTGAGAGAGAGAGAGAGAGTGAGAGAGAGAGAGAGAAAATGAATATTAAAGAAAATGAAAACCAGGGAGTGGACAGCAGCTATGTGGATTGGGATTTGATACCATTCCATACATCTCTCAATTCTTCAGAAAAGTTAACAACTCAAGAAATGCTTAGGGCTTCCCTGGTGGCGCAGTGGTTGAGAGTCCGCCTGCCGATGCAGGGGACACGGGTTCGTGCCCCGGTCCGGGAAGATCCCACATGCTGCGGAGCGGCTGGGCCCGTGAGCCATGGCCGCTGAGCCTGCGCGTCCGGAGCCTGTGCTCCGCAACGGGAGAGGCCACAACAGTGAGAGGCTCGCGTACCGCAAAAAAAAAAAAACAAAAAAAACAAAGAAAGAGTAAACACAGCTACATTAAAATAATGTGTAGGTTGAGACAAATACATACTGCCACAAGGTAATTGGGAGTTAAGTCACTGTGACAAGCTGAAAAACTAAATTAACCGTATTAAAACGTGTTTTCATGGGGTCAAAGGCTTTTTGGTGGGAGAAATCAGGTGTAAAAGAAAACACTCAGTTTTGAACACTTTGCAACACTTGCTGAAACAGAAACCAGTTACTTGAAGAAACAAGCAAACAATGTGATTTAAGTTCAAAGAAAAGATGAAATGAGGTTATAGGTATTTTCTACCTTTGATTGAACTTGTTAGTTTATGAAAGGATACGTTATTTTTTCGTTTATCCTAGTAAAAGTATTTTATGATGAATACTGCAATCTGATGAATATGGCTTGTTTTAACAGTAAATCAGCAGAAATTAAAGAAATTCCAGTTAAAGCAACAATGATTTAATAGTCAACCTAAATTTGGAAGAATTAACAAAATGATAAAAATTCAGTGCTGATAAGTGTATAAGGAAACAGGTTCAAAAATAGAGAGTATTTTCCTGGATGGCTACTTCATAGCCAAAGAATGATCCAATGTGTAATATGCATTTTTTCTGGTCCAGCTACTTACTTCTAGGGAAGTAAAATTACCTTTTACCTAAGGCAATAAGATGACTATAAATTAAGCTACAGGACTATAAGCTCCTTGAGAGCAGGTATCATTTTGGAATTGTTTTACCCTCTGTTACCCAGCACTTAGTACAATTGCTAGCACAGAATAAGCAGCCAATAGATAATCATATATATATTAATAAATACTAATTGTAGTATTTTTATATAAGACATTTAAATGCTTGGAGCAGGAATGAAGTAAATAAAATATGGTCTAACAATACCAAAAAATATGATGAAACCATTAAAAATAATGCTGTAGAAGAAAATATATGACAAAACATGTTTCTGATCACTTATTATCTGAAAATAGCTGGTTTTAAACAAAATATAACTGTAACCTTAATTTTTCTATAAAGAGTATGTACATAAAGATATAAAAACTGGAAGACAGGTACTACAATATTAACACACTGGTTATACCTGGTTGAAGTTTACTGATGACATTTTTCTCTTTATTTTCTAAAATAAGGATAAAAATTGTTATGAGGGTAGTAGAAGGTTGGGAATAGGGCTGAAATGATGAGTAAACTGCCTCTGAGGGACAAAAAATAGAGTTTTTTCTGAATGCCTCTAGAGAGAAGACCAAGACCAATGGGAGAACAGTGCCGAGGAGCAGACTTGGATTTGACATAAGCAAGCAGAGCTGTGCAACAACAGAACATGCTGCAGCTGGAAGAGGTGAATCCCTTGTCCCTGTAGATATGCAAGCAGAGGCTAAACGACCAATCCAAGAAGGGTTAACATGTTAGAAAAAAGTCTTAGACTAAATGAACTCTAAGCTCTATAAACTCGAGGCTCAAAGATTCTATGAGCTGACTGGCAGACAGCCCTCTATAGGCTCCATTTAATATGATACAGTATTTAAAGGTTAGGTTCCTATTTATCCCTCTGTTTTCTATGGCATCTTCCCCTTCTTTTTTTTTTTTTTTTTTTTTTTTTTTCGGTACGCGGGCGTCTCACTGTTGGGGCCTCTCCCGTTGCGGAGCACAGGCTCCGGACGCGCAGGCTCAGCGGCCATGGCTCACGGGCCCAGCCGCTCCGCGGCATGTGGGATCTTCCCGGACCGGGGCACGAACCTGTGTCCCCTGCATCGGCAGGCGGACTCTCAACCACTGCGCCACCAGGGAAGCCCTATCTTCCCCTTCTTGATGCTTCTTTTCTTAGCAAGGTCTCAGTAAACTGTCTCCTTTACTTGTTATACTACCTGCATGATCAGAGTTTCATTCTTTTCTCTCTTGATGGCTTCAAGAAACATTCTACAGAGTGCCAGGTAATATTTACTGTTATCATGAAGTTTCTTAAAGTGAACTGGTTTGCAACCAGTGGAGAACCTTCCCTTTATTAATGTCATAGGATAACTTCTAGAAAAGGGAACAGCTAGAAGGATGCCAAAAAAGCTGTGGAGTAGCGAGGAGAGAGGGTTCTCTATCTCCACTTGATGGTCTTCAGGAGGGTTGTTCCTGGCCAATTAAAGTGCCTATGGAAAAGCCATTGGCTATCTTGAGCACTGGCCAATATCCATTTATAGATTTAAACTTTTGTTTGACAGGAAATTACAGAATAATTTTGATTTCGAGTTTAGAGCTAATTTTAAGTACTTCAAAAGAGCACTGATTAGATTCACCATATGGACAAACTCTACACAAAACCAGTTAAGCAGTATTGCAGTTCGTGTCCACAGGCGATGCCTTTCGAAGTTATTCAATCTTGAGGATAGCCCAGGGCGGGAAGGACCTACCCTATACAAAGAGACTATCTTATCATTGGTTTGCAGTAACTTGATATTGGATAATATTTGACTCAACTCTCTCCTGGGTTTGGTCCACCATGGTAGGAAAGAGTGGGGGGCTTAGTTGGTATATATCTAAGTGCTTCATAAGGACTAGCTTGAAGTAGATCCCAGAGCCTGCCATGGAATGAACCTGGACCCAGTTGCTTTCGTAAAACTTTATTTGCTCAAGTTTCAGGGCAGTGAAAGTGTTGAGAACAAGTATTTATTTTGCAATAAAACTACAAAACTTCCTAAGCCATACTTGCTCACTTTATGAAAGAACACAAAATGCCACTACCTGTCATTCATTTGTGTGATCAGTTTCTTGGAAGACTTTGGAATGGCCATGTTGGTTCTCTGGCAAAGGGTGAAAAAGAGGATGATAAAGATTACAAAACCATCTTAAGATGTATCTGCCATGGTAAGTGAAGCAATGTTTTCAGGAAAGACTGCTAAAACATCACACTTCTCCCATTGCCAAGAACTCCTGGAAAAACATGAGGTAAGCAGATTATAGAGGAGGCATTTGGATGCTTCATCAAGTCTGCTGATGCTCCTCCAAGCAATATCCCATTCCATTAGCTATCCAGTGGAATGGGAACAAGAGAGTGGGGGAGCAATGCTGACCAACAAAACAGAAGGTCATTCTAAGGAGATTTTCTCTCCTGCTGCCCTTCGCAAAGGACCGCAGTTAACACATTTCCAGCTGGAAAAGGCCCATCAGCAAGTCTCTAGGACACGGAACTAGAATATACTCTTCCCAGTTGCCATCCAAAATGTGTGGTCTCAGAACAGTATGGCAGCTAATTGGAAGACATGGCACAATGCCTGCAGTCCTTCAGACTTCTCTTAGACTCACCAAATCAATCCACGTGCTTCCTGCCATGCCTTGAGCTGCAGATATTCTGAAGATGTAGACAATAAGGGGGATGAAGAGGGGGAGTATATGCAGAATACAGTAGGACAATGTGACCTATGCTTTGTTAAGAAAGAAAGCAAGCTGTAGGCTTTTGAGAAGAAAAGAAACTCAAAGAGGTGGGCTTACAGCACCATCTCCACAGATACCCAGAGATAGGATGATGAAAACAGTAATGAGCATGATAAAGGCTGAAAAGCCACAGGGATATCAGACTGATCTACTCCATGGCACAGATATCTATATAAAGACTTTTAGCTAATAATATTTTAATGCCAAGTTCTTTTCATTACTTTGGCTGAAACCCAGGAGTGGACGTTAACACATATTTGGCACGTGGGCCATCTCTGGTGTACTAATTTCCTTTTGCTTAGTCATGTAGCCAGCAGTAGAGCTGATCTCAACTGAGGTGGCTGGTCCTAATTGCTAGTTTCCAATTACTAGTTGTTCAAGGTTTATCAAGTATAGTAACTTTAATTAGGGCCCTAAGATGTAAACTGCAATATCTTTAACAGACACATTCTGACGGGTAATTTGATGAGCCAGTTGCTGTTGTATAGTAATTGAGAACCAAAGAGAGAGTCACATATGAATAGTAAATTAAGATGTGCAGTAGTAGCTGGGATTTATACCTGGACCGTTAGAGGTCTTAATGACCCCATAAAAGGGAATAAAGTCATTTGTTATTTAAAGGATCATAAGATGTTGCATTTTGTAAGGATATTGAGAACGTACAAGGTTAAAGAGTTCATGGGTGAGCCAGATTCCCCCTTTATTCCATTTATAAGCAGAACCAGAAGAGTTAGCACTTCTTTGTAATAAAGCTCTAAATTCCTGAGTGACTTGCTGTTCTACCTCCCAAATCCCAAAGGGCAGCTGCTGCTGGGCTGGGCTTTGTAAAATGTTAGTTTCATCCTCAAACTCAGCACAGGCACTGCATCCTCCATTTTAGAACCAATTAAAGTGAACCGTTTCCCAATTTTCTGGGACACGTTGTCACAAGTGGCTGAATGAGAAGACCCAGAGGTCTGAAAAGGTGGCAGGGAAAAAGCCTAATTCTTGGGTAGAGCAGGTTCCATTGTAGGCTGAATAAAAAATTAAAAGGACTTAGCTATACATAGATGATGGAGTTAATTGTGGATACAGAAAACTCTCAATTACCCAGAGAAACAAAGGGATAATCCAAAATAGTGGACTACCCAAATAATATGTGTTGGCATTTGGGATGTCTGGTCGACAACATGTTTGCATCTTTAATTATGCTTTCTTAGGCTGCAATTAGAATCAGCCTATGTTATCCTTGCACACAACCTAACAGCAGGAAAGGAAAGCTGAGAAATACATTGGAGGATTCTACCCCAACATTAAAATTCAGATGTGGATAAACCTCTCCATAGATAATGGCGAAGTGACAGCAATATCTTTTGTATCTATTAAACATTTTGTTTCATTCCTTTTGTAGCAATAGGCATATCAGTGGACACATGCACAAAACTTCACAGAGATCCATGCAATAATTTCTGCTATCATTATCCTGCAGTCTACAGATGTTTTCCTTAGCCAGGGTCTAACCCAGCACAGAAGAGGCCTGTGGTAGGATGGGTTAGGAAATGAGGAAACAGTTTCTCCAGGTAAGTAATTAGAACAACAGGAACAAATCAGAAGAATGAATGTTGCTATTTAAATGAAAATTCAGCTGGGTCCCCAGCAAGCTGCAAATTTTATCTATACAGTGTTAAAAGACCCAGGTGATAAGAATCTTAGGTGTGTAACTGTGGGTCATTGGCATTGATTTGATGGGATTCCAGGAAATATTTCTGGTGTCAAAAGATGACCATATAATCATGTTTTCAATGTTATTAAAATGATCAATTACAAATTATTTCAAACATGCAGAAAGGTACAAAAATAACAGGTACCCATATATCTACCTCTCGGAATTTTAGGATTTTGACAATTCTTTTTTTAATTAAAAAAATAAAGCTATAGAAGTGGCAGTGGTCAGTTATGAAAATACATAGGGATCCAATTTTCCACTCCTCCCTGTAGGCATGCCCCCTCCGATGAAGCTTTGCACTTCCTTTTTCTGTACTCCTTGAACCTGACTGGACTTATGACTTGATTTAGCCAATAGAATGTGACTTTGTGACTTGATTTGGTCAATGTGTACCAGTTCTGAGCCTAGGCTTAAAAGAAGTCCTGCCACCTACTATATGACTAGGACTGGGGCTGGGTGATGAGAGACATGAGCCCCAGTCACTCCCATCTCCCCAGCACCAACCAGCCCCCAGGTGACCTGCCAGTTGACTACAAACGTATGAGTGAGCCCAGCTAAGACCAGAAGAAATACCTAGCTGGTTGCAGTCCCAACAGTTAATCCACATAATCATGAGCTATAATTTGCTGTTTTCAAGCCACTAAGTTTTGAGGTGGTTTGTTACACAGCACTAGATAACTGATACAATGCTTAAAGTTATATTCTCCTCAAATCTTACTCCCTCTCTACCTCCTTCCCTTACCAGAAGTTTCCACTATTCTGAAATTGGTGTCTGTCCTTCAGGACCTATAAGTATACCCTTGTAATTTATGTGTGTATGCAAAATTAGTATTAAATATCATTCATAAAATGTTGTACACAGTGTTGTTTAAAAGAAATGTAAATCATATTATACCTTACATATCCTTTGCCCCTCACCTTTTCCACTCTAACTTGTTTTTATAAATATCCATGTTGATACACATAAAAGTCAATTCATTTTAACAGTGGTATATTTCCATTCCCTTACTGATGAAGGGATGAGTTAGACTAAAAGATCTCCAGCTTTACCCAGCTATCATTCAAATAAATGTGGAGTGGTAAAACGTTTTGTAAAGAGTTGATTAGGATAAGAAAGTGAAACAGAGCTACAGAAATAAAGCTGTATGATATTTGCTATACTATTCTTATAACATATACATGCACATTTGTTTGCAGAATTTGGATTTTGTAATACATTTCATAGAAATTAGAAATAAAATAGAGAGAACACAAAGAGATCGACTTATATATGAACCCATAATCAATGAGATTAGTGGCAATTGAGATCAATGGGCAATTGAGACCAATTGGAAAAGATCGTCCAGTCAATAATAGCTACCTATGCAATAACAGCTGTCCACCTGAAAAAAATTAAATTCTATCTCTCTCTTACACCAGACACAAAAATAAATACCACCTGGATTAAAGTCCTGAGTATAAAAAGCAGTGGTTTAAAATATATGGAACATTCATCTTAGTCATAACTTATCCTCCTTTCCACTTTCATTAATTTGCATTTACTCTAGGTATGAACAATAGCTTTTCTCAAGCTTTACAGACAAGCGAAAGCTAAGAGAATTCAGCACCACCAAACCGCTCTACAACAAATGCTAAAAGAACTTCTCTAAGTGGAAAAAACAAGAGAAGAAAAGGACTTACAAAAACAAACCCATAACAATTAAGAAAATGGTAATAGGAACATACATTATCGATAATTAGCTTAAACGTGAATGGATTAAATGCTCCAACCAAAAGACACAGGCTCACAGAATGGATACAAAGACAAGACCCATATATATTCTGTCTACAAGACATCCACTTCAGACCTAGGGACACATACAGACTGAAAGTGAGGGGATAGAAAAAGATATTCCATGCAAATGGAAATCAAAAGAAAGCTGGAGTAGCAATTCTTATATCAGATAAAATAGACTTTAAAATAAAGAATGTTACAAGAGACAAGGAAGGACGCTACATAATGATCAAGGGATCAATCCAAGAGGAAGATATAACAATTATAAATATATATGCACACAACATAGGAGAATCTCAATACATAATGCAACTGCTAAAAGCTATAAAAGAGGAAATCGACAGTAACACAATAATAGTGGGGCACTTTAACACCTCATTTACACCAATCAATAGATCATCCAAACAGAAAATTCATAAGGAAACACAAGCTTTAAATGACACAGCAGACCAGATAGATTTAACTGATATTTAAAGGACACTCCATCTAAAAACAGCAGATTACAGGTTCTTCTCAAGTGTACACGGAACATTCTACAGGACAGATCACATCTTGGGTCACAAATCAAGCCTCAGTAAATTTAACAAAATTGAAATCATATCAAGCATCATTCCTACCACAACACTATGAGATTAGAAATTAGTTACAGGGAAAAAACCATAAAAAACAAAAACACATGGAGGCTAAAGAACAAAGAGATCACTAAAATACTCAAAGAGGAAATAAAAAAATACCTAGAGACAAATTACTATGAAAACACGACAATCCAAAACCTATGGGATGCAGCAAAAGCAGTTCTAAGAGGGAAGTTTATAGTAATACAAGCCTACCTCAAGAAACAAGAAAAATCTCAAAGAAAAAATCTAACCTTATACTTAAAGGAACTAGAGAAAGAAGAACAAAAAAACCCCAAAGTGAGTAGAGGGAAAGAAATCGTAAAGATCAGAGCAGAAATAAATGAAATAGAAACAATGAAAACAATAGCAAAGATCAATAAAACTAAAAGCTGGTTCTTTGAGAAGATAAACAAAATTGATAAACCTTTAGCCAGAATCATCAACAAAAAGAGGGAGAGGACTCAAATCAATAAAATTTGAAATGAAAAAGGAGAAGTTACAACAAACACTGCAGAAATACAAAGCATCCTAAGAGACTAGTACAAGAAACTCTATGCCAATAAAATGGACAACCTGGAAGAAATGGACAAATTCTTAGAAAGGTATAACCTTCCAAGACTGAACCAGGAAGAAATAGAAAATATGAACAGACCAATCACAAGTAATGAAATTGAAACTGTGATTAAAAATCTTCCAACAAACAAAAGTCCAGGACCAGATGGCTTCACAGGTGAATTCTCTCAAACATTTAGAGAAGAGCTAACACCCATCCTTCTCAAACTCTTCCAAAACACTGCAGAAAAAGGAACACTCCCAAACTCATTCTATGAGGCCACCATCACCCTGATACAAAAACCAGACAAAGACACTACAAAAAAAGGAAATTACAGACCAATATCACTGATGAATTTAGATGCAAAAATCCTCAACAAAATACTAGCAAACAGAATCCAACAACACATTAAAAGGATCATACACCATGATCAAGTGGGATTTATCCCAGGGATGCAAGGATTCTTCAATATATGCGAATCAATCAATGTGATATACCATATTAACAAATTGAAGACGAAAAACCATATGATCATCTCAAAGATGCAGAAAAAGCTTTTGACAAAATTCAACACCCATTTATGATAAAAGCTCTCCAGAAAGTGGGCATAGAGGGAACCTACCTCAACATAAGAAAGGCCATATACGACAAACCCACAGCAAACATCATTCTCAATGGTGAAAAACTGAAAGCATTTCCTCTAAGATCAGGAACAGCACAAGGATATCCACTCTCGCCACTATTATTCAGCATAGTTCTGGAAGTCCTTGCCATGTCAATCAGAGGAGAAAAAGAAATAAAAGGAATACCAATTGGAAAAGAAGAAGTAAAACTGTCACTATTTGCAGACGACATGATACTATACATAGAGAATCCTAAATATGCCACCAGAAAACTACTAGAGCTAATCAATGAATTTGGTAAAGCTGCAGGATACAAAATCAATGCACAGAAATCTCTTGCATTCGTATACACTAATGATGAAAAATCTGAAAGAGAAATTAAGGAAACACTTCCATTTACCACTGAAACAAAAAGAATAAAATACCTAGGAATAAACCTACCTAATGAGACAAAAGACCTGTATGCAGAAAACTATAAGACACTGATGAAAGAAATTAAAGATGATACCAACAGATGGAGAGATATACCATGTTCTTGGATTGGAAGAATCAACATTGTGAAAATGACTATACTACCCAAAGCAACCTACAGATTCAGTGCAATCCCTATCAATTTACTAGTGGCATTTTTTTTTACAGAACTAGAACAAAAACTCTTAAAATTTGTATGGTGACACAAAAGACTCCGAATAGCCAAAGCAGTCCTGAAGGAAAAAAATGGAGCTGGAGGAATCAGACTCCCTGACTTCAGACTATACCACAAAGCTACAGTAATCAAGACAATATGGTACTGGCACAAAAACAGAAACATAGATCAATGGAATGGATAGAAAGCCCAGAGATAAACCCATGCACCTATGGTCAACTAATCTATGACAAAGGAGGCAAGGATATACAATGGAGAAAAGACAGTCACTTCAATAAGTGGTGCTGGGAAAACTGGACAGCTACATGTAAAAGAATGAAATTAGAGCACTCCCTAACACCATACACAAAAATAAACTCAAAATGGATTACAGACCTAAATGTAAGACCGGACTCTATAGAACTGTTAGAGGAAAACATAGGAAGAACACTCTTTGATGTAAATCACAGCAAGATCTTTTTTGATCCACCTCCTAGAGTAATGGAAATAAAAACAAAAACAAACAAATGGGACCTGTTGAAACTTAAAAGCTTTTGCAAAGCAAAGGAAACTACAAACAAGACGAAAAGACAACCCTCAGAATGGGAGAAAATATTTGCTAATGAATCAACCAACAAAGGATTAATCTCCAAAATATATAACTAGCTCATGCAGCTCAATATTAAAAAAACAAACAACCCAATCAAAAAATAGGCAGAAGACGTAAATAGACATTTCTCCAAAGAAAACATACAGATGGCCAAGAAGCAGGTGAAAAGATGCTCAACATCACTAATCATTAGAGAAATGCAAATCAAAACTACAATGATGTATCACCTCACACCAGTTAGAATGGCCATCATCAGAAAATCTACAAACAACAAATGCTGGAGAGGGTGTGGAGAAAAGGGAACCCTCTTGCACTGTTGGTGGGAATGTAAATTGATACAGCCACTATGGGGAACAGTATGGAGGTTCCTTAAAAAACTAAAAATAGAATTACCATATGACCCAGCAATCCCACTACTGGGCATATACCCAGAGAAACCATAATTCAAAAAGACACATGCACCCCAATATTCATTGCAGCACTATTTACAATAGCCAGGACATGGAAGCAACCTAAATGCCCATCAACAGATGAATGGATAAAGAAGATGTGGTACATATACACAATGGAATATTACTCAGCCATATAAAGGTACAAAATTGGGTCATTTGTAGAGACATGGATGGATCTAGAGACTGTCATACAGAGTGAAGTAAGTCAGAAAGAGAAAAAAAAATATCGTGTATTAACGCATATATGTGGAACCTAGAAAAATGGCACAGATGAACCAGGGCAGAAATAGAGACACAGATGTAGAGAACAAACATATGGACGCCAAGCGGGGAAAGCAGGGGTGGTGGTGGTGGTGTGATAAATTGGGAGATTGGGATTGACATATATACACTAATAGGTATAAAATGGATAACTAACAAGAACCTGCTGTATAAAGAAATAAATAAAATAAAATTCACACACAAAAAAACCCATAGCTTTTGTCATTTGGTTCAAAGTCCCAGTGGCCCCTACACATGGGAGGAGAAGACAAAGACTCGGGGCTGCTTTCTGATGAATTGTCTTTATTCTTATATCTGTCCACCTAAAATCATTAGCTAGTTATCCTAAACCCAACAAAGCCTAGATTATTAAAATAGTTAGAATAAATGCAAACACAATCCAGTTGTGCTTCGTAAATTAGCCTTACCTAGAAATTCCTTGTTTCTGCATGGGTGTATTCTGCCACTCAATTCCAGGCCCTTGCTAGCACACTCCCTCTCCACCTAGTTCCCTTAAGAATTCTGTCTACTTTCTGTTCAACACGACTTCTCTCACCACCACTGCCATGTACAGGAGCTCGTGTAGTAGATCTCATTAGAACTCAGTTCTTTAACCTTTCCATTCAGTTAATATTTACTGAGCACCTATTAAGTGCCAGACGCTCTGCTAGTGCTAAGATAAAGCAATGACAAAAAAAAAAGGTGCCTTCCCAGAGTCTAGATGGCTTTATTGTTTTCCCACTATGATTCTCTCAGTTCAGGGCAAGATCAGTTTCCAGCAGTCATGAGAGAAAACTGTTTGTTCTAACACTTCACTGACTGTTGACCACCTTAGGGCAATTCATACAGTATTCCTAAGCCTCAGTTTCTTTATTTATCAAATGTTGATATTATTAATATCTATTCTCATCTATTTCAGGATCTTGCTGTAAATCTCAAGTGAAATCTCATTTGTGAATGCCAAGGGCTACAGAAATGAGACCACTATACTCTTATTCCACAAGGACTGTATTCCTTATGATTTAGAGATTATTTCTTTGATGCTTCTCAGTTGAAGAAAGAATATCCCAAGTCCAGGCTACCATATTTGTGACCTTAAGCCTTCAATTTGTCCTTTTAGTCCAGCTCACCTATTAATCTTGACAGTCACAGAAGCAGTAACTTTCTCCTGATACCCAAATTTTCCTTACTTCTCTCTAATATCTCTCTTCTAGTAGAAGAAAATCAACCAGAGAACCATTAGTATAAACCTTTATTCTTAAATGTTGGTCAGGAGAGGTTCTGAAGGGGCCCTTTAATCTGGAGGAAAAGGGGAGATTCTTTTATAGGACTTTAAGCAAGAGAGATGTGCTAAAGTTCCGCTAGTTTTTTGAGTAGTTGGTTAGGGATGGTTCTGGGAAGGGGGGCCTGTTCTTGTGCATTAGCATCAATCGTTTGGACAAGGTGAATTTTATCAAGATGGGATGGGGAAGAATAATTAGGGGCTAGGGTTATGTGCCAATGGGGTGGGAAGGAAAGGACAGACGAAGGTCCTAGTGGAACATTCTCAATCCTTCAATATCTCTCACATTCTCTTTCATTTTTCACCCTCCATTTCTCTTATGATCAAGATTCCTTAAGCCACCCTGTACCAAACAGCTCTTAATAATTGATGGTACAAGGTAAAGGACTTTTTTGAGATACAAAAAAATTCTACATTGCTAGGTCATGATTTAGAGAAATAAGCCTGAGAATATTTAATTTAATGGCACTGACCTATCCTTAACGGCTTCACACAAAAACACAGTTTTGCCTTGAGAAAATCTTCATTATAGTGTTTTGTACAGTCAGCAAACTCATGGAGAGGAGGCGTCATATTGTATCCTTGTTAATATCCCTCAAAGAATTGATCCCTCCCAAGAGTCAATAAGTAGAAGTTCAAAGAGCAATGGAGGAATGAACAGTTTTCCACACCAGCACATCACAGGGCGCTGCTGTAATTTGTCAATGTCTGTTTGGGGTGTCATCAGGTGCTATCACAGCCAGAGTGACTAGATGTCTGCCTGAGACAGACAGTCCTGGTTTATGCCTGTTGTTACCACAGCATTACTAGGAGTGCCCCCACTCATTCACAAAAAGGGTCCTGATTCAAGTGATAATGGTTACTGTACTGGACATGGGGTGTGCTGCTCAGATCCGTCTCATGAACAACTTGTCACTGCTTGTTGTGTGCAGATGACCTTCAGCTTTCTGCTCCTTCAGGGAATGCCCTCAGCTGCAGAGACCCACCACACTCAAAGTCACACTCCCTTCCAGGAGTAGCCCACATCCAGTGACTTTCAGGAATCATAATGGCTTGGCTGTCTCAGCCCATGTGAAAGACAACAGAGTTCTGGCTCTAGAATCCCCTGTGGGATTCTGTGGGGTCCTCTGAGAGCCTCTATTGCCCCTCACCTTCTCCCTCATCCCACTCCTGAGTCCTTCCACTCCCTTTCTCAGATACTGATCCCCAGTGCATTCCCAAGTAAACACCCAAACTGCATTTTAGAATCTGCTTCCTAGGGAACCTAACCCACAACAGCTGGTAAGAGAAGCAGGCTTTGGGAGCTGGGCCAATTTGTAGCAGTAAAAGAAATCAAGGATGGATGATCAAGAAGCTGATGGGAATCACTCCAATTAAAAGCTATGATCCGCTATCTGGTCTCCAAACTTGAGTCCCGTTTCTCACCAGGAAGCCCCCTACTGAAGAAGAGACTGGGACTGAAGGTCATTTGGTTGGATAACTATGAACTAGGGAGAAGGGAATGAATGCATCAACATCCAGAGGACTGTTGGACATAGAATGCAAATTGACAGTGATACCCAGAAATTCAAAGCATCATCTTAACACCCCCGTTACTTAAGGTGCATACAGAGGCCAGGTTAATGCATTCCTGGTGGAGCTCCAGGTCACAGTTGGTCCATTAAGTCTATGAAACCACCCAGTAGTCATCTCATTGATCTGTGCTTGTATACCTTAAATACACAGAAGTGGTAGCTTGTACAACCTTCTCATTTAGTTCTTGGACTGTGGAGTAAGAGCTGTCATGGAGGGAGGCCATGTGGTGGCTTCTAAAACAGCAGGCAACACAGAAGGGGTTGGGCATTGATGCTGAGAGTGCCAATACCCCAAATCTAGCACAATATTGCAGTAAGATGTCAAAATATTCCCTCCTCCATTCTGTCTTTTGCCACCAAACCCAGCAAAATGGAATTGGAAGAAACATACACAGGCTGAGCAGGTCAGCATGGCCGAGGGGATCTGCTTTGGGAAATGACTGATGTGCTCTTCCAGATATCGACTTATTGCTGAGAAACAACTATTTACTTTAGCAGAGCTACTTTTTATTAGAGTAAAACATCCTAGTCAGCTTCTTGGCCTCTACTTTTAATAGCTGTCCTCAAGGTTATCAATGACTTTTAACAGCTAGGCTCAGTAATCAATGTACAAGAGTAAGTTTATTGATTTGACAGATACTTTTCTTCACTGGACACCAATTACTGCAATCTGAATTGTGCCACATTAGGCTAGAAACACCATGTAATCTTGCTAGTTACTTAATCCATTCCGGTGATTGGCTTCAAGAAGCTTTATAATCACACTGTTGATTTGTGAGTTAACAATACTTTAAATTCCACTGACAGCTAAGAAGCAGAGTCTCCTTATAAAAGGTTAATAGAATAAGACATTCAATCTATCTCATTTTTGTGAGGGTAAATGAATGGAAATTGTACAAGGGTATGCAAATCTTACACACATTTGGTGTTCTACTGAAAACTAGTGTATTTCTAAAATTTAAAAAAAATCACCCAGTTTTGATACCTGTAGCTCCATTTAAAATTCAGACTGATTTCATAAACACTCCTAAAATTAGAAATGATTAAAACTATTAAAAAGACATGTCTCCATTTCTGATTAAAAATGGAGAAAAATCAAGACTCAGAATGTCATTAATACTATTAACCCAGGAACTAACCTAGCTGCTTAAATAAAAAACAACAATATAAAAAAATGCAGTGAGGGCTCCAGCCAGCCAGAGCAGCCTCAGGCTGGGCAGAGTTTATATGAGGTCTGTGTAATGACATGTTCTTACGTCCCAGAATTTAGCCCCTGTCAAATGGAGACATTTGACATTCCCTTGTTCTGCTGTTTGTATGACAGACTCAGTATGAGTGCTACAATTAAGACCCACATTCCTTTAAGTCTGAATCTTTCTTCCTACCCCATTCATTAATTCTTTCTATCACTTATTCAACAAATAATTACTGTGTTCCTACAATGTGCCTTTCCACAAATCAGAACCCAGTGATTCAGTGCTGGATGATATAATGATGGAAAAGAAATTATTTCCTTCTTTTATCCAGTTCTATCATTCACAGTGTTTTTCAAACAAAATAACTTGATTGCTGTTACAGGGAAATGATTATGAATTTCAAGTGTACCTTGAGTATCAATAACAATGGATATTGGGGGCCAAATTCTTACAAGTCTGTTATTTTTTTTAACATCTTTATTGGAGTATAATTGCTTTACCATGGTGTGTTAGTTCCTGCTGTACAACAAAGTGAATCAGCTATACATATACATACATCCCCATATCTCCTCGCTCTTGCGTCTCCCTCCCACCCTCCCTATCCCACCCCACTAAGTGGATGCAAAGCACTGAGCTGATCTCCCTGTGCTATGTGGCTGCTTCCCACTAGCTATCTCTTTTACATTTGGTAGTGGATATATGTCCATGCCACTCTCACTTCATCCCAGCTTACCCTTCCCCCTCCCAGTGTCCTCAAGTCCATCCTCTACATCTGCGTCTTTATTCCTGTTCTGTCCCTAGGTTCTTCAAAACCTTTTTTTTTTTTAATTCCATATATATGTGTTAGCATACAGTATATGTTTTTCTCTTTCTCAGTTACTTCACTCTGTATGACAGGCTCTAGGTCCATCCACCTCACTACAAATAACTCAGTTTCATTTCTTTTCATGGCTGACTAATGTTCCATTGTATATATGTGCCACATCTTCTTTATCCATTCATCTGTCAATGGGGACTTAGGTTGCTTCCATGTCATGGCTATTGTAAACAGTGCTGCAATGAATATTGTGGTACATGACTCTTTTTGAATTATGGTTTTCTCAGGGTATATGCCAGTAGTGGGATTGCTGGGTCGTATGGTAGTTCTATTTTTAGTTTTTTAAGGAACCTCCATACTGTTCTCCATAGCGGCTGTATCAATTTACATTCCCACCGACAGTGCAAGAGGGTTCCCTTTTCTCCACATCCTCTCCAGCGTTTATTGTTTGTGTATTTTTTGATGATGGCCATTCTAACTGGTGTGAGGTGATACCTCATTGTAGTTTTGATTTGCATTTCTCTAATGATTAGCAATGTTGAGCATCCTTTCGTGTGTTTGTTGGCAATCTGTATATCTTTGGAGAAGTGCCTATTTAGGTCTTCTGCCCATTTTTGGATTGAGTTGTTTGTTTTTTTTGATATTGAGCTGCATGAGCTACTTGTTAATTTTGGAGATTAATCCTTTGTCAGTTGCTTCATTGGCAAATATTTTCTCCCATTATAAGGGTTGTCTTTTCATCTTGTTTATGGTTTCCTATGCTGTGCAAAAGCTTTTATGTTTCATGAGGTCCCATTTGGTTACTTTTGTTTTTATTTTCATTTTACTCTAGGAGGTGGGTCAAAAAGGATTTTGCTGTGATTTATGTCATAGAGTGTTCTGCCTATGTTTTCCTCTAAGGGTTTTATAGTGTTTGGAATTACATATAGGTCTTTAATCCATTTTGAGTTTATTTTTCTGTATGGTGTTAGGGAGTGTTCTAATTTCATTCTTTTACATGTAGCTGTCCAGTTTTCCCAGCCCCACTTATTGAAGACACTGTCTTTCCTCCATTTTATATTCTTGCCTCCTTTATCAAAGATAAGGTGACCATATGTGTGTGGGTTTATCTCTGGGCTTTCTATCCTGTTGCATTGATCTATATTTATGTTTTTGTGCCAGTACCATACTGTCTTGATTACTGTAGCTATGTAGTATAGTCTGAAGTCTGGGAGCCTGATTCCTCCAGCTCCGTTTTTCTTTCTCAAGATTGCTTTGGCTATTTGGGGTCTTTTGTGTTTCCATACAAATTGTGAAATTTTTTGACCTAGTTCTCTGAAAAATGCCACTGGTGGTTTCATAGGGATTGCACTGAATCTGTAGATTGCTTTGGGCAGTATAGGCATTTTCACAATGTTGATTCTTCCTATCCAAGAACATGGTATATCTCTCCATATGTTTGTATCATCTTTAATTTCTTTCATCACTTGCCAGTTTCATAGTTTTCTGTATACAGGTCTTTTGTCTCATTAGGTAGGTTTATTCCTAGGTATTTTTTTCTTTTTGTTGCAATGGTAAATGGGAGTGTTTCCTTAATTTCTCTTTCAAATTTTTCATCATTAGTGTATAGGAATGCAATAGATTTCTGTGCATTAATTTTTCATCCTGCTACTTTACCAAATCAATTGATTACCTCTAGTAGTTTTCTGGTAGCATATTTAGGATTCTCTATGTATAGTGTCATGTCATCTGCAACCAGTGAGAACTTTACTTCTTCATTTCTGATTTGGATTCCTTTTATTTCTTTTTCTTCTCTGATTGCTGTGGCTAAAATTTCCAAAACTATGTTGAATAATAGTTGTGAGAGTGGGCAATCATGTCTTGTTCCTGATCTTAGTGGAAATGGTTTCAGTTTTTCACCATTGAGAACGATGTTGGCTGTGGGTTTGTCATACATGGACTTTATTATATTGAGGTAAGTTCCCTGTATGCCTATTTTCTGGAGGGTTTTTACCATAAATGGGGGCTGAATTTTGTTAAAAGCTTTTTCTGCATCTTTGAGATGATCATATGTTTTTTTCTCCTTCAATTTGTTAATATGGTTTAACACACTGATTGATTTGCATATATTGAAGAATCCTTGCTTTCCTGGGATAAACCCCACTTGATCATAATATATGATCCTTTTAATGTGCAGTTGGATTCTGTTTGCTAGTATTTTGTTGAGGATTTTTGCATCTATGTTCATCAGTAATATTGGCCTGTAGTTTTCTTTTTTTGTGACATCTTTGTCTGGTTTTGGTATCAGGGTGATGGTGGCCTCATAGAATGAGTTTGGGAGTGTTCCTTCTTCTGATCTATTTTGGAAGAGTTTGAGAAAGGTAGGTGTTACCTGTTCTCTAAATTTGATAGAATTTGCCTGTGAAGCCAACTGGTCCTGGGCTTTTGTTTGTTGGAAGATTTTTAATCACAATTTCAATTTCAGTGCTTGTGATTGGTCTGTTTATATTTTCCTTTTCTTCCTGGTTCAGTCTCAGAAGGTTGTGCTTTTCTAAGAATTTGTCCATTTCTTCCAGGTTGTCCATTTTATTGGCATAGAGTTGCTTGTAGTAATGTCTCATGATCCTTTGTATTTCTGCAGTGTCAGTTGTTACTTCTCCTTTTTCATTTCTAATTCTATTGATTTGAGTCTTCTCCCTTTTTTTCTTGATGAGTCTGGCTAGTGGTTTATCAACTTTGTTTATCTTCTCAAAGAACCAGCTTTTAGTTTTATTGATCTTTGCTATCGTTTCCTTCATTTCTTTTTCATTTATTTCTGATCTAATCTTTATGATTTCTTTCCTTCTGCGAACTTTGGGGTTTTTGTTCTCCTCTATTTGCTTTAGCTGTAAGGTTAGGTTGTTTATTTGAGATGTTTCTTGTTTCTGGAGGTAGGATTGTATTGCTATAAACTTCCCTCTTAGAACTTTTGCTGCATCCCATAGGTTTTGGGTCGTCATGTTTTCATTGTCATTTGTTTCTAGGTATCTTTTGATTTCCTCTTTGATTTCTTCAGTGATCTCTTGGTTATTTAGTAATGTATTGTTTAGCTTCCATGTGTTTGTATTTTTTACAGATTTTTTCGTGTAACTGATATCTAGTCTCACAGCGTTGTGGTGAGAAAAGATACTTGATATGATTTCAATTTTCTTAAATTTACCAAGGCTTGATCTGTGACCCACAATATGATCTATCCTGGAGAATGTTCCATGGGCACTTAAGAAGAGAGTGTATTCTGTTGTTTTTGGATGGAATGTCCTATAAATATCAATTAAGTCCATCTTGTTTAATGTATCATTTAAAGCTTGTGTTTCCTTATTTATTTTCATTTTGGATGACCTGTCCATTGGTGAAAGTGGGGTGTTAAATTCCCCTACTATGATTGTGTTACTGTTGATTTCCCCTTTTATGGCTGTTAGCATTTGCCTTACCTATTGAGGTGCTCCTATGTTGGGTGCATAAATATCTCCAATTGTTATATCTTTTTCATGGATTGATCCTTTATTCATTATGTAGTGTCCTCTTTTGTCTCTTGTAATAGTCTTAATTTTAAAGTCTATTTTGTCTGATATGGGAATTGCTACTCCAGGTTTCTTTTGATTTCTATTTGCTTGGAATAACTTTTTCCATCCCCTCACTTTCAGTCTGTATGTGGCCTTAGGTCTGAAGTGGCTCTCTTGTAGACAGCATATATATGGGTCTTTTTTTTGTATCCATTCAGCCAGTCTATGTCTTTTGGTTGGAGCATTTAATCCATTTACATTTAAGGTAGTTATTGATATGTATGTTCCTATTACCATTTTCTTAATTATATTGGTTTTATTATTGTAGGTCTTTTCCTTCTCTTGTGTTTCCTGCCTAGAGAAGTTCTTTTAGCATTTGTTGTAAAGCTGGTTTGATGGTGCCGGATTGTCTTAGCTTTTTCTTGTTTGTAAAGTTTTTAATTTCCCCATCTAATCTTAGTGAGATCCTTGCTGGGTAGAGTAATCTTGGTTGTAGGTTTTTCCCTTTCATCACTTTAAATATGTCCTGCCAGTCCCTTCTGACTTGCAGAGTTTCTGCTGAAAGATCAGCTGTTAACTTTATGGGGATTCCCTTGGATGTTATTTGTTGCTTTTCCTTTGCTTTTAATACTTTTTCCTTGTATTTGATTTTTGATAGTTTGATTTATATGCGTCTTGGCATGTTTCTCCTTGGATTTATCCTGTATGGGACTCTCTGCCCTTCCTGTAGTTGATTAACTATTTCCATTCCCATATTTGGGAAGTTTTCAATGATAATACGGCAAATTTTTTCTTAGTTCCTTTTTTTTTCTCTTCTTCTTCTGGGACCTCTATAATTTGAATGTTGGTGCATTGAATGTTGTCCCAGAGATCTCTGAGACTGTCCTCAATTCTTTTGATTCCTTTTTCTTCATTCTTCTCTGTGGTAGTTATTTCCACTATTTTATCTTCCAGGTCACTTACCCGTTCTCCTGCCTCAGTTATTCTGCTACTGATTCTTCTAGAGAATTTTTAATTTCATATATTGTGGTGTTCATCATTGTTTTTTTGCTATTTAGCTCTTATACGTCCTTGTTAAACATTTCTTGTATTTTCTCCATTCTATTTCCAAGATTAGGGATCATTGGTACTATCATTACTCTGAATTCTTATTCAGGTAGACTGCCTATTTCCTCTTCATTTGTTAGGTCTGGTGAGTTTTTACCTTGCCCCTTCATCTGCTGAATATTTCTCTGTCTTCCTTTTGCTTAACTTACTGTGTTTGGGGTCTACTTTTCACAGGCTGCAGCTTCGTAGTTCCTGTTGTTTTTTGTGTCTGCCTCCACTGGGTAAGGTTGATTCAGTGGGTTGTGTAGGCTTTCTGGTGGAGGGGACTGGTGCCTGTGTTCTGGTGGATGAGGCTGGATCTTTTCTTTGTGGTGGGCAGGACCACGTCTGGTGGTGTGTTTTGGGATGTCTGTGAACTTAATATGATTTTAGGTAGCCTCTCTGCTAATGGCTGTGGTTGTGTTCCTGTCTTTCTAGTTGTTTGGCATAGGGTGTCCAGCACTGTAGCTTGCTGGTCGTTGAGTGGAGCTGGGTCTTAGCATTGTGATAGAGATCTCTGGGAGAGCTTTAGCCGTTTGATATTATGTGGGGCCTGAAGGTCTCTGGTGGACCTATGTCCTAAACTTGGCTCTCCCACCTCAGAGTCTTACGCCTGACACCCAGCTGGAACCCCAAGACCCTGTCAGCCACCCTGCTCAGAAGAAAAGGGAAAGAAAGAAAGAAAGAAAGAAAGAAAGAAAGAAAGAAAGAAAGAAAGAAAGAAAGAAAGAGAGAAAGAGAGAAAGAGAGAAAGAGAGAAAGAGAAAGGAAGGAAGGAAGGAAGGAAGGAAGGAAGAAAGAAAGAAAGAAAGAAAGAAAGAAAGAAAGAAAGAAAGAAAGAAAGAAAAGAAAGAAAAGAAGGAAGAAAGAAAGATAAAATAAAGTTATTAGAATAAAATATTTTTAAAAATATTATTAAAAATAAAAATAATAAAGTAATAAAAAAAAAAGAAGAAGAGAGCAACCAAACCAAAACACAAATCCACCAATGATCACAAGCACTAAAAACTATACTAAAAAACAAAAAATCAAAAAAAATGGACAGAGAGAACCCTAGGAGAAATGGTAAAAGCACAGGTGTACAGACAAAATCACACAAAGAAGCATACACACACACACTCACAAAAAGAGAAAAAGGAAAAAATACACACACATATATATATATATATTATAAAAAAGAAGAGAGCAACCAAATCAATAAATAAATCTACCAGTGATAACAAGCTCTAAATACTAAACTAAGATAAACATAAAACCAGAAACAAATTAGATGCAGGAAGCAAACACCAAGTCTCCAGCTGCTCCCAACGTCCACCGCCTCAGTTTGGGGCTGATTCACTGTCTATTCAGGAATTCCAGAGATGCAGGGTACATCAAGTTGACTGTAGAGATTTAATCCACTGCTCCTGAGGCTGCTGGGAGAGATTTCCCTTTCTCTTCTTTGTTCACGCATCTCCTGGGGTTCAGCTTTGGATTTGGCCCTGCCTCTGCGTGTAGGTCACCTGAGGGCGTCTGCTCCCCGCTCAGACAGGAGGTGGTTAAAGCAGCAACTGATTAGGGGGCTCTGGCTGTGGGGAGGTAGTGGCATGGAATGTGGGGCAAACCTGTGGTGGCAGAGGCTGGCATGCTGTTGCAACAGCCTGAGGCATGACGTGTGTTCTCCTGGGGAAGTTGTCCCTGGATTATAGGACCCTGGCAGTGGCAGGCTGCACAGGCTCCAGGTAGGGGAGGTGTGGATAGTGACCTGTGCTTGCCTTAGCATTTCATGCCCGTCTCTGGGGTCCACTCTGATAGCTGCAGCTCGCGTCCATCCAGGATCTCATTTAGGTGGTGGTGCTCTGAATCCCCTTTCCTCGCGCACCCCAAAACAATGGTCTCTTGCCTCTTGGGCAGGTCCAGACTTTACCCTGGACTCCCGGCTAGCTGTGGCGCACTAGCCCCCTTCAGGCTGTGTTCATGCAGCCAACACCAGTCCTCTTCCTGGGATCCAACCCCTGAGGCCTGAGCCTCAGCTCCCAGCCCTGCCCGCCCCGGCGGGTGAGCAGACAAGCCTCTTGGGCTGGTGAGTGCTGGTTGGCACCGATCCTCTGTGTGGGAATCTCTCCACTTTGTCCTCCGCACCCCTGTTGCTGTGCTCTCCTCTGCAGCTCTGAAGCTTCCCCCCTCCGCCACCCGCAGTCTCCGCCCGTGAAGGGGCTTCCTAGTGTGTGGAAACCTTTCCTCCTTCACAGCTCCCTCCCACTGGTGCAGGTCCTGTCCCTATTCTTTTGTCTCTGTTTTTACTTTTTTCTTTTGCCCTACCCAGGTTCGTGGGGAGTTTCTTGACTTTTGGGAGGTCTGAGGTCTTCTGCCAGCATTCAGTAGGTGTCCTGTAGGAGTTGTTCCACATGTAGATGTATTTGTGGGGAGGAAGGTGATCTCCACGTCTTAGTCTTCTGCCATCTTGAAGGTCCCCTCTCTATTATTTTTTAAATCTTATTTGTCCAACTACTGAAATATTAGAATTTCACACCTGAAATAATAGTTAAATGACACTGTAAAGTTTAGGATGTTTGGAAAGAGAAATATTTAGTTAATATAACATTTTATCAGGAGAATATGCTTAGTTTTAGGGCACTAGGGTCTTCATTAAAATGTTAAGTGGCATATTGCCAGTCCAAAATCCACATGCAACAATATCTAGGTGACTTAATGAACTTGGGACTTTATGGGAATGAGAGAAGTATGGACTGTAAGTTACTGTTGTCAAACTATGGAATGTGGACTATACACATTTTATTATATTTCGTTTAGGTAAAAATCTATATAAAACTCCTTAAATAGACAGTGGGATTCTAATTCAAGTTATGGTTTCTTTTTATTAAGAAATCAACAAAAGCATTATTTGCTGATCTGTTCTGTGCAATAATCTCTGCTCTGGTTCCATCTGGATTCTTCTTCCAGGTTCTGTTGATGAAATATAGCTCATATTTCATCACATAACATCTCCACTGGGATAGGTCACCTCTTGCTATCAGAGCCCTTATTTATTTCTGTTTGCAGAAAAATCTCAGTCTTTGCTTCTTCAAATGTTCAAAGTACATGGTGAATATCTTATCTTTGTTCATGGCTTTCTAAGGAGATCTACAAAGGGCTACCTGTCCACTCTACTTGCTAATCCTGAAAAGAGTTCTGAGGATCTGCTGGCTTCTGAGCACTTAGTCCTGCATCTATATTCTTTATTATAATCACCATCTATGTTTTGTGGCTCTGGTAATACACCTGGAATTATTTTTAACAACTTTTACCTAGTGATTAGCTTTATGGAATATAGATGCATTACCAGATTCCTCACTTTTTCTCCTGGAAATATTTGTCATATAGGACAGAACTTGAACCACACAGTAATGTAAGAAAGTTTGTGTTAGTTAGGTTAGACTAAGCTATTTTAACAGTGGCAACAAGACAAATTTAAGAATATGTGATGGCTCAAGTACAATGAGACTCTATTCCTTGTAACCTAAAGGTCCAAAGCAGGTATTCCTAGTTGTTGATGTTGTTTGTCCCGTGGTTGTTCCACATGGTCCTGAAGGAGATGCAGAGTCACCATCCACAAAAGGAACACACAGGTCTGAACAAGGGGCACAAAGAGCAGCTTCCACATGACTAAGGACCTCTGACTTGTTCTAGTTACACAGAAAGTGTGGCCCTTAAGGCTCCAGTACCACCCCAGCTCCTAAAACGTGACTGATACTGGACATTTTGCTAACCTTGGTGTGTGACGCCCAGAGCTCGATTTTGTTTGATTTAGAAAAACAAAGAAAACTTTGAGTTTTGTGGTCCAATCCCTGCTACATTTATATAAACCCTGGTTTATTCCATTGCTACAATATGAAGCTACCAATTCAGATTTTCTAAGTTTCTGTGAGCTCCCTTTTTGTCTCTAATGATATGTGGGTCTTTCTAAAGGATATTGGTGGTCTTGTAACACCTGCACACTCTCAGGGATACTCAAGAGTGGTCCTCTCCATTTTCCCTTTCCCTGTTACAGGTGCAGTCACATGCCTCATCACGGGCCACTTCTACTATGGGCAACCCTGCACTATCTTCTCCCTCCCCACTCACTGCTCTACTCTTTGGCTCTGCCAAAATTCTCTCTTAGTTACTATGTCATTACCTATTGCCCTTTACCTACAGGGGGGAACTCCAACTTAGCCATTCACAGGCAATATTGTGCAGGCTTTCATAATATTATTGAACATTAGGGAGCTTCATGGTAAATACTCATGAGGAAAACTTCAGGTCACAGAAACCAACAGCTCAAGACTTTTTTCCTTCATGTATGGTGTGCTTTGGAGATGAGCATACCATACATAAGCACTTTTATGTCTGTAATGGTCATTTGGAAAAGTCATTTCTTGATTTTTCTTTGAACTAAATCCAAGAAGTCTTTGCTCTATTATATTTTCCAGAAATAGTTTCATTTTTCTATGTTCAGGCCAAAAGATACATCACAGACAACAAGGTACATTTCATGATAAGTATTTTTGACTTATCTTTGAACTTTATAAGAATTTCTGATTTTTCAGTCATAATCATTTAGTGTCTCACAAACAAAGGAACAAACTCCAACCCTGGGCAGGGGGACATAATAAATGTTCATAAAACTACCAGAACAATTCTATAAGAATACTGTTTTAAAAGAATCAGAGCTTATATAAATGGTTGCTAGTAAAAACAGAGTATTTGTGATTTAATAGCAGCAGCTACTATTAATAGAGCATTTATGTATCAAGCCCTATATTCTACACATTATATGCATTATTTTATTCAAATCCCCACCAAAATTTTGTACAAATTAGTTCCAGTCTACAGATGGAGAAATTGTGGTTCATAGAGGTGAAATGACTTTCCCACCATCACACACCTAGGGAAGGCTAAGCTGGGATTCAACTCAAGGTGTTTTACTCAAAATGTTAGTGCTGCATCACTTCACCATTCCATGAACTTCATGTGACTACTGGTGACAGTCTACTCTTTTGCAGTTGCATGTTGGATATCTGTTCATGAGTAGTCTAATTTTATTAACTGCTTGGCTATTGTCTTCTCCCTCTGTACTATCTTTTCTAATTATTCATAGTGAGTGATTGGGGGATGGTGTATAAGTTTTAAATTTTTTTTTTGAATTTAAAGAAATTAAAAGTAATTTTGAGGGTTTGTTTATCAAGATGGTAGAATAGGAGGACGTGGAACTTGCGTCTCCTCATGAACACATCAAAAATATATCTACACGGGGAAGAATTCTCACTGAAAACTAAAGAGACTGGCAAAAAGACCCCGTACAGAAAAGGCTAAAAGAAAGATCCACATAGAATCGGGTAGGAAGGGTAGAGAAGCAATCAGGTCAGGACCTGTGCCCCTGGGAGGGGACTCAGAGGCAAAGGGAGATTACACCATTGGAGATCTTCCATGAGGAGTGAGTGGTCCGAGCCACATGTTGGGTGCCCCAGCTCTGTGGTCCCAAACAGGGGAAATCAGCCCTCTTGGCTGGTTGGAGGGCTGGTGGGACTAACAGGAGTGTTGTGGGAAGCCTAGAGTCCACTTGGGAGGAGCATGTGCACTCTTGCTTGCTCCTGAAGCAGAGTGGAGAGGGTGGAATGAAAACTGCACAAGTGGCTGGTCAGTTTTCTACAACCACCACCACTGTGTGCACCCCAGCCTGAGCCAAGCAAATGCTCCAGCTCCACTTGGGAGCTTGGCTGTAAGACACAGATGTGGCTTAGACTCAACGTGGTGAAGTGGTGTCTGAGCAGGGTGGGGATAGCCAATATTGGCGCTTATAACAGGCAGCTTATCAGAAGCAACCCCACCTCTCTGGAGCCAGACTGCCACAGTCTGCATCCTAACACACACCGAGAGCCCACACAGGCCTCACCTGCTCTATGATGCAGCTCCATACGAGGCTGAGGGTGGCAGAGACCAATGGGACAGCCCAGCTGTGAGGGACAAATGAGGCTCAAACTTCAAGCAGCATGTGAACAGGGTGGGGGCAGCCATTACTTGTGCTTACACAGACAGTGCATCAGAAGCAGTACAGATCTCTGACCTTGGGCAGACAGCCAAAGCCCATGCCCTGACACATGCCGAGTGCCCACATCAGCCCCTATTTCTCCAGCACTGTTCCCCTCTGGGACGAGGGTGCCAGTGCTAGGAAGGGGGAGAGCACACACTTAAAGGGAACACAGTCAGCTCACAATGGAACCTCAGGGCTTCCGCTTCAGCAATTTGAGCCCCAACCCTGCATGTGATAGGGCAGTGACAGCCACTGAGAAGAGGGGAAGGCCTGGCTTTCACCTGACTCTGGCCCTAGCCCCACCATCTCCTACCAAGGTGAGAGCTGCCAGCACACCCTGGGGAAAGACATGAGTCGTGTTCATGTCAGAACCATCTCTCCCACTAAAGCCACTGGGCACGTGCTGACTATACTGGGATGCTCCCACACAAGGGCACCACTTGAAGACTGAAATAGGTAACTGTTTTACTTAAAATTCACAGAGACAGTTAAAGTTGAGCAAAGTGAGAAGACATAAGATTTTGCCTTAATTTAAAGAACAAGAGAAAATACCTGAAAAAACAACTAATGAGACAAACAATTGACCAGGTAAAGAATTCAAGGCACTAGCTGAACACCACAGAAATATAAAGGATCATAAGAGACTACTATAAGCAACTATACGCCAATAAAATGGACAACCTAGAAGAAATGGACAAATTCTTAGAAAGGCACAATCACCCAAGACTGAACCAGGAAGAAATAGAAAATATGAACAGACCAATTATCAGTACTGAAATTGAATCAGTAATTTAAAAACTCCTGAAAAGCAAAAGTCCAGGACCAGATAGCTTCACAGATGAATTCTACCAAACATTTAGAGAAGAATTAACACCTATCCTTCTGAAACTATTCCAAAAAATTGTGGAGGAAGGAACACTTCCAAACTCATTTTATGAGGCCACCATCATTCCAATACCAAAATCAGACAAAGATACTATAAAACAAGAAAATTACAGGCCAATATCACTGAACATAGACACAAAAATCCTCAACAAAATACTAGCAAACTGAATCCAACAATACATTAAAAGGATCACACATCATGATCAAGTGGGATTTATCTTATGGATGCAAGGGTTTTTCAGTATCTGCAAATCAGTCAATGTGATACACTACATTAACAGACTGAAGAATTAAAAACCATATGATTGGGCTTCCCTGGTGGCGCAGTGGTTGAGAGTCCGTCTGCCAATGCAGGGGACATGGGTTTGTGCCCCGGTCTGGGAAGATCCCACATGCTGCGGAGTGGCTGGGCCCATGAGCCATGGCCACTGAGCCTGCACGTCCAGAGCCTGTGCTCTGCAGCAGGAGAGGCCACAACAGTGAGAGGCCCGCGTACGGCAAAAAAAAAAAAAAAAAAAAAAAAAAAAGGTCATCTCAATAGATGCAGAAAAAGCTTTGATAAAATTCAACATCCATTTATGACAAAAACTCTTCAGAAAGTAGGCATAGAGGGAACGTACCTCAACATAATAAAGACCATATATGACAAACCAACAACTAACATCACACTCAATGTTGAAAAGCTAAAAGCATTTCCTCTAAGATCAGGAAGAAGACAAGGATGCCCACTCTTTGACACTTTTATTCAACATAGTTTTGGAAGTCTTAGCCATGCAACCAGAGAAGAAAAAGAAATAAAAGGAATCCAAATTGGAAAAGAAGTAAGACTGTCACTGTTTGCAGATGACGTTGATTCTATACATAGAAAATCCTAAAGATGCTACCAGAAAACTACTAGAGCACATCGATGAATTTGGTAAACTTGCTGGTTACAGAATTAATATACAGAAATTTGTTCCACTTCTACACACTAACAACAAAATATCAGAAAGTGAAATTAAGGAAATGATACCATTTACCATGGCATCAAAAAGAATAAAATACCTAGGAATAAATCTACCTGAGGAGGCAAAAGACCTGTACTCTGAAAACTATAAGATGCTGATGAAAGAAATTGAAGATGATACAAACAGATGGAAAGATATAGTGTGTTCCTGGATTGGAAGAATCAATATTGTTAAAATGACCATACTGCTCAAGGCAATACACAGACTCATTGCAATCCCTATCAAATTACCAAAGGCATTTTCCACAGAACTAGAACAATAACTTTTAAAATGTGTATGGAAATGCAAAAGACCCTGAATAGCTAAAACAATCTTGAGAAAGGAGAACAGAGCTAGAGGAATCAGGTTCCCTGACCTCAGACTATAGTACAAAGCTATAGTCATCAAAACAGTATGATACTGGCACAAAAGCAGAAATATAGATCAATGCAACCGGATAGAAAGCCCAGAAACCAAACCCACACCCTTATGGTCAATTAATGTACAACCAAGAAAGGCAGAATACACAACAAAGAAAAGATAGTCTCTCCAATAAGTGGTGCTGGGAAAACTGGACAGCTACATGTAAAGAAATGAAATTAGAAAATTTTATCACACATATACAAAAATAAACTCAAAATGGATCAAAGACCTAAATTTAAGACTGAAACTATAAAACTCCTAGAAGAGAACATAGGCAGAACACTCTTTAACATAAATCATAGCAACAGTTTTTTGAATCTGTCTCCTAAGTCAAAAGAAATAAAAGCAAAAATAAACAAATGGGACCTAATTTAACTTAAAAGTATCAACGAAAAGAAAAGATAACCTGAATGGGAGAAAATATTTGCAAATTATATGACTGATAAGGGGTTAATATTTAAAATATATAAGCAGCTCATACATTTCAATATTTTAAAAAAACAGTTAAAAAATGAGAAGACCTGAATAGACATTTCTCCAAAGAAGACATACAGATGGTCAACAGGCATGTGAAAAGTTGCCCAACATCACTAATAATCTGAGAAAGGAAAATCAAAACCATAGTGAGATATAACCTTATACCTGTCAGAAAGGCTAACATCAAAAAGTCTAAAAATAACAAATGTTGGGGAGGATGTGGAGAAAAGGGAACTCTTGCACACCATGCATGGAAATGTAAACTGGTGCAGCCACTATGGAAAACAGTACGGAGGTTCCTCAAAAAATTAAAAATAGAACTACCACATGACCAGCAATTCTACTCCTGGGTATATATCCAAAGAAACTGAAAACACTAATTCTAAAAGATATGTGTACTCCAATATTCATAGCAGCATTATTTACAATAGCCAAGATATGGAAGCAACCCAAGTGTCCATCAACAGATGAATGGATAAAGAAGATGTGGTATACATGGAATATTACTCAGCCATAAAAAAAAGAATGAAATTCTGCCATTTGCAATGTGGTTGTACCTAGAGGTTGTTATTCTTAGTGAAATATGTCAGAGAGAGAAAGACAAAATACTTTATATTATCACTTATATGTGGGATCTCAAAATAAAACAAGTGAATGTACATAACAAAACAGAAACAGACTCACAAATATAGAGAACAGACTAGTGGTTACTAGGGGGGAGAGGGAAGGGGGAATGAGCAAGATAGGGGTATGGGATTAAGAGATATGAAATATAATGTATAAAATAAATAAGCAACAAGGATATATTGTACAACACAGAGAAATGTAGCCATTAGTTTGTAATAACTTTAAATGGAGTATAATCTATGAAAATATTGAATTACTTTGTTGTACACCTGAAACTAATATAATGTTGTAAATCAACTATACTTCAATAAAAAATAAATAAATCCATATTACCAAAGTTAAAAAAAAGTAATTTTGAAAATTCAGAGCATTTCCTAAAAAAACATAGACTATATTATGATGTTAGATTTTCACTGGGAAACTTTCTTGTTGTGTATGAAGTTCTAAAGAGATGATAGCAGTCTCTGGCAGGAGTTAATGGTTAATGATTATGGGCATTTACTTAATGCTAAATGAATCAACTCCAGTGGAATTTGGTTGCATTCTAATAGGGCTTTGGGTGGTCCATCAGTAGAGAATTGGTACTCTCTCATTTATCCAGAAGTAACCCAAATTACGCCTACTGTCCCTGCTTAAATATTAACAGTGCCTCTTTCTCTCTCAACATATTTTTGTTTGAATGATAATTTTACCAACATCCTTGCCAGGAACAATCCCTCCCTGGATAAACAAAGATCATCATTCTTTGGAGTCTGGCACCCAAATGTGAAACGTGAACTTTGCATTTCATTGGAAATCAAAGTCTGGTGCAGACACCAGGAGGAATCTGCGGAGTCGTCAACTGCTTGCACCTCTGATGAGTTTGGGAAAACAGATCAGTTCAAAATCACTAGCCTTTCAGCGAAAACTGCGGGATGATCAATTCCAAATTCCACATATCTCAATGAGCAGACGTTATCTACACGTTCGTTTCTTCACTTCCGCTTCTCCACATGTTCCCGTCTCCTCACTCAAATAGCTATTAACAATAACTCCAAGAAGCAGTGGGAACTAATGACAAGCTTCATCCTCTCAGTTTAATAACACAGTCCTAATTCTCATGTATTCGATATCCCCTGGCACCAAACCATTTCCATTTGCACACCAAAGCAATCCTCCATATCTTTAGTGTTGATGTCAGCTTGATCTGCACTGATCATCTTCATTAAGAATACACATTTACTGAGTAATGTGATCCAAAAACAGATGCTTCCCAAATAAAGCACTCATTGTATTGATGAAAAGACAACAGCGTGAAGGTCAAAAGCCCTTGAGTTTTCCCATTCACCAAAGGAAAATGTAGATAAAGAATGACTAGCTCATGAATTTTGTTATTCATTCAACAAACACCCCAGCTATGTTTTAGACACTCTGATCACTGGTAGGACACAAAGATGAATAACAAAACATGGAACAGATTATTGAAGAGGCAGATGTCCAATGAGGAAGACTGTCAGAATCCCATATCTGGAAAGGAGGGGATCCAGGACATTGTGCCCTGACTGGGGTCCCAGGAGACTTGGTTTATACTACACTGGCTACAGAGCACAGAAGAGAAGCAGATCTGAGAGACAAAGAAGGCAGAGTTAAGAGCTAAGTGCACAGTACAATGAAGCAATAATAGCAAGAGGCTTGTATTAGTTTGCTAGGGCTGCTATAACCAAGTACCACAAGCTGAGAGCTTTAATAACAGAGACCTACTGTCTCATAGTTCTGGAGTCTAGAAGTCTAAAATCAAGGTGTTCGTAGGATTGGTTCCTTCTGAGAGCTGTGAGGAAGAATCTGTTTCGTGCCTCTCATCTAGCTTTTGGTGGTTTGCTAGCTATCTTTGACATAGAAGCTTGACCCCAATCTCTGTCATCATCTTCACATGCTGTTCTCCCTGTATGCACGTCTCTGTGTCTAAATTTCCCTTTTTCATAAGGATACCGGTCATATTAGATTACGACCCACCCTAATGACCTCATCTTAATTGAACTTATTGCATCTGCAATGACCTCATTATTTTCAAATAAGGCCACATTCTGAGGCATTGCGGCTAGGACAGAGGGCAGTTGCAACTTCAATATATGAGTTCTTGGGGGACACAGTTCAGCTTATAACAGAGCTGCGCAAAGAGGCAGAAATAAAGTAGCTAATAGGGCAGGAATTGGATATACCAAGATGAAGCAGGAGACTGACAGAATCTGGGCAGAGTCCCTGAAGCACTGGCATGTAGGGTTTTTGCTTGTCTTTTAACTGCACTCCTCAAGCTCATGTGAGAGGAGAGAGCTGCCAAGCTGAGGAGTCCATGCTAGGAGACAGAGAGACACATCATGGGATGCTTGAGCAGAACTAAATTGGGTGGGGGAGTAGCTGGTTCTCTGAGAACCCTGAAAGGAATTACACTAGGTCACACCCAAGGCCTGTATACCCTGTTCCCCTTTTTCATCTGATACCCCAAAAGTCTGACAATGAAAAAGCACAGATACCTTCCCTTGTTCAGTCTTAACTACTCACAGACTGTAAAACTTGAGGAGTTGCCTTGGTCCTATAATACACGATTTCTTCAAACACTTTGGGAAACCATTTGCTTTTACCTGTTTCTGTGTGTGTGTGTGTGTGTGTGTGTGCGTGTGCGTGTGCGTGAGTGCGTGTGCGTGTGTGAGTGCGTGTGTGTGTGGCAGGGAAGGGGGGTGTAAATGATGTCTATGCTTCTATTGTCTATTGTATGAAAGGTGTTCCTTTTGTTTGCTGCTTTGTTTTAAACCTCATTTAAGTTTCATATGATCAAAATTCCTTTTCCTAGTGTTTCCCTTATTCAGGTTTCATAGGGATACTCCTTGTCCTAATATTTTTTGGTATTGCCACATGAGCCTGTCTTCCTAATCTTATCTCCAAATTATATTGCAAATCAGTATGCTTTGTTCCAACTTCATTACCACCTCTACTCCATAGGAGAAGTCACTGGTTTTCAGAGTGTGGTCTCACAGGGAACGTGTTAGAAATGCAAATTTCTGACCCCACCTGCATCACTACTGGACCTACAGAATCAGAAGTTCTAGGGGTGCAGACCAGGAGTCTGTGCTTAACAGCCCTCCAGATGATTCTGGTCGCTAGGTCGATATCATTTCTCAGCTGGTTCATGCACAGCCTCCTAACTGGTATCCCCACTTATACACTGTCCACTCTCTGCAGAACTGCCAGTGTGACCTCCTCAAAACATAAATCAGTTGGTTTAATTCCCCTGATTAAAACTTTTACAGCAAAGCACTTATAATAAAGCATTGCACTTGTAATAAAAGTGAAGTTCTCACACTAATTTGCAAAGCCTCGGGTGATTTGTCCCCTGTCTGCTCTTCTACTTCTTACTGTGCCACTTTCCCCCTTGCTCACCACACTCTAGGAATACTGGCATTTTAGTTGACAGGACATGGTAACTCAGCCTCGTTCACCCTTATATCCTTGGTACCTGGTGCATAAGAGACATTTACTAAGTAATTATTGAATAAATTGTTTAATTGGGAAAATGTACCTTGTTTATGATTTCATTGAATCTAAATTTGTTTCTTGTTAGGTTTTGTCTGTTTATACTCTCAAGAGTCCTATTCTTTTATCTGTTCTCTCCTGATGCCTCCATTCTTTAGGTCATTTTGTTAACTATTAGTAAGCTCTACAAAATATTAATTAATGAAGCACCTACTAGCACAGTTAAACATGGGCTCATCTCCACAAGTTCATATGCCAGTAGAAAAGCAGATATGTAAACACCTTCTTAAAAAAATAACTTTATTGCAGTTGCCACAATACATGGTAATGAAGGTAGTATTTGAACCAGGCCTGAAAGGAAAAGAAAGAATTCTCCAAGCAGAGAGGATATTCCTGGCAGAGGAACAGCACGTGCAAAGGAACTGAGCTATGAAGAAAAGATGATAAGTTCAGAGTGGTTTGCTCTTGGGTAAGAGAAACTGCACATGAGGCTGAGGAGTTAGAGTAGATCCTGCTTATAATAAAGGATGCTATAAGCAAGGGAGTTGAGATTTCACCTTGTGGAAAATGAGACGCTGCATATTGTTTTCCACAGTGGCCACACCATTTTGCATTCCCATCAATAGAGTAAAAGGACTATTTTTCTCCACATCCTTGCCAACACTTGTTTTCTTTTGTGTTTTGCTAAGAGCCACCCTAACAGATATGAGGTAAGATCTCATTGTACTTTTGGTTTGCATTTCCTGATGATCAGTGACATTGAGCATCTTTTCTTGAAACAAATCAGAGATTTTAAATCTGGACAGGGGGAAGACCATATATGAGTTTAGGGTCCCTCTGGTGGTAATATGGGGGATGGACTAGAGAAGGAGACAGGAGCCAAGAAGCCCATTCAGAGGCTGTAATTTCTGAACCTTCTTTGCCTCTCTCCCTTCTTACTTATGTTGAGGATACCTGGGTCAGTCCTCATAACTTTAGACAAGGCAATGGTGAACAATATTCCCTCCGGTTGCTCTGGGTTTAATTCAAAGTCTTGCCAGTTTTGGAACTATACGGGCTCTCTGTGAAGTAACATTCCCTTGAGCCCAATGTGTTCTGTTACCCAGTGAATCTCCTTTGGGGTCCCTTTCCCCATGCTCCCACTCTTTTGGTGGCCCCATTGACTACAGCATCACATACTCACTTCTCCTGCTCTCTAAGACTCTGGCCACCCTGCCTATCCATACCTATTTCCTGTACTCATGAAACCCCAATCTTTTATGGCCTGGAAGGGGAACTGACAAGTATCTAATTTATTCTGAAGATATGGAAATTAGTACTTAAATAAATGAATGATTTGTCCCAAGTTACACACCTGGTTGGTGTCAGACTCTTGACTCTTACCACCACAAATTATTCCCACATTGTTCCCACAATGGAGTCCTTGTGATACATGCACACGTGGGGTGAACAATGATAATTATAATAATAACCCTGTAGCAGTATGCATGGTGATTTTGTTTATAAAGTATTATACCCACTATGTTATTTACATTAAACTACATGAGGTAACTACTCTAATCATTCCCATTTTATTGACCAATACCCCTGAATTTAGACAGATTGCGGAGATGCCCATGGTCTGTGTTGGCTGAGAGGACCTCCAAAGCCAGGCACTCTGATTCCTTATCTATACCCTTTCTGTCACACTCTGTGGCCTGCGTACCAGGCTATAAATGAGCCTTCCCATCTCTCTGACATGGCCTTTAGGTATCCTGGGTTTTGTGTATCTCAACACTGTCTATGGGACAAGGATTTGAAATTGTCCTTCCACTGGTTTATTTAAGATAGGTAGATGAACAACATCTTGATTAAAAAGAATTTGAGGGCTTCCCTGGTGGCACAGTGGTTGAGAGTCCGCCTGCCAATGCAGGGGACGCGGGTTTGTGCCCCGGTCTGGGAAGACCCCACATGCCGCGGAGCGGCTGGGCCCGTGAACCATGGCCGCTGAGCCTGCGCGTCTGGAGCCTGTGCTCCGCAACGGGAGAGGCCACAACAGTGAGAGGCCAGCGTACCGCAAAAAAAAAAAAAAAAAAAAAGCATTTGAAATCAGAGGCTTTAGATAAGTAAGATCTTGATAAATTATAATGAACGCATACACTAAACAGAAAGGAAACCAGACGAGAATAAGAAAAAGAAAAATGAAATTCCAAAATATTAGGTGAACGGAAGTTGCACAAATACAGTGGAAATTCCAGGGAATATCCCCACTGCCCCCAGTGCAACAAGAAAACAGCCAACAAAAATACTAAAGCTGATGGCTCTGGTGTTTACACAGAGCCAAAACAGAGACATTCACATCAGTACCATCTCCTGAGCCCAGGCAAGGGAAAGTGTCTCTCAGAATTTCAACACTGCCTTATATTTGAAATTACATTACACCTCTACAAAGTTTGCTAACTCCCTGAACAAAGGGCTCTATTTTTTCTAATGATAAACTTATTACTAATAAGAACACCTATTTAACGAATGCTTAACTATCAATGTGCGGGAACTGCAACGTGTCCTTTACGTGCATTATCTCACTTGTACCCACAGTCATTATTAATGCTTCCATTTTTTAGGTGAAGAAATTTGAAGCTGAGAGAGGTTAAGTAACTTGCTTGAGGTCACAGTTAATGGGTGATACAGCCAAGGATTTGAACCCAGAACTATCTGGTTCCCAAATCTAGACTTTTAGTCACTAAAATTTGGGGGCAGAAGTAGGTTTGCATAAGAACTGGTATATGCATTTTACTTGTAAATCAATCTTCTTTCAGTCATTTTCTCTGCAGCGGCAGCAGCTACATGACAGAGTCTGGTTCCCTCTTATATTCGACCAACAGGTGTGTGGAAAACTAAGGGTCGAATTCCTGAAGCAAAGTGCTGTGTTCTAATTGACTTAAAAAATATTATTGTTACTTGTATTTGCTTACATCAAACTACTGACTGTATTTTTCTGTGTATATTTTTGTGTAGCAAAATTATCATCAAAGGGATGTATTTTACAGTAAACATCAACAATATATTAAAAATCTAAACATCAATTTTTAAAGTACAGAAGCAGATGTATTTGTTTCTCATGCATGTCTCAAATAGTACCAGAATTTTGGATACATATTCTGCTTGACCCATGCATATGGTCTGGCATGTATTTCATATTATCAGGAATTCTTGCTTTGTGAAATGAATGAATGTCACAGGAATAAATGAGAATGATGATTATGGGCTACTGATTCTTAGAAGTATCTAAGATGATTCACCATAAATCATGAATTATATTTTATTCTTCCATTTTAATATTTTAATCATAACTCTCTAGTCCTAAGGTGGTGTATCTTGCCCAAGAATTCTATAACTTTAATTCATTAAAGTGTCCTTGAAGACAGAAGGCAGATAAGACAGTAATTCACCTCTTAGGAATTGGACCAACTAAAGCACTTGTGAGTTGGCTAAGGAAATGGAGTTGAAGTTTCCAAAAAGCTGCTTCAACTCATTGGTAAGTCCCATCACCAAAACTGGCACCAGTAACCCCACGATCTGTTGTGAGAGTCCACAAACTGTGGCCTCCGGGCCACATGACCTGCCACCTGATTTTGTATGTCCTATGAGCCAAGGATGGTATTTATATTTTTAAATGGTTGCAAAAAATCAAAAGAACACAACATTGTTTAAAATATGAAAATTATATGAAATTCAAATTTCAGTGTCCATAAAGAAAGTTCTTTTGGAATACAGCTATGATCATTTTTTTACATATTGTCTGTGGCTGTTTTTGTACTTCAGTGGCAGTTTCCACAAAGACTGTATGACCTACGAACACTAAAATAGTCACTATTTGGCCCCTTACAGAAAAAGTGTCCTGGCTCCTAATCAGGAACATGACCTTCACTTCCTCAAAGTGATGCTGGACACAAAAATGTACATATGCCAAGACACGGCTCTCATCCTCAAACTGGAAAACCGTAATCACTCATTCTCAAGCATCTACTGAGTGTGTACCATGACGTGGTCTCTGGGAAAAGCACGTGAGACGAAGAGCTCAGTAAGATACAGTTGCTGCTCTTAAGGTGCTTGCGGTCTAGAATACGCAAAAGCCGTAAGCCAAAACAAGAGAGGTATCAGGGAAGCCGGGTGCCTACAATGAGAATGGGTTAAAAGCCTTAGTGAGAAAGTCTTTGGCATGATAATTCAAAGACATAAAAGGTAGGAGTCAAGTTAATGATCACTTCTGTGTAGCTTGGGACTTCTTTATTGAGGAAGGAGCCATTTGAGTGTTCTTCATTCTTTGGATGAAAACGTTGGAGAATCTTGAGACTTCCTACACACAAATAAATAGAAAAATAATTCTTTACAAAGAAAAAAAAAATAGTAGGGCCTAAAGGTGTAGACATTTGTCGAGAGTTGAGGGGACTCTCAGAGATGAGGTCATAGTGGCCAGTGAACTGCATTTTTTGGAATCCGTCATATTGATCTCATCGTCATAAATTGTTAGTGGTTTATTGCAATGCCATAAATCTTGTTGAACTCATTTCATATGTATAGGGTTGTCTTAATCCCTTTCTCTGGTGCTGCTGTGCATTTTCCATCATTGCCACCTCATTTCCAGAAGCAGCAATCCGAAGATGAGCCCTTCTGAAGGAAGGACTAATAATGACCTATTGGAACCAGTCAGGTTGCCCTCCACATACACGCCTCATTAACTTGCCTCCAGTAAAAATTTATTACTGGGTCTTTTATTTTCGATCATTTTGGATCTCCACTTGCTCTATTACCATTTGTCTAATAACACAGAGAGGTATTAGATAACAGCTGGTATCCCTCTTTTACAGATAACAGAAGAAGGTAAACTAGAAGCAGCAACATGCCTTGTATTAGACAGAGTCAGCCATTAAAGAAACTTGAGTTCAGGCTATAGGTATCAGCTGAGATTCCAGCAAAAACTGTCTGTTTCCCTCTTCACTATATCCCGAGCTCTCAGAACTATGCTTGACATGTGTTAGGATCCTCATAAGCATTTGATGACTACACAGAATCACTGCCTACCTTTTCATCAGAAAGATATTGGTCTTTCTCTTACTGTTTTTCCATAGATGCCTTTTTAAGACTCAGTATGACCATGCTCAGAAACAAAACATTTATTAAGCAATGACCACATGCCCTATACTATTAGCTATTACAAAAGATCAAAGAGAATATCATACTGCCCTCATTCTTGGTGAATGTGTCATCTTTTGCAAAAGTCAAAGAACCATTTAAGAAATAATCTGAAAAAAACTCAAATTAAGTCAATCAATTTTAAAATTCTCTAAGCATATTCTCTGATAAGTATATGAAAGGTTGACATTGGATTCTAAGGAGAGAATCTTCTTTGTGGCTAGGGATTGTCCTTCAGAAACCCTAAGTCCTGCTGTACTTCTTCAAAGAGCCTAAGAGACAATGGGAAATAAAGGAAAAAAAGATGGAGTGAGGAGACATCAGTTCTAGTCCCACCTATGCCATGGATTCATTCTGAACACATCAGACAGCTCACTGAGCCTCACTTTCCTCATCTGGAAAACAGAGGGTGTAGCAGAAATAATGCTCTGGGTTCCTCCTGCATCTTTACTGGAAGATTACAGCACCGGTGCCCTGCACCCCCCTTCCCCACCACCTTGAATCTAGATGACACCATGTGACTGAGTTCTGGCCAATGGAATGTGGGCCACTTTTGGTCATGGCCATAAAGTGTCCCATGTGTGATCTCCCACCTTCTACAAAGTATTCTGAAGACTCTGAGATGGTGAAGCCTCACACTGGAAGGAACCTGGATCCCTAAGTTCACTGTATAAAGGAGATTTGACAACTGGGCACATACAGATCAGACTTTGGATGAGAACAAATCCTTATTTTGTTGAGCCACTGAGATTTTGAAATTGTTAGCGCAATTAGTCTATCCTGATGAGAACGGATATGTTGGTCTGAAGTTATCTTTAAGAACATTTCTAACACGAGAAGTTATATTCTTTTGTAACTCTCCTACATTCTTTTCTTTTGTAAAATATGAGTGGGCAATATTTGGACTACAGTTTCCATTGTCTCCTCTTAAATAAAATACAAGCAAAACATCGCTCTTCCTGTGAGCTTTAGGGATCAGACTCACCTCTGCTTTGTGGAACCAACCACAAATGTGTTTGGTTCAGTATCTGTTATGGACTGAATATGTCCCCTCAAAATTCACATGTTGAAGCCCTAACCTCTAATGTGATAGTGTCTGGAGGTAGGGCCTTTGGGAGGTAATTAGGTTTAGATGAGGTCATGGGTCATGAGGGTGGAGGCCATCATGATGGGATTAGTGCCCTTTTAAGAAGAGGAAGAGACATCAGATCTGCCTCTTCTTGTCATGTGAGGATACAGCAAGAAGACAGCCATCTGCAAGACAGAAGAGGCTTCTCAAAGGACAACAAAACTGCCAGGACCATGATCTCAGACTTCCTAGCTTCCAGACTGTGAGAAATAAATGTCTGTTATTTAAGCCACCCATCTATGACATTTTGGTACAGCAGCCTGAGCTGACTAAAAGAGTATTTAACTCAAGGAGTGATTCTTTTTCAATTACAATATCACTACAAAACAACTGAATAGAATTCTCAGGTTGTTTTTCTTTTTTATCTTTTTCCATTTCTGCAAGGAAATTTAAAAAAAATATGAGGCTGTGAAAATTCTACCAGGCCTGCAAAATTTGCATCAGTGCCAATCTCAAAGCCCAAGCCACTCTCCTAAGTTCTTCCCTTGCTCCGTTTATCAGAAGAACCCTGGACTCTCAAGATGGGCATGGGCTTATTTACAGGCCCACAGAGTCTGAGGGTCCTGAGAGCCAGAGGGGTTAGACATCTTGGTATAAACTCAATCTAATTTTCTGGAACTCCAAAGGAGAGGCTACACGTTTGCAATGCTTCATTCCCTTGATGATTCCCTTCCTCTCTCCTTCTTTCCCTTTATTTTTTCCCCCTTCCTCCCTTTCTTTCAGATCTTGATCCTCTGGGCCAGTGCTTACTTATGTGGTTGTATTTTATAGACCAAAAATGAAAAACATAATAAAGGAAAAGGGAAAGTGAGATTTGATAAGATGCAGCAATTGTCTGCCTTCCTGACAGATGATGCTTGCAGTCTACGATCATTAACTGTACACAGAAATAGCTGTGTTTTCCTAAATAGGTCATCCTCGATGTGCAAGTCTGTGGCTGTTTGATTTATCATGATACAATATTGTGTGGCACACCTGTGTGAGTACACACTTCTGGATATCGCTGTGCATAAATACAGCTAGCTGGATCCCAGTCTGTGCAGACCTGGCAGTAGTCCAGAAAGGAAATTGTCATTGATCTTCCAGTTTAATTATATCTGTGGTGATATCTACTACCTTGTATCATCATGTGGGCTCCTTAGGCACCTGTTCTCTCTCCACTTGCAAGGAAAATGTTTCAATTAGAATAAAAAAATGATTAAAGATCTTTCCTCTTCATTTCTTGCCCTAGGTAACTGGGAGGAAATTGACATGAATATGCAGCTATTCAGGCAGAAAGTGGTCAAATCACAGACGGGAACTTATTAGCTCTGTTCCATTTCCCCCAATGCACTCTCTCCTTTCTAACCCACGCACGCAAATCAAGCCTTCATTGTACGGGTGTCACGTACATATGTATATATTTTTTACTCAGATGAAGCCTCCACAAAACATCATGTCAAATTGTTGCATTATTTCTTTTGTCCTGAAAAGTCTGACACAGGGTGGCTCTAAAATCTGGTGCTTTAGAGCTTCAGATGTAGCTGCTAATGGTCAAATTTCCTCGGACGTAAAGAGAGAGGGAAACCTATAAATACTGTGCCAGGCTCTGTATTACGTAACTTGACTTAGTGTATCCCAGTTAATCTTCACACAAACACTGCAAGATAGGTGCTACTAGTTTCACTTCTCTGATGAGAAAACTGAGGCCAACCAATATGCACAGTTAGGTTGGTCTGGATTCAATGTCTAACCCCAACACATAAGCATAAATGCTGATTGTTCTGAGCCTCTGAGACTTTGTGGTTGTTATGCAACAAACTAATATAGGCAGTAGATAGATGCCATTAATCCTACTCTCTCATATTGGAGAAAGTTGATGATAGCCAGGAAACAGACAGAAGGTGTCAGTACACTTTATCCTCAGTAAGAAGTCTCTTAGTTCCAGTTTGGATAAGGAATAAATACGATAACTAAGCCATTATGATGGGTGGTCTGCTATATATCAGCTGTTTTTTAGTCCTTTAAGAGTCATATCAGGACTATGGTGGGTAATGAGTTAGAGAGATAGAGAGTTCTGGCAACTAAGGCTTGGATGCTTAAGAATATATGAAATCAGGACTTTTACTTAAAGTGAACAATCAGTAATTCAGAGAGCAGTAAGCTCTGTAAGGGTGGGTGGACTAGTCTACTTCTTCATCTTTGTACCCTCTTAAGACAACTAAAAGAGTACCTGCATGGTATTCACCCACTGTGAGTACAAGTTTCTTCACTAAAGCGAAGGATAACTACTTAACTCACCTGGATAGAGATGACTGACTGTAATAACAAGTGCCCAGGATGTAACCCAGGGTCTGACCCACATTAAGAACTCAGAAAATGTGAGTTTATGTGAATAAATAAATATCTGTTTTAGTGACTGGAATTGAAACCAGAAGCCAGGGTCAGGGCAGACCACTAGGTTGGAACCAGGTGAAAACCAGAACCTGACAACTCTCTGGTGATCACACGTTGGGACCAATCATTGCTTAGGAATGAAGTAGAGGTTACCCTCCTTCATTGTCCACCTCCATGGGCAGAGGACGCTTCCCTGCACCTTGACTTTGAGGCACGCTTGTGGCTCATTTTTGCCAACTGAGTGTTAGAGGGTGGAATGTAACTGAAGGCTTGACAAGTACTTGCACAATTGGGCTTGCTCTCCAGTGCTCTACAAGTTCCAGAAGAAAAACATGCCCAGGTGAGCCTTCTGGCCAAGGAGGAGGATGAGAGGCATGTGAGGCAGAGTCATTTCAGTTGGGCTACCCCAGCCAGGCCCAGGCCGGATCAGCCAACACTCACCAAACCCTAGATGTAGGCTAAATAAATGCTGGATACGGTGTGCCCTGAAGCCTTGTAGTTGTCTGTTATGCAGAAAATAAACACAGACAGTAAACGGATGTCATTAATTTCATCCTCTCCTGTTGGTGGCCGAGATGGGGAAAGCTGACAATAGCCAGCAAACAGAGACAGCACCAGCACACTGCAGCCTCAGTAAGAAGCCACTTAGTTCCTTCCAGGTCAGATATGAGCCCATGAATAAAAAGAGTAAACATGGCACTGCAGCCTGGAAGAACAGTTAGCAATGGTTACATTTGACAAATGAGAAATCTAAAGTGACATGGCTGGTCCAATGACACCCAGATGGTGGGCTTGTAGTTTTGTTTGTAGTTCCTGGGTGTTCAGAGTATGACCGTTATTAAGAAAGCGAACAAGCCCGGCAGAAATGGGAAGTGTTGGATCAGAGATATCAGATGAGGAAAGATGAAGTTCCGCTCAGGTGAAACCACTGACAGAATGAGGTCCATGTCTCTGCTTGCGAGGATGTGCTCAGTGCTGTTGTGGGCCTAACTACGTACCGGGCTGGGAAGTGGTGCTGTAACATCTTAATTGTATACTTTATCCGGAGCCCATCAGAGTGGCAGGTTTGTGCCTCATGACCTTCATGTTGTGATTTTCCTCCTCCACTGAGTTTTTTTTTTATGCCTTTGGACTAGATGCCCTCTCTCTAACTCAGGAGAGGAGATGGCTAAGCTGCTTGGTATCTATTTAGTAGCAGCTGTTTCTGTGGTGTTGCCCCCTACACGGTTGTTAGTGGCCTTCCCCCAGCAGTGAGCCTCAGAAACAAAGCCACCCCCATGTACCTAGGGAGTCTAAATGTTCAGAAATGAGCTTGTTGTACATTCATCACTGGCATTTCCCATATCCCTTCACTAAGTTCTGGAGCTAAACTGTATATGTACAAACTGGGAAAGGTATGTAAGCCACAGATAGCTTCCTGGGCTAAGATGCAACCTATTCCTATTTTGTAGATTCTCCAGTGCCATCTATTGTAGGGTGCACCATAATTTAATCATAGATTTTCAGAGGTAGAGGGGAGCAACACCACATTGTGTGTACAATTGGCAGTAAGACGCATACCAATTTCACTGCTATTAAAATGTGAAAAAATAATGCAATTCAGAACTGAGAAAATACACATTCCCTAATGGACACAGACACCTCATCCCTGGCAGTCCCTTTTTTTGTCTCACCGTCATGGTAGTTTGATTCTGTTCCATTATCTCAACTCTGGAGCCGTGACATTTTACCCAGGTGTCTTAACCGGGTTTCTTTTGTCCTTCATTTTTCTAACACAAAAGGATCCTTTCCAAAGGAAGCCTTTTGTACTCTCATTTTTATCTCAAGTCTGTGATTCTATCGACTTGTCCTTAGGAACGTACTTCAATGCCATTTCTTCTGGGCAAGGCAGCTGGCAGCATGTCATAGAAGTTAAAAATCTCATATGCCACCTCGAACAAGAGCTATAGGTAAGAGAAGGGACAGAGATTTTCTCTTAACTTCAGAGACATCAGTTCCCTGGGGATCAGGAACTCACTGTTTATAGCAGTTACAATCCTTAGTTAACCACTTCTGGCTGACAAAAGAATAGGAATTTACTGCAATGATTTTAGAGCACCCAGAGTCACTAGGAAGGCTGGAGAACCAAGTTGATAAAACTGGCAGGAAAAAGGGAGACCAGGCAGTAGCTGGAATGAGAGCCCACATCACATCACAGAACCATCTGGTGAGGACACCACTGCTGAAGCTGCCACTTGCTGTGGCAGAACATAGCCCCTGGCACGAGAATTGCTGGTGCCCCTGGATACTGCTGCTATAATCACCATCTAATGTTTCCTCTGCTTGGAACATTCCCGTCAGATATCCACCTGGTATTCTTCCCACCTGCTTTAGGTCTTTGCTCAAATGTTACCCTTTCAGTGAGGCCTTCAACAGTCACAGTCTTTAAAATTGTACCTTCCATATCTGCCCTTCCTCCAGCATGTTTTATTCCATGATACTTGCTTTCATTTTTCTTTTAATATCAGTTATCAGCATCTGGCAAACCATACAGTTCACTCATTTACTTGCTTATTTTCTTCCCCTATAGAATGTAAGCTCTACGGGGGTGGGGATTTTTGTCTGCCTTGTTCTCTGCTATATGTCTAGTATCTTGAAAGGTGAAACAGAGTAAATGTTAAATGTATGTTTTTTGAATGAATGAATGAACAAACTGCTTCTCAATTGTTCCTGCTTCTTTGGGGCATTAGTTCTCAATTCAAAGTCTCGTGGGGGAGGGGGGAACAGGTAGTTGACTGGTTGAGTCCAGGTCACATGCTTAGACCCCAGCTACAAGGAAGGCTGGGGGAAACATTGTTTTCTATAATGACATTTATTCTTGCTTTATTTCTTACCCGGACTGGTATCAGAATTTCTTACCCATCCTATCTGTCTCAATTCTTTACCCCCCCCATCTTTTGTAAAGCTTTCACAGAGTTGTCTCTGCAGCACAGATTTAATTATGACAAAATTAATTACAGCTTCTCCAGATTTAAAACCACTCAGTCCCCCCTCCCCTCTTCACCTATAGGCTAAAGATGAAAGTATTTCCCATGGCATAAAGGACCCTCAACACTTACTAGCTGCCCACCTCTCCTCCTGCTGTCTGGAATGCTCCCTCTTTCACATCTGCCTGGTGAGCACCTGCTCGTTCTCCAATACCCTACCCAGACCCAGGTCCACTCTGATTCACAACATCTGACCTCCCACTCCCACCTGTCCCCAGCCACAGGAAACTCTGACTATTGGCTCTCGCTGTAGCTTTATAAACCACTGGAACAGTCCTTGTCACCAGCTCAGTTTCTTTTTCCATCATTACTGGCAATATACACCAAGAGCCGTCTATATATGACATCCAGAGCCATGTGCTGGTGGTTCAATGATGGATGAGGCAGACCTGGCCTCCTCCCTAATGGAGCTTACACTAAGCAAACAACTATGTAAATGATTCATTACTAAGTGCCCTGAAAGCAAAATACAGAGTGCTTTGATAGCATCTAACAGGGAATGGAAACCTACACGCATAGCTTAAATCTCAGCTGAGACCTGAAGGGTGAACTGAGGCAGAGGTTTGGGAGTAGCTAATGGCAAGTGAGTCGGTGAGCAGTGAGGGAGAGAATGAGAAAATGTTTCAGGCAGGAGCTATAAATGTCAGGTCTGAAGTCCCTAAGTCAGGAAGACATCTTACATACTGGAAGCCAAAAGAAGGCCAGAGTGGAGGAAGTATGGTGATGGAGGGGGAGCCTGGTGGATGATAACAGTGCTACAGAGATAGAAGAGAGCTGGGTCATCCTGGGCTTTACAGCACATACTGAGAATTTTGGTTGTTATCCTAAGAACAACAGGAAGCTACCTAAGAATGTTAAGCTAGAGAGGCCCAAGACCTGAGGTGCATGTTAAATATATCACTCTGTCTGCAGTGTCAAATACGGCTGGAGAGAGAGACAAGAGTGGAGATGAGAAAGCCATTAGGAGGTGACTACTGCAGTCTGGGGGACAAGTGATTGTGATGCAGATGGACCAGGCTAGTGGCAGTGAGGATGGAGAGGGAAGGTGAACTTGGGAGGTATTTAAGAAGTGATTATTCTGATTAATGATTGGGCATGGGTATGAAGCTGAGGGAAGTGCCCAGAGGACTCACAAATTTCTCATGTAAAACTATGTCTAATTTCCCTGCCTCTTTGCTACTCATAGTGTGGCCCACGGAGTGGCAACACAGAAATGCAGACTACTGGATGAGAATCTGTCTTCAGACAATCTCCTAAGGTGATTCATAGGCACAGTCAAGTTAGAAAAGCAACGTCTTAGTAAACCTTGCCCTTGTAACATTAGCATAATGCAGGTACATAGAGCACTGCAAAAAGTTGGCAAATGAATACGTGTGTGTATGTATAGGTGTATGTGTATGTATGTGTACACACACACATTAAGTCCCATGCAAATAAAATAAGCAATAGGCACATATTCCTAAAGACTGAAGCACTGTAAATTGCCATAGAAGAAAATCTGCAATTTTCCTGTTTTGAAAAAACTACTGTCCACAAGATCTACAGGGAAGGCACTGTTTTTCCAGACAACCATAACCAGAATAACACAGAAATAGCAAAAATACAATATTAAATCAGGTGATTTTGTGGGTAGGAATATTTACATGTGACAGTTATGAGTTTGTCTGTGGACCTATGGCCACATGAAGCTTCTGAGTTGACCAACAAAGAAAACTGGGTTCACTTTGCTGGTACCCTTAGAATATTCCTGCCTTGCTGGATAAAGGACTGTTTGAGAGAAATGAAGTACGGAAACAGGGTGGCCACATGTAATTTATTAATAGCAGCATAGTCTGCTGACTGGCCTTTCCTGCCATTCAGTTTTTTTTGACTGGAAAATGAGTTAACTAGCAGGTTAATTGAATGCTATCTGGTAAGCATGCACACATCCACAAATGTGTGTGTGTGTGTGTGTGTGTGAGTGTGCTGTGTATTTTAAGCTGATCACACCTCAGGAGCTCTTGTGTTCTGGGGAAGGAGAGCTGGTGGGGGGCTGTTAAAACCACTCTCCCACTGGTTTCTGGGTCCCCCCTGGACACGCTGGAACCCTGCCCATCCTAACTTGCTGAGATGTGTCTGTCATTTTTGACTGGGTGTGATTATATCAGCCCAGTGACTTGTCAGGTCCCAAAGAAATTAAAAAAGGAAAAGTCCAGATGGTGACATTTGCGGTGAAAAAGAAAAGTGTCTTTTTCAGTCAAGCTGCCTTCCAATTATTTAAATTTATACAGATTTTATTTATTTATTTGCCATTTTCTCCTCTAAGAGGAGAAAGTTCTAGGCCTGGAAGGGGGGTTGCCTCTTGCCCGTGGCATAGCTGCCCTTCAGGTGCTCATGGCCGGTTTAACGTGGAGGAAGAGGAAGGCATGGACCTCAGCCAGGAAGCAGCCCCTTGGCACTGGGGAATGACTGTGTCCTGTTCTACTTCGATTTAGGAGAGCTTCCAAGCCCTCCTTGTAAAGGTTTAATTCTTTAATGGAAGAAAATTCAATGTTATGAATGCTTGGAGAATTTAAGGGGAAATGTACACTTCTTTGCTTCTTTATTGAGTTTGGTACCACGAGAAGCCCATACATGCTATGATTAATATCAAGTAACATTTAAAGAAAGCTTAAATATATCACTTATAAATGTTCTCAGCACTGTTTTAAATGCTTTACATACATTATTTCATTTAAGCCTCCTAACAACCTGATGAGATATGTATGCATTAAGTTTTTCTGTTTTGTTATGTTTTTAGATTTTTTTTTTTTTGATGTGGACCATTTTTAAAGTCTTTAGTGAATTTGTTACAATATTGCTTCTGTTTTATGCTTTGGTTTTTTGGCCACAAGGCATGTGGGATCTTAGCTCCCTGACCAGAGATCAAACCCTGCATTGGAAGGCAAAGTCTTAACTCCTGGACCACCAGGGAAGTCCCTCATTCATTTTTTTTTTTTTTTCAGATAATAAGATGAGGAAATGAAGCTTCAGGAGGTTACGTAAATAGCTCAGGGTAACATACTAGCAGGCGGCACAGTCAGAATATGAACCAGGTCTGATTCCACGGTAACCACCAAACTTTATGGTACAACAAATTCCACAACATATGAAATAGGACTGAAAAATTAAAGCTGGGTGCTCCGGGGCATAGAGGAGAGTGGAGGTGGTCATGCTGACGATATTAGGGGAGATGAGTTTGAAGGTATGTGTAGGCATTAACCAAATGAAGAAAGGATGTAAGGGCAGGAAGTACACATAAATAAAGACAAGAGGCCTGAATATTCTGTAATTTGGGAAGTACTTATGATTGGAGCATAGGATACACATGAAAGATGAGTTTAAAGAGGTCAGAAGGCAATGCCATGTTGTGAAGGCCTTTTTCAAAGCCATATTATTTATGCGTTCACAGTCTATTATTCACAGTTTAAATGATGAACAAGATATTCAAAAAATAGGAGGTTTGTTTAAAGCAATACGTCTCACCATAACATCCCCTATGCTATGGCATGGGGCTTGACCCACATTCCAGAGACTTTGGGAATACGAAGCATAAGGATTTTCCCTGGAGCACATGGGGGTCATGTGGAAGAAATAAAACTGTTCTGCAGCTGTCTGAAATCCTGCCCAAGTGGGTCAATTGAAGGGACAATTGAACCTTCAAAAGAGAACATCTGGGACTTCCCTGGCAGGCCAGTGGTAAAGAATCCGCCTTCCAATTCAGGGGACGCCAGTCCGATCCATGGTCAGGGAACTAAGATCCCACATGCCACGGGACAACTAAGCCCGTGCACCACAAGTACTGAGCTCGCACGCCTCAACTAGAGAGGCCACGTGCCTCAAACCACAGAGCCCATGCGCTCTGGAACCCGCACGCCACAACTACAGAGCCCACGTACCCTGGAGCCTACGCACCACAACTAGAGAGAAGCCCGTGTGCCACAATGAAGAGCCCACGCACCGCAATGAAAAATCTCACGTGCCTCAACGAAGATCTCGCATGTGCAACTAAGACCTGACTCAGCCAAAAAAATAAAGAAAATAAATTATTATCGAAAGAGAACATCTGAGTGTGGTGTGGCTGCCCAAAAAAAACAAGGGATGGGAGGAGACAAAAGGAAGATACATCACCTGGAAAGTGCAACTGACGTTTCCAGTAGGGCCTGTTAAGAATCTCAAAAATATCCAAGAGAGAAAGTGTCAATTTTAAACGTTTGTCAGGACAGAGAGCATAAAGCAGTCTTAGCTGGCTAACCACCAACTAAAAATATTCTGCCCTTGTTCTCTTCCTTCGCTTGTTTTAGCTCTGATGGTGTTAGAACGATGATACTAGATGAGGGAGAAGAGGGGAATTCATAAAGTACAAAAAAAGAGAAGAAGGAAGGACCATGTCCCTCCTCCCTGTCTGTGGCTTGCCAAAACCCCTAGCCTTGGAAGAGAAAATACTTGCTGCTTGAGTGAAATTTAATGTTAATGAATATATGGAATTGGACACCTCCCTAAACTTAATCCTAAAGATCCTAGCAACACAGATTGAGGAAAGAGTAGCAAGTCCATAATGGAGCCAGTGAATTTAGACCATTGTACGTATATAAATAAAAGTTACAGTTGTAGTTATAAAGAGTTCTATAGGTTAGTGGGAGCTGGTTGGTTTGTTTCTAAAGGTGTGAAAGACTTGAGCAGTTCACTTACTCATAGGAAAAAGTCAGTAGAGAGGGAGCTATCTCAGACTCAAGAGTGGAGATAACTGATAATACAAGTCCTTAAAGAGGCTGGAAGGGAGGAGATCTTTAGGTGAAGAAATTAGTTTTGGAAATGAGGAAGATATTGTCCTCTGAAACTGGAGATAAATAGCTAAGGATACATGAGAAAATAATGTAGTTAAGTCCAGAGTTTGATTATAAAAATTGAAAGAGGTACATAGTGAGACAGCATTATCATCTAGTTTTGTTGGAGAATTCTCAGTGTCAGTAGTTAGGGAATGGGTCTGGAACTGTGGTATCTAAGGAAAGAATCAGGACAATTCATGGAGACATCTTTTTCAGCATTCCTGGTTCATCTTTCCTATCTCACATATACCAGGTCCCCTGGTGGCATCTTTCTCCACACTTTTTATCATAGCTATGAGACTAAGTGAATGGGGATCCAAGAAAGTTTACTAAGGTGAAAGTGTCCGAAGAAACACAACAGCAAGAACTGAGTTCTGTGGTGTCATGCTCATGTGTTGAGAAGCTTGAGGTTCACCTTGTTTAACAGGTGCTATGGGGGAGAGTCAGGATCACAAACCACACTAGTGGCCAATTGTACACTAAGGTTGAGAACTGCCCAGTTTGAGACAGATTAATCTGCCTTTTCTATGTCACTCCAGGTTTTCAAAGGCCACCTTACAGACAGTGGCAGGAACAGGGAGACCAGTTGTTTGACTGGATCTAGCAAATCACCTACTCATTTTTCCGTCATATACTTGGGGTCATGGATGTTAAGTCAACCGTTCTTACCAAATGGCATGGCTCCCCAATACCAACTAACTTATGTACTTCAACCTATTCCTCTATGACCGAATGTAGTCATAGCTGGTAGCCTCCACAGGAGCAATATGGCAAAATGTGCTGTTGCAATTAGGATGGTCATATTTAATATTTTATTAGTCTTTCTTTCTCTGCCTCTTTGTCCATATTTGGTGTCTACTTTTTTGAGTTAATTTAGAGGGCTGACTCTGGAGGCACATGGATTTGAGTTGTAGCTTCTTGATTTTCAAGTCATGAGGGACATTCATAAATAGGTTTTACATGTTAAGTCTGCTGGAGCTGACTTAAATTAATCCAACCTTTTCTGAGTTCCTGCTGTATGAAAAACTGAGTGTTAGGTACTGAGAGACAGAAGATGGAATGGACTAATGTCTGCTCCCCAGGAACTCACAATATCTCACTGGGGAGGCCAGCACAAACGTAGTTGATGGAGGTAGATAAGAAGTGCTATATTAGAGGGAGAGTCCTCCCTCATGGATTCAAGCCCATCTGTTTAATTTTCCATATTTGTTTTCCTAAAAGCAGGAGACATTTAAAAGTCTTAGAATTCCATTTTTAAAATCATAAACTTTGAAGATAAGAGGGATAATTCTTACAGTAATCTGACTCTTTTGCATCACCAATGTTCTTTTCAAATGGAAGAGTCATATCCTTCATTACTAACAAACTACCTTCTTAGAGATGAAAATTTGAATAAAGCAGGGCTTTACCAGAGGTTCTTTTGGTAAATCAATGTGACCATTTAGTAGATTCCTGGATAGTTGAGGGACCCCAATCTCTATGATTCCTTGGTTTGTTCCTGGTTTAAAGTCTGGCTTACGATCACCAAATCATCCCCTTTGCAAGAAAAGTTGCTAATATGTAGAGCCCGCATCCAAATTGCTTTTCGTTGAGCTCCCGGTAAAATTCCCTCTATGCTTTTTGACGGTTGTCATGTTACACTCCACGTTCAAAGAACTATGGCAAGCTGAGACATGTTTATTTAAATGGATTTTGTGGAAATGTAACACTAGCTTTCTAACACCTGTTTGCATTTCCATACAGATTCAGTAGAAAGGAAGTTTTATTCTCATGCTGAACGTGCAGAATAATATCTCAAATTTTCTGTTTCTGACCGAGGTAGGAGAGGCAAATTATCTGCATCTTCTTTTTTCATTTATTCCTTTAGTTAACCGTTCATTCATCCATCATGTATTGGATACTTGCATTGTACCAGGCCTTGTGGGTAGTCACTGGTTATATAATATAACTAATCATGAGGTGGGGGCGGGGGGGGGGCAAAAGCACATGTTAGTGAAAGACTTTATTTCTTCCAAAACTACCAGCCATCATGTTCATTGCAGGATTCCAGCCATTTTTTTCCAAGTGACTTCTTTTGTACTGATCATTTATAGAGAAGTTGTTGTATTCTCATCATTAAGAGTATAAACTCTGGAGTAGACTGTTTAATTCAAAGCAGAATAATGTAAATCATTACTTGCGCCACCTTAGTAAAGTGGCTAAGTTTTCTTATCTATAAAATGGGGACAATAATAATTATACCTCCTGAAAGGATTTTTGAGAAGACCATGCCTGGTAGATAGCAAGCAATGAAGAAACATGAGCTGGATTTGTTTTTCCTTGCAGAAGTGATATAGATTTTTTGTGTGTATTTGTCATATTCTGTGTATTCCTTGGAGATGGTCAGAATGAGACAGTTAATCCACTCTCCTTGCCACCCTCATTTTGAGTGACTCTAGGCAGATTCTAGGAAGAATCTTAAATTGGAGAGGAAGAGAGGGGACCCAGGGTAGTTGCAAGAAGTCCTAGGTGGGAGCTAGCAAGGCAACTGGAATCACAGGACATAAGGTGTCGGTATATGTCAAAATATCCCATAAGATCCTCTAACATAAAACCCTCCTTTTTCAGATGATGAAACGTAACTGGAGAGAATGAGACTTGCACATAACTCCCCATATAATGAGTGATAGAGACGGGACTCCTAGTTCATTCCACAAACTGAAGATTCAGAGTTGCATAATGATGTGGTAGAGACATGGTACTAGAGAAAAGGATTAGAAGCTTATTTTTTCCCTTTTCTTTGCGCTGGCCTACTTGCTTTGCGTTTCCCTACTCTTCCTTCATCTGTGGCTCATGTAACACCTCTGGAGGCCCCCATTTGGACTCACATTTTGGTTTTGGTCAATGTGCAGCTGTCTAGTTGATATGACCCCTGGTTTACCTTTCTGAGTAACTGACAAATCCTGCTCAGGGCAGTCAAATCACTTTGCCTAAAATATAAACCTTAGATAAAAAAGAAAACTAATAGTGCCAGAAACTTAACTTATACATTTTCATTTAATCCTTAAAAAAACCCTATGAAGTAGGTGTTGTTATTACTATTAGGAAGCTGTGGGCACCAAGGCATAGAAAAGTCAGGTGACCTGTTCAATGTCCCCATGGCTCAGTAAATCAGTTCTAGAATTTAAAATTAAATCTGACCCTGAGAAAATGTTCTTGGTAAGTGAAAAAAAAAAAATCAAATTACCAAACAGAATAATCTCAACTTTACTTAAATAAAATACCTTATATGTAAAAGCATAGGGAAAAAAATCTACCAAGTGTTTATCTGGAGGCAGCAGAAATATATCTTTCTCTGTTGTAAAAAAAAATTTCTAAATGATCTGCAATGAAATACTTGCTTTTATAATAAAATGGCACAACAAATGTTATCTTGAAAAAGAAATTCGATCTGTGAACGTGGCACTGAAATAGGGGTTCAATAGCAGGAATATAGAGGTTAACTAGTCTTAACTCTCCTTGGGATCAAAGTGCCCCCATTTACAATCAGAGAATTTTAATGGCGTCTAAGAGCCCTTGTACCTTTCAGTTAGCTTCAAAAAACAAAAGACAGAAAAGTTCTCAGCTAAATTATAATTCAATCCATGTGTCCCTAAAATTTTATCTGCCCCATATTTATACTACATCCAGTCACTAAGCCCCATTCAATCTAAGTGGAAACATTTAACATCAGTACAAAGGAACTTGTTCCCCGCTTCATTTCCCCACCCTAATTTTCACAAATGACTCTTCCTTGATTATAATGAAACATAATTTAATGTAAATGGAAGGGTTATGCTGATCATTCAACAATAACTATAAACTTACTACATTTTAAAAAGTCACTTATGAGTTCTGTTTCTACTTCTTCCAGATACCAGTCATGTGACCTTCACATAGCAATATAACCTCTCTGAGCTTCAATTACTTGACTGGAAAAATCAGGAAGTTAGACTAGACTTGCACTGTCTAAACTGGCTACTGAAATTGAAATTAATTAGAAGTATATACAATTAAAATTCAGTCCCACAGTCACACAAGTCACATGTCAAGTGCCCAATATCCACATGTAGCTAGTGGTTAGTGGCTACCACATTGGATGGCACAGATATACAACATTTTCATCATCACAGGACATGCTTTTAGATAGTATAAGACTGACAACTTAATTTATGGAGCATTTTAGGTGCATATATAAATCTCCTTTGATTTCCTTTAGTATCTGAAGGAAAGCAGAAGCTGATAATCCTATTTTACAGATGGGAACTAAAGCCCAGTGAGGTAAAAACAACTTCCCAAGATGACACAGAGCTCAAACCAAGGTCTTCTTCCAATTCCAAATCTTTCCTGTACTTTCCACTCCATCATCCTGCCTTCTAAAATTAAATATCCCCAGCTGTTTAGAGAGGCCACTGATACTCACTGACACTTATGAATTCTGAGAAGCCCCAGGAAGGGTTGCCAAATTTGATCAGTAGCAAACAATAGCTATCTTGTTTGTACCTGGCATGGTACTATAAACACCATGAGAGAGAAGTCACCACTTAAGGTCCTTGTACCCCAGGAGCTTGCAATGTGGTTGAGAGCACGTTTCACGAATTAAAAAATAGTTTTTAATCTAGACTTGAACATGACATGCTACTAAATGTCAAAAGAAACGGGGAAAATAAACAAAAGTGGATTCTTTTGGTGATCAGGTATCAAGACCTGATACCTGGGAGGCTGGGCAGGGAACTGCTGTTTTTCAGTAATTATTATTTGCCTTTTTAAACTAAGTACACGTATTGCTTTAAGAGAAAAAAATCTATGAAAGAAGAAAATCATTGGGGCTTTTATGAATTATGTGTTAGACTTCCCCTCTGTAAATCAAATAATTACAGTTCTAAAACCTTTCCTTTTGAATCAGTCACTTTCCAATTTTTATTCTTCGATGTGATTGATACTTCCTTGTACATTCCCTAAGAAAATCTCAATCTAAAATACTTCCCACCAGGACCCTCAAATATATATTATATGTACATTTTAATTTTTATCTTTATCACATCTTTCTCGGTATTTACCACTAACATCTAATTTAGATGCATAAAGTCAGGGGCTATACATAATACAGAGTAGGCACTTGAACATTATTTGTTAAAGATATGTAAACATGTACTCACACTAACAAAGTACCTAGGCAATGAAGAGGTATTCTGAATAATGAAGAGAATGAATGAAACCCAGAAAAAAGGTAAGGAAAAAGACTGATGGAACTAGGTGGGAGAGCTTGAAATCTTGCTGACAAAACAAGTTTTGTAAGTAAAAAATAGACAGCCAAAACAATTTTTAATTCAAACTTGAATACGATACAATAGGAACCTATGGATTTTTTGCCCTATCACATGCTTATTTCTCTCACCTGTACTTCTTTCTTTAGTCTAATCCTCTGATTTTACAAAAGTTGAAGTAGCTTGCCTCAGATGCCCTTTCCTTTAAGCCAAAGATTTTCTTCCCTATGTCAAGATATTTCACATTAGAATGTAAGATACTATGCTACTTTCATTGGGGGAAACAAAGAAGCAAATATCTGGTCCCTGATTTTAAGGGGCTTGCAATCTAATTGCAGTGATAGGACATGAAAACACTAAACAGTAGTACTAGAAGCACCAAATAAATCATGTAGCTGCTGCCTTCTCCAGTCTTACAATCTTATACTTGACCAACAAAATCTAAGCATTGTGTCTATGTGTTTATGCATATGGAAGAAGCCTTCTTTTCATTGACTGCATCCTCAAATTTCAATGTTTATTACATGATCAATCAAAATCTCTTCTTTCCTCACTTAAGAGTAAAGAAACTTGAGATGGGGTCAAGTTGCCTTTTCCCACTAAGAAGATAAGCACAAGTTGCCCCAATCCTTGAATAAATGTGATATGATCCTGTTCAAAGCTGAATCCAGCCTGTCTTATAACAGATTTGAAATATTATTTTCTCCAAGAATCTCCATCACAAATTTTCCCCATCCTGTCACAGGGCTGGGTGAAATGTAAAACCATGTTGGTCAAAATGCCTATTTCACATAAAAAAGGCACAGAGCTCAAAATATGGAAAGCTAGCACTGGGATAACTACATTTGTAGAAGTTGCTTTTCCATGGCAATCTTAAGAAAAAGAATTTTTTCTTAGTAACTAGCATTCTCAAATACCTTGGGTTCCAAATAACTGTTTGGCCTCAGAAACTCCATTTGCCTGATGTCAAGTCTCTGTGATTTAAGCCTCTAAACTCCCTGGAATCTATAGCTAAGGCAGTTGCTTTTCAATCTTTCTACATGCCCATATGTCCTGGCATGTGTGTATTAGTAATGATGAACCAACAGTGTTTATGTACATCTCTGTAATCCTTCAGTGTAATGGGAAAACCAATCTGAGCCCTGCACTCTAAATCATATTCTGAATATTAACATTTACTTGGTTAATCTTGTTTCTTCCTTCAATCTTTTCCTTATGGAGAAAAGTAAGCTACCTAACTCAATAATAAATCACTGCATTGTTGTAAATACTTTGGAAGTATTATGAACTAGCTAATATTGACTGGTTCTACCAGAAGAGCAAGTAAATTTTACAACAATAATAACAAAACAACTGAGTCCATCAGAGGTCTGTTTAAAAAATATTCTTTAAGACCAAAACTTTATAGATTTTACTAATGGTGAAAACTTTCTTGATTTCATACCACTTCACCCAACAAAATTTTTTTTTGCGATTTTTAGGGTGGGTGAGGCATCTACACTAGAGAACTTGGTGAGAGCTGATGGGTATAACTCTTAGAGAATGTCTATATATTCTAATACCTGAAAACACAGCCAGCCCTTTAAAAAACACACATCACTTGATCAAGAATGATTTTGTTTTGTTTTATATGACTCTAAACATAGAAGGTCAACAAAATCCCAATCTGCAGAAGCTCAAGGCATTGATCTAGGTGAAGGTCGTGAAGATCTAAATTACTTTGCTGACTTGCTATGTGCTTAGGGACTGGCTATAAAATATAAAACCAAACAACGAGTAGTGTTCTAAAACCACAGAAATGATCAAATGTTATAGTTGGCAGGGCCACTCAGAGATAATTAGGTTAATTCTCTTTTCAGACAAAAACGAACAAACCAAAAAAACGAGTCTTTTTAATTTAAGATGACATTGAACTAAAAAAAAAAACCTGATAAATGTTAGTGATTTAGGCCAATGAAAGGGATCCTTTAATTTTGCAGTAACAAAGCATTCCAGTAATTAGCAAATTTCTAAGAAATTTTTATATTCATTCATTCACTCAGAATTTTTAAGGACCTACTATGTGCCCAGCATTGATATAGGTACTATTTAATTATTTGACCCTTGTTTTATCCATAGTAGAAAATTTTAAAAAGCTTGTCATTTTCTTTGAACGAGTTTCTCACTTAAAGTATACTCTATTTAAGTATAAAGTATACTCTAATTAACTCTGAATAGCTGAATTAGAAATCGAAGAGAGCTGAAAACTACACCTGTAGTGATGGAGACCCAGAAGCCAGCAACTGCACTGAAGAATCTGGAAAGACCCAGGAAGTGGAAATACCAGGGAACTATGAAATGTTTCCCTGGTGTGGAGATGTAAATTGGCTTGAAAATAGAAAGATTAATTTAAAGTCTACAAAAGAATCAATTCCGCCCCCAAGATCTTCCCTCCAACCCACAAAGCTAGGGAACTGCCCCTCGCAACCCCTGAAGAAGACTCCAGATTAAGGCTTTGAATGGGTTGGAACCCAGGGGATTCTTGATTTGTAAATGACTGGCATAGCAAAATGTAGGAGTAACGCAAGAAGTTAAAAAAGGAGTATTAAACAAAACTTGATACCACTAGCCTTCTTCCCTTCTTTGCTCCCCACTGCACTGGCAGCTGAGCAGGAAAATACAGGATACTTTTCTAGAGAAATGGACTGGAGTAAGAGATCCTAACTTTCAGTGGTCACCCAACAAAACAGCAGGGTTCTTGCCTGATAAGCTCATCAATCCGCATGTCCATATATGAAGACAGAGCTTCCAGTCAGGTATTTAGTGCCTTACTCTTGAATATGAATGACCAGTCAAAGATCACTAGTCAGGGACTCCCCTGGTGGTGCAGTGTTTGAGAGTCCGCCTGCCGATGCAGGGGATGCGGGTTTGTGCCCCGGTCCGGGAAGATCACACATGGCGCGGAGTGGCTGGGCCCGTGAGCCATGGCCGCTGAGCCTGCGCGTCTGGAGCCCGTGCTCCGCAACGAGAGAGGCCACAACGGTGAGAGGCCCGCGTACCGCAAAAAAAAAAAAAAAAAAATTCACTAGTCATCTGAGGAAAGCATCTGACATAAAAGAGAGAAAACAAAATAGGTAAACATAACAGAAAAAACTTGAAGGAAACAGACAATATGAGAAAATAAAAGTACAAAAAAATGTAATTACTACTTTTGATTGTTAAAAGAAGATGGAACAAGGAAGGCACAAAAGGAGAAATCAACAAAAATTTTAAAAATAAATTTTAGAATTTTATCATAAAATATGTAGCAGAAGCGAAAAAAAATCCAATAAATATTTAGAATATAAACTTGAGGGAATCTCTCAGAAATCAGAGGGGAAAAGTCAAAGAGATAGTGAAGAGAAGAGAAAATATAAGAAAACAAGAGGGTTAGTGTAATGTGTGAATCGTAAAATTCCCAGAAAGTGAAAATATAGGAAATGAAGAAAATAAATTGATTACAGAAACAAATAAGGAATTTTTTTCTAGAATTGAAGAATATGAGATACCAGAATCAAAGGGCACACTGAGTGAACATCACAATGGACACTTACCAAGGTAGAAGATTGAAATTTCAATAATGGGGACCAGCATACTGAGAACAAGGGAACATTTCTTTAAATCTCACTGGAGAAATAAGCAATTAGAATGGCAGTGGACTTTTCAACCACTGCACTGAAGAAAATAGAAAAGTAACATTTCCTAAATTCCAGCTTCCAACAAAGATTTCCATAATCAGACAAATGATTGATCAAGATCAAGTATGAGGACTGAAAAAAGATTTTCAGATATGCTAAGTCTCAGAAATATTATATCTCATGCACCCCTTCTCAGGAGCTACTGGAGAAGGTGTTGGACCAAAGAGTGCAGTGAACTAAAAGATGGAAAGCCACAGGATCCAGAAACCAGAGGATCTAACAAAAGACCAAAGTTAAATCCTAAGAATAATGGTAAAGGAGAGTTGACAAGAGCTATAGAACAAGGCTAAAGAGAGACTAGTCTATGGATGTAAAAGGAATATCTCAAAAACAAACAAGAGTCACGTTTAAGAGAAAATTTATCTTGTTTTTAAATTGTGGTAAATACACACAACATAAAATTTACCATCACAACTATTTTTAAATATACAGTGCAGTAGTATATACTCACATTATTGTTCAACCAATCTCCAGAACATTTTTATCTTGTAAAACTGAAACACTAAACCCATTAAGCAATAATTTCCCATTTGCCCCTTTCCACCAGCCTCTGGCAACTACCTTTCTACTTTGTGTTTCTATGAATTTGACTACTCTAGATACTTGATGTAAAGGGAACAATACTGTATTTGCCTTTTTGTGACTGGCTTATTTCACTTAGCAGAGAGTCTTCAAAACTGTAGCATGTGTCAAAATTTTCTTCCTTTCGAAGGCTAATATTCCTTTCCTTGTAATATACCACATTCTGTTTACCTATTCGTCAGTTGACGGACATTTTGTTGCTTTCGCCTTTTGCTATTTCGAGTAATGTTGCTATGAACATGGTGTACAAATATCTCTCTGAGACTCTGCTTTCAATTCTTTGATATAAATTCAGAAGTACCATTGATGGATCGTATGGCAATTCCATTTTAATATTTTGAGAAACCACCACACAGTTTTCTATTATGGCTGCACTTTCTACATTCCCACTAACAGTGCACATAGATTCCAATTTCTCCACATCCTCACCAAAACTTACTTTCTGTTTTTATGACAGTCACTCCAATGAGTGTGAGGTGATATCTTGTGGTTTTGATTTGCATTACCCTAATAATTAGTGATGTTGAGTACCTTTCTCTATGCTTGTTGGCTAATTGTATATCTTCTTTGGAAAAAATGTCTATTCAAGTCATTTGCCCATTTTTTTTTTTTTTGCAATACGCAGGCCTCTCACTGTGTGGCCCCTCCCGTTGCGGAGCACAGGCTCCGGACGCGCAGACTCAGCGGCCATGACTCACGGGCCCAGCCGCTCCGCGGCATGTGGGACCCTCCCGGACCGGGGCACAAACCCGTGTCCCCTGCATCGGCAGGCGGACTCTCAACCACTGCGCCACCAGGGAAGCCCATTTGCCCATTTTTAATTAGTTTTTTTTTGGGGGGGGGTGTTGTTGTAGAAGTTGTTAAGTTGTAAAAGTTCTTTATATATTCTGGATATTAATCAGCAATATGATTTGCAAATATTTTCTTCTATTCCATGGATTGCTTTTTCACTCTGCTGATTGAGTGCTTTGATGCACAGAAGTTTTCAACTTTGATAGAGTCCAAGTTATCTATTTTTTCTTTTGTTACCTATGTTTTTGGTGTCATATCCAAGCAATCACTGAAAAATCTAATGTCATGAAGATTTTACCCTATGCTTTCTTCTAAGAGTTTTATAGGTTTTGCTCTTATGTTTAGGTTTCTGATCCATTTTGAGGTAACTTTTGCATATGGTGTAAGGAAAGGGACAAACTTCATTCTTTTGCATGTGGATTTCAGTTTCTCCCATACCATTTGTTGAAAGAATGTTCTTTTTCATTGAATGGCCTTGGCACCCTTGTCAAAATCACTTGCCCGCAAATGCAAATTTGGTTTTTGTTCCAGGCTTCCAATGCTATTCCATTTCTCTATATGTCTGTTTTCATGCAGTACAACAGTTTTAATTACTGTAGCTTTGTAAAAAGTTTTAAGATCTGTAAATGTGAGACTTCCAACTTTGTTCCTTTTTTTTTTTTTCTTTAAAGATTCTTTGGCTATTCAGAATCCCCTTGAAATTCCACATGAATTTTAAGATAGATTTTTCTATTTCTGCAAAAGATTGCTCTTAGGATTTTGAAAGTGATTGCATGAAATCTGTAGATCACTTTGGTAGTATTGTCATCTTAACAATATTAAGGATTCCGACTCATGAATAGAGATCTCTTTCCAGTCATTTGTGTCTTCTTTAATTTTCCTCAGCAATGTTTTATAGTTTTCAGTGTACAAGTCTTGCTACATGGATAAGTTTATTCATAATTATTTTTTAATGCTATCATAAGAGGAATTGTGTTCTTAATTCCCTTTTAGGATTCTCCATTTGGATTTAGTTTGTTCTTTTTTTTCTAGCTCCTTAAGGAATAAATTTAGGTTGCTGATTCAAGATCTTTCTTCATTTGTAATGTAAACATTTATAGCTGTAAATCTCCCTTTTAACACTGTATCCTCTTCATCCTACAAGTTTTGGTATGTTGTGTTTTCATTTTCATTTGTCTCAAGAAAATTTATAACTTCCCTTGTGACTTCTTTGATCCATTGGTTGTTTAAGTGTATGCTGCTTAATTTCCACATATCTACAGATTTTCTAGTTTGCTTCTGCTTTAATTACTAGTTTCATTCCATTGTGATCAGAAAAGCTACTTTGTATGATCGCAATCTTTTAAATTTCATTAAGACTTGTTTTCTACCTTACATATGGTCTATGCTAGAGAATGTTCCATGTGTACTTGAGAAAAATGTTTATTCTTATTTTGGGGGGTTAGAGTATTCTGTATATGTCTATTAGGAACCAAATCATCTACAGTGTTGTTGATGTCCTCTATATTCTTATTGATCTTCTCTCTGGATGTTCTACTCTTTATGGAAATTGAGTACCGAAGTCTCTTACTATTATTGTAGAACTGTCTAGCTCTCCCTTCAGTTTTGTCAATGTTTGCTTTATATACTTAGGAGCTCTGAAGCTTGGTGCATATGTATATTTATTATTGTAAAACCTTCTAAGTTTACCCTTGTGTCATTCTATAATGTCCTTTTTTTTACTTTTTGTAACAGTTTTAACTTAAAGTCTATTTTTTCTGATATTAGTATAACCACCCCTTCTTTCTTTTGGTTACTGTTTGTACAGAATATCTGTTTTGACCTTTTCACTTTTAACCCATGTGTGTCCTTAGCTCTAAAGTGAGCAAGTTGTTGGATCCTGTTTTTTTTTTTTTTTAATTTTTATCCATTCAGCCCATCTGTATCTTTTGAATTAGGGAGCTAAATCCATTTACATTTAAAGTAATCACTGATAGGGAAGGACTTAATATTACCATTTTTTCATTGTTTTTTGGATGTCTTATAGATTTTTGTCTCTCATTTCCTCTCTTACTACCTTTTTTGCATCTAGTTGAGTTTTATAGTGACATGCTTTGATTATTTTTTCATTTCTTTTTGTGTATATTCTGCAGATGTTTTCTTTGTGGTTACCATGGGAATTACACACAGCATCTTAAAGTTATAACAATCAATTTTAAGCTAACAACTTAATTTCAATCACACACAAAATGCCTCTACTCTTTTACTTCTCCACTCCCTCTCCATTTATGTTACTGATGTCACAAATTACATCTCTCTATATGTAGTATGTGCTTGTTAACATAGATATGTCATTTTTAATGCTTTTGTCTTTTGAATTCTATAAAAGATTAAAACTTAATGTAACACATGCAGGATATACAGTGATGGTGGCAAGAAGTAGTTGACCTCCAGCAAACAATTTTTGAAACTCGATAAGATTATAAATAAAGTTATCACCTGAAATCACTGGGAAATGACCAGTGGCAGGCAGAGACTTGAGGGGAGTATATTCTTGATAGAGTGTTGTTGCTTTGGGTGAGAATTGTGATTATGTGGCTTTTATACCTAATTATATCCCAAACTCCCACCCCAGGTCTGGTGAAAGAAAATTGCAGCCTTGTCAGCTCAAGGTGACAAACAACAGAGTTCAGATTATCAGAGCAGCTGGAAATCTAAGGGGACAATTTTTGGAAGAGAGAGAGGATCAGAAAGGATGATATCTAAAATCTGACTATAAACACTGCCCAAATCCCTGGCTGACTGCTAAACCACACATGCATACAAGAAACCCAGGGGGCTCATCAAAAAGGCAGGCAGAAACTAGAGGACAGTCTACACTTGAAAAACTCTATGGCTCCTAATGAGATTTGTGAATTTTATACACTTCTGGCTGAGTGTACTACCTACCACATATAGTTCAAGTGGCAAAAAGTGGAAGACTTACTGACTTAAGATGTCAGAGGAAGAACTTGGAGCTGAAGAAGTAACTGGAAATTTATTTGGAACCACAGAGCAAATGGACCATGGAGAGAATGGATCCTGTAATCTTAGTATAAATTTGCTCAAATTCTCGACTGACTACTCAGTTATGCAGGCACAAGGGAGATACCCAGAAGTCCATATTTAAAAAGCAGCAGCTGGAAGCTGAACAAAGTCAGGTGTTGAACAACCTGAGAAGTCAGATTTTGTGGTTTCAATTCAGACAAGATGACTGTATGTTAGAGCAAAAACAAACAAAAAAACAAAACCAATAAATTTCAGAAGAACCATTCAGAATCCAGAGTCACTACAGCATACTATCCAGTTATCAACCCAAAATTCCTAGAAATGCAAAGGAACAGGAAAGAGTGATACACTCAATGAAAAAAGGTAATCAAAAGAAACATACATCAAGTGTACCTAGGCATTGTATTTAGCTGAAAAGTCCTTAAAGATTATAAATGTATAAGTAGTATAAATATGTCAAAAGATGAAAAGACAATATGCTCAAAGGATTAAAAGAAAATATAGCATTAACGAGTGCAAAGATAGGAAATATCAAGAGAGAAATGGAAAATATAAAAAAGAACCAAGTAGAAATTCTGGAGCCAAAAAGTACAACTGAAATTAAAAATTCACTATGGTGAGTGAAATGTTATCAACAGCAGATCTGTGATTTTAAAAAGTATCCATGAACTTGAAGATTTGTCAATAAAATGATCCAATCTGAAGAACAGAGAAGATAAAAAAATTGAAGAAAAATGAACAAGGCATTAGAGAACTGTGGGGAAGTAAAACGCTGTCCAGCATGCATGTAATTAGAATTCTAAATGGAGAGGAATGGAATATAAGGCAGAGAAATATTTTAAAAAATAATGTCTGAAAATATAAAACCTACACATAAATGTTTATAGCAGTTTTACTCATAAATACCCAAAACTGGAAGCAACAAAGATAACCTCAGTAGGCAAATGGATAAACAAACTCTAGGACATCTGTACAGTATTATTCAGCAATTTTAAAAATGAGCTATCAATCCACAAAAAGATATGGAAGAGAGTTAAATGCACATTGCTAAGTTAAAGAAGGCAGTGTGGAAAGGCTACATATTGTATGGTTCCAACTATGAGACACTGTGGAAAAGGTAAAACTCTAGAGACAATAAAAGGATCAGTGGTTGCCAGGGATTTGAGGGTGGGTGGAGGGACAAATAGATGAAGCACAGGAGATTTTTAGGGCAGTGAAACGATTTTGTTTGATACTGTAATGATGAATATATGACATTATGCACTTTTTAAACTCATAGAACTGTACAACACAAAAAGTGAAACAATGTAAATTACGGACTTTAGTTAATAATAGATCAATATTGGTTCATTCATTATAACAAATAAACCACACTAAGATAAGTTGTTAATAATATGAGAAATTGTGTAAGGGAGAGAGGCTTATATGGAATTCTCCGAATGATCTGCTCAATTTTTCTGTAAATCTAAAACTGCTCTAAAAAATAAAGTCTACCAGTTCAAAAAGCTTCCTAAATTTGATAAAGAGGAACATAAATTATTTAATGATGTAAAACGTTGCTCAGTTGCCAAGTGCAATTGTTGTGCATACTGTGCAAATTTGTGATTACTCATGGTGTACGAATTAGAAACTAGAAAATGGACATTAGGAATTCCTGGGAGATGAGTCTTTATTCAAAGAAGATTCATTCAAATCCTTCCTGAGAGGAAGGATTTGACAAGTTAATTAATTTGTTCTCTCTCTCTCCTAAAAGCTTTTGCCACTCAAATCATTGCCACGCTATGAAATAATTTCTGTGTATCCACAGCATCACAACCATAAAATGTCAGGCTTTTGATTTTAGGACACAGGGAAAGAAATGGAGAAAAGTGCTTCCCTAGGGCCTGAGTCGTATGGGTCACAAGTGCCAACGTTTAGGACAGTAGTTTGTGCTGTGTGAGTCCTGAGCAACAGGTCCTGAGTAACAGAGGTATCTGAGTGTTTTATAATAGATTATTTTTGTGTCTCTGTGACATGTGGGGCGCTCTATAGTATGAGGCTCCTCCTGCTAGGGTTTAAAGGAAAAACCAAGGAATAACATAAGAGTGTTATTTAGAAATATCACACTAAATTTCAAAAGAAACAGGTAAAATAAGCAAAAGTCAATGCTTTGGAGATCAGATGTCAAGACACTAAGGACAGTGGGCAGGGAATTGCTATTTCTTTCTTTCTTTTTCTTTTTCTTTTTTTTTTTGCGGTATGCGGGCCCCTCACTGCTGTGGCCTCTCCCGTTGCGGAGCACAGGCTCCGGGCGCGCAGGCTCAGCGGCCATGACTCACGGGCCTAGCCGCTCCGCGGCATGTGGGATCCTCCCGGACCGGGGCACGAACCCGTGTCCCCTGCATCGGCAGGCGGACTCTCAACCACTACGCCACCAGGGAAGCCCCGGAATTGCTATTTATTGATAATTAATATTTCACGTCAAAACTGAGCACGTGTACTGTTTTGATTAGAAGAGAAATTTTTAAAAAGAAGAAAATTACTGGGGCTTTTATAACTTTATGACACTATACTTTGGCTTTGCCTTCTATAGGTTGAACAGTCCCAGTTCTAAAACCATTCCTTTTAAATAGGTCACCGTCCAATTTTATTCTTTAATGTAACCCTCCCTGTTTATTCCCCCAAGAAAATCTCAGTCCAAATAAAATGATTTCTAATAAGACCTCAAATACATATGACCCGGTATATACATCTGTCTTCTTAACTTTTATCTTTATCACATCTCTCTTGATATTGACCACTAATATCCAATTAAGATCCATGAAGTAAGGGACCGTGCATAGCATACAATAGGCACTTGAAAAGTATATGTTAAATGAACGTGTAAATATGTAATTAAACTGACAGTGCTCCTAGGCAATGAGGGGGCATTTTGGTAAGTAATGAAGACAATTAATAAAGCCCAGAAAAAGTGGGAGAACAAGATGATGGAGCTAGATAGAATTACATATATTTGTAAAAGATGGGCAACAGGATGGAGGCTCAGAAGATCTACAGCACACTGTTTCTGTGCTCCGTCATCCCCATACCTGTCCCCACAGCCTCGGAGAATACACCTCAAGTATACAGAGTGTCAACGCTACAGGGGTCTAGGACACAGAATAGTGTTTTGCAACTTTGGTACTATTGGTGTTACTGGCCAAATATTTCTTTGTTGGTGGGAAGCTGTCCTGTGCATTTTGGATGTTTAGTGAGTAGAGGCCAAGAATCCTTGGCCTCTACTCACTAGACACCAGGCGCATCCTTCCTTCAAAGGTTGTCCTTTGACTGTGACAAACAAAATGTTGCCAAATGTCCTCTGGGTGGCAAAATCTCCCTTGGTTGAAAACCATAGACCTAGAGTGAAATAAATGTGTTACACTCACTCCACTGGCTTCAATGGAATAATGTGGAAAATACTCACAGCATATCATAATATCTATTAATATATTATCTATCAGGGTACCTATTATAGGTATCATAGTAATTTGTAGATTACTTATATTTATTTTAAAATTGTTCAACACAATGAAAAATTCTCTTGTATATAAACTATCTGATATATCTAAATTTTTGTTTAAAACCTTCCTACTAACTCCCCTCCCCTCCATTTTATTGAGGGAGGGGTAGAAGGCAACAGTACCTCAGCATCTAGGAGGGTGTCTGTGATGGTCCATTAATCACCATGTAAATATCTGTTGACCCTCTCCGCTGGTCACTGTGGACTGGATGTAGTATAAGGGGTCTTGTCAGAGTGAAGTCCAGTGTCTCTAACCACAGACTTTACCTTGTAGTTATTAGGATAACAGTAGGACAGCTTGTACCTCTGTAGCAAGAGCATGTGTCATATATCCGTGAAAGCTCAAGGGGTTCAAAGTTACTAAAGCCATATATGTTGCTCCTGTATGTCATTAGAGCACATACTGGCTTCTTGACCACCACCCATCTGGTTTCAGGTTTCCTGTATATGCAAATTAGGCAACACAAATATGTTTATACTGATAAGATATGGTATCTTTCACTGGGCAAAGGCAGGTCTTATGATATGGTGCTGTGGTCAGAATTTGGATTTGAGTCATCATTAACCGAAACAAACATTCTACATAGAGAAATGGAATAAACTGTCAAGGAATTCTAATCCTCGAAACTGTTAATTCCTTTACTTTTGGTGCGCTGGGGCAAAGTTGTGAGACAAGTTGATAACTTAAAACTTTTAAAATTTATTGTGATCTGTGTGCTGCTGAGAAATGCATAATTTGGGGATTTAACTCCTGATTAGCTATTAAATGGCTGTCAGGAGAGAATTCTGCAGTAATCGGTTTAGCTTTTAGCCCCTAATTATCACTTCACAGTGGATTTGGGGTGAGATAATTGAGAACTGCAACACTTAAAGGACTCCAGTTGGGCATTTTTAATACAATGAAGTGAATTATTTCTCTATGAGGACTGCATTTAACAGGTATTGGTAACAAGGAAGGAGATGTGATAGTGTATGGGGTTTTGTAAAGTGATTTAAAGTAGTTGATTCATTCATTATGCAATTAAGTGGAGCTCAGCTGTGTATAACTTGTCTGGTGTATAACTTGTCTGGTGTATAACTTGTCTGGTGTATAACTTGTCTGGTGTATAACTTGTCTGGTGTATAACTTGTCTGGTGTATAACTTGACTGGTGTCTAGGTCAAAGAATGTCTTTCAAAACTCCCTAAAATTCATTGTAAGGATTTCATTTTAATGGAGGGTTGGAGAGTTGGGGTTGCTGTCTAGACTATTTAATAGATTCTATCTTAGATCCTGTGACCTTGGGCTGGTTCCTTTCTTATTTCTTTTGTTTTCTTTTCTGCCAAGTGAAATGCTTTTCATTCCATACCTTATTTGTATAAAAACTCTTAAATGCTCAGCCCTGGCAGGTAGTTCCTCATTTGTTACTAACATGGACTTGCCATCATAGTGAGGTTGTTGCCTACTGTCCAGCCCTCACACACCCTACACTCACAATTGTTCACTCCTAGCATGCACACACACACACACACACACACCCCATCATGATATTAATTAAGTTATACTCTTCTCAAGAATTATCCAAATCCTCTTCAATCTTTAAAGTTCTCTTCAAATCAACAAGTGGCAGCTGAATGCCTTCTGTATGACAACACATTAACTGCAACGATGATAGGACACAATCTCTACCCTCATTGACGCTTGTAGCACACACAGGTAGACATGTTACTCAGGAAGGGAAATGCAAAGACCAATTTCACAAACTTACCTTTTGCTCTCCACCCAACCAGAGCAAAATGACTATCTTGTCATTAATTCATTACTTAGTCATTCAAGGAGCAGGGCACTGACTACCTACTATATTCCTTTTCCTGTATTCCCATCTCTTTGAACCACAGTGAAACAGGATGTGAGTTTCCATCTAAAGGCCATTCCACACCTTGGTAATAGAACACTGATTTGGAATGGGGTGGCAAACTGCCCAGTCCCAGAAAATAAACCATAATGAGTATAAACCAATAATGGAAATTTCACTTCCCTTTGCAAGATACTTTTCTAGACTCCCTCATAACCAGAAGTGAACATGTGACCTAGTTGTTGTATCTGATGTATAGAAAAAAGCACGCTTGGAGGTCTCTGAGTATGATTTTTCTTGAAGTAGAAGGAGGAGTCTTTTCTATCCATCTCATCTTTGAGTGCTAGGATACTTGTATAAGTAGTGTCCCAGGTTGCAACCAGGAGACAAAAAGCACAAAGGTGAAGAGTCCTCATCCTGAGACTGACAGAGAAGTATGTAAAGGGCCTGGAAGAACTTCCACTTCTGAATGGTTGGAATCACTTGTGTCAGACCAATGTTCCTACTGATGAAGCTAAAAATGGCAGAGAAAATACAGCAATCATCTGGCTAAAAGCACCGGAAAGCTGTTGAGGCTATGAGAACTGTATGGGCTAAAACTCTGGGGAGGTGAATTCCTCGGGGAGGTGAGATGAATTCTACAGCCATTTTTACTCTGGGAGCATTTAGTGGTAGTGGGCTTGGGCAAGAGGTTTAGATTCTGGAATTTGTACCAACTGCTGCTAAGGAATAGAGAAACTGGCAGAGTTTTTGGCTGAGACTGGGATAGGATTAGCATGTAGCTAGTTTTCCTTTAAGGACGTTTGCTGAATTCTAGGGCTGAGTAGGAAGGAAGGCTGGAAACCTAAGCAGAACATTTCTGGGAAGCGGAGCAGAGCATTCAAGAGTTTCATGAGACAAACACTGGAATTCAGTGCCCACAAAAAGGAGGGGTCTTGAAGAACACACTGGGCTCTTAGTGGAAAATCCTGGGGAACCAGGGTGAGCTAGAGATAGACTGGGACTTACTAGGGATACTAACCTTCATTCAGTCCTGTCCCTGAATAGACTGAGGTAAGTGATCAGTTACCGCTCTTTCTGCCTGGCAATGGGAAGAGTAAATCCCTTCTAGAGGAAGATAAAACGATTTGGAACTTATATATATTATAATACACAATGCTTGGCATTCAACCTAAGATCACCTGGCCTGACAAAAGACAGAAGCACATGATTGAATACCAGGAGCAAAACTCCCACACTTGCATGCATGCACACACACTAAAAATAAAACCACAGATAATTTAAACATTATAGTTAACTGAAAAGAACCTTAACATAACTGTGGTTAATATAATTAAATATACAACATGAAAAGAGGCAGAAGATAGATAAAAGGCTCGCAATTTCACCAGAGAACAGAGTCTATAAAAAAAGAAACAAATGGAAATTTCAGAACTAAATATACAGAGTCTGAAATTAAGAATCCATTACATGGGTTAGATGAGACATAGCAAAGCCTAAGAGGAGACAGGATTAGTGACCCGAAAGGCAGGTCAACAAAAGTATAAACCTAAACCACACCTACGTCATAGAAAGAAATAAAAAGAAATATCACAGAAGCAGTCAGGAAACAAGACACACTACCTTCAAAAAAGTAATGATAAAACTTAAAGATTACGTCTCAACCGAAACAGTGAAAGCCAGGAAACAAGGCAAAGACATCTCTAAAATGCTGAAAGAAAATATTGACAGTCTAGAATTCTATCCTTCAAAACTGAAAGTGAAACACAGACAGTTTAAGACAAACATAAAGTAGGATAATTCACCACCAGCAAATCTCTATGTGCTGCAAAACCCAGTCATATATGCCTTAAATATAAATACCCAAAAAGATTTAGAATAAAAAGATATATCATACAAACTCTAGCAAAAGAAAAAAAAAGCCACCGTAACTACTAATATCAGAGCAATTATTCTCTAAGGCAAGGATAGATATAGAACTAGATACACATGTAAGGCAAAAACGAGAGGGGAATTTCATAATAATACAGGGATCAATCCACCAGGTAGATACCACCCAAAACATAGCTTCACATATGAAGATAATGCTTTGAATCGTGATGATAAAGTTGATTCAAAAAACAAACCTTACCTTCCAAAACCACCACACGTCATGTTTTATCACAGCTTCGATTTCATCACGGCTGAAATCACTGTTAGTTTGGCTTCCATCACCTGCAACTGGAAATACGTATACTGTTCACCTGGTCACCAGGCTAGACATCAGCAGTCATCATTACTGAGACAAAAGTTTGCAGTTGAATAAACGATATCTACAAAATGATGCCGATCAGAATCTGCTGTGGTGGAAAGCGATCTTGCAGACCACCTGCAATCTGTTCCTCTTGCCAATGCAAAAACGGGGAACCAAGGGGGACAATGGCTCGGCTAACATCACACACTGGTGTGGTGGTTGAGTCCTCAGGTCCTGACTGCCATTCCACGGCCACCCAACACGCCAGGTGCTGCTAAGCCTCTCTCTGATCTGTTTTACTATGTTACTACAGTATAACTTAGCTTTACCTTCCACAGTGCCTGCGCCAAGCCAAAATGCTTTACGAGAAAACAGTACTATTTCACAGCTAAATAAGAGAGGAGAAAAATTAAATATTGGAGACACAGACAGAAAAACATGAAACCAAACTCAGTTTGGAAGGGCTACTTTAGACTCATTACCCACAGACACACACATACCCCACAGCTCTGTGTACCACACCGCTTGCATTCTTTCCAGGCAGGATTATTTTGTCTCTATGTGAAGAGAGCCAGAACCGGGAACAGTGTACAGTGTAGTAGAGGACCTTGGCTGGGGCAAAACTCCTCCCTTTTCCATGCATCTGAGTCTAATTGAAATCATGATAGCAAAACCTCACTTCCACGTGGCTCCTTATTGATAGCTGATAACTTGTGTTGAAATTGAGTTTCTTGTTCTGCTGTTTCCCATACGAATGCTGGCAAGAGGAATTGAGGTCACAGCACACCAGAGTACCCCAGGGTCCCCGCTGAGTACATATGAGTATCTAGACACACTCGGTTTCAGGCTGTGTGCTTGCAGCAGCCAAAAAACCAGATGAGGGATTTTTAAACAAGTTGGTGATTTTCAGATGAAGGATACCAGCCACAGAAATTTAAAGTGCTTCTGTGCATCTTGGGCTGCCGGTGAAATTCCAATTTCTCTTTTTTTTAGAACAATTATTTCTTTTATTTTTCCCCAGACAAACCCTCAGACATTCTTCTCCTCCCTTCTGAGGCTTCTCTTTGAAAGAGCCAGTGCAGTAGATCATGCCGAGTTACTCCCCAGATAGAACTGCCAAACACAGGTGCATTCTGGGGCTTTGGCATCTGGCTTAGCCTCTGATTTGTTGCAGGAAAAATACTTGCTGTAGTTTCCCAATTCCCAAATGTGGATACTTTGAAGATGGATATGATGTATTAATTTTGTGTTTTTACAGATTTATGCTCTGCAGACGTAGCTACATTTTTCCAAGAAAGGAAGCGAGAACTGACTTCAGATTCTGTACCTTAGGAATGGTGTGACAGTATTTGTGGGTCTTCTTGTCTCTTAAAGGAGGCAGCAGAGATTCGTGAAATGGAAATAAAGAGCCTGCTGTTTGACCTGGAGCTTAGAAGACCTCACTTTCATATTTCATGTGGCTGATGTATAAAAGCAACATGTAACTCACCATACCTAGTGTTCAGCAAATAGAAATAATTAAGTAAATAATAATCCTTTCCTTCTCTCCACATTTGGTCCCTCATCTTCATCACCAAATATCAGATTTTTGTTACTGACAGTTTGGTAATAATAGTGAAATCTAAAGAGAGTTTTCTGATCTTCAAAGTAGCTTTAAAAAGATCTGGTATCTTTGATTAGCGTGATTATGAAGAGCAGAATACCCCACGGGTCAACCTAAGAAACTAGGCAGCTTTGTAACAGAAGATTATCAGGAGAAATTTGTTTTTACCCAATATTTCTTGATGTTAAATAACCTTGAAAGTTAGAAATGATAATACTTCCTAGTATTTGTAAAGTGGTTTAGAGTTCACAAAGCCTTTTCCTTTATCCATTATCCCTTTTGACCCCTTTAACAATCATGGGAAGTAGGTAAGGGAGGAACTGTCACTCCCATTTAATATATGAGAAACCAAGATGGCAAAGACTCAATATGGCAAGAGAATAAGTTAGTAATAAGCCTGGGAAGTGAGATGAGAGATGTGGGAGAAGTAGGGGTAATAATATTTTCTGTGGTGAATGCTGGGGTGTGCTCCCCGGACCCCTCCCCCTTCACTAAAAAATTTGTTGCCCTAGCTGTGGAGACTGGTATCAGCAGAAAACCTCCAGCCATCAGCCCCTTCAGAGACTGCTTCGGCTGTAAAGCTTCCTCACCTCAAATCCTGTCCCTTGCTAGGGCAACAACCCACATCCAATAACTGACTGATGTGGTTTTAAGAGCCCAGCCTTTCAGTCAAACTCGATTTAGCTCTAATAAGTCTTTTTAGCTCCAGAATGTCTTATAGCTTTGGTGACATCACAACTTGTCTTTCTACCTAATTATATTCTCTTCCCCTCTCTTCCAGTGATATGAGTCCGAGGGCACCCCTAATAAATACTTTGTACATTAAACTTTGACTCACAGATGCTTCCTGGAGAATCCAGCATGGGTCCATCAGTTCCAGGACTGGCTGGAGAAAGAAGATGGCGAGATGCGGTTTTGGAGATGGATCACACACTCATCACCAGGCTGTCAGTGAAGACCCAATTACTGTTAGTAAAGTTCTGAGTCTTTGGCACAAGGTGACTGTCCAATTGTTAAATGGACACCTGAAGGTGAGCTGATATGGTATACAGGTATACAGGTAGAAAGGAGTACATCAACTGGTACTCTATATCAGGCTTCTAAAAAATGTGGGAGGAAAGAAACTAAGTACTATAGATTCTAATGGTTAATGCTATGCTTGAATGACATTCTAGAAAAAGATAATAAAAGTCTGAGAGCAATTAACAGGTAATTGAAAGCCAATTATGAAAATGAGAGATGGTACAGAAAGGCAACTCATTTCCTGAAATGGAAGGGCAGAGAAAGCTTAGGACCAGGGTCAGAGTTTCATCATAAGAGTAGCCAAACTGTCTTAGTCTGTAGGGGCTGTTTTAATAAAAATACCATAGACTGGGTGGTTTATAAACAACAAACACTTATTTCTCATATTTTGGAATCTGAGAAGTCCAAGGTCAAGGCACAGGCATATTTTGTGCCTGGTGAGGCCCACTTCCTCGTTGGAAGACAGCCTTCTTATCCTTGTGTCCTCATGTGGCAGAAGGGACAAGGGAACTCTTCCTGGGACCTCTTTTAAAAGGGCACTAATCCCATTTATGAGGGCTTCATCCTCATGTCCTAATAACTTCCCAAAGATGCCCACCTCCAAATACCATCACACTGGAGATTAGGTGTCAACATGTGAATTTTGAGGGGACACACATATTCTGTCTATACCACCATTCTCCAAAGAAGATTTAATTCTGAGCCAAGGAAGTTCTGCTATTTCAAGGACAGGGCTCTGGCAAAATCTGGGACCCTGACATATGGGACGGAAACGTCTGGGTTGGTAACCCAAAATCCTTGAATCCTTAGGCTTCCCTGAACTTCCTGAGTCTGAATTAGTGGACTACTACTCCCCAGTAAGAGCTAATACTACCTCCTTGCTTGAAGACCATGAAGAGGCCTCTCTCCTGCAAGATGGCATGTCCCCTCTCCCAGGAGCTGCCTCTACCTTCCCTTTTGGACTCTGGAGTTAACTCACAGCAAAACTTAGCTGGGGACATTCTGGGCCTTACAAGGGATAAAAGTGACTATATCCTAAAGGCGCTATAAAACCTAGCCTCCTGGTATGGCGGAAGTTAAAAGAGATATATTTGATCAAGAGGGTAAGAACATCAAATCGGATAAAGAAGAGTTTAACAAAACGAGAGTACTCTCCTGAGAATAGGATTTGATACCTTGGCAAAGACCCCAGGAGATAAGGTGGACTTGCTATAAGGATGACTCCTAGAAACCTGAAAAAAGTGATGGTCCGCACTGAATGAGGTTCAAATATCACAATTCTCATGGCAGTTGATGAAGGAAGGGAATAAAAGAATTAGGGAAGTGGGCATGCTGAAGTGGATACACTATGTAAGGCCAGAAAACCCACCAGGTAATCATGTTCCAGGGGAAAGCCAGAAGGATGAACCAATTGTTAAGGCCATAAAGAATGGTCTTGTGAAAGGGCACCAGCACCACAAAAATGTTCAGTGGTGCTCTTGTCTACAGACCAGAGCTGTTTGTAGGTACAGTCGTTACAGAACTAGGCTCACTGATAGCAGTGGGGATGATGGGACTTCAGAACAATGGAAACCAGGTAGCAGTGCTTGCAGTTGAAAGACAAGTGAATGTGATTATTCTAATGAGCAGCAAGGTCAGCGGCGTACCCAAGGGGGCCTGACCTTCAGACAGTTATTGAGATGGTTTAAAGAATGCAGCATCCCCAGGGGCAAAATTGCTGGGCAACCAACAGGGCACTGTTTAGCTTGTCCCACCAGAGGAAATTGGGAAGGACGATCAGAAGTCTGAACGCAGTTACCGCAACAAAATATCACAATCCCTTGCCCAATTTCTGGACCTGATCCAGTTTTTGGATCTAGAATCCATTGATTGAAGAGATAACTAAGTCCCCAGGAGTAAGGACCCTGCTACATGATGACAAAGATACATATTAATGATTGTCTCAGTCTTTCCCAAGAGAAACCTCAGTCATTTACTCAGGAAACTGAACACTGAAGGCAGGGAGATTTCCAAATACTTTAATTAATTAATTTTTTTCAGCTTTGTTGAGGTATAATTGAAAAATAAAATTATAATATATTTAAAGTGTATGTGGTGATTCGATATACATATACATTGTGAAAGGAGCTCCACCATTAAGTTAATTAACACATCTATCACCCCACATATATACCTTTCTGTGTGTGTGAGAGCACTTAAGTTCTACCCTCTTAGCAAAGTCAATTACACAATACAGTTTCTTCAACTATAATCACCATATTATTCATTAAATCCTCAGATCTTATTCATTTCATAACTGAAAATTGGTGCCCTTTTACCAGCCTCTCTCTACTGTTTCCCCCACCCTACAGTCCCAGGCAACCACCACTCTATTATCTGGTTCTGTGAATTCAACTTCTTTTTGTTTTGTTTTAGATTCTACATATAGGTGATACCATACAGTATTTGTCTTTCTTTGTCTGGCTTATTTCGTTTAGTATAATGCTCTACAGCTTCATCCATGTTGTTGCAAATGAAAGGATTTCCTTCTTTTTTAGGCTGAATAAATATTCAGTACATACACATACACACACATATACATATTCATTTTCTTTATCCATTCATCTGTCAATGGACACTTAGGTTGTTTCCATACCTTGGCTATTGTGAATAATGTTGCAATGAATATGAGAGTACAGGTATCTCTTCAAGATAGCAATTTCATTTCCTTTGGATATATACTCAGTCAGAGTGGGATTTATGGATCATATGGTAGTTCTTTTAAAGATTTTCTTGAGGAATCCCCATACTGTTTTCCATAATGGCTGTACCAGTTTACATACCCACTAACAGTGCACGAGGGTTATCTTTTCTCCATATCCTTGTCAGCATTTTTATCTCTTGTCTTTTTGGTAACAGACATCCTAACAGGTGTGAGGTAATATCTCACTGTGGTCTGTGATTTGCATTTCTCTGATGATTAGTGAGGTTGAGCACCACTGCATGTACCTCTGAGCCATTTGTATTTCTTCTTTGGATAATGTCTCTTCAGGTCTCTTGCCCATTTTTAATTAGATTTTTTTGTGTCTTATTTTGTTTTCTTCTAGTTTCAGTTCCTTGTATATTTTGGAAAAGTATCTCTCATTCACTTCTGAAAGACAACTTTACCAAATAAATTTTTTTCTTTCAGCACTTTGAATATATCTTCCTACTCCCTCCTGGCCTGCAAGGTTTCTGATGAAAACTCTTGTAATCTTATGAAAGTCTCCTTGTACGTAACTAATTGCTTTCCACTTACTGCTTTAAAAATTTTCACTTTGTCTTTAACGTAACTGTACTATATATAACTTTAATTACACTGTATCATGGTATATGTCTCTTTATCATCTTATTTGGAACTCATTGGGATTCCTGGATCTGGACATCTCTCTCTTTCCTAAGTTAGGGAAGCTTTTAGGTGTTATTTCTTTGAGTAAGCTTTCTGCCCCTTTCTCCCTCTCTTCTCCTTCTGGGACCCCTATAATGCTTATGGTGGTCCTGTTGATGGTATCCCGTAAGTCCCTTAAGCTATCTTTGCTCTTTTTCATTCTCTTTTCTTTATGCTCCTTTGACTGGTTAAATTTCAGTGCCCTGTCTTCGAGTTCTCTGATCCTTTTTTCCACTTGATCTAGCCTCCTGTTGTACCCCTCTATTGAAATTTTCAGTTCAATTACTGTATTCTTCAGCTTTTTCGTTTCTCTTTGGTTCTTCTTATATTTTCCACCTCTGTTGAAACACTCACTTTGTTCATGCATTGCTCCCCTGACCTCAGTGAGTTACTTTATGACTGATATTTTGAACTCTCTAGCGGTAAACCACTTATCTCTGTTTCATTAAGATCAGTTTCTGGAGATTTATCTTGTTCTTTCATTTGGAATATAGTCCCTTGGTTTTTTATTTTGCTACAGTGTCTATGTTGGTGGGAACCTTAAAATTTTGGACCCTAGGTGTTCAATCCAAACCCTTCCCTCCTCATGGAGAAGCTGGGAGTTGGGATTCCCTCCTTATTGTATGCTGCTGTGTCAGGGAGTGGGGTTTATGTTGAGAGTGTGTCTCAGCCTTTCCTATCAATTTCAATGTGGGTGTTTTCTCAGTAGCCAGATGTGTAGGAGTCACTCAGCTAGTTTTTGGATTTCTCTCAGAAGGAATTGTTCCATGTGCAACTCTACCTTCAGTATGTCTGTAGGAGGAGGGATATTCAGGAACTCTATGACACCATCTTGGTCCTGAGTCTCTTATCTAAACATTTTTAGAACTGCTAGAGTGGCTAGAGACATAAAATACCGACATGTTCCCTTTGTTAGAGGGGCCACTTAATAAATTGAATACTGGCCAAAGTTCAACTCGCAGTGGGTCCATTAGGTTCTCAAACCTACCAGTTTAGGCTTTCCACCACTCTCCAAGTATATATTTAGGATACATATAGCTTATGGTCGGCATAACACCCAGAGTGGGTCCTTTGACTTGTGGGGCAAGGGCTATTTTAGTGCAAAGGCTAAAACTGCTCCCTTCTCCCTTCTCCTAGAGAAGATAAAATTTTAAAGATTGCATACTCGGGATACCAGAAATTAGACCATCCATGAGATCTAAAGGATGCAGGAAAGTTGGTGCCCATTATAGCCTCATTTAATTTACCACTTTGGTCCCTGAAAACAAACAAACAAACAAAACAGATGCATTCTAAAGGATGGCAAGAGACTTTTGCAAATACAACTAACTAGGATCTCCAATTGCAACTGCTGAACCAGATGTGGTATCTCTTCTAGGGCAGATTAATATGGCCCCAGGAACATAGTATACAGCCACTGATTTCACAAGTGCATTCTTTTCTTTCCCTATTAAATAAGGAACCAGTAACAGTCTGAATTCATATGGAATGAACATCAATATACATTCATACTTTTGCCTCAGGGCTATGTTAACTTTTCCTGTCCTGTGTCATAATATAGTTTGAAAAGATCCTAACCATCTGGACATTCCACGGAATATTGCATTATTCCATACTTTGATAATGTCACGTTTATTGGTATAGATGAACAAGAAGCAGCTAGCACAGCGGAGGCCTTGGTAAGATGCATGTACTTTGGTATTTAGATACGTCTTACAAAGATCAAGAAGCCTGCCACCTGAGTAAAATTTTGAGAGGTCCAAGTGCTTAGAGGCATGCTGGGAGACCCCATCCAAAGTAAAGATCAAATTATTTCATCACGTTTCTCGTACCACAAAGAATGAATCACAGTGCCTGTTAGGCCTCTTCATGTTTTGAAGGCAGCATATTCTATACCTGGGAATGTTGCTTCAGCCCATATAAAGAAGGCTGCCAGGTCGTAGAGAGCCCAAAGTAGAAAAGGGACTTGCACATCAGGTTCATGATGCAGTGCAAATACCCTGAAAATGTTATGGCATTAGAGATACCATTTGTAGGAAAAGATGTCGTATGGGGTTTATGGTAAGCCCCAATGGGAGAATAACAATATTGATCCCTGAGCTTCTGGAGCAAGGCCATATCATTTGCACTGGAGAATCACATACTTTTTGGAAAACCACGTTTGGCTTGGTTATTGATATCTGATAGATACAGAGCATTTGCCCACGGGACACCAAGTGAACACGCATCCAGAATGACCTATCATGAACTGGGTCCTGTCCAATTCACTAAGTCATAAGATCAAGCAGGCCCAGCAGCAACACGTTGCAAGATTAAAGTGGTATATCTAGAATAAATCACAAACGGGGACAAAGGGGAAGAGCAAGCCAGCTGCATGGAGCCCAGATTCCAGTGTCATCTCCCACTGTTGTACCAGCACTCCTCTCTCAGATCACACCCACAGTTGCATGGGTAGGGAGGAAAGGTTCCTTATGACCAGCTGACTGAGGAGAAAAGAATCTATGCAATACAGATGAGTGGGTTGGCTCATTCTGTGTGTCAAAGCTGAAAATATATGGTTATACTACATCCTCTACCAGGGTTGGCCTTGAAAGACAGTTATAAGTGAAATTATTCCTAATGGGCATAGTTTTTGGAAATGTACCTGATCATCTACTCTTCTCTGGCCTGAGAAGAGCTCCAAGATCAGGTGTTTAGACCATTCATACTTAAGTGTCTGGGTCATCAAAGCAGGGAAGCGACCAAGACCAGCTGAGGAGCCGGCTGAGGTGAGGGAAATATGAAATGGATATGAAAGCAAGGAGAGGAAGAACGTGGAAAGATAAATGGCCTGAGATCTGAATATATACAGACTCACAGAGAGTGATGAATGACTTGGATGGCTGGCCATGGACTTGGAAGGAGAAAGATTAGAAGATCACCAACAAGGTATTTGCAGGGCAGGGAGTGGTGGCAGTAGAACACACATGTGCGAGGGAGGAGATTCAGTGTGTGAAGACCTTTGTATTGCATGTTAATACCCACCAGAGAGTTTCTGTGGCAACAGAGAGAGCAAACACCAATCAGACAAAATGACTTGGCCAGTTGATGTCAGCCAGCCTCTGTGTATTGGCTACCCTCGTTTTAGCATTACGGGCAGTTGAACAAAGTGGCCACCATCACAGGGATGGAGATTGCTCATGTTCCAAAAGCACAGACTCCCACTCACTAAAGGTAACCTAGAAACTGTTGCCACTTAATATCCAGTCTATCAGAAACAGAGACCAATGCTGGGTTCCCAATATCCAATTGGCCACTTGGTGGCAAGCTGACTGCACTAGACCTTTTCAGTCCAGAAAATGGCACATATTCATTCTGACAAAAATAGGCTATTTTTCAGGTATGAGTTGTGCCTTTCTTGCCCATGGAAAAGCAGCAAAAGCACTGTCCAAGGACCCATAGAGTGTCTGATTCACCACCATAGAGTTCTACATATCTTAGGATCAGCTTATGGGACCCTACAAAGCAAAGGCTATGAGAGAGTATAGCCTGTGAGATCCACTGGTCATACAACATATCTCACCATCCAGACACTGCTGGCATGAGAGTATGTTGGAATGGCTTGCAGAAGTCATGGCTGAAATACCTACTCAGAAGCAATACTTTATTTTAAGGATGGTGTGCCAACCTCTAGGACACAGTATAAACCCTGAACCAAAGATCTGTGTAAGGGGCTCTGTCTCCAGTAGTTAGAACATGTGAGCCTGTGAATCAAGGTGTAGAGGCAGAAGTGGTCCACTTACTATGGTCTAACACTCTCAATGGCCCAATTAGGAAATTTATGCTTTCCATCCTCACAACTTTGTCCTCTGTGGGTTTAGTGGTCCTGGTCACCCATTTCAGCCAAGGAACACAGATAGAGTAATTAAATTGTAAGTTAGGGCTGTTATCTGCTGTTTCTTGGATTCTTGTGTCTGAGGACCAGCAGATAGGAGGAGGAGATGCCACCTTTGCAGAGGTAACTGGCCCTCCTCAGAGGGCTACTTTGGCATCATGGGGGCAGGCAAAACTATGTCTGGCACCCAGAAGGTCTTTCTGGATGTCTCTTTGTATTCCATTACCTAATGATGAATGTAAAAAGACAAGTAAAGCAAGCCTGGCCTGAGAAGGGTACGAGGATCAGGTGTCCAAACTCATCAATCTCAAGGGTCTGGATCACCAGACCAGACCAGCAACCAAGATGGGCAGAAGTTACCAGCAGAGGTGAGGTGAATCTGAAATGCTTAATGGGGGAGGGGAGGAAAAGTATCTGTTATGGTCCCGAGACCAGCTGCAGCAGTAGGGATTATATTTTGTCCCACTTACATTCCCTTTTCAAGTTACCCCAAGGGAAAAAGTGCTCATTGGAATCTTGGAAGGGCTAATTCCCAAATGTATATGAGGAAGTGGATATGGGATGGAAACTGTGTTGTGCCAACAAGATTCCTTCTTTAAAGAAAGAATTTTCACACAGGCAGAACATTCTCTGACATAAATCGTACCAGTGTTTTCTTAGGTCAGTCTCCCAAGGCAATAGAAATAAAACAAAAATAAACAAATGGGACCTAGTCAAACTTACAAGCTTTTGCACAGCAAAGGAAACCATAAACAAAATGAAAAGACAACCTACAGACTGGGAGAAAATATTTACAAATGATGAGACAAGGGCTTAATTTCCAAAACATACAAACAGCTCATACAACTCGACAACAACAAACAACAACAACAAATTGAAAAATGGGCAGAAGACCTAAATAGACATTCCTCTAAAAAAGACATACAGATGGCCAATAGGCACATGAAAAGATGCTCCACATCAATAATTATTAGAGAAATGCAAACCAAAACTACAATGAGGTATCACCTCACACCAGTCAGAATGGGCAAGATTAAAAAGTCTACAAATAACAAATGCCGGAGAGGGTGTGGAGAAAAGGGAACCCTCCTACACTGTTGGTGGGAATGTAAGTTGGTGCAGCTACTATGGAAAACAGTTTGAAGTTTCCTCAGAAAACTAAAAATAGAACTACCATATGATCCAGCAACCCCACTACTGGGCATATACCTGGACAAAACTATAATTCAAAAAGATACATGCACGCCTATGTTCATAGCATCACTATTCACAATAGCCAAGACATGGAAATAACCTAAATGTCCACCAACAATTGAATGGATAAAGAAGATGTGGCACATATATACAATGGAATACTACTGAGCTGTAAAAAAGAACTAAATAATGTCACTTGCAGCAACGTGGATGTAACTAGAGATTATCGTACTAAGTGAAGTAAGTCAGAAAAAGAAAGACAAATACCATATGATATCACTTATATGTGGAATCTAAAATATGACACAAAGGAACCTACCTATGAAACAGAAACAGAATCATGGACATAGAGAACAGACTGGTGGTTGCCAAGGGGGAGGGGGTTGGGGGAGGGGGAGGGATGGACTGGGAGGTTGGGGTTAGCAGAGGTAAGCTATTATATACAGAATGGATAAACAACAAGGTCCTACAGTATAGCACAGGGAACTATCTTCAATATCCTATGACAAACCATAATGGAAAAGAATATTAAAATAAAAAGGAAAGAATTTTCACCCTAGCTACTAGGAATGCTATCAGCAGACAGCCTTCATCTGTCACATCTCAGCTGCAGAGAGCCACCAAGCCTAGGCTCATACTACTTCTTGAGGCAACTGACGTTTAATGACTAATTGATGCCAGCTATAAATCCTGGAGATTTCAGACAAGACGAGACCCTGCTGACAGGTTATATTAGCTCTAGGTCTTCTCGTGGGTGTGGCTGAGGCTGTTACTGGGCCTGATAAACCACTGGCTTTCTTCCTCTGTCCAATACTGCTTCCTTCTCCCGTCTTCCAGAGGTGTGATCCCAAGGGCACTCTCCAATAAACATCCTGAATGCTAAAAGCTATCTCAGACTCTGCTTTCTGGGCAATCCAACTGGTTCTTCAAAATGCTTTCATATACATTATCTTGTTTGCTCTTCACAGCAACCCCAGGAAAAGGAAAGTTTTTATTTTATAGATAAAGGAAGACAGATAGAAAAGGAAGGTTTTATTTTATAGATAAAGGAAGACAGATAGAAAAGGAAGGTTTTATTTTATAGATAAAGAAGAGGCCCAGAGAGGTTAAGTGGCTTTTCTAAAGTCTAACAGCTTATCAGTGACAGACCCATCAATGGCTCCCTGGATGGTTGTCTGTCTCCTTTTCTTACCCTACCGTATGCCTTTTCCATGAGGAGGGGATCCAGGCTGGGCTGCAATGTCATCCTGCTGTGACAATGACATGCCTGGATCTTAAGACATTCTGTCAAAGGTGCTCTGGGAGATGTCGTCATAGCACCATCAAGGCAATTTATATCCAGTAGAGAGGAATGTTTTAATGACATTGTTATGATATACTAGCCTTATAGGCTTATTAAAAAGTAGAGCATGCTAATAAAATGCAAAGGTTGTCGCTTACAATGAAAAACCTGGTGATTTAGAAGTAGCGCCCAACTTCTGGATCATCTTTTAGACAATGGATAAATCAAAACGAGCAAGGTGTCATGTGCTAGGAACTGCACTGTTAACTCTGATCTCAGCCCTGGATGTATTCTGCCACTGGGGTTGAATGGCCTGTGAATATCTAGGGTTTTTATCTGAATGACTTGATATCTTGAAACAATGCTGTGTGTGGAATTGTTCTTTCTCAGCACATCCCTGCAGGCAACATTCAGACCCTACCCTAAGGCTCAGAGGTGGAAGATTGTTGAGTCATGTGGGTGAAGAAATACTGTGTGATGAAAAGGATGTGCTTTGAAGCACTAGGTTTGGAAGGTCTGGATTCTAAACTGAGCTTAATTCCTTGTATGACCCTGTACACATCAAAGTCTCTTTCTGGGCCTCGGGGCTCCTGATCCCAAAGCAGGAAGAGAACACAATGATCATCAGGTCCCTCCCAGTACTGTGATTCTGTGTTGCTGCACACCTTCTTCAGTGTTTCCCTCTGGCCTCAGCTGCACTGTAGCTTGGGGAGAGAATCTACAATGGTTTCCATAGTTAGAAGCAATAAATCTGCTACCCAAGGTAATTGTGGTGGAACTTAAGAACTTTCCAGTTTCTTCATGTTAGGTAGATAACAAAGAGAGTTTAGAACTGTGACTGTGGTTGTCAGGGGCAATGGTACAGGGAGGCGGTAGGGTAGAGTGGCTCATATCACTGGGCCTGCAAAACTATGGGACCTTGGGCAACTTCAGTACAATGTATGGGACTTGGTATACCCAACTGTATAATGGTAATCATAAGATCTACATTAGAGTATTTTTATGAGAGATTTAATAAAGGAACTTATACAAAAGGCCAACTATATAATACATGCTTAATGGATATTACTCTGTCCCTCTCTTTTCCCAGCTCTTTCAAAACTTTCAAGAGAGGGGTCTGAAACAAAATGAAAACTTCTATTTCCAAGCTCCTGAAGAAGAATATAGCAAATAGGAACCCGAGGGAAAGCATGCATCATCCCTGTGAAGATAATTTAAGTAAGTGGCAATGGTACCCCCTGGTTAAGGGAGAAATTATTACTGAAAATCAAAGCAAGAATAGCCTCAAGGTTAAGGGAGTAGTTGACTGCTTACTAGTGTGATTTTAGGGCATGAGGAGATACCATGAGCCACCAACTCCCTTACCCTCTTTAACAACTTCCTGAAGCTATATTTTTCTTGTTTTTGCTAAAAGCAGACGTGTCCAATATTCTTGTAAGGGACAACTATTTTATTTATTTATTTTTATTTCTTCAATTGTAAGATCAGTTGGCAGTGGGTCATGAATAAAAAGAAAGGACTGAGTGTGAGTTGATTAGGAAAATTTGTGTGTGGGGGGGGCAACCTAGTAATGGTTTCTCTCCTTCCTGCTGGGAATCTCAACGAACCACAGACACAACGCATGACGATGAATAGGGAAAGTGGTCTCATTTAAGTGGGCGTGGAAGCACCTGCTCTTCCTCTTTTCATCTTTCTCCATCGTGAGCAGTGCTTTTAACCTTATGTTTAGGCCCCAAGAGAGCATCAAAATGTAAAGGTTCAGAAGAGGAAAATCTGCTGACAGATTCAGAAACTTGACTGTGGTGACAACAGACTACAGCAACCTTCCCTGGTGACAGTATGAATCCATGAGCCTGTATTCCAGCAGGAGCCACAAATGGAGACACCAGGCTAAGAGTGTGCCCTTACAGCTGCCTGGCAGGAGAACTCTCCCAGGTAAGATTCTAAGGTTTCCAGACAGATGCCAATGACTGCTTAGGGATCTTAGCTCAGTGCTCAGTTCCCTGTTAAAATACAGATGTTCTTGAAAGCGTTGACACCAAAAAAGATTCTTGGGAATTTTACACCCTGATGTGAAGGTAGGACTTGAGAGCAGGTTTTTGAAAGGAGGGAGAGGAGAATTTGAAAAGTCTCATGCCTTGAAGAGTAAACCTTTTAAGAGAGAAAAAGAAAGGTTGAGGCGAGCCCTGACCATGTCAGCATTTTGCTTAGACCAGCAAAGCAGATGGACTGTTTCCTTAGCTGTTCCCATTGAAGTCATTCTTACTGCAATGGCTGATGCCTGGCACCCCTATGGAATAGTGGGAAGAGAGGGGACTTCCAGATGCAGTGAGGCAGTAACTTTCAAAGGTAACACAGCTACACACTACTATATATAAAATAGATAACTAATAAGGACCTACCGTAGAGCACAGGGAACTCTATTCAATACACTATAATGGCCTATATGGGAAAAGGATCTAAAAAAGAGTGAATATATGTATATGCATAACTGAGCCACTTTGCTGTACACATGAAACTAACACAACATTGTAAATCATCTCCAACAAAAATTTTTTTAGAAAAGGTAACACAGCTGGTGCACTGTGAAAGCAGAGTTGAGACCCAGGTCTGTTACCTGCTTCTTCATCTGTGAAAATAACATCTCCTTCAATGAGCTGTCACAAGAATTAAATGAGGTAACATAAACAAAATGGTGCCTAGGCTGAAACACTACAAAACTCAACATAGAATACAATGTAAAGGCAAGTGTTAATTTATTCACCCTGAAGGCTTCTCTCAGTGTTTGGCACATGGTAGGTGCTCAATAAATGTTAATTTTTCGTTCTTTTTTTAAAACGAAGGCTTTGGTTCCTCTATTTTGGTCAGAATCTGAAAGAGCAATTTATCTTCTAACCATGATAGGAACAAAATGTGTTAGAACTTATTTTTTTCTGAAGAAATTTTTTATGAGTTCAGCATGATCTTACTCTTCCCCTACTAGATAAACTATTTGAAGTCCATTTTATTTTCTGCTGTCTGCACTCTGACAACATGTCTGATACTCTTTAATTAATTAGTTCCCTTCCAGCCCCTGCATGCTGGGACCTGCTGGCCAACTTTGGCACGTCTTCCAAGTTGGTGACCCTTGGGTGCCGCATGTCTGTTTTGTGACTGGTGTAACCTGTCAGCACTTCCCTTTCAGGAGCTTTTTTTTTTTCAGCTTTTGCGTCTGTTTTCTTCTTCCATGACAGGATCTGGCAGAACCTCATTCTTTTGCAATGGAATTCCAAAGAGCATACTAACTTTCCAATTGCTTTTCTGATTACTGCAAGAATAAAAGAGGCTTAATCCCACATTGAAAGCAAGCTATATAATGACTGTTGACATTGGAACAGCAAACATTGGCTAAGCTATTAAGAGAATAGCAGATTGTGGATAATATTTTATCTTTGCCTAAAGGAGCCTTTAAAGGATATTAAGAGAGGGTGTGTCTATAAGAATGCACCAGAAGATATCGACTTTAAGAAAAAATGCTATTTATAGAAGCCATCCTGCCATGGATATGACCACCTTTCCTGAATTCGTCTCATACCCCAGCTGCCATGTTGGGGCAACATAGATGAAGACAGAGGAAAATCAGTTCTCTCACTCAGCCCTGCTTCATGAACTTCTCATTCAAGACTAGTTCAGAATTAACCTTCTCTGTGATGTTTTACTCCTCATAGGCAATAATAAGTAATTCTTTACAAATCCCATAGCTCTTTGTAAATATCTGCTTTGGTTTTTTAATGGAAAATCCTTTTAAGTATTTGTTAATAGGTTGGTGTCTCCCACTATACTGTGAATGCTCTGGACCACACATGTCTTACTGATATCTATAGCCCTGACACTTAGTATATTCTCTGAAATACGGCAAATACTTAATAAATGCCGAATGAATTAATGGTTAATCAAATCCTGAAGAGACATTCTGTTCCACTGGTGATATATCATGGACACAAAGGAAGTATCACATTCCAGTCAATCACCGCTAGGAACATTCTGCTGAAGCTTAGCTGTCCCCCAATAGTCTGCAGGAGAAAAGCTGTGAAAGTTCTCCAGGGTCAAGGTGTGTTGAATCTTCTGCAGCCTGGTCACTGACATGGACCCTTAACCAAATAGAACTAAATCTTCCAGTAGGTAACAAGATCATTCTATAGCTAGAAGAGACTGTCAAGCCTTTACTTCAGATGTTTCATTATATGGGTAAGGAAACTGAGCCCTAGGAAAGTAGAGTATCAAGTTCAATATTATATTGCTATGTGACGGAAGATGTGAGAATAGAACTCATGTATCCTGAACAGAACCGTGCTTTCTTTTTTTATTGTGGTAAAATATACATAACATAAAATTTACCATGTCACTCATTTCAAGTGTTCAGTTCAGTGGCATTAAGAATATTTACAGTGTAGTGAAATATAATCACCACTGTTCATCTCCAGAGCATTTTATCATCCCAAATTGCAACTGTATATCCATTAAATAATAACTTCCCATTCCCCTATCCCCCAGACCCTGGTACCCACTATTCTACTTTCTGTCTCTATGAATTTGACTACTCTAGGTACCTTGTATAAGTGGAGTCATACAATATTTATCCTTTTGTGTCTGGCTTACTTCACTTAGCAAGTGTCTTCAAGGTTCACCCATGTTGTAGCATGTATCAGAATTTTCTTCCTTTTCAAGGCTGAATAATGATCCATTATGTGAAAGTACTGCATTTTTGTTTATCTATTCATCTGTCAGTGGGCATCTGGGTCGTTTCCACCTTTTGGCTTTTGTGAATGGTACCGTTATGAACATTGGTGTAAAATATCTGTTCAGATACTCACTTTCAATACTTTGGGTATATATCTACAAATGGAATTTCTGCAGAAGAGTGGTTTCTTGATTATACCATGGTGTCTCAAATCCTATACACACTGGAGCCCATACTGATACCAAAATTTGATTTAGCCACCTTTTATTCTAAACATTTAGTGGAAAGATGATTGGATCTGGGGAGGGGTTCCAATTCAATTAAGTTTTTCAAATATACTCTGAGTACCTGCTGTGTGTCAGGCTCTGCTCTAGGTGCTTGGGGTGCACAGATAGTAAGACACAGTACCAGACTAATGGACAAGCACAACACATGAGATATAGGCAATATAGGATATACCAAGTAGAAGGGAGGACAAGAGGAGGGAGTGATTGATTACAGTGAGTTGTGCACGGGGCGTTTAGGGAAGTTGGGCAGTAAAGCTTTCACTTTATTGCCCAAAGGTGAAAGAGATGACACCTAAGTTGGATTTTTGAAGGATAAGTAAGAATTCAACAGTAAAATTAAGGTTGAGAAACTACATACTCAAAAATAAGTGTGTTAAAAGCCATAGTGTATAGTTTAAATATGACTCAAGTATAAAATGTGAGAAAAGAAAAAACAGCAGAAAAGGAGTCTAGAAAGCTAGACAGAGGCCAGTCATGAAGGTCCTTGAACACTGTGGGGAGGAATTAAATTTTACATTTTACTTTTTAGGCAAGAGGAGCTACTGAAGGATTTTAAGGAAGAACATGACATGATGAGGATGGTCTCCACATAGGCTGATCTGAGAGTGTGAAGGGGTCCAGTTAGGAGTAAGGACTGTTACTCTGTAACAATCTGAGCAAGGGACTAAGAAGGTGTAAGCAGAGATGATAAAGAACCTCCAGATGTAGGATTTGATTACTGATTTAACTGATTGTAGGGGAGGAGAGGGAAGTTGGGAGGAAAGGTAGTTAAGGATGACTCCAAGGTTACTGACCTGGTAACTGAGCTGTTGGATAGAGCCGTTCATTGGAGTAAGAGATCCAGGATGATCTGGCTTGTGAGTGAGGATAATCAGTCCAGTTTTGGGAAGGTTGACCAGGAGGTACCCTAAAGGCAGAGAAGATTAGTAGAAGTTGAAAGTTAAAGATATAAAAATTCGGCTCAAAGTGGTCCATATGTAAGAAACAAATTACTCTCGCTACTTTTTCAGCAAGGAGTTAATACAGGGAATTAAGTGTTCATAAAATCATCGGAAAGCCCGGAGGAACAGACTCTAAATTGGATTTCCAGGAATAATGCCCAGAAGATGGCTGCAGAAATAATGTGCTGGGAAAGCTACAATCACCGTCATAATTAGGAAGCTCAATCAAGTAATCAGGAAGCCACTACTGCCACTGCTGCAACTGCCTCTTGACATATAGGAAGCCAATGACTGGATACTACAAGACTGCTGCAGAGAAACCGAATGCCTCCACGATCGTGCTCGCCTGCAATAATCATCAAAAGCAGCAGATAGATGGCTTTGGCCTCACTTTTGCTTTTCGAAAAGTACACATTTTCGGGGCTTCTCTGGTGGTGCAGTGGTTGAGAATCTGCCTGCTAATGCAGGGGACACGGGTTTGAGCCCTGGTCTGGGAGGATCCCACATGCCGCGGAGCAACTAGGCCCGTGAGCCACAACTACTGAGCCTGCGCATCTGGAGCCTGTGCTCCGCAACAAGAGAGGCGTGACAGTAAGAGACCCGCGCACCGTGATGAAGAGTGGCACCCGCTTGCCACAACTAGAGAAAGCCCTCGCACAGAAACGAAGACCCAACACAGCGAAAATAAATAAATAAACTATATATATAAAAAAAGAAAAGTACACATTTTCTTGATTATGGTGGTGGTTGCACAACTCTGTGAATGTGCTAAAAGCCATCAAATTACACACTTCAAGTGGCTGAATTGTATGGCATGTGAATCATATCTCATGAAAGATGTTAAAATATCTTACATGTTTTCTAACTGGCAGAACTTATTCTGTACCCTGAAACCTAGCTGCAAGGGAGTCTGGGAAATGTAATTTTTAGCTTTCCAGCTTTTACTATATGGGAAGATAAAATAGTAAGAGGTTGAAGCGAATGTTGAACAAACAGATCTTTGGTTTCCTTCCAATGGGGGGTGGATGAGTTTTCCTAATGAGAGTTTATCAAAACAGGGAGAGGGCTTCCCTGGTGGCGCAGTGGTTAAGAATCTGCCTGCCAATGCAGGGGACACGGGTTTGAGCCCTGGTCTGGGAAGATCCCACATGCCGTGGAGCAACTAAGCCCGTGAGCCACAACTACTGAGCCTGCGCATCTGGAGCCTGTGCTCTGCAACGGGAGAGGCCGCGACAACGAGAGGCCTGCGCACCACGATGAGGAGTGGCCTCCCTCCGCTCGCTGCAACAGGAGAAAGCCCACACGCAGAAATGAAGACCCAACACAGCCAAAAAAATAAATAAATAAATAATAAATTTTTAAAAAGAGAGAGAGAAATTTAAACACTACTTTCTAAAAAAAAAAGGGGGGAGAAAAGGGAAGGGGCAAATGAAGATCTAGAATGTCAGTACCTCAAGGAATACAGAAAAAAAAATCCAAGAAATAAAACTGAAAAAGAATGATCACGATGGTAAATGAAGAACCAGGGATACACTGTCCTAGAAGCCGAAAGTTGACATTCAAGGAGAGAGGTCAGAGAGGTAATGAATGCAACATCACTTCTTAGGTAGGTAGGCTGGGCAAATTGCTTAACCTCTTTGATCCCAGTTGCCCCATCTTTAAACTGGGGATGATAACAGTAACATTTGTCCCTCCCACTTAACTTTTCTGAAAGATCTACTGGGACAATACATGTAAAATTGAATTGCAAACTATATACCATTCTATTAACGTTAGTTGTGATTATTCTTAAAAGTTTATGAATCCTTAACTGCTAATATGTCCCTTAATATTGGGGCATTTTCCTAATATCTAATTAAACAAAAAGTCTTCCTTCCCTAATTTGGCCATTTATCTCAGAAGAAATGAAGAATGACTGCTCACAGCTACCCATATGCCATCCATGCTTGTCCATGAAGACTGTCATAAAGCATTGTCCTCAGCCAACATCTTACTGTGAAGATCTGAGAACTGATTTACCAATAGAAACTAACTACTTCCCATGACAGTTCTCCACGGTCATGGTTAGGTGAAAGACAGGTTCACAAAGCCAGCAGACACATGGAGCTTGGCTCTCTCCCACTCAACCCCCTCTGGTCCCCATTGCACCCCTTCCTGCCATTTACCAGCTCTCAAATAACGACAGCCTCTGTGCTTAGGAGTGGGATTCCAATCATTTCACTTCCTAAGGCACTCAGTTGCATTTGTAACACACCAGCTGTTTCTGAGAACACATTCTTAATATAGGAACAGCAAGAAATTCTGCTGTAGCTGTCCCAAGCCATGCTAGAGTGCTACCATGGCAGTAACGTCTTGTGGAAAAATGAAAATCAAAGCTGAATCTTTAAGGAATTTGGCCAGCTTCTCTCTCTGAATGCCTTTTTCACCCTAGGTTTGCTCTCATCACAGGAAGCAGGCCTGCGTGCTCCTTGGAGAACAGGGTCAGGTAAGGTGGATCTGGCCACACTAGAACATAGTGCAGAAAAATCACATAAATCCCAAGCAACATGTCCATGGGGAAGGAAAATCAACAGTGAGAATTCAGAACTGTTTAGGCAGCCTACTAGTCAGAAGTCCTAAGCAGAGTGGCCATAATGCACCTGCCATTTCAAAGGCCTTTGTTACGAAAAGCGAATTAAAGTGGATTTTTTGGTCTAGAAATATGGATCTGTTTTTTCACTATAGATGGTCAGAATGCACCACTCATCTTAAGGATGACTTGACATTTCTTGTTCTTTTATTAGAGAAAGTATGGTATTTAAGAGCATGGACTTTGGAGTCAGGTTGTCTTGGGTTACTGGATTCCTAGATTTGCTGTTTCCTAGCTATGTAAACTTAAGCAAATTACGTGACTTCCCAGGACTCAGTTTCTTTGTCTTAAGGAAATAATTCACATAAAGTGCTTAGCACAATGATTGGCCCATATTAAGCCAACTACAAATGTAAGCTATTATTATTATGCTCTAATATCTTTCAAGTCATTATATTAAATTTATTTATTTATTTATTTATAGTACATAAGAAAAGAGGAGCTGCTCTCCTTAAGATTATTAATGTTCTAAACTGGATGGAATGGAAACAAAATCCTGTCTAATATAATCTTACTTTCCACACTTTCTTTGTGTTACTGTTTGCAAATCGGCATGTCCTTCTGGGGTATTTATCCAAATTGGCAATCTTTCCTGTCTTCTTTGGCAAGGTGAACTTCCTCAATAAAAGAGAATGTTGGTGACAGAGAACGAAAAAATTCATTAGCAACAAGGGATGGGGGAGGTACGACCAACCAACCAATCAACAAGGGATGGTTGACGTTTATCAAGAGATGAAGATCCTGTGCTGTTTTTAAGCGTATGAAAAACCAGTGATTTCATCATATAAAACATATAGACCCCCAAATCTCAGTTGCTTGACATGATAAGACTTTCTTTCTTACCCATGTCAAAGTCCAGCACGGGATGGAGTGTGAGTATATGTTAAGGGGTGGGGCGGGGAAAAGCGCACATTGAGGTCTCTGCTCCATGCTGTCATTTAGGAACAAGGTTCCTTGTGTCCTGTGAGACTCCACATGCTTTAGGACCTCATTCTCCTCTGCACCCATCCAACGGAAGGGGAAAGAGAGTCTGTTCAGGTCATGGGACCAGATCTGGAATTTGCCCAGAATATAATCATACGTCTCTACTTAACTGCAAGGGAAGCCAGGAAATGTGTTTCCAGAAGGCAAAGGAAACAGGTTTTGCTGAGCCCACTGGAGTGCTAGACCCTCTCCATTGCTTACCCAGACATTTAGTCTTTGGCTTCTCCTTAAGATCAAATTTCCCTTTGAGATCCCCAAGCTTTTGGTCAGTCCTTCCCAATGGCTCCACATCTTAAACACAGCTAATAACCTTGACTGAAATGTTAAAATTTCAAGAAAACTTGATTTTTTTCTTTCAGTATCCCAGATCATGTCTAACAATAAATCTAGTAACAATTTAAACATTATGTATGGAGTTTACAACCGTAGGCGCCGCCTAAACATTAGCGTCAGCTGAGGGAGCGAGAAAAACATTAACGTTAGAGCCCATCATGTTCTTTCAGGATTTGAGATGATCTTTGGGTTCTGAGTAACAGTCTCCCAATGGTACATAAATTTTTATTATTAATAACCACATGTAACTATATACACCTTTAGCCACCTGGTCCTCATAAACGCTGCCAGGAACAGCTCATTGCAGCTCAGGGGCCCCTCCCACACTCGAGGTGCAGAAGCAAATGAGCGTCTCCATGTATCTTCCACCCTTAGGGAAGCCAGAGCAACACAGACACAAGAGGAACAGTGAACTGAACTCAGACAGCATCTTCAAGTTCAAGGACAGGGCACTGTGAGGAAGGACAATGAAGCCTGTGGATCTCCACGTCCCAGAGCCGGTGCTAGAGGCAAACTGGACAACCACCCTGGCTCAACATTTCAAATGCCCATCACCTCCTTCCCACTTCAGAAAGTGACTTTCTTGTGGTCTTGCTACCTAAGTGCGTACCCAGCTGAGTGGCAACATCCAGATCCTTAAGGGAGCTGAATTCCTATCTGAGAACAACCAGGGCAGGGGATAGTCACCTAACCCTCCCCTACTGTGCCCCCATTTGACAGCCCCCCTCAGGACTCACCTAATGCCAGTCTTACTTTTCTTAGCAGAGATGCACTAAATTTTAAGTGAAAGGAATCAACAAGAGAGACAAGCCTTTGTAAGGAGCTTCTGTTTTTGCTCACAGCAATCCCCTCTCCGGATCCCAACCAGATGGTCTTATGGTTTCTTCCCCTGCAAATCCAGTCGTTTCTGGGCCTAATATCTGAACTCTCTCTGTCCTGTCCACTGTCTGGGGACTGGCTATGCAGACTCTTTTAATGACACATTGAAGTTACAGCCCCTCCCCCACCACCATCACCAAGTCTCTAAGAGCCTGCATGTGTTGTGTGCTTATGTGCAGACAGAAAATGAGAGAGGCGGAGGCCGTTCAGCCCAGCCTGCCTTTGTCGGTGCTGCAGTGCAGAGAGAGCCTGCAGTTACTGGGGTAGCCAGCCTCCGCAGCCCCTGACATGCTTTGCTCCTCTACGAGACAGTAATACATTACAGGTGTTATAACTTTTCCTCAGAATCAGACTGCCTGGGGAACTGTAAATCTAAATCATGGCTGCCCTCAGGAAACCTGTCGGCCTGTAAACACAGTGAAATGAGTGAGATGAAAGCATCTGAGGGAGAAAATGAATTTCTGGCATCCCACTGAAGTCTATTTCATTTTTACAGTCTGGTCACCCCCCTGTGGCAGGGGCAGTGCCTGGGAGGGACAGGCTGCCTCCTGACTGACAGCTGACAAGCGTGGCTCCTCCTGGAAGCCTTGGCTCCGGGCTCTCATCAAGAGACAAGAGCTGCTGTAGATTCTGAGTGTCCCCGGCACAGCTCAGAGTGCCACCTAAGACGCGGTGGGTTTTCTTTTTGGGAGGCTGGGCCTGTCTGAGCAGGTATTCGAAATCAAGGCTGTTGGCATGTGAGGTGGGATGTGTGAAAGGGAAGAGAGGGGACAAGAAAGGAAGGTAAGGGGGAGAATGAGGGAAAGAGGAAGAGAAGTGGCTCCCCAGAGAATGCACAGATGCTGGAATGTCAGGGTGCACAGTCCCGGGCACCTGCAGAAAGGCGGCAGCCGGCCGAACACTGCTCAGGGCAGTGAGCGCCTCCCCCGGGCTGCAGCAAGCATGAAGCCAGAGCCAGGAACTCATATAATAATAATAATTATAATAATAATTATAATTTCAGCGTGACAACCTGAATGTCACAACAGCCAAACCAGAAGCTCCAGCTCTCAATGGAGAAGAGAGCCCAAAAGCTCTCACCAGAGAGAACAATGGGTCACTCTGAATGGAGGAAATTATTTCCCTGAATTTCAAAATAAACTTCCCCCGATTTCATTAATGTGAATTTTTACTATAAATTCAACCATATTGCCTTTTGTGACATGGACCATTGATTGATTGATTAAGTGGCTAACTGAGGTCAGGGTGAAGGAGTTAGTTCAGTATCCTCCCTATTTCGGATGGATGCAATGCCAAAGACAATAATGAACCAGAATTACCTCTCCTATTCCCATGGAATTCTACAAAGAAATCTGAAAACAATTTTCAAATTCTTAGTAAATCCCCCAAACTCACATTTTACATGCTTTGGCAATGACTGCAAAACTGCAAAGTCCTGTTTTTAGAAAATCACCTCAACTGGTTTGTAGTGTAAATAGTATTTTAAAGAGTCGGAAATAATGTCTTGATATTTCAACTTCCAGATTGTTGCTATAGAAGCAGTAAGAGTGCAGTGGATTCCAGCCTAGAATCCAGAGCCAGACTGTCTTGGAGCAAATGCCCAATTTTCTACTTACTACATGTGTAATCTTTGGCAAGTATCTTAACATCTCTGTGCTTCAGTTTTCTCATCTGTCAAATGGGCATAATAATTGCTGTGTCCTCAAGACTGTATGAGGTTTAAGTGAGTTGAAACATATAAAATAGATAGGACAGAATCTGGTATATAGCAAGCAATAAATACTATCATTAGTATTGGAAGTGAAGTGTCTAGTTAATTATGATACATGACTTTTCATCTAAACAAATGTTTTTTGCCTAATAATACTGTTAAGAAATAGGTGCATGTGGGTCTGAAATTTATGCAGTATCCATTATGCCTTCAGCCAGCAATGATCTTCCCCTGCAGACACCTTCAAAGCTGGGAGAAATTTTATTCATTCCTGGTGGTCCTGCTCCAGTGGGATCCCCTCCCTGCTGCCTTCCTGGACTGTTCCAGGCAGCCTCAGCGACTTCCTCCCTTATCCTCCAATGTCTCTTTGCACATTCCCAGAACAGAATGTTCCAGAATGGGACCAGATTCTCTAGCACCCAGCAGGGCAGGAATTCCATCCGGTGCATGTTTATATTCCCAGGGCTTTCCATGGAGGAGGAAAGAGGAGAAAAGCTACAGAGGGAAGACCCTTATCTCAGGGAAAGGTCAACCAATGGATCAAAGACCTTATTGATGATTCTAGAGAGAGCTAGAATGATAAGTCAAGGTCTTGATAGCTACTTTCCTAGATGATTCAATAATATTTTTTGTATCCCTCAGAAGACAACATGCTTATATCATAACAGATTAAAACTGAATACATCTTAAAACCATACCCAGTTTTCACATTTGGTTTCATGCTATCTTGCCCCAAACTGCAAGGACAATTTTTCCCATTACAGAGATGATGCTACTGAGTATTACACCTAAAATAACTATTCCAGTCACAAAGACACGGCAGTCTGACTCCAGATCCTATATCCTTCTCACCATACCTCTAAGTTAATATTTATTTTTCTGAGTATGGATTAGAAATAAAATTAAAGCATATGCAAACTTCCATTTCTAACATGGGGAAGACAAAACTCATTTTTGTCTCCCGGGACCATTTGACCATTCAAATTCCTTTTAATTTCAACTTGTTTTTCCAATTTCTTCTAATACTTATATAAACATGCAGTTTCGAAAGCAAAAGAGCGTTTTCGGCCAGAAGAGAAAGCCTAGGTAATAATAATGAGAGCTAATATTAGGAACCACTTATAGGTGCCAGAACCTGTTCTAAGTGTTTCCCATTCATTTAAACCTCAGGTATTCTTTTATATGGGACCATCAAACTTGTATTAAGGTAATTATAATTTGTCTTTATTTCCATGATCACGTTGCATGTCACATATTTTCAAATGCTTCAGCACACCAACACAGCAATGGAAGTGTCCTTCAGTTATCATCTCAAGGTTCCTTGCTGAACAAGAGTAGTGTTTCTCAGAGTGGTGTAGAAGGATTAGATTTATAGACATCGCAGAATTGTCACCTCCAACACATTGCTTGGTCTGAAAGTTATTTTCTATTTATTCTACAAGGGAAACCATGGGAAAGGTGAAATAAATGACTGAAACCATCCAGGGATCTTTCCCTTGGTCTGCAGGAACTAATATTAATTCCAGGTACATGTTCAAATGAATAAGCAAATATGTCATTGGGAAAGAGCCTGAGAACACAGTGTCTGGGCAATGTTTTTCTTTCTCTCCTTTTCTCTTTTGTTCATTTCCTGTCCACTCTCTATGGCTTTCTCCCTTTCCCCATTCTTGGTGCCATGAATCAAAATCCTTCCTATATTTCAACTATAAAATTGATGGCGGAGAGTCTTCTGAGAAATTTCTTTCTTCACATTCTTCTCACAAGAAAAGACAGAGCGGGGTGGGGAGAGAGATGTTACGTCATTTCAGGCAAGTGTGTGAAACTTCAGATCAGACCAGTTCCCACAATCTGCAGAAATATCGTTCCAGCAAGTGTTCTCTTCCCTCCAAATCCTTTTTCCCATCCACGATTAGAATCAATTGCCAACAGATTGTAATTTCTGAGAACATGCAAAGAGCAAATCTTGTAAAGCTGGTAAAAGTAGTTCCCAGTAAGTCTTCATAGGGCAAGATGTTGGTCCAGAACTGCTATCGACTTTCTCTGAAATATATGGGAAGGGAAGCACCAAGAGATGATGGAATTCTGTGCAAACTGCTGGAAATAAAATGCAAATGGAGTTACCATGATTGTCTGTCTCTTTTTTTTTCCAAGTAAGCACTGCTTTTATTTTTTTTTTAACTTTGTTTTGAATTTTATTTTTACCTTTTTTTGGAATTTTATTTTATTTATTTTTTTATATACAGCAGGTTCTTATTAGTCATCCATTTTATACACATCAGTGTATACATGTCAATCCCAATCTCCCAATTCATCACACCACCACCATCCCCACCCCTGCTTTCCCCCCTTGGTGTCCGTAAGTTTGTTCTCTACATCTGTGTCTCTATTTCTGCACTGCAAACCAGTTCATCTGTATCATTTTTCTAGGTTCCACATATGTGTTAATAGACAATATTTGCTTTTCTTTTTCTGACTTACTTCACTCTGTATCACAGTCTCTAGATCCATCCACGTCTCAACAAATGACTCAATTTCATTCCTTTTTATGGCTGAGTAATATTCCATTGTATATATGTACCACATCTTCTTTATGCATTTTCTTTATGCATTTGTCTGTGGGTGGGCATTTAGGTTGTTTCTATGACCTGGGTATTGTAAATAGTGCTGCAATGAACATTGGGGTGCATGTGTCTTTTTGAATTATGGTTTTCTCTGGGTATATGCCCAGTAGTGGGATTGCTGGGTCATTTGGTAATTCTATTTTTAGTTTTTTAACGAACCTCCATACTGTCCTCCATAGTGGCTGTATCAATTTACATTCCTACCAACAGTGCAAGAGGGTTCCTTTTTCTCCACACCCTCTCCAGCATTTGTTGTTTGTAGATTTTCTGATGATGTCCATTCTAACTGGTGTGAGGTGATACGTCATTGTAGTTTTGATTTGCATTTCTCTAATGATTAGTGATGTTGAGCAACTTTTCATGTGCTTCTTGGCCATCTGTATGTCTTCTTTGGAGAAATGCCTATTTAGGACTTCTGCTCATTTTTTGATTGTTTGTTTTTCTAATATTGAGCTGCATGAGCGGTTTATATATTTTGGAGATTAATCCTTTGTCCATTGATTCATTTGCAAATATTTTCTCCCATTTTGAGGGTTGTCTTTTCATCTTATTTATGGTTTCCTTTGCTTTGCAAAAACTTTTAAGTTTCATTAGGTCCCATTTGTTTATTTTTGTTTTTATTTCCATTACTCTAGGAGGTAGATCAAAAAAGATCTTGCTGTGATTTATGTCAAAGAGTGTTCTTCCTATATTTTCCTCGAAAGTTTTATAGTATCCAGTCTTACATTTAGGTCTCTAATCCATTTTGAGTTTATTTTTGTGTATGGTGTGAGGAAGTGTTCTAATTTCATTCTTTTACATGTAGCTGTCCGGTTTTCTCAACACCACTTATTGAAGAGACTGTCTTTTCTCCATTGTATATCCTTGCTTCCTTTGTCATAGATTAGTTGACCATAGGTGCGTGGGTTTATCTCTGGGCTTTCTATCCTGATCCATTGACCTATATTTCTGTTTTTGTGCCAGTACCACATTGGCTTGATTACTGTAGCTTTGTAGTATAGTCTGAAGTTAGGGAATCTGATTCCTCCAGCTCTGTTTTTTCCTGTCATGACTGCTTTGGCTCTTCGGGGTCTTTTGTGTCTCCATACAAATTTTAAGATTTTCTCTTCTAGTTCTGTAAAAATGTCACTGGTAATTTGATAAGGATTGCATTGAATCTGTTGATTGCTTTGGGTAGTATAGTCATTTTCACAATATTGATTCTTCCAATCCAAGAACATGGTATAGCTCTCCATCTGTTTGTGTCATCTCTGATTTCTTTCATCAGTGTCTTATGGTTTTCTGAGTACAGGTCTTTTACCTCCTTAGGTAGGTTTATTCCTAGGTATTTTATTCTTTTTGTTGCAATGGTGAATGGGACTATTTCCTTAATTTTTCTTTCTGATCTTTTGTTGTTAGTGTGTAGGAATGCAAGAGATTTCTGTGCATTAATTTTGTATCCTGCAACTTTACCAAATTCATTGATCAACTCTAGTAGTTTTCCGGTGGCATCTTTAGGATTCTCTATGTATAGTATCATGTCATCTGCAAACAGTAACAGTTTTACTTCTTCTTTTCCAATTTGTATTCCTTTTATTTCTTTTTCTTCTCTGATTGCCATGTCTAGGACTTCCAAAACTATGTTGAATAATAGTTGTGAGAGTGGGAAACCTTGTCTTGTTCCTGATCTTAGTGGAAATGGTTTCAGTTTTTCACCATTGAGAGTGATGTTGGCTGTGGGTTTGTCATATATGGCCTTTATTATGTTGAGGTAGGTTCCCTCTATGCCCACTCTCTGGAGAGTTTTTATCATAAATGCGTGTTGAATTTTGTCAAAAGCTTTTTCTGCATCTATTGAGATGATCATACGGGTTTTCTTCTTCAATTTGTTAATATGGTGTGTCACATTGATTGCTTTGCATATATTGAAGAATCCTTGCATCCCTGGGATAAATCCCACTTGATCATGGTGATGATTGTCTTTCTTATTTTAAATTATTCATTTGTAAAGACAAGTTTGCTCTTAAAGCCTGGCAGATTTTCATGATTTGCTTAAAAGCTTTGACACTGGCCACTTCATTTAATATTTTATCCTTGTTTTATGTCTTCCACAGTGCTTTATGGGGAGCACTGCAGTGCACAGATGCTTGACACACAATTCAAGGATGGGTGGAAGAAAGAAAGAAGAAAAAATCACTTTTTGGATTCTGGTTCCAAGGATGGCAAAAGGAACATAAAAGAAACATGTCAAAATCTGCAGTAATCTAAAGTCAAACAGTAAATGCTGTTCAAGGTTTGACTTAGCCCTAAATATAGAACGTACAGTAGTCAAGTCAACATCACAAGTTTTTCCTTGAAATTTTTAAGCAGAATAAATCTACAGCTGAACACCTCAAGATGTGGTGTTTGAGATCCTGATGAAAAGCTTATAGGCAGATGTTAACGGTTTTGCAGGTTAAAAGCAATATTTTTTGTTTCTTCATTGTTGAAAACAGAATCTGCCTTTAATATTTTTGAAGTCTGATAGGAAAAGTGTGTTTTTAAAACGTGTCTGTACCTTTAGAGAAACCAGACACTAATGGCTTTAAAGTAATTCTTACACACTTTAGAATAAATAACATTCTTAAAAAATGTCTGACTTGGTATTTACATGTATTCATATTCCCCAGGCTTCCTGTCTAGTTTGTCAATGCTTGCGTACGTCCGTAAGAAGAATGCTTTAAAAGGAGAAAAACTGCAGTACTGGACAATGTAGAAACGGCACAATGAGGCCCCTCCCCCTAGGCACCTGCACCAAAGTTAATGGAATCTATCTTTATACCAGTGGCTTTTTCTGAGTTTGAATTGACGAACTCCATGAAATTGAAGCTGGGACTAGCTCTTAGTCTGTCGATTTCTGTCTCAGTCTCATAAATGCCAAGGGACGTCCTAATTCACAGAGTGGCGCACAATCAGCGTGTGCTGGAACTGGCAGAAGGCAGACGTGCCCTCTGACCGGCGGCGGTCCAGGCTGCTGGGACCTATGGCGTCTGTCTCACACACGTTTGGCAGCATTTCCAGGGTTTGGTATCACTTGCAGGGGCCTGCTCCGTCAATCCTGAATGGCAGATTCAGAATGTAGGCCGAGAGACCAGGCAGCGCCAACCTGCACACCTTCCAGCTGGAGGAGCAGGGA